>NW_024543265.1:1200000-1800000 GCF_018167655.1 Microtus oregoni
GGGTTCTGGGTGCTCAGTCCTCGGGGTGCTCCGTGCTCAGGGTGCTGGGTGCTGAGTGCTCAGGGTGCTGGGTGCTCAGTGCTCGGATGCTCGGTGCTCAGTGCTCAGGGTCCTGGGTGCTCAGTACTCAGGGTCCTGGGTGCTTAGTAATCAGGGTGCTGGGTGCTCAGTGATAGGGGTGCTGGGTGCTCAGTGCTCGGGGTGCTGGGTGCTCAGTGCTCAGTACTCAGGGTGCTGGGTGCTCAGTGCTCGGGGTGCTGGGTGCTCAGTACTCAGGGAGCTGGGTGCTCAGTGCTCAGGGTGCTGGGTGCTCAGTGCTCAGGGTGCTGGGTGCTCAGTGATCGGGGTGCTGGGTGCTCAGTGCTCAGGGTGATCGGTGCTCAGTGCTCAGGGTGCTGGGTGCTCAGTCCTCGGGGTGCTCCGTGCTCAGGGTGCTGGATGCTCAGTGCTCGGGGTGCTCGGTGCTCAGTACTCAGGGTGCTGGGTGCTCAGTGCTCAGGGTGCTGGGTGCTCAGTACTCTGGGTGTTGGGTGCTCAGTACTCAGGGTGCTGCGTGCTCAGTGCTCGGGGTGCTGGGTGCTCAGTGCTCGGGGTGCTGGGTGCTCAGTGCTCAGGGTGCTGGGTGCTCAGTATTCAGGGTGGTGGGTGCTCAGTGTTCGGGGTGCTCGGTGCTCAGTACTCAAGGTGCTGGGTGCTCAGTGCTCAGGGTGCTGGGTGCTCAGTCCTCGGGGTGCTCCGTGCTCAGTGCTCAGGGTGCTGTGTGCTCAGTACTCAGGGTGCTCGTTGCTCAGTACTCAGGGTTCTCAGTGCTCAGTGCTCAGGGTGCTGGGTGCTCAGTTCTCAGGGTGCTCAGTGCTCAGTACTCGGGGTGCTGGGTGCTCAGTACTCAGGGTGCTCAGTGCTCAGCACTCGGGGTGCTGGGTGCTCAGTGCTCGGGGAGCTGGATGCTCAGTGCTCGGAGTTCTGGGTGCTCAGTACTCAGGGTGCTTTGTGCTCAGTGCTCAGTACTCAGCGTGCTGGGTGCTCAGCGCTCAGAGTGTTGGGTGCTCAGTACTCAGGGTGCTGCGTGCTCAGTGCTCAGTGCTCAGGGTGCTCAGTGCTCAGGGTGCTGGGTGCTCAGGGTGCTGGGTGCTCAGTGCTCGGGGTGCTGGGTGCTCAGTGCTCAGGGTGCTGGGTGCTCAGTGCTCAGTGCTCAGGGTGCTGGGTGCTCAGTGCTCAGTGCTCAGGGTGCTGGGTGTTCAGTACTCAGGGTGCTGGGTGCTCAGTACTCAGGGTGCTTGGTGCTCAGTGCTCAGGGTGCTGGTTGCTCAGTGCTCAGGGTGCTGGGTGCTCAGTACTCAGGGTGCAGGGTGCTCAGTACTCAGGGTGCTCGGTGTTCAGTACTCAGGGTGCTGGGTGCTCAGTGCCCAGGGTGCTGGGTGCTCAGTACTCAGGGTGCTGGGTGCGCAGTACTCAGGGTGCTGGGTGCTCAGTGCTCAGGGTGCTGGGTGCTCAGTACTCAGGGTGCTGGGGGCTCAGTGCTCGGGGTGCTGGGTGCTCAGTGCTCAGGGTGATCAGTGGTCAGTACTCAGGGTGCTGGGTGCTCAGTACTCAGGGTGCTCGGTTCTCAGTACTCAGGGTGCTGGGTGCTCATTCTCGGGGTGCTGGGTGCTCAGTGCTCGGGGTGCTGGGTGCTCAGTACTCAGGGTGCTGGGGGCTCAGTACTCAGGGTGCTGGGTGCTCAGTACTCAGGGTGATCTCTTCTCAGTACTCAGGGTGCTGGGTGCTCAGTGCTCAGGGTGCTGGGTGCTCAGTGCTCAGGGTGCTGCGTGCTCAGTACTCAGGGTGCTGTGTGCTCAGCGCTCGAGGTGCTCGGTGCTCAGTACTCAAGGTGCTGGGTGCTCAGTGCTCAGGGTGCTGGGTGCTCAGTCCTCGGGGTGCTCCGTGCTCAGGGTGCTGGGTGCTCAGTGCTCGGGGTGCTCGGTGCTCAGTACTCAGGGTGCTGAGTGCTCAGTACTCAGTAATCAGGGTGCTCAGTTCTCAGGGTGCTGGGTGCTCATTGCTCGGGGTGCTGGGTGCTCAGTACTCAGGGTGCTGGGGGCTCAGTACTCAGGGTGCTGGGTGCTCAGTACTCAGGGTGCTCGGTTCTCAGTACTCAGGGTGCTGGGTGCTCATTCTCGGGGTGCTGGGTGCTCAGTGCTCGGGGTGCTGGGTGCTCAGTACTCAGGGTGCTGGGGGCTCAGTACTCAGGGTGCTGGGTGCTCAGTACTCAGGGTGATCTGTTCTCAGTACTCAGGGTGCTGGGTGCTCAGTGCTCGGGATGCTGGGTGCTCAGTACTCAGGGTGCTGGGTGCTAAGTACTCAGGGTGCTGGGTGCTCAGTGCTCGGGGTGTTCGGTGCTGAGTACTCGGGGTGCTGGGTTCTCAGTACTCGGGGTGCTGGGTGCTCAGTGCTCAGGGTGCTGGGTGCTCAGTGATCGGGGTGCTGGGTGCTCAGTGCTGAGTGTGCTGGCTGCTCAGTGCTCAGGGTGCTGGGTGCTCAGTACTCAGGGTGCTGGGTGCTCAGTACTCAGGGTGCTGGGTGCTCAGTACTCAGGGTGCTGGGTGCTCTGTGCTCGGGGTGCTGGGTGCTCAGTGCTCAGGGTGCTGGGTGCTCAGTGCTCAGGGTGCTGGGTGCTCAGTACTCAGGGTGCTGGGTGCTTAGTGCTCAAGGTGCTCGGTGCTCAGTACTCAAGGTGCTGGGTTCTCAGTGCTCAGGGTTCTGGGTGCTCAGTCCTCGGGGTGCTCCGTGCTCAGGGTGCTGGGTGCTGAGTGCTCAGGGTGCTGGGTGCTCAGTGCTCGGATGCTCGGTGCTCAGTGCTCAGGGTCCTGGGTGCTCAGTACTCAGGGTCCTGGGTGCTTAGTAATCAGGGTGCTGGGTGCTCAGTGATAGGGGTGCTGGGTGCTCAGTGCTCGGGGTGCTGGGTGCTCAGTGCTCAGTACTCAGGGTGCTGGGTGCTCAGTGCTCGGGGTGCTGGGTGCTCAGTACTCAGGGAGCTGGGTGCTCAGTGCTCAGGGTGCTGGGTGCTCAGTGCTCAGGGTGCTGGGTGCTCAGTGATCGGGGTGCTGGGTGCTCAGTGCTCAGGGTGATCGGTGCTCAGTGCTCAGGGTGCTGGGTGCTCAGTCCTCGGGGTGCTCCGTGCTCAGGGTGCTGGGTTCTCAGTGCTCGGGGTGCTCGGTGCTCAGTACTCAGGGTGCTGGGTGCTCAGTGCTGAGGGTGCTGGGTGCTCAGTGCTCGGGGTGCTCGGTGCTCAGTGCTCGGGGTGCTGGGTGCTCAGTGCTCGGGGTGCTGGGTGCTCAGTGCTCAGGGTGCTGGGTGCTCAGTATTCAGGGTGGTGGGTGCTCAGTGTTCGGGGTGCTCGGTGCTCAGTACTCAAGGTGCTGGGTGCTCAGTGCTCAGGGTGCTGGGTGCTCAGTCCTCGGGGTGCTCCGTGCTCAGTGCTCAGGGTGCTGTGTGCTCAGTACTCAGGGTGCTCGTTGCTCAGTACTCAGGGTTCTCAGTGCTCAGTGCTCAGGGTGCTGGGTGCTCAGTTCTCAGGATGCTCAGTGCTCAGTACTCGGGGTGCTGGGTGCGCAGTACTCAGGGTGCTGGGTGCTCAGTGCTCAGGGTGCTGGGTGCTCAGTACTCAGGGTGCTGGGTGCTCAGTACTCAGGGTGCTCGGTGTTCAGTACTCAGGGTGCTGGGTGCTCAGTGCCCAGGGTGCGGGGTGCTCAGTACTCAGGGTGCTGGGTGCGCAGTACTCAGGGTGCTGGGTGCTCAGTGCTCAGGGTGCTGGGTGCTCAGTACTCAGGGTGCTGGGTGCTCAGTGCTCGGGGTGCTGGGTACTCAGTGCTCAGGGTGATCAGTGATCAGTACTCAGGGTGCTGGGTGCTCAGTGCTCAGGGTGCTGGGTGCTCAGTCCTCAGGGTGCTCAGTACTCAGGGTGCTCAGTGCTCAGTGTTCAGTTCTCAGGGTGTTCAGTACTCAGTGTGCTGGGTGCTCAGTGCTCGGTGTGCTGTGTGCTCAGTACTCAGGGGGCTCAGTGCTCAGTACTCAGTACTCAGGGTGCTCAGTGCTCAGTGCTCAGGGTGCTGGGTGATCAGTACTCGGGGTGCTGGGTGCTCAGTGCTCAGGGTGCTCATTGCTCAGTACTCAGTGCTCAGGGTACTCAGTGCTCAGTGCTCAGGGTGCTGGGTGTTCAGTACTCAGGGTGCTGATTGATCAGTACTCAGGGTGCTGGGTGCTCAGTGCTCAGGGTGCTGGGTGCTCAGTACTCTGGGTGTTGGGTGCTCAGTGCTCAGGGTGCTGGGTGCTCAGTGCTCACGGTGCTGCGTGCTCAGTACTCAGGGTGCTGTGTGCTCAGTGCTCGAGGTGCTCGATGCTCAGTACTCAAGGTGCTTGGTGCTCAGTGTTCAGGGTGCTGGGTGCTCAGTCCTCGGGGTGCTCCGTGCTCAGGGTGCTGGGTGCTCAGTGCTCGGTTTGCTCGGTGCTAAGTACTCAGGGTGCTGGGTGCTCAGTGCTCAGGGTGCTGGGTGCTCAGTACTCTGGGTTTTGGGTGCTCTGTACTCAGGGTGCTGCGTGCTCAGTGCTCGGGGTGCTGGGTGCTCAGTGCTCGGGGTGCTGGGTGCTCAGTGCTCAGGGTGCTGGGTGCTCAGTATTCAGGGTGCTGGGTGCTCAGTGTTCGGGGTGCTCGGTGCTCAGTACTCAAGGTGCTGGGTGCTCAGTGCTCAGGGTGCTGGGTGCTCAGTCCTCGGGGTGCTCCGTGCTCAGTGCTCAGGGTGCTGGGTGCTCAGTACTCAGGGTGCTCGTTGCTCAGTACTCAGGGTTCTCAGTGCTCAGTGCTCAGGGTGCTGGGTGCTCAGTTCTCAGGGTGCTCAGTGCTCAGTACTCGGGGTGCTGGGTGCTCAGTACTCAGGGTGCTCAGTGCTCAGCACTCGGGGTGCTGGGTGCTCAGTGCTCAGGGTGCTCAGTGCTCAGTGCTCGGGGTGCTGGGTGCTCAGTGCTCGGAGTTCTGGGTGCTCAGTACTCAGGGTGCTTTGTGCTCAGTGCTCAGTACTCAGCGTGCTGGGTGCTCAGTGCTCAGAGTGTTGGGTGCTCAGTACTCAGGGTGCTGGGTGCTCAGTGCTCAGTGCTCAGGGTGCTCAGTGCTCAGGGTGCTGGGTGCTCAGGGTGCTGGGTGCTCAGTGCTCGGGGTGCTGGGTGCTCAGTGCTCAGGGTGCTGGGTGCTCAGTGCTCAGTGCTGAGGGTGCTGGATGCTCAGTGCTCAGTGCTCAGGGTGCTGGGTGTTCAGTACTCAGGGTCCTGGGTGCTCAGTACTCAGGGTGCTTGGTGCTCAGTGCTCAGGGTGCTGGTTGCTCAGTGCTCAGGGTGCTGGTTGCTCAGTACTCAGGGTGCTGGGTGCTCAGTACTCAGGGTGCTCGGTGTTCAGTACTGAGGGTGCTGGGTGCTCAGTGCCCAGGGTGCTGATTGCTCAGTACTCAGGGTGCTGGGTGCGCAGTACTCAGGGTGCTGGGTGCTCAGTGCTCAGGGTGCTGGGTGCTCAGTACTCAGGGTGCTGGGTGCTCAGTGCTCGGTGTGCTAGGTGCTCAGTGCTCAGGGTGATCAGTGGTCAGTACTCAGGGTGCTGGGTGCTCAGTGTTCAGGGTGCTGGGTGCTCAGTCCTCAGGGTGCACAGTACTCAGGGTGCTCAGTGCTCAGTGCTCAGTACTCAGGGTGTTCAGTACTCAGGGTGCTGGGCGATCAGTGCTCGGGGTGCTGGGTGCTCAGTACTCAGGGTGCTGGGTGCTCAGTACTCGGGGTGCTGGGTGCTCAGTACTCAGGGTGCTGGTTGCTCAGTGCTCGGGGTGCTGGGTGCTCAGTGCTCAGGGTGATCGGTGCTCAGTGCTCAGGGTGCTGGGTGCTCAGTCCTCAGGGTGCTCAGTGCTCAAGGTGCTGGGTGCTCAGTGCTCGGGGTGCTAGGTGCTCAGTACTCAGGGTGCTGAGTGCTCGGTACTCAGGGTGCTGGGTGCTCAGTACTCAGGGTGCTGGGTGCTCAGTACTCAGGGTGCTGGGTGCTCAGTGCTCAGGGTGCTGGGTGCTCAGTGCTCAGGGTGCTGGGTGCTCAGTGCTCGGGGTGCTGGGTGCTCAGTGCTCGGGGTGCTGGGTGCTCAGTGCTCAGTACTCAGGGTGCTGGGTGCTCAGTGCTCAGTGCTCAGGGTGCTGGTTGCTCAGTACTCAGGGTGCTGCGTGCTCAGTACTCAGGGTGCTGGGTGCTCAATGCTCAGGGTGCTGGGTGCTCAGTACTCAGGGTGCTGGGTGCTCAGTGCTCGGGGTGCTGGGTGCTCAGTGCTCGGGGTGCTGGGTGCTCAGTGCTCATGGTGCTGGGTGCTCAGTACTCAGGGTACTGGGTGCTCAGTGCTCGGGGTGCTCGGTGCTCAGTACTCAAGGTGCTGGGTGCTCAGTGCTCAGGGTGCTGGGTGCTCAGTCCTCGGGGTGCACCGTGCTCAGTGATCAGGGTGCTGGGTGCTCAGTACTCAGGGTGCTCGGTGCTCAGTACTCAGGGTTCTCAGTGCTCAATACTCAGGGTGCTGGGTGCTCAGTGCTCAGGGTGCTGGGTGCTCAGTACTCAGGGAGCTCAGTGCTCAGTACTCGGGGTGCTTGGTGCTCAGTACTCAGGGTGCTCAGTGCTCAGTACTCGGGGTGCTGGGTGCTCAGTGCTCAGGGTGCTCAGTGCTCAGTGCTCGGGGTGTTGGGTGCTCAGTGCTCAGTGCTCAGGGTGCTGGGTTTTCAGTACTCAGGGTGCAGGGTGCTCAGTACTCAGGGTGCTGGGTGCTCAGTGCACAGGGTGCTCAGTGCTCAGTACTCAGTGCTCAGGGTGCTGGGTGTTCAGTACTCAGGGTGCTGGGTGTTCAGTACTCGGTGTGCTGGGTGCTCAGTGCTCAGGGTGCTCAGTGCTCAGTACTCAGTGCTCAGGGTGCTCAGTGCTCAGTGCTCAGGGTGCTGGGTGTTCAGTACTCAGTGTGCTGGTTGCTCAGTGCTCAGGGTGCTCAGTGCTCAGTACTCAGTGCTCAGGGTACTCAGTGCTCAGTGCTCAGGGTGCTGGGTGTTCAGTACTCAGGGTGCTGTGTGATCAGTACTCAGGGTGCTGGGTGCTCAGTGCTCAGGGTGCTGGGTGCTCAATACTCTGGGTGTTGGGTGCTCAGTGCTCAGGGTGCTGGGTGCTCAGTGCTCAGGGTGCTGCGTGCTCAGTACTCAGCGTGCTGGGTGCTCAGTGCTCGAGGTGCTCGGTGCTCAGTACTCAAGGTGCTGGGTGCTCAGTGCTCAGGGTGCTGGGTGCTCAGTCCTCGGGGTGCTCCGTGCTCAGGGTGCTGGGTGCTCAGTGCTCGGGGTGCTCGGTGCTCAGTACTCAGGGTGCTGAGTGCTCAGTACTCAGGGTGATGGGTGCTCAGTACTCAGGGTGCTGGGTGCTCAGTGCTCGGGGTGCTGGGTGCTCAGTACTCAGGGTGCTGGGGGCTCAGTACTCAGGGTGCTGGGTGCTCAGTACTCAGGGTGCTCGGTTCTCAGTACTCAGGGTGCTGGGTGCTCATTCTCGGGGTGCTGGGTGCTCAGTGCTCGGGGTGCTGGGTGCTCAGTACTCAGGGTGCTGGGTGCTCAGTCCTCAGGGTGCTGGGTGCTCAGTACTCAGGGTGATCTGTTCTCAGTACTCAGGGTGATGGGTGCTCAGTGCTCGGGATGCTGGGTGCTCAGTACTCCGGGTGCTCAGTGCTCAGTACTCAGGGTGCTGGGTGCTCAGTACTCAGGGTGCTGGGTGCTCAGTGCTCGGCGTGCTCGGTGCTCAGTACTCGGGGTGCTGGGTGCTCAGTACTCGGGGTGCTGGGTGCTCAGGGCTCAGGGTGCTGGGTGCTCAGTTCTCGGGGTGCTGGGTGCTCAGTGCTGAGTGTGCTGGCTGCTCAGTGCTCAGGGTGCTGGGTGCTCAGTACAAAGGGTGCTCGGTGCTCAGTACTCAGGGTGCTCAGTGCTCAGTTCTAAGCGTGCTGGGTGCTCAGTGCTCAGGGTCCTCGGTGCTCAGTACTCAGGGAACTCAGTGCTCAGTACACAGCGTGCTTTGTGCTCAGTGCTGAGGGTGCTGGGTGCTCAGTACTCAGGGTGCTGGGTGCTCAGTACTCAGGGTGCTGGGTGCTCAGTACTCAGGGTGCTGGGTGCTCAGTGCTCGGGGTGCTCGGTGATCAGTACTCAGGGTGCTGGGTGCTCAGTGCTCAGGGTGCTGGGTACTCAATACTCAGGGTGCTGGGTGCTCAGTACTCAGGGTGCTGGGTGCTCCGTGCTCAGGGTGCTGGGTGCTCAGTCCTCAGGGTGCTGGGTGCTCAGTACTCAGGGTGTTCGGTGATCAGTACTCAGGGTGCTCACTGCTCAGTACTCAGGGTGCTGGTTGCTCAGTGCTCGGGGTGCTCGGTGCTCAGTACTCAGGGTGCTGGGTGCTCAGTACTCAGGGTTCTGCGTGCTCAGTACTCAGGGTGCTGGGTGCTCAGTACTCAGGGTGCTGGGTGCTCAGTACTCAGGGTGATGGGTGCACAGTGCTCAGGGTGCAGGGTGCTCAGTACTCAGGGTGCTGGGTGCTCAGTACTCAGGGTGATCGGTGCTTAGTACTCAGGGTGCTGGGTGCTCAGTGCTCAGGGTGCTGGGTACTCAGTACTCAGGGTGCTGGGTGCTCAGTGCTCAGGGTGCTGGGTACTCAGTACTCAGGGTGCTGGGTGCTCAGTACTCAGGGTGCTGGGTGCTCAGGTCTCAGGGTGCTGGGTGCTCAGTTCTCGGGGTGCTGGGTGCTCAGTGCTGAGTGTGCTGGCTGCTCAGTGCTCAGGGTGCTGGGTGCTCAGTACAAAGGGTGCTCGGTGCTCAGTACTCAGGGTGCTCAGTGCTCAGTTCTAAGCGTGCTGGGTGCTCAGTGCTCAGGGTCCTCGGTGCTCAGTACTCAGGGAACTCAGTGCTCAGTACACAGCGTGCTTTGTGCTCAGTGCTGAGGGTGCTGGGTGCTCAGTACTCAGGGTGCTGCATGCTCAGTACTCAGGGTGCTGGGTGCTCAGTACTCAGGGTGCTGGGTGCTCAGTGCTCGGGGTGCTCGGTGATCAGTTCTCAGGGTGCTGGGTGCTCAGTGCTCAGGGTGCTGGGTACTCAATACTCAGGGTGCTGGGTGCTCAGTACTCAGGGTGCTGGGTGCTCAGTGCTCAGGGTGCTCAGTGCTCAGTCCTCAGGGTGCTGGGTGCTCAGTACTCAGGGTGTTCGGTGATCAGTACTCAGGGTGCTCAGTGCTCAGTACTCAGGGTGCTGGTTGCTCAGTGCTCGGGGTGCTCGGTGCTCAGTACTCAGGGTGCTGGGTGCTCAGTACTCAGGGTTCTGGGTGCTCAGTACTCAGGGTGCTGGGTGCTCAGTACTCAGGGTGCTGGGTGCTCAGTACTCAGGGTGATGGGTGCACAGTGCTCAGGGTGCAGGGTGCTCAGTACTCAGGGTGCTGGGTGCTCAGTACTCAGGGTGATCGGTGCTTAGTACTCAGGGTGCTAGGTGCTCAGTGCTCAGGGTGCTGGGTACTCAGTACTCAGGGTGCTGGGTGCTCAGTACTCAGGGTGCTGGGTGCTCAGTGCTCAGGGTGCTGGGTGCTCAGTGCTCAGGGTGCTGGGTGCTCAGTACTCAGGGTGCTGGGTGCTCAGTGCTCAGGGTGATCGGTGCTCAGTGCTCAGGGTGCTGGGTGCTCAGTTCTCGGGGTGCTCCGTGCTCAGGGTGCTGGCTGCTCAGTGCTCGGGTTGCTCGGTGCTCAGTACTCAGGGTGCTGGGTGCTCAGTGCTCAGGGTGCTGGGTGCTCAGTACTCTGGGTGTTGGGTGCTCAGTACTCAGGGTGCTGCGTGCTCAGTGCTCGGGGTGCTGGGTGCTCAGTGCTCGGGGTGCTGTGTGCTCAGTGCTCAGGGTGCTGGGTGCTCAGTATTCAGGGTGGTGGGTGCTCAGTGTTCGGGGTGCTCGGTGCTCAGTACTCAAGGTGCTGGGTGCTCAGTGCTCAGGGTGCTGGGTGCTCAGTCCTCGGGGTGCTCCGTGCTCAGTGCTCAGGGTGCTGTGTGCTCAGTACTCAGGGTGCTCGTTGCTCAGTACTCAGGGTTCTCAGTGCTCAGTGCTCAGGGTGCTGGGTGCTCAGTTCTCAGGGTGCTCAGTGCTCAGTACTCGGGGTGCTGGGTGCTCAGTACTCAGGGTGCTCAGTGCTCAGCACTCGGGGTGCTGGGTGCTCAGTGCTCGGGGAGCTGGATGCTCAGTGCTCGGAGTTCTGGGTGCTCAGTACTCAGGGAGCTCAGTGCTCAGTACTCGGGGTGCTGGGTGCTCAGTCCTCGGGGTGCACCGTTCTCAGTGCTCGGGGTGTTGGGTGCTCAGTGCTCAGTGCTCAGGGTGCTGGGTTTTCAGTACTCAGGGTGCAGGGTGCTCAGTACTCAGGGTGCTGGGTGCTCAGTGCACAGGGTGCTCAGTGCTCAGTACTCAGTGCTCAGGGTGCTGGGTGTTCAGTACTCAGGGTGCTGGGTGTTCAGTACTCGGTGTGCTGGGTGCTCAGTGCTCAGGGTGCTCAGTGCTCAGTACTCAGTGCTCAGGGTGCTCAGTGCTCAGTGCTCAGGGTGCTGGGTGTTCAGTACTCAGTGTGCTGGGTGCTCAGTGCTCAGGGTGCTCAGTGCTCAGTACTCAGTGCTCAGGGTACTCAGTGCTCAGTGCTCAGGGTGCTGGGTGTTCAGTACTCAGGGTGCTGTGTGATCAGTACTCAGGGTGCTGGGTGCTCAGTGCTCAGGGTGCTGGGTGCTCAATACTCTGGGTGTTGGGTGCTCAGTGCTCAGGGTGCTGGGTGCTCAGTGCTCAGGGTGCTGCGTGCTCAGTACTCAGGGTGCTGGGTGCTCAGTGCTCGAGGTGCTCGGTGCTCAGTACTCAAGGTGCTGGGTGCTCAGTGCTCAGGGTGCTGGGTGCTCAGTCCTCGGGGTGCTCCGTGCTCAGGGTGCTGGGTGCTCAGTGCTCGGGGTGCTCGGTGCTCAGTACTCAGGGTGCTGAGTGCTCAGTACTCAGGGTGATGGGTGCTCAGTACTCAGGGTGCTGGGTGCTCAGTGCTCGGGGTGCTGGGTGCTCAGTACTCAGGGTGCTGGGGGCTCAGTACTCAGGGTGCTGGGTGCTCAGTACTCAGGGTGCTCGGTTCTCAGTACTCAGGGTGCTGGGTGCTCATTCTCGGGGTGCTGGGTGCTCAGTGCTCGGGGTGCTGGGTGCTCAGTACTCAGGGTGCTGGGTGCTCAGTCCTCAGGGTGCTGGGTGCTCAGTACTCAGGGTGATCTGTTCTCAGTACTCAGGGTGATGGGTGCTCAGTGCTCGGGATGCTGGGTGCTCAGTACTCCGGGTGCTCAGTGCTCAGTACTCAGGGTGCTGGGTGCTCAGTACTCAGGGTGCTGGGTGCTCAGTGCTCGGCGTGCTCGGTGCTCAGTACTCGGGGTGCTGGGTGCTCAGTACTCGGGGTGCTGGGTGCTCAGGGCTCAGGGTGCTGGGTGCTCAGTTCTCGGGGTGCTGGGTGCTCAGTGCTGAGTGTGCTGGCTGCTCAGTGCTCAGGGTGCTGGGTGCTCAGTACAAAGGGTGCTCGGTGCTCAGTACTCAGGGTGCTCAGTGCTCAGTTCTAAGCGTGCTGGGTGCTCAGTGCTCAGGGTCCTCGGTGCTCAGTACTCAGGGAACTCAGTGCTCAGTACACAGCGTGCTTTGTGCTCAGTGCTGAGGGTGCTGGGTGCTCAGTACTCAGGGTGCTGGGTGCTCAGTACTCAGGGTGCTGGGTGCTCAGTACTCAGGGTGCTGGGTGCTCAGTGCTCGGGGTGCTCGGTGATCAGTACTCAGGGTGCTGGGTGCTCAGTGCTCAGGGTGCTGGGTACTCAATACTCAGGGTGCTGGGTGCTCAGTACTCAGGGTGCTGGGTGCTCCGTGCTCAGGGTGCTGGGTGCTCAGTCCTCAGGGTGCTGGGTGCTCAGTACTCAGGGTGTTCGGTGATCAGTACTCAGGGTGCTCAGTGCTCAGTACTCAGGGTGCTGGTTGCTCAGTGCTCGGGGTGCTCGGTGCTCAGTACTCAGGGTGCTGGGTGCTCAGTACTCAGGGTTCTGCGTGCTCAGTACTCAGGGTGCTGGGTGCTCAGTACTCAGGGTGCTGGGTGCTCAGTACTCAGGGTGATGGGTGCACAGTGCTCAGGGTGCAGGGTGCTCAGTACTCAGGGTGCTGGGTGCTCAGTACTCAGGGTGATCGGTGCTTAGTACTCAGGGTGCTGGGTGCTCAGTGCTCAGGGTGCTGGGTACTCAGTACTCAGGGTGCTGGGTGCTCAGTGCTCAGGGTGCTGGGTACTCAGTACTCAGGGTGCTGGGTGCTCAGTACTCAGGGTGCTGGGTGCTCAGGTCTCAGGGTGCTGGGTGCTCAGTTCTCGGGGTGCTGGGTGCTCAGTGCTGAGTGTGCTGGCTGCTCAGTGCTCAGGGTGCTGGGTGCTCAGTACAAAGGGTGCTCGGTGCTCAGTACTCAGGGTGCTCAGTGCTCAGTTCTAAGCGTGCTGGGTGCTCAGTGCTCAGGGTCCTCGGTGCTCAGTACTCAGGGAACTCAGTGCTCAGTACACAGCGTGCTTTGTGCTCAGTGCTGAGGGTGCTGGGTGCTCAGTACTCAGGGTGCTGCATGCTCAGTACTCAGGGTGCTGGGTGCTCAGTACTCAGGGTGCTGGGTGCTCAGTGCTCGGGGTGCTCGGTGATCAGTTCTCAGGGTGCTGGGTGCTCAGTGCTCAGGGTGCTGGGTACTCAATACTCAGGGTGCTGGGTGCTCAGTACTCAGGGTGCTGGGTGCTCAGTGCTCAGGGTGCTCAGTGCTCAGTCCTCAGGGTGCTGGGTGCTCAGTACTCAGGGTGTTCGGTGATCAGTACTCAGGGTGCTCAGTGCTCAGTACTCAGGGTGCTGGTTGCTCAGTGCTCGGGGTGCTCGGTGCTCAGTACTCAGGGTGCTGGGTGCTCAGTACTCAGGGTTCTGGGTGCTCAGTACTCAGGGTGCTGGGTGCTCAGTACTCAGGGTGCTGGGTGCTCAGTACTCAGGGTGATGGGTGCACAGTGCTCAGGGTGCAGGGTGCTCAGTACTCAGGGTGCTGGGTGCTCAGTACTCAGGGTGATCGGTGCTTAGTACTCAGGGTGCTAGGTGCTCAGTGCTCAGGGTGCTGGGTACTCAGTACTCAGGGTGCTGGGTGCTCAGTACTCAGGGTGCTGGGTGCTCAGTGCTCAGGGTGCTGGGTGCTCAGTGCTCAGGGTGCTGGGTGCTCAGTACTCAGGGTGCTGGGTGCTCAGTGCTCAGGGTGATCGGTGCTCAGTGCTCAGGGTGCTGGGTGCTCAGTTCTCGGGGTGCTCCGTGCTCAGGGTGCTGGCTGCTCAGTGCTCGGGTTGCTCGGTGCTCAGTACTCAGGGTGCTGGGTGCTCAGTGCTCAGGGTGCTGGGTGCTCAGTACTCTGGGTGTTGGGTGCTCAGTACTCAGGGTGCTGCGTGCTCAGTGCTCGGGGTGCTGGGTGCTCAGTGCTCGGGGTGCTGTGTGCTCAGTGCTCAGGGTGCTGGGTGCTCAGTATTCAGGGTGGTGGGTGCTCAGTGTTCGGGGTGCTCGGTGCTCAGTACTCAAGGTGCTGGGTGCTCAGTGCTCAGGGTGCTGGGTGCTCAGTCCTCGGGGTGCTCCGTGCTCAGTGCTCAGGGTGCTGTGTGCTCAGTACTCAGGGTGCTCGTTGCTCAGTACTCAGGGTTCTCAGTGCTCAGTGCTCAGGGTGCTGGGTGCTCAGTTCTCAGGGTGCTCAGTGCTCAGTACTCGGGGTGCTGGGTGCTCAGTACTCAGGGTGCTCAGTGCTCAGCACTCGGGGTGCTGGGTGCTCAGTGCTCGGGGAGCTGGATGCTCAGTGCTCGGAGTTCTGGGTGCTCAGTACTCAGGGAGCTCAGTGCTCAGTACTCGGGGTGCTGGGTGCTCAGTCCTCGGGGTGCACCGTTCTCAGTGCTCGGGGTGTTGGGTGCTCAGTGCTCAGTGCTCAGGGTGCTGGGTTTTCAGTACTCAGGGTGCAGGGTGCTCAGTACTCAGGGTGCTGGGTGCTCAGTGCACAGGGTGCTCAGTGCTCAGTACTCAGTGCTCAGGGTGCTGGGTGTTCAGTACTCAGGGTGCTGGGTGTTCAGTACTCGGTGTGCTGGGTGCTCAGTGCTCAGGGTGCTCAGTGCTCAGTACTCAGTGCTCAGGGTGCTCAGTGCTCAGTGCTCAGGGTGCTGGGTGTTCAGTACTCAGTGTGCTGGGTGCTCAGTGCTCAGGGTGCTCAGTGCTCAGTACTCAGTGCTCAGGGTACTCAGTGCTCAGTGCTCAGGGTGCTGGGTGTTCAGTACTCAGGGTGCTGTGTGATCAGTACTCAGGGTGCTGGGTGCTCAGTGCTCAGGGTGCTGGGTGCTCAATACTCTGGGTGTTGGGTGCTCAGTGCTCAGGGTGCTGGGTGCTCAGTGCTCAGGGTGCTGCGTGCTCAGTACTCAGGGTGCTGGGTGCTCAGTGCTCGAGGTGCTCGGTGCTCAGTACTCAAGGTGCTGGGTGCTCAGTGCTCAGGGTGCTGGGTGCTCAGTCCTCGGGGTGCTCCGTGCTCAGGGTGCTGGGTGCTCAGTGCTCGGGGTGCTCGGTGCTCAGTACTCAGGGTGCTGAGTGCTCAGTACTCAGGGTGATGGGTGCTCAGTACTCAGGGTGCTGGGTGCTCAGTGCTCGGGGTGCTGGGTGCTCAGTACTCAGGGTGCTGGGGGCTCAGTACTCAGGGTGCTGGGTGCTCAGTACTCAGGGTGCTCGGTTCTCAGTACTCAGGGTGCTGGGTGCTCATTCTCGGGGTGCTGGGTGCTCAGTGCTCGGGGTGCTGGGTGCTCAGTACTCAGGGTGCTGGGGGCTCAGTCCTCAGGGTGCTGGGTGCTCAGTACTCAGGGTGATCTGTTCTCAGTACTCAGGGTGATGGGTGCTCAGTGCTCGGGATGCTGGGTGCTCAGTACTCCGGGTGCTCAGTGCTCAGTACTCAGGGTGCTGGGTGCTCAGTACTCAGGGTGCTGGGTGCTCAGTGCTCGGCGTGCTCGGTGCTCAGTACTCGGGGTGCTGGGTGCTCAGTACTCGGGGTGCTGGGTGCTCAGGGCTCAGGGTGCTGGGTGCTCAGTTCTCGGGGTGCTGGGTGCTCAGTGCTGAGTGTGCTGGCTGCTCAGTGCTCAGGGTGCTGGGTGCTCAGTACAAAGGGTGCTCGGTGCTCAGTACTCAGGGTGCTCAGTGCTCAGTTCTAAGCGTGCTGGGTGCTCAGTGCTCAGGGTCCTCGGTGCTCAGTACTCAGGGAACTCAGTGCTCAGTACACAGCGTGCTTTGTGCTCAGTGCTGAGGGTGCTGGGTGCTCAGTACTCAGGGTGCTGGGTGCTCAGTACTCAGGGTGCTGGGTGCTCAGTACTCAGGGTGCTGGGTGCTCAGTGCTCGGGGTGCTCGGTGATCAGTACTCAGGGTGCTGGGTGCTCAGTGCTCAGGGTGCTGGGTACTCAATACTCAGGGTGCTGGGTGCTCAGTACTCAGGGTGCTGGGTGCTCCGTGCTCAGGGTGCTGGGTGCTCAGTCCTCAGGGTGCTGGGTGCTCAGTGCTCAGGGTGCTGGGTGCTCAGTCCTCAGGGTGCTGGGTGCTCAGTACTCAGGGTGTTCGGTGATCAGTACTCAGGGTGCTCAGTGGTCAGTACTCAGGGTGCTGGTTGCTCAGTGCTCGGGGTGCTCGGTGCTCAGTACTCAGGGTGCTGGGTGCTCAGTACTCAGGGTTCTGGGTGCTCAGTACTCAGGGTGCTGGGTGCTCAGTACTCAGGGTGCTGGGTGCTCAGTACTCAGGGTGATGGGTGCACAGTGCTCAGGGTGCAGGGTGCTCAGTACTCAGGGTGCTGGGTGCTCAGTACTCAGGGTGATCGGTGCTTAGTACTCAGGGTGCTGGGTGCTCAGTGCTCAGGGTGCTGGGTACTCAGTACTCAGGGTGCTGGGTGCTCAGTGCTCAGGGTGCTGGGTACTCAGTACTCAGGGTGCTGGGTGCTCAGTACTCAGGGTGCTGGGTGCTCAGGTCTCAGGGTGCTGGGTGCTCAGTTCTCGGGGTGCTGGGTGCTCAGTGCTGAGTGTGCTGGCTGCTCAGTGCTCAGGGTGCTGGGTGCTCAGTACAAAGGGTGCTCGGTGCTCAGTACTCAGGGTGCTCAGTGCTCAGTTCTAAGCGTGCTGGGTGCTCAGTGCTCAGGGTCCTCGGTGCTCAGTACTCAGGGAACTCAGTGCTCAGTACACAGCGTGCTTTGTGCTCAGTGCTGAGGGTGCTGGGTGCTCAGTACTCAGGGTGCTGGGTGCTCAGTACTCAGGGTGCTGGGTGCTCAGTACTCAGGGTGCTGGGTGCTCAGTGCTCGGGGTGCTCGGTGATCAGTACTCAGGGTGCTGGGTGCTCAGTGCTCAGGGTGCTGGGTACTCAATACTCAGGGTGCTGGGTGCTCAGTACTCAGGGTGCTGGGTGCTCAGTGCTCAGGGTGCTGGGTGCTCAGTCCTCAGGGTGCTGGGTGCTCAGTACTCAGGGTGTTCGGTGATCAGTACTCAGGGTGCTCAGTGCTCAGTACTCAGGGTGCTGGTTGCTCAGTGCTCGGTGTGCTCGGTGCTCAGTACTCAGGGTGCTGGGTGCTCAGTACTCAGGGTTCTGGGTGCTCAGTACTCAGGGTGCTGGGTGCTCAGTACTCAGGGTGCTGGGTGCTCAGTACTCAGGGTGATGGGTGCACAGTGCTCAGGGTGCAGGGTGCTCAGTACTCAGGGTGCTGGGTGCTCAGTACTCAGGGTGATCGGTGCTTAGTACTCAGGGTGCTGGGTGCTCAGTGCTCAGGGTGCTGGGTACTCAGTACTCAGGGTGCTGGGTGCTCAGTACTCAGGGTGCTGGGTGCTCAGTGCTCAGGGTGCTGGGTGCTCAGTGCTCAGGGTGCTGGGTGCTCAGTACTCAGGGTGCTGGGTGCTCAGTGCTCAGGCTGATCGGTGCTCAGTGCTCAGGGTGCTGGGTGCTCAGTCCTCGGGGTGCTCCGTGCTCAGGGTGCTGGCTGCTCAGTGCTCGGGTTGCTTGGTGCTCAGTACTCAGGGTGCTGGGTGCTCAGTGCTCAGGGTGCTGGGTGCTCAGTACTCTGGGTGTTGGGTGCTCAGTACTCAGGGTGCTGCGTGCTCAGTGCTCGGGGTGCTGGGTGCTCATTGCTCGGGGTGCTGGGTGCTCAGTGCTCAGGGTGCTGGGTGCTCAGTATTCAGGGTGGTGGGTGCTCAGTGTTCGGGGTGCTCGGTGCTCAGTACTCAAGGTGCTGGGTGCTCAGTGCTCAGGGTGCTGGGTGCTCAGTCCTCGGGGTGCTCCGTGCTCAGTGCTCAGGGTGCTGTGTGCTCAGTACTCAGGGTGCTCGTTGCTCAGTACTCAGGGTTCTCAGTGCTCAGTGCTCAGGGTGCTGGGTGCTCAGTTCTCAGGGTGCTCAGTGCTCAGTACTCGGGGTGCTGGGTGCTCAGTACTCAGGGTGCTCAGTGCTCAGCACTCGGGGTGCTGGGTGCTCAGTGCTCGGGGAGCTGGATGCTCAGTGCTCGGAGTTCTGGGTGCTCAGTACTCAGGGTGCTTTGTGCTCAGTGCTCAGTACTCTGCGTGCTGGGTGCTCAGTGCTCAGAGTGTTGGGTGCTCAGTACTCAGGGTGCTGCGTGCTCAGTGCTCAGTGCTCAGGGTGCTCAGTGCTCAGGGTGCTGGGTGCTCAGGGTGCTGGGTGCTCAGTGCTCGGGGTGCTGGGTGCTCAGTGCTCAGGGTGCTGGGGGCTCAGTGCTCAGTGCTCAGGGTGCTGGGTGCTCAGTGCTCAGTGCTCAGGGTGCTGGGTGTTCAGTACTCAGGGTGCTGGGTGCTCAGTACTCAGGGTGCTTGGTGCTCAGTGCTCAGGGTGCTGGTTGCTCAGTGCTCAGGGTGCTGGGTGCTCAGTACTCAGGGTGCTGGGTGCTCAGTACTCAGGGTGCTCGGTGTTCAGTACTCAGGGTGCTGGGTGCTCAGTGCCCAGGGTGCTGGGTGCTCAGTACTCAGGGTGCTGGGTGCGCAGTACTCAGGGTGCTGGGTGCTCAGTGCTCAGGGTGCTGGGTGCTCAGTACTCAGGGTGCTGGGGGCTCAGTGCTCGGGGTGCTGGGTGCTCAGTGCTCAGGGTGATCAGTGGTCAGTACTCAGGGTGCTGGGTGCTCAGTGCTCAGGGTGCTGGGTGCTCAGTCCTCAGGGTGCTCAGTACTCAGGGTGCTCAGTGCTCAGTGTTCAGTTCTCAGGGTGTTCAGTACTCAGGGTGCTGGGTGCTCAGTGCTCGGGGTGCTGTGTGCTCAGTACTCAGGGGGCTCAGTGCTCAGTACTCAGTACTCAGGGTGCTCAGTGCTCAGTGCTCAGGGTGCTGGGTGATCAGTACTCGGGGTGCTGGGTGCTCAGTGCTCAGGGTGCTCAGTGCTCAGTACTCAGTGCTCAGGGTACTCAGTGCTCAGTGCTCAGGGTGCTGGGTGTTCAGTACTCAGGGTGCTGATTGATCAGTACTCAGGGTGCTGGGTGCTCAGTGCTCAGGTTGCTGGGTGCTCAGTACTCTGGGTGTTGGGTGCTCAGTGCTCAGGGTGCTGGGTGCTCAGTGCTCACGGTGCTGCGTGCTCAGTACTCAGGGTGCTGTGTGCTCAGTGCTCGAGGTGCTCGATGCTCAGTACTCAAGGTGCTGGGTGCTCAGTGCTCAGGGTGCTGGGTGCTCAGTCCTCGGGGTGCTCCGTGCTCAGGTTGCTGGGTGCTCAGTGCTCGGGGTGCTCGGTGCTAAGTACTCAGGGTGCTGGGTGCTCAGTGCTCAGGGTGCTGGGTGCTCAGTACTCTGGGTTCTCAGTGCTCAGTGCTCAGGGTGCTGGGTGCTCAGTTCTCAGGGTGCTCAGTGCTCAGTACTCGGGGTGCTGGGTGCTCAGTACTCAGGGTGCTCAGTGCTCAGCACTCGGGGTGCTGGGTGCTCAGTGCTCAGTGTGCTCAGTGCTCAGTGCTCGGGGTGCTGGGTGCTCAGTGCTCGGAGTTCTGGGTGCTCAGTACTCAGGGTGCTTTGTGCTCAGTGCTCAGTACTCAGCGTGCTGGGTGCTCAGTGCTCAGAGTGTTGGGTGCTCAGTACTCAGGGTGCTGGGTGCTCAGTGCTCAGTGCTCAGGGTGCTCAGTGCTCAGGGTGCTGGGTGCTCAGGGTGCTGGGTGCTCAGTGCTCGGGGTGCTGGGTGCTCAGTGCTCAGGGTGCTGGGTGCTCAGTGCTCAGTGCTGAGGGTGCTGGATGCTCAGTGCTCAGTGCTCAGGGTGCTGGGTGTTCAGTACTCAGGGTGCTGGGTGCTCAGTACTAGGGGTGCTTGGTGCTCAGTGCTCAGGGTGCTGGTTGCTCAGTGCTCAGGGTGCTGGTTGCTCAGTACTCAGGGTGCTGGGTGCTCAGTACTCAGGGTGCTCGGTGTTCAGTACTGAGGGTGCTGGGTGCTCAGTGCCCAGGGTGCTGGGTGCTCAGTACTCAGGGTGCTGGGTGCGCAGTACTCAGTGTGCTGGGTGCTCAGTGCTCAGGGTGCTGGGTGCTCAGTACTCAGGGTGCTGGGTGCTCAGTGCTCGGTGTGCTAGGTGCTCAGTGCTCAGGGTGATCAGTGGTCAGTACTCAGGGTGCTGGGTGCTCAGTGCTCAGGGTGCTGGGTGCTCAGTCCTCAGGGTGCACAGTACTCAGGGTGCTCAGTGCTCAGTGCTCAGTACTCAGGGTGTTCAGTACTCAGGGTGCTGGGCGCTCAGTGCTCGGGGTGCTGGGTGCTCAGTACTCAGGGTGCTGGGTGCTCAGTACTCGGGGTGCTGGGTGCTCAGTACTCAGGGTGCTGGTTGCTCAGTGCTCGGGGTGCTGGGTGCTCAGTGCTCAGGGTGATCGGTGCTCAGTGCTCAGGGTGCTGGGTGCTCAGTCCTCAGGGTGCTCAGTGCTCAAGGTGCTGGGTGCTCAGTGCTCGGGGTGCTAGGTGCTCAGTACTCAGGGTGCTGAGTGCTCGGTACTCAGGGGGCTGGGTGCTCAGTACTCAGGGTGCTGGGTGCTCAGTACTCAGGGTGCTGGGTGCTCAGTGCTCAGGGTGCTGGGTGCTCAGTGCTCAGGGTGCTGGGTGCTCAGTGCTCGGGGTGCTGGGTGCTCAGTGCTCGGGGTGCTGGGTGCTCAGTGCTCAGTACTCAGGGTGCTGGGTGCTCAGTGCTCAGTGCTCAGGGTGCTGGTTGCTCAGTACTCAGGGTGCTGCGTGCTCAGTACTCAGGGTGCTGGGTGCTCAATGCTCAGGGTGCTGGGTGCTCAGTACTCAGGGTGCTGGGTGCTCAGTGCTCGGGGTGCTGGGTGCTCAGTGCTCGGGGTGCTGGGTGCTCAGTGCTCATGGTGCTGGGTGCTCAGTACTCAGGGTACTGGGTGCTCAGTGCTCGGGGTGCTCGGTGCTCAGTACTCAAGGTGCTGGGTGCTCAGTGCTCAGGGTGCTGGGTGCTCAGTCCTCGGGGTGCACCGTGCTCAGTGATCAGGGTGCTGGGTGCTCAGTACTCAGGGTGCTCGGTGCTCAGTACTCAGGCTTCTCAGTGCTCAGTACTCAGGGTGCTGGGTGCTCAGTGCTCAGGGTGCTGGGTGCTCAGTACTCAGGGAGCTCAGTGCTCAGTACTCGGGGTGTTGGGTGCTCAGTGCTCAGTGCTCAGGGTGCTGGGTTTTCAGTACTCAGGGTGCAGGGTGCTCAGTACTCAGGGTGCTCAGTGCTCAGTACTCGGGGTGCTGGGTGCTCAGTGCTCAGGGTGCTCAGTGCTCAGTGCTCGGGGTGTTGGGTGCTCAGTGCTCAGTGATCAGGGTGCTGGGTGCTCAGTACTCAGGGTGCTCGGTGCTCAGTACTCAGAGTTCTCAGTGCTCAGTACTCAGGGTGCTGGGTGCTCAGTGCTCAGGGTGCTGGGTGCTCAGTACTCAGGGTGCTCAGTGCTCAGTGCTCGGGGTGTTGGGTGCTCAGTGCTCAGTGCTCAGGGTGCTGGGTTTTCAGTACTCAGGGTGCAGGGTGCTCAGTACTCAGGGTGCTGGGTGCTCAGTGCACAGGGTGCTCAGTGCTCAGTACTCAGTGCTCAGGGTGCTGGGTGTTCAGTACTCAGGGTGCTGGGTGTTCAGTACTCGGTGTGCTGGGTGCTCAGTGCTCAGGGTGCTCAGTGCTCAGTACTCAGTGCTCAGGGTGCTCAGTGCTCAGTGCTCAGGGTGCTGGGTGTTCAGTACTCAGTGTGCTGGGTGCTCAGTGCTCAGGGTGCTCAGTGCTCAGTACTCAGTGCTCAGGGTACTCAGTGCTCAGTGCTCAGGGTGCTGGGTGTTCAGTACTCAGGGTGCTGGGTGATCAGTACTCAGGGTGCTGGGTGCTCAGTGCTCAGGGTGCTGGGTGCTCAATACTCTGGGTGTTGGGTGCTCAGTGCTCAGGGTGCTGGGTGCTCAGTGCTCAGGGTGCTGCGTGCTCAGTACTCAGGGTGCTGGGTGCTCAGTGCTCGAGGTGCTCGGTGCTCAGTACTCAAGGTGCTGGGTGCTCAGTGCTCAGGGTGCTGGGTGCTCAGTCCTCGGGGTGCTCCGTGCTCAGGGTGCTGGGTGCTCAGTGCTCGGGGTGCTCGGTGCTCAGTACTCAGGGTGCTGAGTGCTCAGTACTCAGGGTGATGGGTGCTCAGTACTCAGGGTGCTGGGTGCTCAGTGCTCGGGGTGCTGGGTGCTCAGTACTCAGGGTGCTGGGGGCTCAGTACTCAGGGTGCTGGGTGCTCAGTACTCAGGGTGCTCGGTTCTCAGTACTCAGGGTGCTGGGTGCTCATTCTCGGGGTGCTGGGTGCTCAGTGCTCGGGGTGCTGGGTGCTCAGTACTCAGGGTGCTGGGGGCTCAGTCCTTAGGGTGCTGGGTGCTCAGTACTCAGGGTGATCTGTTCTCAGTACTCAGGGTGATGGGTGCTCAGTGCTCGGGATGCTGGGTGCTCAGTACTCCGGGTGCTCAGTGCTCAGTACTCAGGGTGCTGGGTGCTCAGTACTCAGGGTGCTGGGTGCTCAGTGCTCGGCGTGCTCGGTGCTCAGTACTCGGGGTGCTGGGTGCTCAGTACTCGGGGTGCTGGGTGCTCAGGGCTCAGGGTGCTGGGTGCTCAGTTCTCGGGGTGCTGGGTGCTCAGTGCTGAGTGTGCTGGCTGCTCAGTGCTCAGGGTGCTGGGTGCTCAGTACAAAGGGTGCTCGGTGCTCAGTACTCAGGGTGCTCAGTGCTCAGTTCTAAGCGTGCTGGGTGCTCAGTGCTCAGGGTCCTCGGTGCTCAGTACTCAGGGAACTCAGTGCTCAGTACACAGCGTGCTTTGTGCTCAGTGCTGAGGGTGCTGGGTGCTCAGTACTCAGGGTGCTGGGTGCTCAGTACTCAGGGTGCTGGGTGCTCAGTACTCAGGGTGCTGGGTGCTCAGTGCTCGGGGTGCTCGGTGATCAGTACTCAGGGTGCTGGGTGCTCAGTGCTCAGGGTGCTGGGTACTCAATACTCAGGGTGCTGGGTGCTCATTACTCAGGGTGCTGGGTGCTCCGTGCTCAGGGTGCTGGGTGCTCAGTCCTCAGGGTGCTGGGTGCTCAGTACTCAGGGTGTTCGGTGATCAGTACTCAGGGTGCTCAGTGCTCAGTACTCAGGGTGCTGGTTGCTCAGTGCTCGGGGTGCTCGGTGCTCAGTACTCAGGGTGCTGGGTGCTCAGTACTCAGGGTTCTGGGTGGTCAGTACTCAGGGTGCTGGGTGCTCAGTACTCAGGGTGCTGGTTGCTCAGTACTCAGGGTGATGGGTGCACAGTGCTCAGGGTGCAGGGTGCTCAGTACTCAGGGTGCTGGGTGCTCAGTACTCAGGGTGATCGGTGCTTAGTACTCAGGGTGCTGGGTGCTCAGTGCTCAGGGTGCTGGGTACTCAGTACTCAGGGTGCTGGGTGCTCAGTACTCAGGGTGCTGGGTGCTCAGTGCTCAGGGTGCTGGGTGCTCAGTGCTCAGGGTGCTGGGTGCTCAGTACTCAGGGTGCTGGGTGCTCAGTGCTCAGGGTGATCGGTGCTCAGTACTCAGGGTGCTCACTACTCAGGGTGCTGGGTGCTCAGTGCTCAGGGTGCTGGGTGCTCAGTACTCAGGGTGCTGGGTGCTCAGTGCTCGCGGTGCTCGGTGCTCAGTACTCAAGGTGCTGGGTGCTCAGTGCTCAGGGTGCAGGGTGCTCAGTCCTCGGTGTGCTCCGTGCTCAGTGCTCAGGGTGCTGGGTGCTCAGTACTCAGGGTGCTTGGTGCTCAGTACTCAGGGTTTTCAGTGCTCAGGGTGCTGGGTGCTCAGTACTCAGGGTGCTCAGTGCTCAGTACTCGGGGTGCTTGGTGCTCAGTGCTCAGGGTGCTCAGTGCTCAGTGCTCGGGGTGTTAGGTGCTCAGTGCTCAGTGCTCAGGGTGCTGGGTGTTCAGTACTCAGGGTGCAGGGTGCTCAGTACTCAGGGTGCTGGGTGCTCAGTGCACAGGGATCTCAGTGCTCAGTACTCAGTGCTCAGGGTGCTGGGTGTTCAGTACTCAGGGTGCTGGGTGTTCAGTACTCGTTGTGCTGGGTGCTCAGTGCTCAGGGTGCTCAGTGCTCAGTACTCAGTGCTCAGGGTGCTCAATGCTCAGTGCTCAGGGTGCTGGGTGTTCAGTACTCGGTGTGCTGCGTGCTCAGTGCTCAGGGTGCTCAGTGCTCAGTACTCAGTGCTCAGGGTACTCAGTGCTCAGTGCTCAGGGTGCTGGGTGTTCAGTACTCAGGGTGCTGGGTGATCAGTACTCAGGGTGCTGGGTGCTCAGTGCTCAGGGTGCTGGGTGCTCAATACTCTGGGTGTTGGGTGCTCTGTGCTCAGGGTGCTGGGTGCTCAGTGCTCAGGGTGCTGCGTGCTCAGTACTCAGGGTGCAGGGTGCTCAGTGCTCGAGGTGCTCGGTGCTCAGTACTCAAGGTGCTGGGTGCTCAGTGCTCAGGGTGCTGGGTGCTCAGTCCTCGGGGTGCTCCGTGCTCAGGGTGCTGGGTGCTCAGTCCTCGGGGTGCTCAGTACTCAGGGTGCTGGGTGCTCAGTGCTCGGGGTGCTGGGTGCTCAGTACTCAGGGTGCTGGGGGCTCAGTACTCAGGGTGCTGGGTGCTCAGTACTCAGGGTGCTCGGTTCTCAGTACTCAGGGTGCTGGGTGCTCATTCTCGGGGTGCTGGGTGCTCAGTGCTCGGGGTGCTGGGTGCTCAGTACTCAGGGTGCTGGGGGCTCAGTCCTCAGGGTGCTGGGTGCTCAGTACTCAGGGTGATCTGTTCTCAGTACTCAGGGTGCTGGGTGCTCAGGGCTCAGGGTGCTGGGTGCTCAGTGCTCGGGGTGCTGGGTGCTCAGTGCTGAGTGTGCTGGCTGCTCAGTGCTCAGGGTGCTGGGTGCTCAGTACTCAGGGTGCTCAGTGCTCAGTTCTAAGCGTGCTGGGTGCTCAGTGCTCAGGGTCCTCGGTGCTCAGTACTCAGGGTGCTCAGTGCTCAGTACACAGCGTGCTTTGTGCTCAGTGCTGAGGGTGCTGGGTGCTCAGTACTCAGGGTGCTGGGTGCTCAGTACTCAGGGTGCTGGGTGCTCAGTACTCAGGGTGCTGGGTGCTCAGTGCTCGGGGTGCTCGGTGATCAGTACTCAGGGTGCTGGGTGCTCAGTGCTCAGTGTGCTGGGTACTCAATACTCAGGGTGCTGGGTGCTCAGTACTAAGGGTGCTGGGTGCTCAGTGCTCAGGGTGCTGGGTGCTCAGTCCTCAGGGTGCTGGGTGCTCAGTACTCAGGGTGTTCGGTGCTCAGTACTAAGGGTGCTGCGTGCTCAGTACTCAGGGTGCTGGGTGCTCAGTGCTCGAGGTGCTCGGTGCTCAGTACTCAAGGTGCTGGGTGCTCAGTGCTCAGGGTGCTGGGTGCTCAGTCCTCGGGGTGCTCCGTGCTCAGGGTGCTGGGTGCTCAGTGCTCGGGGTGCTCGGTGCTCAGTACTCAGGGTGCTGAGTGCTCAGTACTCAGGGTGATGGGTGCTCAGTACTCAGGGTGCTGGGTGCTCAGTGCTCGGGGTGCTGGGTGCTCAGTACTCAGGGTGCTGGGGGCTCAGTACTCAGGGTGCTGGGTGCTCAGTACTCAGGGTGCTCGGTTCTCAGTACTCAGGGTGCTGGGTGCTCATTCTCGGGGTGCTGGGTGCTCAGTGCTCGGGGTGCTGGGTGCTCAGTACTCAGGGTGCTGGGGGCTCAGTCCTCAGGGTGCTGGGTGCTCAGTACTCAGGGTGATCTGTTCTCAGTACTCAGGGTGATGGGTGCTCAGTGCTCGGGATGCTGGGTGCTCAGTACTCCGGGTGCTCAGTGCTCAGTACTCAGGGTGCTGGGTGCTCAGTACTCAGGGTGCTGGGTGCTCAGTGCTCGGCGTGCTCGGTGCTCAGTACTCGGGGTGCTGGGTGCTCAGTACTCGGGGTGCTGGGTGCTCAGGGCTCAGGGTGCTGGGTGCTCAGTGCTCGGGGTGCTGGGTGCTCAGTGCTGAGTGTGCTGGCTGCTCAGTGCTCAGGGTGCTGGGTGCTCAGTACTCAGGGTGCTCGGTGCTCAGTACTCAGGGTGCTCAGTGCTCAGTTCTAAGCGTGCTGGGTGCTCAGTGCTCAGGGTCCTCGGTGCTCAGTACTCAGGGTGCTCAGTGCTCAGTACACAGCGTGCTTTGTGCTCAGTGCTGAGGGTGCTGGGTCCTCAGTACTCAGGGTGCTGGGTGCTCAGTACTCAGGGTGCTGGGTGCTCAGTACTCAGGGTGCTGGGTGCTCAGTGCTCGGGGTGCTCGGTGATCAGTACTCAGGGTGCTGGGTGCTCAGTGCTCAGGGTGCTGGGTACTCAATACTCAGGGTGCTGGGTGCTCAGTACTCAGGGTGCTGGGTGCTCAGTGCTCAGGGTGCTGGGTGCTCAGTCCTCAGGGTGCTGGGTGCTCAGTACTCAGGGTGATCGGTGCTTAGTACTCAGGGTGCTGGGTGCTCAGTGCTCAGGGTGCTGGGTACTCAGTACTCAGGGTGCTGGGTGCTCAGTGCTCAGGGTGCTGGGTGCTCAGTCCTCAGGGTGCTGGGTGCTCAGTACTCAGGGTGCTGGGTGCTCAGTACTCAGGGTGCTGGGTGCTCAGTGCTCGGGGTGCTCGGTGATCAGTACTCAGGGTGCTGGGTGCTCAGTGCTCAGGGTGCTGGGTACTCAATACTCAGGGTGCTGGGTGCTCAGTACTCAGGGTGCTGGGTGCTCAGTGCTCAGGGTGCTGGGTGCTCAGTCCTCAGGGTGCTGGGTGCTCAGTACTCAGGGTGATCGGTGCTTAGTACTCAGGGTGCTGGGTGCTCAATACTCAGGGTGCTGGGTGCTCAGTCCTCAGGGTGCTGGGTGCTCAGTGCTCAGGGTGCTGGGTGCTCAGTCCTCAGGGTGCTGGGTGCTCAGTACTCAGGGTGCTGGGTGCTCTGTACTCAGGGTGCTGGGTGCTCAGTGCTCGGGGTGCTCGGTGATCAGTACTCAGGGTGCTGGGTGCTCAGTGCTCAGGGTGCTGGGTACTCAATACTCAGGGTGCTGGGTGCTCAGTACTCAGGGTGCTGGGTGCTCAGTGCTCAGGGTGCTGGGTGCTCAGTCCTCAGGGTGCTGGGTGCTCAGTACTCAGGGTGCTGGGTGCTCAGTGCTCAGGGTGCTGGGTGCTCAGTGCTCAGGGTGCTGGGTGCTCAGTACTCAGGGTGCTGGGTGCTCAGTACTCAGGGTGATCGGTGCTCAGTACTCAGGGTGCTCACTACTCAGGGTGCTGGGTGCTCAGTGCTCAGGGTGCTGGGTGCTCAGTACTCAGGGTGCTGGGTGCTCAGTGCTCGCGGTGCTCGGTGCTCAGTACTCAAGGTGCTGGGTGCTCAGTGCTCAGGGTGCAGGGTGCTCAGTCCTCGGGGTGCTCCGTGCTCAGTGCTCAGGGTGCTGGGTGCTCAGTACTCAGGGTGCTCGGTGCTCAGTACTCAGGGTTTTCAGTGCTCAGGGTGCTGGGTGCTCAGTACTCAGGGTGCTCAGTGCTCAGTACTCGGGGTGCTTGGTGCTCAGTACTCAGGGTGCTCAGTGCTCAGTACTCGGGGTGCTGGGTGCTCAGTGCTCAGTGTGCTCAGTGCTCAGTGCTCGGGGTGTTGGGTGCTCAGTGCTCAGTGCTCAGGGTGCTGGGTGTTCAGTACTCAGGGTGCAGGGTGCTCAGTACTCAGGGTGCTGGGTGCTCAGTGCACAGGGTCCTCAGTGCTCAGTACTCAGTGCTCAGGGTGCTGGGTGTTCAGTACTCAGGGTGCTGGGTGTTCAGTACTCGGTGTGCTGGGTGCTCAGTGCTCAGGGTGCTCAGTGCTCAGTACTCAGTGCTCAGAGTGCTCAGTGCTCAGTGCTCAGGGTGCTGGGTGTTCAGTACTCGGTGTGCTGCGTGCTCAGTGCTCAGGGTGCTCAGTGCTCAGTACTCAGTGCTCAGGGTACTCAGTGCTCAGTGCTCAGGGTGCTGGGTGTTCAGTACTCAGGGTGCTGGGTGATCAGTACTCAGGGTGCTGGGTGCTCAGTGCTCAGGGTGCTGGGTGCTCAATACTCTGGGTGTTGGGTGCTCTGTGCTCAGGGTGCTGGGTGCTCAGTGCTCAGGGTGCTGCGTGCTCAGTACTCAGGGTGCTGGGTGCTCAGTGCTCGAGGTGCTCGGTGCTCAGTACTCAAGGTGCTGGGTGCTCAGTGCTCAGGGTGCTGGGTGCTCAGTCCTCGGGGTGCTCCGTGCTCAGGGTGCAGGGTGCTCAGTGCTCGGGGTGCTCGGTGCTCAGTACTCAGGGTGCTGAGTGCTCAGTACTCAGGGTGATGGGTGCTCAGTACTCAGGGTGCTGGGTGCTCAGTGGTCGGGGTGCTGGGTGCTCAGTACTCAGGGTGCTGGGGGCTCAGTACTCAGGGTGCTGGGTGCTCAGTACTCAGGGTGCTCGGTTCTCAGTACTCAGGGTGCTGGGTGCTCATTCTCGGGGTGCTGGGTGCTCAGTGCTCGGGGTGCTGGGTGCTCAGTACTCAGGGTGCTGGGGGCTCAGTCCTCAGGGTGCTGGGTGCTCAGTACTCAGGGTGCTGGGTGCTCAGTGCTCGGCGTGCTCGGTGCTCAGTACTCGGGGTGCTGGGTGCTCAGTACTCGGGGTGCTGGGTGCTCAGGGCTCAGGGTGCTGGGTGCTCAGTGCTCGGGGTGCTGGGTGCTCAGTGCTGAGTGTGCTGGCTGCTCAGTGCTCAGGGTGCTGGGTGCTCAGTACTCAGGGTGCTCAGTGCTCAGTTCAAAGCGTGCTGGGTGCTCAGTGCTCAGGGTCCTCGGTGCTCAGTACTCAGGGTGCTCAGTGCTCAGTACACAGCGTGCTTTGTGGTCAGTGCTGAGGGTGCTGGTTGCTCAGTACTCAGGGTGCTGGGTGCTCAGTACTCAGGGTGCTGGGTGCTCAGTACTCAGGGTGCTGGGTGCTCAGTGCTCGGGGTGCTCGGTGATCAGTACTCAGGGTGCTGGGTGCTCAGTGCTCAGGGTGCTGGGTACTCAATACTCAGGGTGCTGGGTGCTCAGTACTCAGGGTGCTGGGTGCTCAGTGCTCAGGGTGCTGGGTGCTCTGTCCTCAGGGTGCTGGGTGCTCAGTACTCAGGGTGCTCGGTGCTCAGTACTCAGGGTGCTCAGTGCTCAGTTCTAAGCGTGTTGGGTGCTCAGTGCTCAGGGTCCTCGGTGCTCAGTACTCAGGGTGCTCAGTGCTCAGTACACAGCGTGCTTTGTGCTCAGTGCTGAGGGTGCTGGGTCCTCAGTACTCAGGGTGCTGGGTGCTCAGTACTCAGGGTGCTGGGTGCTCAGTACTCAGGGTGCTGTTTGCTCAGTGCTCGGGGTGCTCGGTGATCAGTACTCAGGGTGCTGGGTGCTCAGTGCTCAGGGTGCTGGGTACTCAATACTCAGGGTGCTGGGTGCTCAGTACTCAGGGTGCTGGGTGCTCAGTGCTCAGGGTGCTGGGTGCTCAGTCCTCAGGGTGCTGGGTGCTCAGTACTCAGGGTGCTCAGTGCTCAGTACTCAGGGTGCTGGTTGCTCAGTGCTCGGGGTGCTCGGTGCTCAGTACTCAGGGTGCTGGGTGCTCAGTACTCAGGGTGCTCGGTGCTCAGTACTCAGGGTGCTCAGTGCTCAGTTCTAAGCGTGCTGGGTGCTCAGTGCTCAGGGTCCTCGGTGCTCAGTACTCAGGGTGCTCAGTGCTCAGTACACAGCGTGCTTTGTGCTCAGTGCTGAGGGTGCTGGGTCCTCAGTACTCAGGGTGCTGGGTGCTCAGTACTCAGGGTGCTGGGTGCTCAGTACTCAGGGTGCTGGGTGCTCAGTGCTCGGGGTGCTCGGTGATCAGTACTCAGGGTGCTGGGTGCTCAGTGCTCAGGGTGCTGGGTACTCAATACTCAGGGTGCTGGGTGCTCAGTACTCAGGGTGCTGGGTGCTCAGTGCTCAGGGTGCTGGGTGCTCAGTCCTCAGGGTGCTGGGTGCTCAGTACTCAGGGTGATCGGTGCTTAGTACTCAGGGTGCTGGGTGCTCAGTGCTCAGGGTGCTGGGTACTCAGTACTCAGGGTGCTGGGTGCTCAGTACTCAGGGTGCTGGGTGCTCAGTGCTCAGGGTGCTGGGTGCTCAGTGCTCAGGGTGCTGGGTGCTCAGTACTCAGGGTGCTGGGTGCTCAGTACTCAGGGTGATCGGTGCTCAGTACTCAGGGTGCTCACTACTCAGGGTGCTGGGTGCTCAGTGCTCAGGGTGCTGGGTGCTCAGTACTCAGGGTGCTGGGTGCTCAGTGCTCGCGGTGCTCGGTGCTCAGTACTCAAGGTGCTGGGTGCTCAGTGCTCAGGGTGCAGGGTGCTCAGTCCTCGGGGTGCTCCGTGCTCAGTGCTCAGGGTGCTGGGTGCTCAGTACTCAGGGTGCTCGGTGCTCAGTACTCAGGGTTTTCAGTGCTCAGGGTGCTGGGTGCTCAGTACTCAGGGTGCTCAGTGCTCAGTACTCGGGGTGCTTGGTGCTCAGTACTCAGGGTGCTCAGTGCTCAGTACTCTGGGTGCTGGGTGCTCAGTGCTCAGGGTGCTCAGTGCTCAGTGCTCGGGGTGTTGGGTGCTCAGTGCTCAGTGCTCAGGGTGCTGGGTGTTCAGTACTCAGGGTGCAGGGTGCTCAGTACTCAGGGTGCTGGGTGCTCAGTGCACAGGGTCCTCAGTGCTCAGTACTCAGTGCTCAGGGTGCTGGGTGTTCAGTACTCAGGGTGCTGGGTGTTCAGTACTCGGTGTGCTGGGTGCTCAGTGCTCAGGGTGCTCAGTGCTCAGTACTCAGTGCTCAGGGTGCTCAGTGCTCAGTGCTCAGGGTGCTGGGTGTTCAGTACTCGGTGTGCTGCGTGCTCAGTGCTCAGGGTGCTCAGTGCTCAGTACTCAGTGCTCAGGGTACTCAGTGCTCAGTGCTCAGGGTGCTGGGTGTTCAGTACTCAGGGTCCTGGGTGATCAGTACTCAGGGTGCTGGGTGCTCAGTGCTCAGGGTGCTGGGTGCTCAATACTCTGGGTGTTGGGTGCTCTGTGCTCAGGGTGCTGGGTGCTCAGTGCTCAGGGTGCTGCGTGCTCAGTACTCAGGGTGCTGGGTGCTCAGTGCTCGAGGTGCTCGGTGCTCAGTACTCAAGGTGCTGGGTGCTCAGTGCTCAGGGTGCTGGGTGCTCAGTCCTCGGGGTGCTCCGTGCTCAGGGTGCTGGGTGCTCAGTGCTCGGGGTGCTCGGTGCTCAGTACTCAGGGTGCTGAGTGCTCAGTACTCAGGGTGATGGGTGCTCAGTACTCAGGGTGCTGGGTGCTCAGTGGTCGGGGTGCTGGGTGCTCAGTACTCAGGGTGCTGGGGGCTCAGTACTCAGGGTGCTGGGTGCTCAGTACTCAGGGTGCTCGGTTCTCAGTACTCAGGGTGCTGGGTGCTCATTCTCGGGGTGCTGGGTGCTCAGTGCTCGGGGTGCTGGGTGCTCAGTACTCAGGGTGCTGGGGGCTCAGTCCTCAGGGTGCTGGGTGCTCAGTACTCAGGGTGATCTGTTCTCAGTACTCAGGGTGATGGGTGCTCAGTGCTCGGGATGCTGGGTGCTCAGTACTCCGGGTGCTCAGTGCTCAGTACTCAGGGTGCTGGGTGCTCAGTACTCAGGGTGCTGGGTGCTCAGTGCTCGGCGTGCTCGGTGCTCAGTACTCGGGGTGCTGGGTGCTCAGTACTCGGGGTGCTGGGTGCTCAGGGCTCAGGGTGCTGGGTGCTCAGTGCTCGGGGTGCTGGGTGCTCAGTGCTGAGTGTGCTGGCTGCTCAGTGCTCAGGGTGCTGGGTGCTCAGTACTCAGGGTGCTCAGTGCTCAGTTCTAAGCGTGCTGGGTGCTCAGTGCTCAGGATCCTCGGTGCTCAGTACTCAGGGTGCTCAGTGCTCAGTACACAGCGTGCTTTGTGCTCAGTGCTGAGGGTGCTGGGTGCTCAGTACTCAGGGTGCTGGGTGCTCAGTACTCAGGGTGCTGGGTGCTCAGTACTCAGGGTGCTGGGTGCTCAGTGCTCGGGGTGCTCGGTGATCAGTACTCAGGGTGCTGGGTGCTCAGTGCTCAGGGTGCTGGGTACTCAATACTCAGGGTGCTGGGTGCTCAGTACTCAGGGTGCTGGGTGCTCAGTGCTCAGGGTGCTGGGTGCTCTGTCCTCAGGGTGCTGGGTGCTCAGTACTCAGGGTGTTCGGTGCTCAGTACTCAGGGTGCTCAGTGCTCAGTACTCAGGGTGCTGGTTGCTCAGTGCTCGGGGTGCTCGGTGCTCAGTACTCAGTGTGCTGGGTGCTCAGTACTCAGGGTTCTGGGTGCTCAGTACTCAGGGTGCTGGGTGCTCAGTACTCAGGGTGCTGGGTGCTCAGTACTCAGGGTGATGGGTGCACAGTGCTCAGGGTGCTGGGTGCTCAGTACTCAGGGTGCTGGGTGCTCAGTACTCAGAGTGATCGGTGCTTAGTACTCAGGGTGCTGGGTGCTCAGTGCTCAGGGTGCTGGGTACTCAGTACTCAGGGTGCTGGGTGCTCAGTACTCAGGGTGCTGGGTGTTCAGTGCTCAGGGTGCTGGGTGCTCAGTGCTCAGGGTGCTGGGTGCTCAGTACTCAGGGTGCTGGGTGCTCAGTGCTCAGGGTGATCGGTGCTCAGTACTCAGGGTGCTCACTACTCAGGGTGCTGGGTGCTCAGTGCTCAGGGTGCTGGGAGCTCAGTACTCAGGGTGCTGGGTGCTCAGTGCTCGCGGTGCTCGGTGCTCAGTACTCAAGGTGCTGAGTGCTCAGTGCTCAGGGTGCAGGGTGCTCAGTCCTCGGGGTGCTCCGTGCTCAGTGCTCAGGGTGCTGGGTGCTCAGTACTCAGGGTGCTCGGTGCTCAGTACTCAGGGTTTTCAGTGCTCAGGGTGCTGGGTGCTCAGTACTCAGGGTGCTCAGTGCTCAGTACTCGGGGTGCTGGGTGCTCAGTACTCAGGGTCCTCAGTGCTCAGTACTCGGGGTGCTGGGTGCTCAATGCTCAGTGTGCTCAGTGCTCAGTGCTAAGGGTGCTGGGTGCTCTGTGCTCGGGGCACTGGGTGCTCAGTGCTCGGGGTGCTGGGTGCTCAGTACTCAGGGTGCTGTGTGCTCAGTGCTCAGTACTCAGCGTGCTGGGTGCTCAGTGCTCAGTGTGTTGGGTGCTCAGTACTCAGGGTGCTGGGTGCTCAGTGCTCAGTGCTCAGGGTGCTCATTGCTCAGGGTGCTGGGTGCTCAGGGTGCTGGGTGCTCAGTGCTCGGGGTGCTGGGTGCTCAGTGCTCAGTGCTCAGGGTGCTGGGTGCTCAGTGCTCAGTGTTCAGGGTGCTGGGTGTTCAGTACTCAGGGTGCTCGGTGCTTAGTGCTCGGGGTGCTGGGTGCTCAGTACTCAGGGTGCTTGGTGCTCAGTGCTCGGGGTGCTGGGTGCTCAGTGCTCATCTTGATCAATGCTCAGTACTCAGGGTGCTGGGTGCTCAGTGCTCAGGGTGCTGGGTGCTCAGTCCTCAGGGTGCTCAGTACTCAGGGTGCTCGGTGCTCAGTGCTCAGTACTCAGGGTGCTCAGTACTCAGGGTGCTGGGTGCTCAGTGCTCAGGGTGCTGGTTGCTCAGTACTCAGGGTGCTGGGTGCTCAGTACTCAGGTTACTGGGTGCTCAGTGCTCAGGGTGCTCTGTGGTCAGTACTCAGGGTGCTGGGTGCTCAGTGCTCGGGGTGCTGCGTGCTCAGTACTCAGGGTTCTGGGTGCTCAGTGCTCACGGTGCTGGGTACTCAGTGCTCAGGGTGCTGGGTGCTCAGTACTCAGGGTGCTGGGTGCTCAGTGCTCGGGGTGCTCGGTGCTCAGTACTCAAGGTGCTGGGTGCTCATTACTCAGGGTGCTGGGTGCTCAGTGCTCGGGGTGCTCGGTGCTCAGTACTCGGGGTGCTGGTTGCTCAGTACTCGGGGTGCTGGGTGCTCAGTGCTCAGGGTGCTGGGTGTTCAGTACTCATGGTGCTGGGTGCTCAGTACTCAGGGTGCGGGGTGCTCAGTGCTCAGGGTGCTCAGTGCTCAGTACTCAGAGCTCAGGGTGCTGGGTGTTCAGTGCTCAGGGTGCTGGGTGCTCATTGCTCAGGGTGCTGGGTGCTCAGTGCTCGAGGTGCTCGGTGCTCAGTACTCAAGGTGCTGGGTGCTCAGTGCTCAGGGTGCTGGGTGCTCAGTGCTCGGGGTGCTCTGTGCTCAGGGTGCTGGGTGCTCAGTGCTCGGGGTGCCCGGTGCTCAGTACTCAGGGTGCTGAGTGCTCAGTACTCAGGGTGATGGGTGCTAGTACTCAGGGTGCTCGGTGCTCAGTGCTCAGGGTGCTGGGTGCTCAGTACTCAGGGTGCTGGGTTCTCAGTGCTCGGGGTGCTGGGTGCTCAGTACTCAGGGTGCTGGGGGCTCAGTACTCAGGGTGCTGGGTGCTCAGTACTCACGGTGCTCGGTTCTCAGTACTCAGGGTGCTGGGTGCTCATTCTCGGGGTGCTGCGTGCTCAGTGCTCAGGGTGCTGGGTGCTCAGTGATCGGGGTGCTGGGTGCTCAGTGCTGAGTGTGCTGGCTGCTCAGTGCTCAGGGTGCTGGGTGCTCAGTACTCAGGGTGCTCGGTGCTCAGTACTCAGGGTGCTCAGTGCTCAGTACTCAGCGTGCTGGGTGCTCAGTGCTCAGGGTCCTCGGTGCTCAGTACTCAGGGTGCTCAGTGCTCAGTACTCAGCGTGCTTTGTGCTCAGTGCTCAGGGTACTGGGTGCTCAGTACTCAGGGTGCTGGGTGCTCTGTACTCAGGGTGCTGGGTGCTCAGTACTCAGGGTGCTGGGTGCTCAGTGCTCAGGGTGCTGGGTGCTCAGTACTCAGGGTGCTGGGTGCTTAGTGCTCGAGGTGCTCGGTGCTCAGTACTCAAGGTGCTGGGTTCTCAGTGCTCAGGGTGCTGGGTGCTCAGTCCTCGGGGTGCTCCGTGCTCAGGGTGCTGGGTGCTGAGTGCTCAGGGTGCTGGGTGCTCAGTGCTCGGGTGCTCGGTGCTCAGTGCTCAGTACTCAGGGTGCTGGGTGCTCAGTGCTCGGTGTGCTGGGTGCTCAGTACTCAGGGTGCTGGGTGCTCAGTGCTCAGGGTGCTGGGTGCTCAGTGCTCAGGGTGCTGGGTGCTCAGTGATCGGGGTGCTGGGTGCTCAGTGCTCAGGGTGATCGGTGCTCAGTGCTCAGGGTGCTGGGTGCTCAGTCCTCAGGGTGCTCAGTGCTCAAGGTCCTGGGTGCTCAGTGCTCGGGGTGCTCGGTGCTCAGTACTCAGGGTGCTGAGTGCTCAGTACTCAGGGTGCTGGGTGCTCAGTACTCAGGGTGCTGGGTGCTCAGTACTCAGGTTGCTGGGTGCTCAGTGCTCAGGGTGCTGGGTGCTCAGTGCTCAGGGTGCTGGGTGGTCAGTGCTCGGGGTGCTGGGTGCTCAGTGCTCGGGGTGCTGGGTGCTCAGTGCTCAGTGCTCAGGGTGCTGGGTGCTCAGTGCTCAGTGCTCAGGGTGCTGGTTGCTCAGTACTCAGGGTGCTGGGTGCTCAGTACTCAGGGTGCTGGGTGCTCAGTGCTCAGGGTGCTGGGTGCTCAGTACTCAGGGTGCTGGGTGCTCAGTGCTCGGGGTGCTGGGTGCTCCGTGCTCGGGGTGCTGGGTGCTCAGTGCTCATGGTGCTGGGTGCTCAGTACTCAGGGTGCTGGGTGCTCAGTGCTCGGGGTGCTCGGTGCTCAGTACTCAAGGTGCTGGGTGCTCAGTGCTCAGGGTGCTGGGTGCTCAGTCCTCGGGGTGCACCGTGCTCAGTGATCAGGGTGCTGGGTGCTCAGTACTCAGGGTGCTCGGTGCTCAGTACTCAGGGTTCTTAGTGCTCAGTACTCAGGGTGCTGGGTGCTCAGTGCTCAGGGTGCTGGGTGCTCAGTACTCAGGGTGCTCAGTGCTCAGTACTCGGGGTGCTTGGTGCTCAGTACTCAGGGTGCTCAGTGCTCAGTACTCGGGGTGCTGGGTGCTCAGTGCTCAGGGTGCTCAGTGCTCAGTGCTCGGGGTGTTGGGTGCTCAGTGCTCAGTGCTCAGGGTGCTGGGTGTTCAGTACTCAGGGTGCAGGGTGCTCAGTACTCAGGGTGCTGGGTGCTCAGTGCTCAGGGTGCTCAGTGATCAGTACTCAGTGCTCAGGGTGCTGGGTGTTCAGTACTCGGTGTGCAGGGTGCTCAGTGCTGAGGGTGCTCAGTGCTCAGTACTCAGTGCTCAGGGTGCTCAGTGCTCAGTGCTCAGGGTGCTGGGTGTTCAGTACTGGGTGTGCTGGGTGCTCAGTGCTCAGGGTGCTCAGTGCTCAGTACTCAGTGCTCAGGGTACTCAGTGCTCAGTGCTCAGGGTGCTGGGTGTTCAGTACTCAGGGTGCTGGGTGATCAGTACTCAGGGTGCTGGGTGCTCAGTGCTCAGGGTGCTGGGTGCTCAGTACTCTGGGTGTTGGGTGCTCAGTGCTCAGGGTGCTGGGTGCTCAGTGCTCAGGGTGCTGGGTGCTCAGTGCTCGAGGTGCTCGGTGCTCAGTACTCAAGGTGCTGGGTGCTCAGTGCTCAGGGTGCTGGGTGCTCAGTCCTCGGGGTGCTCCGTGCTCAGGGTGCTGGGTGCTCAGTGCTCGGGGTGCTCGGTGCTCAGTACTCAGGGTGCTGAGTGCTCAGTACTCAGGGTGATGGGTGCTCAGTACTCAGGGTGCTGGGTGCTCAGTGCTCGGGGTGCTGGGTGCTCAGTACTCAGGGTGCTGGGGGCTCAGTACTCAGGGTGCTGGGTGCTCAGTACTCAGGGTGCTCGGTTCTCAGTACTCAGGGTGCTGGGTGCTCATTCTCGGGGTGCTGGGTGCTCAGTGCTCGGGGTGCTGGGTGCTCAGTACTCAGGGTGCTGTGGGCTCAGTACTCAGGGTGCTGGGTGCTCAGTACTCAGGGTGATCTGTTCTCAGTACTCAGGGTGCTGGGTGCTCAGTGCTCGGGATGCTGGGTGCTCAGTACTCGGGGTGCTCAGTGCTCAGTACTCAGGGTGCTGGGTGCTCAGTACTCAGGGTGCTGGGTGCTCAGTGCTCGGGGTGCTCGGTGCTCAGTACTCGGGGTGCTGGGTGCTCAGTACTCGGGGTGCTGGGTGCTCAGTGCTCAGGGTGCTGGGTGCTCAGTGCTCGGGGTGCTGGGTGCTCAGTGCTGAGTGTGCTGGCTGCTCAGTGCTCAGGGTGCTGGGTGCTCAGTACTCAGGGTGCTCGGTGCTCAGTACTCAGGGTGCTCAGTGCTCAGTCCACAGCGTGCTGGGTGCTCAGTGCTCAGGGTCCTCGGTGCTCAGTACTCAGGGTGCTCAGTGCTCAGTACACAGCGTGCTTTGTGCTCAGTGCTGAGGGTGCTGGGTGCTCAGTACTGAGGGTGCTGGGTGCTCAGTACTCAGGGTGCTGGGTGCTCAGTACTCAGGGTGCTGGGTGCTCAGTGCTCGGGGTGCTCAGTGATCAGTACTCAGGGTGCTGGGTGCTCAGTGCTCAAGGTGCTGGGTACTCAGTACTCAGGGTGCTGGGTGCTCAGTGCTCAGGGTGCTGGGTGCTCAGTCCTCAGGGTGCTGGGTGCTCAGTACTCAGGGTGTTCGGTGCTCAGTACTCAGGGTGCTCGGTGCTCAGTACTCAGGATGCTGGTTGCTCAGTGCTCGGGGTGCTCGGTGCTCAGTACTCAGTGTGCTGGGTGCTCAGTACTCAGGGTGCTGGGTGCTCAGTACTCAGGGTGCTGGGTGCTCAGTGCTCAGGGTGCTGGGTGCTCAGTACTCAGGGTGCTGGGTGCACAGTGCTCAGGGTGCTGGGTGCTCAGTACTCAGGGTGCTGGGTGCTCAGTACTCAGGGTGATCGGTGCTTAGTACTCAGGGTGCTGGGTGCTCATTGCTCAGGGTGCTGGGTACTCAGTACTCAGGGTGCTGGGTGCTCAGTACTCAGGGTGCTGGGTGCTCAGTGCTCAGGGTGCTGGGTGCTCAGTGCTCAGGGTGCTGGGTGCTCAGTACTCAGGGTGCTGGGTGCTCAGTGCTCAGGGTGATCGGTGCTCAGTACTCAGGGTGCTCAGTACTCAGGGTGCTGGGTGCTCAGTGCTCAGGGTGCTGGGTGCTCAGTACTCAGGGTGCTGGGTGCTCAGTGCTCGGGGTGCTGGGTGCTCAGTGCTCAGGGTGATCGGTGCTCAGTACTCAAGGCGCTGGGTGCTCAGTCCTTGGGGTGCTGGGTGCTCAGTGCTCGGGGTGCTGTGTGCTCAGTGCTCAGTGCTCAGGCTGCTGGGTGCTCAGTGCTCAGTGCTCAGGGTGCTGGGTGCTCAGTTCTCAGGGTGCTGGGTGCTCAGTACTCTGTGTGTTGGGTGCTCAGTACGCAGGGTGCTGGGTGCTCAGTGCTCAGGGTGCTGGGTGCTCAGTACTCAGGGTGCTGGGTGCTCAGTGCTCGCGGTGCTCGGTGCTCAGTACTCAAGGTGCTGGGTGCTCAGTGCTCAGGGTGCAGGGTGCTCAGTCCTCGGGGTGCCCCGTGCTCAGTGCTCAGGATGCTGGGTGCTCAGTACTTAGGGTGCTCGGTGCTCAGTACTCAGGGTTTTCAGTGCTCTGGGTGCTGGATGCTCAGTACTCAGGGTGCTCAGTGCTCAGTACTCGGGGTGCTGGGTGCTCAGTACTCAGGGTGCTCAGTGCTCAGTACTCAGGGTGCTGGGTGCTCAGTGCTCAGTGTGCTCAGTGCTCAGTGCTCGGGGTGCTGTGTGCTCAGTGCTCGGGGCGCTGGGTGCTCAGTGTTCGGGGTGCTGGGTGCTCAGTACTCAGGGTGCTGTGTGCTCAGTGCTCATTACTCAGCGTGCTGGGTGCTCAGTGCTCAGAGTGTTGGGTGCTCAGTACTCAGGGTGCTGGGTGCTCAGTGCTCAGTGCACAGGGTGCTCATTGCTCAGGGTGCTGGGTGCTCAGGGTGCTGGGTGCTCAGTGCTCGGGGTGCTGGGTGCTCAGTGCTCAGGGTGCTGGGTGCTCAGTGCTCAGTGCTCAGGGTGCTGGGTGTTCAGTACTCAGGGTGCTCGGTGCTTAGTGCTCGGGGTGCTGGGTGCTCAGTACTCAGGTGCTGGGTGCTCAGTGCTCATGGTGATCAATGCTCAGTACTCAGGTGCTGGGTGCTCAGTGCTCATGGTGATCAATGCTCAGTACTCAGGGTGCGGGGTGCTCAGTGCTCAGGGTGCTGGGTGCTCAGTCCTCAGGGTGCTCAGTACTCAGGGTGCTCGGTGCTCAGTGCTCAGTACTCAGGGTGCTCAGTACTCAGGGTGCTGGGTGCTCAGTGCTCAGGGTGCTGGGTGCTCAGTACTCAGGGTGCTGGGTGCTTAGTACTCGGGGTGCTGGGTGCTCAGTACTCAGGGTGCTGTGTGCTCAGTTCTCGGGGTGCTGGGTGCTCAGTGCTCAGGGTGATCGGTGCTCAGTGCTCAGGGTGCTGGGTGCTCAGTCCTCAGGGTGATCAGTGCTCGCGGTGCTCGGTGCTCAGTACTCAGGGTGCTGAGTGCCCAGTACTCAGGGTTCTGGGTGCTCAGTACTCAGGGTGCTGGGTGCTCAGTACTCAGGGTGCTGTCTGCTCAGTGCTCAGGGTGCTGGGTGCTCAGTGCTCAGGGTGCTGGGTGCTCAGTGCTGGGGGTGCTGGGTTCTCAGGGCTGTGGTGCTGGGTGCTCAGTGCTCAGTGCTCAGGGTGCTGGGTGCTCAGTGCTCAGGGTGCTGGTTGCTCAGTACTCAGGGTGCTGGGTTCTCAGTACTCAGGTTACTGGGTGCTCAGTGCTCAGGGAGCTCTGTGGTCAGTACTCAGGGTGCTGGGTGCTCAGTGCTCGGGGTGCTGCGTGCTCAGTACTCAGGGTGCTGGGTGCTCAGTGCTCACGGTGCTGGGTACTCAGTGCTCAGGGTGCTGGGTGCTCAGTACTCAGGGTGCTGGGTGCTCAGTGCTCGGGGTGCTCGGTGCTCAGTACTCAAGGTGCTGGGTGCTCAGTGCTCAGGGTGCTGGGTGCTCAGTGCTCGGGCTGCTCGGTGCTCAGTACTCGGGGTGCTGGTTGCTCAGTACTCGGGGTGCTGGGTGCTCAGTGCTCAGTGCTCAGGGTGCTGGGTGTTCAGTACTCATGGTGCTGGGTGCTCAGTACTCAGGGTGCTGGGTGCTCAGTGCTCAGGGTGCTCAGTGCTCAGTACTCAGTGCTCAGGGTGCTGGGTGTTCAGTACTCAGGGTGCTGGGTGTTCAGTACTCGGTGTGCTGGGTGCTCAGTGCTCAGGGTGCTGGGTGCTCAGTACTCAGTGCTCAGGGTGCTCAGTGCTCAGTGCTCAGGGTGCTCGGTGTTCAGTACTCAGGGTGCTGGGTGTTCAGTACTCGGTGTGCTGTGTGCTCAGTGCTCAGGGTGCTCAGTGATCAGTACTCAGTGCTCAGGGTACTCACTGCTCAGTACTCAGGGTGCTGGGTGCTCAGTACTCAGGGTGCTGGGTGCTCAGTGCTCAGGGTGCTGGGTGCTCAGTACTCTGGGTGTTGGGTGCTCAGTGCTCAGGGTGCTGGGTGCTCAGTGCTCAGGGTGCTGCGTGCTCAGTACTCAGGGTGCTGGGTGCTCAGCGCTCGAGGTGCTCAGTGCTCAGTACTCAAGGTGCTGGGTGCTCAGTGCTCAGGGTGCTGGGTGCTCAGTCCTCGGGGTGCTCCGTGCTCAGGGTGCTGGGTGCTCAGTGCTCGGGATGCTCGGTGCTCAGTACTCAGGGTGCTGAGTGCTCAGTACTCAGGGTGATGGGTGCTCAGTACTCAGGGTGCTGGGTGCTCAGTGCTCGGGGTGCTGGGTGCTCAGTACTCAGGGTGCTGGGGGCTCAGTACTCAGGGTGCTGGGTGCTCAGTACTCAGGGTGCTCGGTTCTCAGTACTCAGGGTGCTGGGTGCTCATTCTCGGGGTGCTGGGTGCTCAGTGCTCGGGGTGCTGGGTGCTCAGTACTCAGGGTGCTGGGGGCTCAGTACTCAGGGTGCTGGGTGCTCAGTACTCAGGGTGATCTGTTCTCAGTACTCAGGGTGCTGGGTGCTCAGTGCTCGGGATGCTGGGTGCTCAGTACTCGGGGTGCTCAGTGCTCAGTACTCAGGGTGCTGGGTGCTCAGTACTCAGGGTGCTGGGTGCTCAGTGCTCGGGGTGCTCGGTGCTGAGTACTCGGGGTGCTGGGTTCTCAGTACTCAGGGTGTTGGGTGCTCAGTGCTCAGGGTGCTGGGTGCTCAGTGATCGGGGTGCTGGGTGCTCAGTGCTGAGTGTGCTGGCTGCTCAGTGCTCAGGGTACTGGGTGCTCAGTACTCAGGGTGCTCGGTGCTCAGTAACCAGGGTGCTCAGTGCTCAGTACTCAGCGTGCTGGGTGCTCAGTGCTCAGGGTCCTCGGTGCTCAGTACTCAGGGTGCTCAGTGCTCAGTACTCAGCGTGCTTTGTGCTCAGTGCTCAGGATGCTGGGTGCTCAGTACTCAGGGTGCTGGGTGCTCTGTGCTGGGGGGTGCTGGGTGCTCAGTGCTCAGGGTGCTGGGTGCTCAGTGCTCAGGGTGCTGGGTGCTCAGTACTCAGGGTGCTGTGTGCTTAGTGCTCGAGGTGCTCGGTGCTCAGTACTCAAGGTGCTGGGTTCTCAGTGCTCAGGGTGCTGGGTGCTCAGTCCTCGGGGTGCTCCGTGCTCATTGTGCTGGGTGCTGAGTGCTCAGGGTGCTGGGTGCTCAGTGCTCGGGTGCTCGGTGCTCAGTGCTCAGGGTCCTGGGTGCTCAGTACTCAGGGTCCTGGTTGCTTAGTACTCAGGGTGCTCAGTGCTCAGTACACAGGGTGCTGGGTGCTCAGTGCTCGGGGTGCTGGTTGCTCAGTGCTCAGTACTCAGGGTGCTGGGTGCTCAGTGCTCGGGGTGCTGGGTGCTCAGTACTCAGGGTGCTGGGTGCTCAGTGCTCAGGGTGCTGGGTGCTCAGTGCTCAGGGTGCGGGGTGCTCAGTGATCGGGGTGCTGGGTGCTCAGTACTCAGGGTGCTCAGTGCTCGGGGAGCTCGGTGCTCAGTACTCAGGGTGCTGGGTGCTCAGTACTCAGTACTTGGGGTGCTGGGTGCTCAGTGCTCAGGGTGCTCAGTGCTCAGTACTCAGTGCTCAGGGTGCTCAGTGCTCAGTGCTCAGGGTGCTGGGTGTTCAGTACTCAGGGTGCTGGGTGCTCAGTACTCAGGGTGCTGGGTGCTCAGTGATCAGGGTGCTGCGTGCTCAGTACTCAGGGTGCTGGGTGCTCAGCGCTCGAGGTGCTCGGTGCTCAGTACTCAAGGTGCTGGGTGCTCAGTGCTCAGGGTGCTGGGTGCTCAGTCCTCGGGGTGCTCCGTGCTCAGGGTGCTGGGTGCTCAGTGCTCGGGGTGCTGGGTGCTCAGTACTCAGGGTGCTGGGGGCTCAGTACTCAGGGTGCTGGGTGCTCAGTACTCAGGGTGCTCGGTTCTCAGTACTCAGGGTGCTGGGTGCTCATTCTCGGGGTGCTGGGTGCTCAGTGCTCGGGGTGCTGGATGCTCAGTACTCAGGGTGCTGGGGGCTCAGTACTCAGGGTGCTGGGTGCTCAGTACTCAGGGTGATCTGTTCTCAGTACTCAGGGTGCTGGGTGCTCAGTGCTCGGGATGCTGGGTGCTCAGTACTCGGGGTGCTCAGTGCTCAGTACTCAGGGTGCTGGGTGCTCAGTACTCAGGGTGCTGGGTGCTCAGTGCTCGGGGTGCTCGGTGCTGAGTACTCGGGGTGCTGGGTTCTCAGTACTCAGGGTGCTGGGTGCTCAGTGCTCAGGGTGCTGGGTGCTCAGTGATCGGGGTGCTGGGTGCTCAGTGCTGAGTGTGCTGGCTGCTCAGTGCTCAGGGTACTGGGTGCTCAGTACTCAGGGTGCTCGGTGCTCAGTAACCAGGGTGCTCAGTGCTCAGTACTCAGCGTGCTGGGTGCTCAGTGCTCAGGGTCCTCGGTGCTCAGTACTCAGGGTGCTCAGTGCTCAGTACTCAGCGTGCTTTGTGCTCAGTGCTCAGGGTGCTGGGTGCTCAGTACTCAGGGTGCTGGGTGCTCAGTACTCAGGGTGCTGGGTGCTCTGTGCTGGGGGGTGCTGGGTGCTCAGTGCTCAGGGTGCTGGGTGCTCAGTGCTCAGGGTGCTGGGTGCTCAGTACTCAGGGTGCTGGGTGCTTAGTGCTCGAGGTGCTCGGTGCTCAGTACTCAAGGTGCTGGGTTCTCAGTGCTCAGGGTGCTGGGTGCTCAGTCCTCGGGGTGCTCCGTGCTCAGGGTGCTGGGTGCTGAGTGCTCAGGGTGCTGGGTGCTCAGTGCTCGGGTGCTCGGTGCTCAGTGCTCAGGGTCCTGGGTGCTCAGTACTCAGGGTCCTGGTTGCTTAGTACTCAGGGTGCTCAGTGCTCAGTACACAGGGTGCTGGGTGCTCAGTGCTCGGGGTGCTGGTTGCTCAGTGCTCAGTACTCAGGGTGCTGGGTGCTCAGTGCTCGGGGTGCTGGGTGCTCAGTACTCAGGGTGCTGGAAGCTCAGTGCTCAGGGTACTGGGTGCTCAGTGCTCAGGGTGCGGGGTGCTCAGTGATCGGGGTGCTGGGTGCTCAGTACTCAGGGTGCTCAGTGCTCGGGGAGCTCGGTGCTCAGTACTCAGGGTGCTGGGTGCTCAGTACTCAGTACTTGGGGTGCTGGGTGCTCAGTGCTCAGGGTGCTCAGTGCTCAGTACTCAGTGCTCAGGGTGCTCAGTGCTCAGTGCTCAGGGTGCTGTGTGTTCAGTACTCAGGGTGCTGGGTGCTCAGTACTCAGGGTGCTAGGTGCTCAGTACTCAGGGTGCTGGGTGCTCATTCTCGGGGTGCTGGGTGCTCAGTGCTCAGGGTGCTGGGTGCTCAGTACTCAGGGTTCTGGGGGCTCAGTACTCAGGGTGCTGGGTGCTCAGTACTCAGGGTGCTCGGTTCTCAGTACTCAGGGTGCTGGGTGCTCATTCTCGGGGTGCTGGGTGCTCAGTGCTCGGGGTGCTGGGTGCTCAGTACTCAGGGTGCTGGGGGCTGAGTACTCAGGGTGCTGGGTGCTCAGTACTCAGGGTGATCTGTTCTCAGTACTCAGGTTGCTGGGTGCTCAGTGCTCGGGGTGCTGGGTGCTCACTACTCGGGGTGCTCAGTGCTCAGTACTCAGGGTGCTGGGTGCTCAGTACTCAGGGTGCTGGGTGCTCAGTGCTCAGGGTGCTGGGTGCTCAGTACTAAGGGTGCTGGGTGCTCAGTACTCAGGGTGCTCAGTGCTCAGTACTCAGGGTGCTGGGTGCTCAGTGCTCAGGGTGCTGGGTACTCAGTACTCAGGGTGCTGGGTGCTCAGTACTCAGGGTGCTGGGTGCTCAGTACTCAGGGTGCTGGGTGCTCAGTGCTCAGGGTGCTGGGTGCTCAGTACTCAGGGTGCTGGGTGCTCAGTGCTCAGGTTGATCGGTGCTCAGTACTCAGGGTGCTCAGTACTCAGGGTGCTGGGTGCTCAGTGCTCGGGGTGCTGGGTGCTCAGTCCTCGGGGTGCTCCGTGCTCAGTGCTCAGGGTGCTGGGTGCTCAGTACTTAGGGTGCTCGGTGCTCAGTACTCAGGGTTTTCAGTGCTCTGGGTGCTGGGTGCTCAGTACTCAGGGTGCTCAGTGCTCAGTACTCGGGGTGCTGGGTGCTCAGTACTCAGGGTGCTCAGTGCTCAGTACTCGGGGTGCTGGGTGCTCAGTGCTCAGTGTGCTCAGTGCTCAGTGCTCGGGGTGCTGGGTGCTCAGTGCTCGGGGCGCTGGGTGCTCAGTGTTCGGGGTGCTGGGTGCTCAGTACTCAGGGTGCTGTGTGCTCAGTGCTCAGTACTCAGCGTGCTGGGTGCTCAGTGCTCAGAGTGTTGGGTGCTCAGTACTCAGGGTGCTGGGTGCTCAGTGCTCAGTGCACAGGGTGCTCATTGCTCAGGGTGCTGGGTGCTCAGGGTGCTGGGTGCTCAGTGCTCGGGGTGCTGGGTGCTCAGTGCTCAGTGCTCAGGGTGCTGGGTGCTCAGTGCTCAGTGCTCAGGGTGCTGGGTGCTCAGTGCTCGGGGTGCTGGGTGCTCAGTGCTCATGGTGATCAATGCTCAGTACTCAGGGTGCGGGGTGCTCAGTGCTCAGGGTGCTGGGTGCTCAGTCCTCAGGGTGCTCAATACTCAGGGTGCTCGGTGCTCAGTGCTCAGTACTCAGGGTGCTCAGTACTCAGGGTGCTGGGTGCTCAGTGCTCAGGGTGCTGGGTGCTCAGTACTCAGGGTGCTGGGTGCTTAGTACTCGGGGTGCTGGGTGCTCAGTACTCAGGGTGCTGTGTGCTCAGTTCTCGGGGTGCTGGGTGCTCAGTGCTCAGGGTGATCGGTGCTCAGTGCTCAGGGTGCTGGGTGCTCAGTCCTCAGGGTGATCAGTGCTCGCGGTGCTCGGTGCTCAGTACTCAGGGTGCTGAGTGCCCAGTACTCAGGGTTCTGGGTGCTCAGTACTCAGGGTGCTGGGTGCTCAGTGCTCAGGGTGCTGGGTGCTCAGTGCTGGGGGTGCTGGGTTCTCAGGGCTGTGGTGCTGGGTGCTCAGTGCTCAGTGCTCAGGGTGCTGGGTGCTCAGTGCTCAGTGCTCAGGGTGCTGGGTGTTCAGTACTCATGGTGCTGGGTGCTCAGTACTCAGGGTGCTGGGTGCTCAGTGCTCAGGGTGCTCAGTGCTCAGTACTCAGTGCTCAGGGTGCTGGGTGTTCAGTACTCAGGGTGCTGGGTGTTCAGTACTCGGTGTGCTGGGTGCTCAGTGCTCAGGGTGCTGGGTGCTCAGTACTCAGTGCTCAGGGTGCTCAGTGCTCAGTGCTCAGGGTGCTCGGTGTTCAGTACTCAGGGTGCTGGGTGTTCAGTACTCGGTGTGCTGTGTGCTCAGTGCTCAGGGTGCTCAGTGATCAGTACTCAGTGCTCAGGGTACTCACTGCTCAGTACTCAGGGTGCTGGGTGCTCAGTACTCAGGGTGCTGGGTGCTCAGTGCTCAGGGTGCTGGGTGCTCAGTACTCTGGGTGTTGGGTGCTCAGTGCTCAGGGTGCTGGGTGCTCAGTGCTCAGGGTGCTGCGTGCTCAGTACTCAGGGTGCTGGGTGCTCAGCGCTCGAGGTGCTCGGTGCTCAGTACTCAAGGTGCTGGGTGCTCAGTGCTCAGGGTGCTGGGTGCTCAGTCCTCGGGGTGCTCCGTGCTCAGGGTGCTGGGTGCTCAGTGCTCGGGATGCTCGGTGCTCAGTACTCAGGGTGCTGAGTGCTCAGTACTCAGGGTGATGGGTGCTCAGTACTCAGGGTGCTGGGTGCTCAGTGCTCGGGGTGCTGGGTGCTCAGTACTCAGGGTGCTGGGGGCTCAGTACTCAGGGTGCAGGGTGCTCAGTACTCAGGGTGCTCGGTTCTCAGTACTCAGGGTGCTGGGTGCTCATTCTCGGGGTGCTGGGTGCTCAGTGCTCGGGGTGCTGGGTGCTCAGTACTCAGGGTGCTGGGGGCTCAGTACTCAGGGTGCTGGGTGCTCAGTACTCAGGGTGATCTGTTCTCAGTACTCAGGGTGCTGGGTGCTCAGTGCTCGGGATGCTGGGTGCTCAGTACTCGGGGTGCTCAGTGCTCAGTACTCAGGGTGCTGGGTGCTCAGTACTCAGGGTGCTGGGTGCTCAGTGCTCGGGGTGCTCGGTGCTGAGTACTCGGGGTGCTGGGTTCTCAGTACTCAGGGTGCTGGGTGCTCAGTGCTCAGGGTGCTGGGTGCTCAGTGATCGGGGTGCTGGGTGCTCAGTGCTGAGTGTGCTGGCTTCTCAGTGCTCAGGGTACTGGGTGCTCAGTACTCAGGGTGCTCGGTGCTCAGTACTCAGGGTGCTCAGTGCTCAGTACTCAGCGTGCTGGGTGCTCAGTGCTCAGGGTCCTCGGTGCTCAGTACTCAGGGTGCTCAGTGCTCAGTACTCAGCGTGCTTTGTGCTCAGTGCTCAGGGTGCTGGGTGCTCAGTACTCAGGGTGCTGGGTGCTCAGTACTCAGGGTGCTGGGTGCTCTGTGCTGGGGGGTGCTGGGTGCTCAGTGCTCAGGGTGCTGGGTGCTCAGTGCTCAGGGTGCTGGGTGCTCAGTACTCAGGGTGCTGGGTGCTTAGTGCTCGAGGTGCTCGGTGCTCAGTACTCAAGGTGCTGGGTTCTCAGTGCTCAGGGTGCTGGGTGCTCAGTCCTCGGGGTGCTCCGTGCTCAGGGTGCTGGGTGCTGAGTGCTCAGGGTGCTGGGTGCTCAGTGCTCGGGTGCTCGGTGCTCAGTGCTCAGGGTCCTGGGTGCTCAGTACTCAGGGTCCTGGTTGCTTAGTACTCAGTGTGCTCAGTGCTCAGTACACAGGGTGCTGGGTGCTCATTGCTCGGGGTCCTGGGTGCTCAGTGTCTCAGTACTCAGGGTGCTGGGTGCTCAGTGCTCGGGGTGCTGGGTGCTCAGTACTCAGGGTGCTGGGTGCTCAGTGCTCAGGGTGCTGGGTGCTCAGTGCTCAGGGTGCGGGGTGCTCAGTGATCGGGGTGCTGGGTGCGGAGTACTCAGGGTGCTCAGTGCTCGGGGAGCTCGGTGCTCAGTACTCAGGGTGCTGGGTGCTCAGTACTCAGGGTGCTGGGTGCTCAGTACTCGGGTGCTGGGTGCTCATTCTCGGGGTGCTGGGTGCTCAGTGCTCGGGGTGCTGGGTGCTCAGTACTCAGTGCTCAGGGTGCTCAGTGCTCAGTGCTCAGGGTGCTGGGTGTTCAGTACTCAGGGTGCTGGGTGCTCAGTACTCAGGGTGCTAGGTGCTCAGTACTCAGGGTGCTGGGTGCTCATTCTCGGGGTGCTGGGTGCTCAGTGCTCGGGGTGCTGGGTGCTCAGTACTCAGGGTTCTGGGGGCTCAGTACTCAGGGTGCTGGGTGCTCAGTACTCAGGGTGCTCGGTTCTCAGTACTCAGGGTGCTGGGTGCTCATTCTCGGGGTGCTGGGTGCTCAGTGCTCGGGGTGCTGGGTGCTCAGTACTCAGGGTGCTGGGGGCTGAGTACTCAGGGTGCTGGGTGCTCAGTACTCAGGGTGATCTGTTCTCAGTACTCAGGTTGCTGGGTGCTCAGTGCTCCGGGTGCTGGGTGCTCACTACTCGGGGTGCTCAGTGCTCAGTACTCAGGGTGCTGGGTGCTCAGTACTCAGGGTGCTGGGTGCTCAGTGCTCAGGGTGCTGGGTGCTCAGTACTAAGGGTGCTGGGTGCTCAGTACTCAGGGTGCTCAGTGCTCAGTACTCAGGGTGCTGGGTGCTCAGTGCTCAGGGTGCTGGGTACTCAGTACTCAGGGTGCTGGGTGCTCAGTACTCAGGGTGCTGGGTGCTCAGTACTCAGGGTGCTGGGTGCTCAGTGCTCAGGGTGCTGGGTGCTCATTACTCAGGGTGCTGGGTGCTCAGTGCTCAGGTTGATCGGTGCTCAGTACTCAGGGTGCTCAGTACTCAGGGTGCTGGGTGCTCAGTGCTCGGGGTGCTGGGTGCTCAGTCCTCGGGGTGCTCCGTGCTCAGTGCTCAGGGTGCTGGGTGCTCAGTACTTAGGGTGCTCGGTGCTCAGTACTCAGGGTTTTCAGTGCTCTGGGTGCTGGGTGCTCAGTACTCAGGGTGCTCAGTGCTCAGTACTCGGGGTGCTGGGTGCTCAGTACTCAGGGTGCTCAGTGCTCAGTACTCGGGGTGCTGGGTGCTCAGTGCTCAGTGTGCTCAGTGCTCAGTGCTCGGGGTGCTGGGTGCTCAGTGCTCGGGGCGCTGGGTGCTCAGTGTTCGGGGTGCTGGGTGCTCAGTACTCAGGGTGCTGTGTGCTCAGTGCTCAGTACTCAGCGTGCTGGGTGCTCAGTGCTCAGAGTGTTGGGTGCTCAGTACTCAGGGTGCTGGGTGCTCAGTGCTCAGTGCACAGGGTGCTCATTGCTCAGGGTGCTGGGTGCTCAGGGTGCTGGGTGCTCAGTGCTCGGGGTGCTGGGTGCTCAGTGCTCAGTGCTCAGGGTGCTGGGTGCTCAGTGCTCAGTGCTCAGGGTGCTGGGTGTTCAGTACTCAGGGTGCTCGGTGCTTAGTGCTCGGGGTGCTGGGTGCTCAGTACTCAGGTGCTGGGTGCTCAGTGCTCGGGGTGCTGGGTGCTCAGTGCTCATGGTGATCAATGCTCAGTACTCAGGGTGCGGGGTGCTCAGTGCTCAGGGTGCTGGGTGCTCAGTCCTCAGGGTGCTCAGTACTCAGGGTGCTCGGTGCTCAGTGCTCAGTACTCAGGGTGCTCAGTACTCAGGGTGCTGGGTGCTCAGTGCTCAGGGTGCTGGGTGCTCAGTACTCAGGGTGCTGGGTGCTTAGTACTCGGGGTGCTGGGTGCTCAGTACTCAGGGTGCTGTGTGCTCAGTTCTCGGGGTGCTGGGTGCTCAGTGCTCAGGGTGATCGGTGCTCAGTGCTCAGGGTGCTGGGTGCTCAGTCCTCAGGGTGATCAGTGCTCGCGGTGCTCGGTGCTCAGTACTCAGGGTGCTGAGTGCCCAGTACTCAGGGTTCTGGGTGCTCAGTACTCAGGGTGCTGGGTGCTCAGTGCTCAGGGTGCTGGGTGCTCAGTGCTGGGGGTGCTGGGTTCTCAGGGCTGTGGTGCTGGGTGCTCAGTGCTCAGTGCTCAGGGTGCTGGGTGCTCAGTGCTCAGTGCTCAGGGTGCTGGGTGTTCAGTACTCATGGTGCTGGGTGCTCAGTACTCAGGGTGCTGGGTGCTCAGTGCTCAGGGTGCTCAGTGCTCAGTACTCAGTGCTCAGGGTGCTGGGTGTTCAGTACTCAGGGTGCTGGGTGTTCAGTACTCGGTGTGCTGGGTGCTCAGTGCTCAGGGTGCTGGGTGCTCAGTACTCAGTGCTCAGGGTGCTCAGTGCTCAGTGCTCAGGGTGCTCGGTGTTCAGTACTCAGGGTGCTGGGTGTTCAGTACTCGGTGTGCTGTGTGCTCAGTGCTCAGGGTGCTCAGTGATCAGTACTCAGTGCTCAGGGTACTCACTGCTCAGTACTCAGGGTGCTGGGTGCTCAGTACTCAGGGTGCTGGGTGCTCAGTGCTCAGGGTGCTGGGTGCTCAGTACTCTGGGTGTTGGGTGCTCAGTGCTCAGGGTGCTGGGTGCTCAGTGCTCAGGGTGCTGCGTGCTCAGTACTCAGGGTGCTGGGTGCTCAGCGCTCGAGGTGCTCAGTGCTCAGTACTCAAGGTGCTGGGTGCTCAGTGCTCAGGGTGCTGGGTGCTCAGTCCTCGGGGTGCTCCGTGCTCAGGGTGCTGGGTGCTCAGTGCTCGGGATGCTCGGTGCTCAGTACTCAGGGTGCTGAGTGCTCAGTACTCAGTGTGATGGGTGCTCAGTACTCAGGGTGCTGGGTGCTCAGTGCTCGGGGTGCTGGGTGCTCAGTACTCAGGGTGCTGGGGGATCAGTACTCAGGGTGCAGGGTGCTCAGTACTCAGGGTGCTCGGTTCTCAGTACTCAGGGTGCTGGGTGCTCATTCTCGGGGTGCTGGGTGCTCAGTGCTCGGGGTGCTGGGTGCTCAGTACTCAGGGTGCTGGGGGCTCAGTACTCAGGGTGCTGGGTGCTCAGTACTCAGGGTGATCTGTTCTCAGTACTCAGGGTGCTGGGTGCTCAGTGCTCGGGATGCTGGGTGCTCAGTACTCGGGGTGCTCAGTGCTCAGTACTCAGGGTGCTGGGTGCTCAGTACTCAGGGTGCTGGGTGCTCAGTGCTCGGGGTGCTCGGTGCTGAGTACTCGGGGTGCTGGGTTCTCAGTACTCAGGGTGCTGGGTGCTCAGTGCTCAGGGTGCTGGGTGCTCAGTGATCGGGGTGCTGGGTGCTCAGTGCTGAGTGTGCTGGCTTCTCAGTGCTCAGGGTACTGGGTGCTCAGTACTCAGGGTGCTCGGTGCTCAGTACTCAGGGTGCTCAGTGCTCAGTACTCAGCGTGCTGGGTGCTCAGTGCTCAGGGTCCTCGGTGCTCAGTACTCAGGGTGCTCAGTGCTCAGTACTCAGCGTGCTTTGTGCTCAGTGCTCAGGGTGCTGGGTGCTCAGTACTCAGGGTGCTGGGTGCTCAGTACTCAGGGTGCTGGGTGCTCTGTGCTGGGGGGTGCTGGGTGCTCAGTGCTCAGGGTGCTGGGTGCTCAGTGCTCAGGGTGCTGGGTGCTCAGTACTCAGGGTGCTGGGTGCTTAGTGCTCGAGGTGCTCGGTGCTCAGTACTCAAGGTGCTGGGTTCTCAGTGCTCAGGGTGCTGGGTGCTCAGTCCTCGGGGTGCTCCGTGCTCAGGGTGCTGGGTGCTGAGTGCTCAGGGTGCTGGGTGCTCAGTGCTCGGGTGCTCGGTGCTCAGTGCTCAGGGTCCTGGGTGCTCAGTACTCAGGGTCCTGGTTGCTTAGTACTCAGTGTGCTCAGTGCTCAGTACACAGGGTGCTGGGTGCTCATTGCTCGGGGTCCTGGGTGCTCAGTGTCTCAGTACTCAGGGTGCTGGGTGCTCAGTGCTCGGGGTGCTGGGTGCTCAGTACTCAGGGTGCTGGGTGCTCAGTGCTCAGGGTGCTGGGTGCTCAGTGCTCAGGGTGCGGGGTGCTCAGTGATCGGGGTGCTGGGTGCGCAGTACTCAGGGTGCTCAGTGCTCGGGGAGCTAGGTGCTCAGTACTCAGGGTGCTGGGTGCTCAGTACTCAGTACTTGGGGTGCTGGGTGCTCAGTGCTCAGGGTGCTCAGTGCTCAGTACTCAGTGCTCAGGGTGCTCAGTGCTCAGTGCTCAGGGTGCTGGGTGTTCAGTACTCAGGGTGCTGGGTGCTCAGTACTCAGGGTGCTAGGTGCTCAGTACTCAGGGTGCTGGGTGCTCATTCTCGGGGTGCTGGGTGCTCAGTGCTCGGGGTGCTGGGTGCTCAGTACTCAGGGTTCTGGGGGCTCAGTACTCAGGGTGCTGGGTGCTCAGTACTCAGGGTGCTCGGTTCTCAGTACTCAGGGTGCTGGGTGCTCATTCTCGGGGTGCTGGGTGCTCAGTGCTCGGGGTGATGGGTGCTCAGTACTCAGGGTGCTGGGGGCTGAGTACTCAGGGTGCTGGGTGCTCAGTACTCAGGGTGATCTGTTCTCAGTACTCAGGTTGCTGGGTGCTCAGTGCTCGGGGTGCTGGGTGCTCAGTACTCGGGGTGCTCAGTGCTCAGTACTCAGGGTGCTGGGTGCTCAGTACTCAGGGTGCTGGGTGCTCAGTGCTCAGGGTGCTGGGAGCTCAGTACTAAGGGTGCTGGGTGCTCAGTACTCAGGGTGCTCAGTGCTCAGTACTCAGGGTGCTGGGTGCTCAGTGCTCAGGGTGCTGGGTACTCAGTACTCAGGGTGCTGGGTGCTCAGTACTCAGGGTGCTGGGTGCTCAGTACTCAGGGTGCTGGGTGCTCAGTGCTCAGGGTGCTGGGTGCTCAGTACTCAGGGTGCTGGGTGCTCAGTGCTCAGGTTGATCGGTGCTCAGTACTCAGGGTGCTCAGTACTCAGGGTGCTGGGTGCTCAGTGCTCGGGGTGCTGGGTGCTCAGTACTCGGGGTGCTGGGTGCTCTGTACTCAGGGTGCTGGGTGCTCAGTGCTCGGGGTCCTGGGTGCTCAGTGCTCAGGGTGATCGGTGCTCAGTACTCAGGGTGCTAGGTGCTCAGTGCTCAGGGTGCTGGGTGCTCAGTACTCAGGGTGCTCAGTGCTCAGGGTGCTGGGTGCTCAGTCCTCGGGGTGCTCGGTGCTCAGTACTCAGGGTGCTGAGTGCTCAGTACTCAGGGTGCTGGGTGCTCAGTACTCATGGTTCTGGGTGCTCAGTACTCAGGGGGCTTGGTTCTCAGTGCTCAGGGTGCTGGGTGCTCAGTGCTCAGGGTGCTGGGTGCTCAGTGCTCAGGGTGCTGGGTGCTCAGTGCTCGGGGTGCTGGGTGCTCAGTGCTCAGTGCTCAGGGTGTTTGGTGCTCAGTGCTCAGTGCTCAGGGTGCTGGGTGCTCAGTACTCAGGGTGCTGGGTGATCAGTACTCAGGGTGCTGGGTGCTCAGTGCTCAGGGTGCTGGGTGCTCAGTACTCTGGGTGTTGGGTGCTCAGTACTCAGGGTGCTGGGTGCTCAGTGCTCGGGGTGCTGGGTGCTCAGTGCTCGGGGTGCTTTGTGCTCAGTGCTCAGATTGCTGGGTGCTCAGTATTCAGGGTGCTGGGTGCTCAGTGCTCGGGGTGCTCGGTGCTCAGTACTCAAGGTGCCGGGTGCTCAGTGCTCAGGGTGCTGGGTGCTCAGTCCTCGGGGTGCTCCGTGCTCAGTGCTCAGGGTGCTGGGTGCTCAGTACTCGGGGTGCTCGGTGCTCAGTACTCAGGGTTCTCAGTGCTCAGTGCTCAGAGTGCTGGGTGCTCAGTTCTCAGGGTGCTCAGTGCTCAGTACTCGGGGTGCTGGGTGCTCAGTACTCAGGGAGATCAGTGCTCAGCACTCGGGGTGCTGGGTGCTCAGTGCTCAGGGTGCTCAGTGATCAGTGCTCGGGGTGCTGGGTGCTCAGTGCTCGGGGAGCTGGGTGCTCAGTGCTCGGAGTTCTGGGTGCTCAGTACTCAGGGTGCTTTGTGCTCAGTGCTCAGTACTCAGCGTGCTTGGTGCTCAGTGCTCAGGTTGCTGGGTGCTCAGTACTCAGGGTGCTGGGTGCTCAGTGCTCAGGGTGCTGGGTGCTCAGTACTCAGGGTGCTGGGTGCTCAGTGCTCGGTGTGCCGGGTGCTCAGTGCTCAGGGTGATCAGTGGTCAGTACTCAGGGTGCTGGGTGCTCAGTGCTCAGGGTGCTGGGTGCTCAATCCTCAGGGTGCTCAGTACTCAGGGTGCTCAGTGCTCAGTGCTCAGTACTCAGGGTGTTCAGTACTCAGGGTGCTGTGTGCTCAGTGCTCGGGGTGCTGGGTGCTCAGTACTCAGGGTGCTGGGTGCTCAGTGCTCGGGGTGCTGGGTGCTCAGTGCTCAGGGTGATCGGTGCTCAGTGCTCAGGGTGCTGGGTGCTCAGTACTCAGGGTGCTCAGTGCTCAAGGTGCTGGGTGCTCAGTGCTCGGGGTGCTCGGTGCTCAGTACTCAGGGTGCTGAGTGCTCAGTACTCAGGGTGCTGGGTGCTCAGTACTCAGGGTGCTGGGTGCTCAGTACTCAGGGTGCTGGGTGCTCAGTGCTCAGGGTGCTGGGTGCTCAGTGCTCGGGGTGCTGGGTGCTCAGTGCTCAGGGTGCTGGGTGCTCAGTGCTCAGTGCTCAGGGTGCTGGTTGCTCAGTACTCAGGGTGCTGGGTGCTCAGTACTCAGGGTGCTGGGTGCTCAGTGCTCAGGGTGCTGGGTGCTCAGTACTCAGGGTGCTGGGTGCTCAGTGCTCGGGGTGCTGGGTGCTCAGTGCTCGGGGTGCTGGGTGCTCAGTCCTCAGGGTGCTGGGTGCTCAGTACTCAGGGTGATCGGTGCTTAGTACTCAGGGTGCTGGGTGCTCAGTGCTCAGGGTGCTGGGTACTCAGTACTCAGGGTGCTGGGTGCTCAGTACTCAGGGTGCTGGGTGCTCAGTGCTCAGGGTGCTGGGTGCTCAGTGCTCAGGGTGCTGGGTGCTCAGTACTCAGGGTGCTGGGTGCTCAGTACTCAGGGTGATCGGTGCTCAGTACTCAGGGTGCTCACTACTCAGGGTGCTGGGTGCTCAGTGCTCAGGGTGCTGGGTGCTCAGTACTCAGGGTGCTGGGTGCTCAGTGCTCGCGGTGCTCGGTGCTCAGTACTCAAGGTGCTGGGTGCTCAGTGCTCAGGGTGCAGGGTGCTCAGTCCTCGGGGTGCTCCGTGCTCAGTACTCAGGGTTTTCAGTGCTCAGGGTGCTGGGTGCTCAGTACTCAGGGTGCTCAGTGCTCAGTACTCGGGGTGCTTGGTGCTCAGTACTCAGGGTGCTCAGTGCTCAGTACTCGGGGTGCTGGGTGCTCAGTGCTCAGGGTGCTCAGTGCTCAGTGCTCGGGGTGTTGGGTGCTCAGTGCTCAGTGCTCAGGGTGCTGGGTGTTCAGTACTCAGGGTGCAGGGTGCTCAGTACTCAGGGTGCTGGGTGCTCAGTGCACAGGGTCCTCAGTGCTCAGTACTCAGTGCTCAGGGTGCTGGGTGTTCAGTACTCAGGGTGCTGGGTGTTCAGTACTCGGTGTGCTGGGTGCTCAGTGCTCAGGGTGCTCAGTGCTCAGTACTCAGTGCTCAGGGTGCTCAGTGCTCAGTGCTCAGGGTGCTGGGTGTTCAGTACTCGGTGTGCTGCGTGCTCAGTGCTCAGGGTGCTCAGTGCTCAGTACTCAGTGCTCAGGGTACTCAGTGCTCAGTGCTCAGGGTGCTGGGTGTTCAGTACTCAGGGTCCTGGGTGATCAGTACTCAGGGTGCTGGGTGCTCAGTGCTCAGGGTGCTGGGTGCTCAATACTCTGGGTGTTGGGTGCTCTGTGCTCAGGGTGCTGGGTGCTCAGTGCTCAGGGTGCTGCGTGCTCAGTACTCAGGGTGCTGGGTGCTCAGTGCTCGAGGTGCTCGGTGCTCAGTACTCAAGGTGCTGGGTGCTCAGTGCTCAGGGTGCTGGGTGCTCAGTCCTCGGGGTGCTCCGTGCTCAGGGTGCTGGGTGCTCAGTGCTCGGGGTGCTCGGTGCTCAGTACTCAGGGTGCTGAGTGCTCAGTACTCAGGGTGATGGGTGCTCAGTACTCAGGGTGCTGGGTGCTCAGTGGTCGGGGTGCTGGGTGCTCAGTACTCAGGGTGCTGGGGGCTCAGTACTCAGGGTGCTAGGTGCTCAGTACTCAGGGTGCTCGGTTCTCAGTACTCAGGGTGCTGGGTGCTCATTCTCGGGGTGCTGGGTGCTCAGTGCTCGGGGTGCTGGGTGCTCAGTACTCAGGGTGCTGGGGGCTCAGTCCTCAGGGTGCTGGGTGCTCAGTACTCAGGGTGATCTGTTCTCAGTACTCAGGGTGATGGGTGCTCAGTGCTCGGGATGCTGGGTGCTCAGTACTCCGGGTGCTCAGTGCTCAGTACTCAGGGTGCTGGGTGCTCAGTACTCAGGGTGCTGGGTGCTCAGTGCTCGGCGTGCTCGGTGCTCAGTACTCGGGGTGCTGTGTGCTCAGTACTCGGGGTGCTGGGTGCTCAGGGCTCAGGGTGCTGGGTGCTCAGTGCTCGGGGTGCTGGGTGCTCAGTGCTGAGTGTGCTGGCTGCTCAGTGCTCAGGGTGCTGGGTGCTCAGTACTCAGGGTGCTCAGTGCTCAGTTCTAAGCGTGCTGGGTGCTCAGTGCTCAGGGTCCTCGGTGCTCAGTACTCAGGGTGCTCAGTGCTCAGTACACAGCGTGCTTTGTGCTCAGTGCTGAGGGTGCTGGGTGCTCAGTACTCAGGGTGCTGGGTGCTCAGTACTCAGGGTGCTGGGTGCTCAGTACTCAGGGTGCTGGGTGCTCAGTGCTCGGGGTGCTCGGTGATCAGTACTCAGGGTGCTGGGTGCTCAGTGCTCAGGGTGCTGGGTACTCAATACTCAGGGTGCTGGGTGCTCAGTACTCAGGGTGCTGGGTGCTCAGTGCTCAGGGTGCTGGGTGCTCTGTCCTCAGGGTGCTGGGTGCTCAGTACTCAGGGTGTTCGGTGCTCAGTACTCAGGGTGCTCAGTGCTCAGTACTCAGGGTGCTGGTTGCTCAGTGCTCGGGGTGCTCGGTGCTCAGTACTCAGGGTGCTGGGTGCTCAGTACTCAGGGTTCTGGGTGCTCAGTACTCAGGGTGCTGGGTGCTCAGTACTCAGGGTGCTGGGTGCTCAGTACTCAGGGTGATGGGTGCACAGTGCTCAGGGTGCTGGGTGCTCAGTACTCAGGGTGCTGGGTGCTCAGTACTCAGGGTGATCGGTGCTTAGTACTCAGGGTGCTGGGTGCTCAGTGCTCAGGGTGCTGGGTACTCAGTACTCAGGGTGCTGGGTGCTCAGTACTCAGGGTGCTGGGTGCTCAGTGCTCAGGGTGCTGGGTGCTCAGTGCTCAGGGTGCTGGGTGCTCAGTACTCAGGGTGCTGGGTGCTCAGTGCTCAGGGTGATCGGTGCTCAGTACTCAGGGTGCTCACTACTCAGGGTGCTGGGTGCTCAGTGCTCAGGGTGCTGGGAGCTCAGTACTCAGGGTGCTGGGTGCTCAGTGCTCGCGGTGCTCGGTGCTCAGTACTCAAGGTGCTGAGTGCTCAGTGCTCAGGGTGCAGGGTGCTCAGTCCTCGGGGTGCTCCGTGCTCAGTGCTCAGGGTGCTGGGTGCTCAGTACTCAGGGTGCTCGGTGCTCAGTACTCAGGGTTTTCAGTGCTCAGGGTGCTGGGTGCTCAGTACTCAGGGTGCTCAGTGCTCAGTACTCGGGGTGCTGGGTGCTCAGTACTCAGGGTCCTCAGTGCTCAGTACTCGGGGTGCTGGGTGCTCAATGCTCAGTGTGCTCAGTGCTCAGTGCTAAGGGTGCTGGGTGCTCTGTGCTCGGGGCACTGGGTGCTCAGTGCTCGGGGTGCTGGGTGCTCAGTACTCAGGGTGCTGTGTGCTCAGTGCTCAGTACTCAGCGTGCTGGGTGCTCAGTGCTCAGTGTGTTGGGTGCTCAGTACTCAGGGTGCTGGGTGCTCAGTGCTCAGTGCTCAGGGTGCTCATTGCTCAGGGTGCTGGGTGCTCAGGGTGCTGGGTGCTCAGTGCTCGGGGTGCTGGGTGCTCAGTGCTCAGTGCTCAGGGTGCTGGGTGCTCAGTGCTCAGTGTTCAGGGTGCTGGGTGTTCAGTACTCAGGGTGCTCGGTGCTTAGTGCTCGGGGTGCTGGGTGCTCAGTACTCAGGGTGCTTGGTGCTCAGTGCTCGGGGTGCTGGGTGCTCAGTGCTCATCTTGATCAATGCTCAGTACTCAGGGTGCTGGGTGCTCAGTGCTCAGGGTGCTCAGTACTCAGGGTGCTCGGTGCTCAGTGCTCAGTACTCAGGGTGCTCAGTACTCAGGGTGCTGGGTGCTCAGTGCTCAGGGTGCTGGTTGCTCAGTACTCAGGGTGCTGGGTGCTCAGTACTCAGGTTACTGGGTGCTCAGTGCTCAGGGTGCTCTGTGGTCAGTACTCAGGGTGCTGGGTGCTCAGTGCTCGGGGTGCTGCGTGCTCAGTACTCAGGGTTCTGGGTGCTCAGTGCTCACGGTGCTGGGTACTCAGTGCTCAGGGTGCTGGGTGCTCAGTACTCAGGGTGCTGGGTGCTCAGTGCTCGGGGTGCTCGGTGCTCAGTACTCAAGGTGCTGGGTGCTCATTACTCAGGGTGCTGGGTGCTCAGTGCTCGGGGTGCTCGGTGCTCAGTACTCGGGGTGCTGGTTGCTCAGTACTCGGGGTGCTGGGTGCTCAGTGCTCAGGGTGCTGGGTGTTCAGTACTCATGGTGCTGGGTGCTCAGTACTCAGGGTGCGGGGTGCTCAGTGCTCAGGGTGCTCAGTGCTCAGTACTCAGAGCTCAGGGTGCTGGGTGTTCAGTGCTCAGGGTGCTGGGTGCTCATTGCTCAGGGTGCTGGGTGCTCAGTTCTCAGGGTGCTCAGTGCTCAGTACTCGGGGTGCTGGGTGCTCAGTACTCAGGGAGATCAGTGCTCAGCACTCGGGGTGCTGGGTGCTCAGTGCTCAGGGTGCTCAGTGATCAGTGCTCGGGGTGCTGGGTGCTCAGTGCTCGGGGAGCTGGGTGCTCAGTGCTCGGAGTTCTGGGTGCTCAGTACTCAGGGTGCTTTGTGCTCAGTGCTCAGTACTCAGCGTGCTTGGTGCTCAGTGCTCAGGTTGCTGGGTGCGCAGTACTCAGGGTGCTGGGTGCTCAGTGCTCAGGGTGCTGGGTGCTCAGTACTCAGGGTGCTGGGTGCTCAGTGCTCGGTGTGCCGGGTGCTCAGTGCTCAGGGTGATCAGTGGTCAGTACTCAGGGTGCTGGGTGCTCAGTGCTCAGGGTGCTGGGTGCTCAATCCTCAGGGTGCTCAGTACTCAGGGTGCTCAGTGCTCAGTGCTCAGTACTCAGGGTGTTCAGTACTCAGGGTGCTGTGTGCTCAGTGCTCGGGGTGCTGGGTGCTCAGTACTCAGGGTGCTGGGTGCTCAGTGCTCGGGGTGCTGGGTGCTCAGTGCTCAGGGTGATCGGTGCTCAGTGCTCAGGGTGCTGGGTGCTCAGTACTCAGGGTGCTCAGTGCTCAAGGTGCTGGGTGCTCAGTGCTCGGGGTGCTCGGTGCTCAGTACTCAGGGTGCTGAGTGCTCAGTACTCAGGGTGCTGGGTGCTCAGTACTCAGGGTGCTGGGTGCTCAGTACTCAGGGTGCTGGGTGCTCAGTGCTCAGGGTGCTGGGTGCTCAGTGCTCGGGGTGCTGGGTGCTCAGTGCTCAGGGTGCTGGGTGCTCAGTGCTCAGTGCTCAGGGTGCTGGTTGCTCAGTACTCAGGGTGCTGGGTGCTCAGTACTCAGGGTGCTGGGTGCTCAGTGCTCAGGGTGCTGGGTGCTCAGTACTCAGGGTGCTGGGTGCTCAGTGCTCGGGGTGCTGGGTGCTCAGTGCTCGGGGTGCTGGGTGCTCAGTCCTCAGGGTGCTGGGTGCTCAGTACTCAGGGTGATCGGTGCTTAGTACTCAGGGTGCTGGGTGCTCAGTGCTCAGGGTGCTGGGTACTCAGTACTCAGGGTGCTGGGTGCTCAGTACTCAGGGTGCTGGGTGCTCAGTGCTCAGGGTGCTGGGTGCTCAGTGCTCAGGGTGCTGGGTGCTCAGTACTCAGGGTGCTGGGTGCTCAGTACTCAGGGTGATCGGTGCTCAGTACTCAGGGTGCTCACTACTCAGGGTGCTGGGTGCTCAGTGCTCAGGGTGCTGGGTGCTCAGTACTCAGGGTGCTGGGTGCTCAGTGCTCGCGGTGCTCGGTGCTCAGTACTCAAGGTGCTGGGTGCTCAGTGCTCAGGGTGCAGGGTGCTCAGTCCTCGGGGTGCTCCGTGCTCAGTGCTCAGGGTGCTGGGTGCTCAGTACTCAGGGTGCTCGGTGCTCAGTACTCAGGGTTTTCAGTGCTCAGGGTGCTGGGTGCTCAGTACTCAGGGTGCTCAGTGCTCAGTACTCGGGGTGCTTGGTGCTCAGTACTCAGGGTGCTCAGTGCTCAGTACTCGGGGTGCTGGGTGCTCAGTGCTCAGGGTGCTCAGTGCTCAGTGCTCGGGGTGTTGGGTGCTCAGTGCTCAGTGCTCAGGGTGCTGGGTGTTCAGTACTCAGGGTGCAGGGTGCTCAGTACTCAGGGTGCTGGGTGCTCAGTGCACAGGGTCCTCAGTGCTCAGTACTCAGTGCTCAGGGTGCTGGGTGTTCAGTACTCAGGGTGCTGGGTGTTCAGTACTCGGTGTGCTGGGTGCTCAGTGCTCAGGGTGCTCAGTGCTCAGTACTCAGTGCTCAGGGTGCTCAGTGCTCAGTGCTCAGGGTGCTGGGTGTTCAGTACTCGGTGTGCTGCGTGCTCAGTGCTCAGGGTGCTCAGTGCTCAGTACTCAGTGCTCAGGGTACTCAGTGCTCAGTGCTCAGGGTGCTGGGTGTTCAGTACTCAGGGTCCTGGGTGATCAGTACTCAGGGTGCTGGGTGCTCAGTGCTCAGGGTGCTGGGTGCTCAATACTCTGGGTGTTGGGTGCTCTGTGCTCAGGGTGCTGGGTGCTCAGTGCTCAGGGTGCTGCGTGCTCAGTACTCAGGGTGCTGGGTGCTCAGTGCTCGAGGTGCTCGGTGCTCAGTACTCAAGGTGCTGGGTGCTCAGTGCTCAGGGTGCTGGGTGCTCAGTCCTCGGGGTGCTCCGTGCTCAGGGTGCTGGGTGCTCAGTGCTCGGGGTGCTCGGTGCTCAGTACTCAGGGTGCTGAGTGCTCAGTACTCAGGGTGATGGGTGCTCAGTACTCAGGGTGCTGGGTGCTCAGTGGTCGGGGTGCTGGGTGCTCAGTACTCAGGGTGCTGGGGGCTCAGTACTCAGGGTGCTAGGTGCTCAGTACTCAGGGTGCTCGGTTCTCAGTACTCAGGGTGCTGGGTGCTCATTCTCGGGGTGCTGGGTGCTCAGTGCTCGGGGTGCTGGGTGCTCAGTACTCAGGGTGCTGGGGGCTCAGTCCTCAGGGTGCTGGGTGCTCAGTACTCAGGGTGATCTGTTCTCAGTACTCAGGGTGATGGGTGCTCAGTGCTCGGGATGCTGGGTGCTCAGTACTCCGGGTGCTCAGTGCTCAGTACTCAGGGTGCTGGGTGCTCAGTACTCAGGGTGCTGGGTGCTCAGTGCTCGGCGTGCTCGGTGCTCAGTACTCGGGGTGCTGTGTGCTCAGTACTCGGGGTGCTGGGTGCTCAGGGCTCAGGGTGCTGGGTGCTCAGTGCTCGGGGTGCTGGGTGCTCAGTGCTGAGTGTGCTGGCTGCTCAGTGCTCAGGGTGCTGGGTGCTCAGTACTCAGGGTGCTCAGTGCTCAGTTCTAAGCGTGCTGGGTGCTCAGTGCTCAGGGTCCTCGGTGCTCAGTACTCAGGGTGCTCAGTGCTCAGTACACAGCGTGCTTTGTGCTCAGTGCTGAGGGTGCTGGGTGCTCAGTACTCAGGGTGCTGGGTGCTCAGTACTCAGGGTGCTGGGTGCTCAGTACTCAGGGTGCTGGGTGCTCAGTGCTCGGGGTGCTCGGTGATCAGTACTCAGGGTGCTGGGTGCTCAGTGCTCAGGGTGCTGGGTACTCAATACTCAGGGTGCTGGGTGCTCAGTACTCAGGGTGCTGGGTGCTCAGTGCTCAGGGTGCTGGGTGCTCTGTCCTCAGGGTGCTGGGTGCTCAGTACTCAGGGTGTTCGGTGCTCAGTACTCAGGGTGCTCAGTGCTCAGTACTCAGGGTGCTGGTTGCTCAGTGCTCGGGGTGCTCGGTGCTCAGTACTCAGGGTGCTGGGTGCTCAGTACTCAGGGTTCTGGGTGCTCAGTACTCAGGGTGCTGGGTGCTCAGTACTCAGGGTGCTGGGTGCTCAGTACTCAGGGTGATGGGTGCACAGTGCTCAGGGTGCTGGGTGCTCAGTACTCAGGGTGCTGGGTGCTCAGTACTCAGGGTGATCGGTGCTTAGTACTCAGGGTGCTGGGTGCTCAGTGCTCAGGGTGCTGGGTACTCAGTACTCAGGGTGCTGGGTGCTCAGTACTCAGGGTGCTGGGTGCTCAGTGCTCAGGGTGCTGGGTGCTCAGTGCTCAGGGTGCTGGGTGCTCAGTACTCAGGGTGCTGGGTGCTCAGTGCTCAGGGTGATCGGTGCTCAGTACTCAGGGTGCTCACTACTCAGGGTGCTGGGTGCTCAGTGCTCAGGGTGCTGGGAGCTCAGTACTCAGGGTGCTGGGTGCTCAGTGCTCGCGGTGCTCGGTGCTCAGTACTCAAGGTGCTGAGTGCTCAGTGCTCAGGGTGCAGGGTGCTCAGTCCTCGGGGTGCTCCGTGCTCAGTGCTCAGGGTGCTGGGTGCTCAGTACTCAGGGTGCTCGGTGCTCAGTACTCAGGGTTTTCAGTGCTCAGGGTGCTGGGTGCTCAGTACTCAGGGTGCTCAGTGCTCAGTACTCGGGGTGCTGGGTGCTCAGTACTCAGGGTCCTCAGTGCTCAGTACTCGGGGTGCTGGGTGCTCAATGCTCAGTGTGCTCAGTGCTCAGTGCTAAGGGTGCTGGGTGCTCTGTGCTCGGGGCACTGGGTGCTCAGTGCTCGGGGTGCTGGGTGCTCAGTACTCAGGGTGCTGTGTGCTCAGTGCTCAGTACTCAGCGTGCTGGGTGCTCAGTGCTCAGTGTGTTGGGTGCTCAGTACTCAGGGTGCTGGGTGCTCAGTGCTCAGTGCTCAGGGTGCTCATTGCTCAGGGTGCTGGGTGCTCAGGGTGCTGGGTGCTCAGTGCTCGGGGTGCTGGGTGCTCAGTGCTCAGTGCTCAGGGTGCTGGGTGCTCAGTGCTCAGTGTTCAGGGTGCTGGGTGTTCAGTACTCAGGGTGCTCGGTGCTTAGTGCTCGGGGTGCTGGGTGCTCAGTACTCAGGGTGCTTGGTGCTCAGTGCTCGGGGTGCTGGGTGCTCAGTGCTCATCTTGATCAATGCTCAGTACTCAGGGTGCTGGGTGCTCAGTGCTCAGGGTGCTCAGTACTCAGGGTGCTCGGTGCTCAGTGCTCAGTACTCAGGGTGCTCAGTACTCAGGGTGCTGGGTGCTCAGTGCTCAGGGTGCTGGTTGCTCAGTACTCAGGGTGCTGGGTGCTCAGTACTCAGGTTACTGGGTGCTCAGTGCTCAGGGTGCTCTGTGGTCAGTACTCAGGGTGCTGGGTGCTCAGTGCTCGGGGTGCTGCGTGCTCAGTACTCAGGGTTCTGGGTGCTCAGTGCTCACGGTGCTGGGTACTCAGTGCTCAGGGTGCTGGGTGCTCAGTACTCAGGGTGCTGGGTGCTCAGTGCTCGGGGTGCTCGGTGCTCAGTACTCAAGGTGCTGGGTGCTCATTACTCAGGGTGCTGGGTGCTCAGTGCTCGGGGTGCTCGGTGCTCAGTACTCGGGGTGCTGGTTGCTCAGTACTCGGGGTGCTGGGTGCTCAGTGCTCAGGGTGCTGGGTGTTCAGTACTCATGGTGCTGGGTGCTCAGTACTCAGGGTGCGGGGTGCTCAGTGCTCAGGGTGCTCAGTGCTCAGTACTCAGAGCTCAGGGTGCTGGGTGTTCAGTGCTCAGGGTGCTGGGTGCTCATTGCTCAGGGTGCTGGGTGCTCAGTGCTCGAGGTGCTCGGTGCTCAGTACTCAAGGTGCTGGGTGCTCAGTGCTCAGGGTGCTGGGTGCTCAGTCCTCGGGGTGCTCTGTGCTCAGGGTGCTGGGTGCTCAGTGCTCGGGGTGCCCGGTGCTCAGTACTCAGGGTGCTGAGTGCTCAGTACTCAGGGTGATGGGTGCTAGTACTCAGGGTGCTCGGTGCTCAGTGCTCAGGGTGCTGGGTGCTCAGTACTCAGGGTGCTGGGTTCTCAGTGCTCGGGGTGCTGGGTGCTCAGTACTCAGGGTGCTGGGGGCTCAGTACTCAGGGTGCTGGGTGCTCAGTACTCACGGTGCTCGGTTCTCAGTACTCAGGGTGCTGGGTGCTCATTCTCGGGGTGCTGCGTGCTCAGTGCTCAGGGTGCTGGGTGCTCAGTGATCGGGGTGCTGGGTGCTCAGTGCTGAGTGTGCTGGCTGCTCAGTGCTCAGGGTGCTGGGTGCTCAGTACTCAGGGTGCTCGGTGCTCAGTACTCAGGGTGCTCAGTGCTCAGTACTCAGCGTGCTGGGTGCTCAGTGCTCAGGGTCCTCGGTGCTCAGTACTCAGGGTGCTCAGTGCTCAGTACTCAGCGTGCTTTGTGCTCAGTGCTCAGGGTACTGGGTGCTCAGTACTCAGGGTGCTGGGTGCTCTGTACTCAGGGTGCTGGGTGCTCAGTACTCAGGGTGCTGGGTGCTCAGTGCTCAGGGTGCTGGGTGCTCAGTACTCAGGGTGCTGGGTGCTTAGTGCTCGAGGTGCTCGGTGCTCAGTACTCAAGGTGCTGGGTTCTCAGTGCTCAGGGTGCTGGGTGCTCAGTCCTCGGGGTGCTCCGTGCTCAGGGTGCTGGGTGCTGAGTGCTCAGGGTGCTGGGTGCTCAGTGCTCGGGTGCTCGGTGCTCAGTGCTCAGTACTCAGGGTGCTGGGTGCTCAGTGCTCGGTGTGCTGGGTGCTCAGTACTCAGGGTGCTGGGTGCTCAGTGCTCAGGGTGCTGGGTGCTCAGTGCTCAGGGTGCTGGGTGCTCAGTGATCGGGGTGCTGGGTGCTCAGTGCTCAGGGTGATCGGTGCTCAGTGCTCAGGGTGCTGGGTGCTCAGTCCTCAGGGTGCTCAGTGCTCAAGGTGCTGGGTGCTCAGTGCTCGGGGTGCTCGGTGCTCAGTACTCAGGGTGCTGAGTGCTCAGTACTCAGGGTGCTCGGTGCTCAGTACTCAGGGTGCTGGGTGCTCAGTACTCAGGTTGCTGGGTGCTCAGTGCTCAGGGTGCTGGGTGCTCAGTGCTCAGGGTGCTGGGTGCTCAGTGCTCGGGGTGCTGGGTGCTCAGTGCTCGGGGTGCTGGGTGCTCAGTGCTCAGTGCTCAGGGTGCTGGGTGCTCAGTGCTCAGTGCTCAGGGTGCTGGTTGCTCAGTACTCAGGGTGCTGGGTGCTCAGTACTCAGGGTGCTGGGTGCTCAGTGCTCAGGGTGCTGGGTGCTCAGTACTCAGGGTGCTGGGTGCTCAGTGCTCGGGGTGCTGGGTGCTCCGTGCTCGGGGTGCTGGGTGCTCAGTGCTCATGGTGCTGGGTGCTCAGTACTCAGGGTGCTGGGTGCTCAGTGCTCGGGGTGCTCGGTGCTCAGTACTCAAGGTGCTGGGTGCTCAGTGCTCAGGGTGCTGGGTGCTCAGTCCTCGGGGTGCACCGTGCTCAGTGATCAGGGTGCTGGGTGCTCAGTACTCAGGGTGCTCGGTGCTCAGTACTCAGGGTTCTTAGTGCTCAGTACTCAGGGTGCTGGGTGCTCAGTGCTCAGGGTGCTGGGTGCTCAGTACTCAGGGTGCTCAGTGCTCAGTACTCGGGGTGCTTGGTGCTCAGTACTCAGGGTGCTCAGTGCTCAGTACTCGGGGTGCTGGGTGCTCAGTGCTCAGGGTGCTCAGTGCTCAGTGCTCGGGGTGTTGGGTGCTCAGTGCTCAGTGCTCAGGGTGCTGGGTGTTCAGTACTCAGGGTGCAGGGTGCTCAGTACTCAGGGTGCTGGGTGCTCAGTGCTCAGGGTGCTCAGTGATCAGTACTCAGTGCTCAGGGTGCTGGGTGTTCAGTACTCGGTGTGCAGGGTGCTCAGTGCTGAGGGTGCTCAGTGCTCAGTACTCAGTGCTCAGGGTGCTCAGTGCTCAGTGCTCAGGGTGCTGGGTGTTCAGTACTCGGTGTGCTGGGTGCTCAGTGCTCAGGGTGCTCAGTGCTCAGTACTCAGTGCTCAGGGTACTCAGTGCTCAGTGCTCAGGGTGCTGGGTGTTCAGTACTCAGGGTGCTGGGTGATCAGTACTCAGGGTGCTGGGTGCTCAGTGCTCAGGGTGCTGGGTGCTCAGTACTCTGGGTGTTGGGTGCTCAGTGCTCAGGGTGCTGGGTGCTCAGTGCTCAGGGTGCTGGGTGCTCAGTGCTCGAGGTGCTCGGTGCTCAGTACTCAAGGTGCTGGGTGCTCAGTGCTCAGGGTGCTGGGTGCTCAGTCCTCGGGGTGCTCCGTGCTCAGGGTGCTGGGTGCTCAGTGCTCGGGGTGCTCGGTGCTCAGTACTCAGGGTGCTGAGTGCTCAGTACTCAGGGTGATGGGTGCTCAGTACTCAGGGTGCTGGGTGCTCAGTGCTCGGGGTGCTGGGTGCTCAGTACTCAGGGTGCTGGGGGCTCAGTACTCAGGGTGCTGGGTGCTCAGTACTCAGGGTGCTCGGTTCTCAGTACTCAGGGTGCTGGGTGCTCATTCTCGGGGTGCTGGGTGCTCAGTGCTCGGGGTGCTGGGTGCTCAGTACTCAGGGTGCTGTGGGCTCAGTACTCAGGGTGCTGGGTGCTCAGTACTCAGGGTGATCTGTTCTCAGTACTCAGGGTGCTGGGTGCTCAGTGCTCGGGATGCTGGGTGCTCAGTACTCGGGGTGCTCAGTGCTCAGTACTCAGGGTGCTGGGTGCTCAGTGCTCAGGGTGATCGGTGCTCAGTACTCAGGGTGCTCAGTACTCAGGGTGCTGGGTGCTCAGTGCTCAGGGTGCTGGGTGCTCAGTACTCAGGGTGCTGGGTGCTCAGTGCTCGGGGTGCTGGGTGCTCAGTGCTCAGGGTGATCGGTGCTCAGTACTCAAGGCGCTGGGTGCTCAGTCCTTGGGGTGCTGGGTGCTCAGTGCTCGGGGTGCTGTGTGCTCAGTGCTCAGTGCTCAGGCTGCTGGGTGCTCAGTGCTCAGTGCTCAGGGTGCTGGGTGCTCAGTTCTCAGGGTGCTGGGTGCTCAGTACTCTGTGTGTTGGGTGCTCAGTACGCAGGGTGCTGGGTGCTCAGTGCTCAGGGTGCTGGGTGCTCAGTACTCAGGGTGCTGGGTGCTCAGTGCTCGCGGTGCTCGGTGCTCAGTACTCAAGGTGCTGGGTGCTCAGTGCTCAGGGTGCAGGGTGCTCAGTCCTCGGGGTGCCCCGTGCTCAGTGCTCAGGATGCTGGGTGCTCAGTACTTAGGGTGCTCGGTGCTCAGTACTCAGGGTTTTCAGTGCTCTGGGTGCTGGATGCTCAGTACTCAGGGTGCTCAGTGCTCAGTACTCGGGGTGCTGGGTGCTCAGTACTCAGGGTGCTCAGTGCTCAGTACTCAGGGTGCTGGGTGCTCAGTGCTCAGTGTGCTCAGTGCTCAGTGCTCGGGGTGCTGGGTGCTCAGTGCTCGGGGCGCTGGGTGCTCAGTGTTCGGGGTGCTGGGTGCTCAGTACTCAGGGTGCTGTGTGCTCAGTGCTCATTACTCAGCGTGCTGGGTGCTCAGTGCTCAGAGTGTTGGGTGCTCAGTACTCAGGGTGCTGGGTGCTCAGTGCTCAGTGCACAGGGTGCTCATTGCTCAGGGTGCTGGGTGCTCAGGGTGCTGGGTGCTCAGTGCTCGGGGTGCTGGGTGCTCAGTGCTCAGTGCTCAGGGTGCTGGGTGCTCAGTGCTCAGTGCTCAGGGTGCTGGGTGTTCAGTACTCAGGGTGCTCGGTGCTTAGTGCTCGGGGTGCTGGGTGCTCAGTACTCAGGTGCTGGGTGCTCAGTGCTCGGGGTGCTGGGTGCTCAGTGCTCATGGTGATCAATGCTCAGTACTCAGGGTGCGGGGTGCTCAGTGCTCAGGGTGCTGGGTGCTCAGTCCTCAGGGTGCTCAGTACTCAGGGTGCTCGGTGCTCAGTGCTCAGTACTCAGGGTGCTCAGTACTCAGGGTGCTGGGTGCTCAGTGCTCAGGGTGCTGGGTGCTCAGTACTCAGGGTGCTGGGTGCTTAGTACTCGGGGTGCTGGGTGCTCAGTACTCAGGGTGCTGTGTGCTCAGTTCTCGGGGTGCTGGGTGCTCAGTGCTCAGGGTGATCGGTGCTCAGTGCTCAGGGTGCTGGGTGCTCAGTCCTCAGGGTGATCAGTGCTCGCGGTGCTCGGTGCTCAGTACTCAGGGTGCTGAGTGCCCAGTACTCAGGGTTCTGGGTGCTCAGTACTCAGGGTGCTGGGTGCTCAGTACTCAGGGTGCTGTCTGCTCAGTGCTCAGGGTGCTGGGTGCTCAGTGCTCAGGGTGCTGGGTGCTCAGTGCTGGGGGTGCTGGGTTCTCAGGGCTGTGGTGCTGGGTGCTCAGTGCTCAGTGCTCAGGGTGCTGGGTGCTCAGTGCTCAGGGTGCTGGTTGCTCAGTACTCAGGGTGCTGGGTTCTCAGTACTCAGGTTACTGGGTGCTCAGTGCTCAGGGAGCTCTGTGGTCAGTACTCAGGGTGCTGGGTGCTCAGTGCTCGGGGTGCTGCGTGCTCAGTACTCAGGGTGCTGGGTGCTCAGTGCTCACGGTGCTGGGTACTCAGTGCTCAGGGTGCTGGGTGCTCAGTACTCAGGGTGCTGGGTGCTCAGTGCTCGGGGTGCTCGGTGCTCAGTACTCAAGGTGCTGGGTGCTCAGTGCTCAGGGTGCTGGGTGCTCAGTGCTCGGGGTGCTCGGTGCTCAGTACTCGGGGTGCTGGTTGCTCAGTACTCGGGGTGCTGGGTGCTCAGTGCTCAGTGCTCAGGGTGCTGGGTGTTCAGTACTCATGGTGCTGGGTGCTCAGTACTCAGGGTGCTGGGTGCTCAGTGCTCAGGGTGCTCAGTGCTCAGTACTCAGTGCTCAGGGTGCTGGGTGTTCAGTACTCAGGGTGCTGGGTGTTCAGTACTCGGTGTGCTGGGTGCTCAGTGCTCAGGGTGCTGGGTGCTCAGTACTCAGTGCTCAGGGTGCTCAGTGCTCAGTGCTCAGGGTGCTCGGTGTTCAGTACTCAGGGTGCTGGGTGTTCAGTACTCGGTGTGCTGTGTGCTCAGTGCTCAGGGTGCTCAGTGATTAGTACTCAGTGCTCAGGGTACTCACTGCTCAGTACTCAGGGTGCTGGGTGCTCAGTACTCAGGGTGCTGGGTGCTCAGTGCTCAGGGTGCTGGGTGCTCAGTACTCTGGGTGTTGGGTGCTCAGTGCTCAGGGTGCTGGGTGCTCAGTGCTCAGGGTGCTGCGTGCTCAGTACTCAGGGTGCTGGGTGCTCAGCGCTCGAGGTGCTCGGTGCTCAGTACTCAAGGTGCTGGGTGCTCAGTGCTCAGGGTGCTGGGTGCTCAGTCCTCGGGGTGCTCCGTGCTCAGGGTGCTGGGTGCTCAGTGCTCGGGATGCTCGGTGCTCAGTACTCAGGGTGCTGAGTGCTCAGTACTCAGGGTGATGGGTGCTCAGTACTCAGGGTGCTGGGTGCTCAGTGCTCGGGGTGCTGGGTGCTCAGTACTCAGGGTGCTGGGGGCTCAGTACTCAGGGTGCTGGGTGCTCAGTACTCAGGGTGCTCGGTTCTCAGTACTCAGGGTGCTGGGTGCTCATTCTCGGGGTGCTGGGTGCTCAGTGCTCGGGGTGCTGGGTGCTCAGTACTCAGGGTGCTGGGGGCTCAGTACTCAGGGTGCTGGGTGCTCAGTACTCAGGGTGATCTGTTCTCAGTACTCAGGGTGCTGGGTGCTCAGTGCTCGGGATGCTGGGTGCTCAGTACTCGGGGTGCTCAGTGCTCAGTACTCAGGGTGCTGGGTGCTCAGTACTCAGGGTGCTGGGTGCTCAGTGCTCGGGGTGCTCGGTGCTGAGTACTCGGGGTGCTGGGTTCTCAGTACTCAGGGTGTTGGGTGCTCAGTGCTCAGGGTGCTGGGTGCTCAGTGATCGGGGTGCTGGGTGCTCAGTGCTGAGTGTGCTGGCTGCTCAGTGCTCAGGGTACTGGGTGCTCAGTACTCAGGGTGCTCGGTGCTCAGTAACCAGGGTGCTCAGTGCTCAGTACTCAGCGTGCTGGGTGCTCAGTGCTCAGGGTCCTCGGTGCTCAGTACTCAGGGTGCTCAGTGCTCAGTACTCAGCGTGCTTTGTGCTCAGTGCTCAGGATGCTGGGTGCTCAGTACTCAGGGTGCTGGGTGCTCAGTACTCAGGGTGCTGGGTGCTCTGTGCTGGGGGGTGCTGGGTGCTCAGTGCTCAGGGTGCTGGGTGCTCAGTGCTCAGGGTGCTGGGTGCTCAGTACTCAGGGTGCTGGGTGCTTAGTGCTCGAGGTGCTCGGTGCTCAGTACTCAAGGTGCTGGGTTCTCAGTGCTCAGGGTGCTGGGTGCTCAGTCCTCGGGGTGCTCCGTGCTCATTGTGCTGGGTGCTGAGTGCTCAGGGTGCTGGGTGCTCAGTGCTCGGGTGCTCGGTGCTCAGTGCTCAGGGTCCTGGGTGCTCAGTACTCAGGGTCCTGGTTGCTTAGTACTCAGGGTGCTCAGTGCTCAGTACACAGGGTGCTGGGTGCTCAGTGCTCGGGGTGCTGGTTGCTCAGTGCTCAGTACTCAGGGTGCTGGGTGCTCAGTGCTCGGGGTGCTGGGTGCTCAGTACTCAGGGTGCTGGGTGCTCAGTGCTCAGGGTGCTGGGTGCTCAGTGCTCAGGGTGCGGGGTGCTCAGTGATCGGGGTGCTGGGTGCTCAGTACTCAGGGTGCTCAGTGCTCGGGGAGCTCGGTGCTCAGTACTCAGGGTGCTGGGTGCTCAGTACTCAGTACTTGGGGTGCTGGGTGCTCAGTGCTCAGGGTGCTCAGTGCTCAGTACTCAGTGCTCAGGGTGCTCAGTGCTCAGTGCTCAGGGTGCTGGGTGTTCAGTACTCAGGGTGCTGGGTGCTCAGTACTCAGGGTGCTAGGTGCTCAGTACTCAGGGTGCTGGGTGCTCATTCTCGGGGTGCTGGGTGCTCAGTGCTCGGGGTGCTGGGTGCTCAGTACTCAGGGTTCTGGGGGCTCAGTACTCAGGGTGCTGGGTGCTCAGTACTCAGGGTGCTCGGTTCTCAGTACTCAGGGTGCTGGGTGCTCATTCTCGGGGTGCTGGGTGCTCAGTGCTCGGGGTGCTGGGTGCTCAGTACTCAGGGTGCTGGGGGCTGAGTACTCAGGGTGCTGGGTGCTCAGTACTCAGGGTGATCTGTTCTCAGTACTCAGGTTGCTGGGTGCTCAGTGCTCGGGGTGCTGGGTGCTCACTACTCGGGGTGCTCAGTGCTCAGTACTCAGGGTGCTGGGTGCTCAGTACTCAGGGTGCTGGGTGCTCAGTGATCAGGGTGCTGCGTGCTCAGTACTCAGGGTGCTGGGTGCTCAGCGCTCGAGGTGCTCGGTGCTCAGTACTCAAGGTGCTGGGTGCTCAGTGCTCAGGGTGCTGGGTGCTCAGTCCTCGGGGTGCTCCGTGCTCAGGGTGCTGGGTGCTCAGTGCTCGGGATGCTCGGTGCTCAGTACTCAGGGTGCTGAGTGCTCAGTACTCAGGGTGATGGGTGCTCAGTACTCAGGGTGCTGGGTGCTCAGTGCTCGGGGTGCTGGGTGCTCAGTACTCAGGGTGCTGGGGGCTCAGTACTCAGGGTGCTGGGTGCTCAGTACTCAGGGTGCTCGGTTCTCAGTACTCAGGGTGCTGGGTGCTCATTCTCGGGGTGCTGGGTGCTCAGTGCTCGGGGTGCTGGGTGCTCAGTACTCAGGGTGCTGGGGGCTCAGTACTCAGGGTGCTGGGTGCTCAGTACTCAGGGTGATCTGTTCTCAGTACTCAGGGTGCTGGGTGCTCAGTGCTCGGGATGCTGGGTGCTCAGTACTCGGGGTGCTCAGTGCTCAGTACTCAGGGTGCTGGGTGCTCAGTACTCAGGGTGCTGGGTGCTCAGTGCTCGGGGTGCTCGGTGCTGAGTACTCGGGGTGCTGGGTTCTCAGTACTCAGGGTGCTGTGTGCTCAGTGCTCAGGGTGCTGGGTGCTCAGTGATCGGGGTGCTGGGTGCTCAGTGCTGAGTGTGCTGGCTGCTCAGTGCTCAGGGTACTGGGTGCTCAGTACTCAGGGTGCTCGGTGCTCAGTAACCAGGGTGCTCAGTGCTCAGTACTCAGCGTGCTGGGTGCTCAGTGCTCAGGGTCCTCGGTGCTCAGTACTCAGGGTGCTCAGTGCTCAGTACTCAGCGTGCTTTGTGCTCAGTGCTCAGGGTGCTGGGTGCTCAGTACTCAGGGTGCTGGGTGCTCAGTACTCAGGGTGCTGGGTGCTCTGTGCTGGGGGGTGCTGGGTGCTCAGTGCTCAGGGTGCTGGGTGCTCAGTGCTCAGGGTGCTGGGTGCTCAGTACTCAGGGTGCTGGGTGCTTAGTGCTCGAGGTGCTCGGTGCTCAGTACTCAAGGTGCTGGGTTCTCAGTGCTCAGGGTGCTGGGTGCTCAGTCCTCGGGGTGCTCCGTGCTCAGGGTGCTGGGTGCTGAGTGCTCAGGGTGCTGGGTGCTCAGTGCTCGGGTGCTCGGTGCTCAGTGCTCAGGGTCCTGGGTGCTCAGTACTCAGGGTCCTGGTTGCTTAGTACTCAGGGTGCTCAGTGCTCAGTACACAGGGTGCTGGGTGCTCAGTGCTCGGGGTGCTGGTTGCTCAGTGCTCAGTAATCAGGGTGCTGGGTGCTCAGTGCTCGGGGTGCTGGGTGCTCAGTACTCAGGGTGCTGGGTGCTCAGTGCTCAGGGTGCTGGGTGCTCAGTGCTCAGGGTGCGGGGTGCTCAGTGATCGGGGTGCTGGGTGCTCAGTACTCAGGGTGCTCAGTGCTCGGGGAGCTCGGTGCTCAGTACTCAGGGTGCTGGGTGCTCAGTACTCAGTACTTGGGGTGCTGGGTGCTCAGTGCTCAGGGTGCTCAGTGCTCAGTACTCAGTGCTCAGGGTGCTCAGTGCTCAGTGCTCAGGGTGCTGTGTGTTCAGTACTCAGGGTGCTGGGTGCTCAGTACTCAGGGTGCTAGGTGCTCAGTACTCAGGGTGCTGGGTGCTCATTCTCGGGGTGCTGGGTGCTCAGTGCTCGGGGTGCTGGGTGCTCAGTACTCAGGGTTCTGGGGGCTCAGTACTCAGGGTGCTGGGTGCTCAGTACTCAGGGTGCTCGGTTCTCAGTACTCAGGGTGCTGGGTGCTCATTCTCGGGGTGCTGGGTGCTCAGTGCTCGGGGTGCTGGGTGCTCAGTACTCAGGGTGCTGGGGGCTGAGTACTCAGGGTGCTGGGTGCTCAGTACTCAGGGTGATCTGTTCTCAGTACTCAGGTTGCTGGGTGCTCAGTGCTCGGGGTGCTGGGTGCTCACTACTCGGGGTGCTCAGTGCTCAGTACTCAGGGTGCTGGGTGCTCAGTACTCAGGGTGCTGGGTGCTCAGTGCTCAGGGTGCTGGGTGCTCAGTACTAAGGGTGCTGGGTGCTCAGTACTCAGGGTGCTCAGTGCTCAGTACTCAGGGTGCTGGGTGCTCAGTGCTCAGGGTGCTGGGTACTCAGTACTCAGGGTGCTGGGTGCTCAGTACTCAGGGTGCTGGGTGCTCAGTACTCAGGGTGCTGGGTGCTCAGTGCTCAGGGTGCTGGGTGCTCAGTACTCAGGGTGCTGGGTGCTCAGTGCTCAGGTTGATCGGTGCTCAGTACTCAGGGTGCTCAGTACTCAGGGTGCTGGGTGCTCAGTGCTCGGGGTGCTGGGTGCTCAGTCCTCGGGGTGCTCCGTGCTCAGTGCTCAGGGTGCTGGGTGCTCAGTACTTAGGGTGCTCGGTGCTCAGTACTCAGGGTTTTCAGTGCTCTGGGTGCTGGGTGCTCAGTACTCAGGGTGCTCAGTGCTCAGTACTCGGGGTGCTGGGTGCTCAGTACTCAGGGTGCTCAGTGCTCAGTACTCGGGGTGCTGGGTGCTCAGTGCTCAGTGTGCTCAGTGCTCAGTGCTCGGGGTGCTGGGTGCTCAGTGCTCGGGGCGCTGGGTGCTCAGTGTTCGGGGTGCTGGGTGCTCAGTACTCAGGGTGCTGTGTGCTCAGTGCTCAGTACTCAGCGTGCTGGGTGCTCAGTGCTCAGAGTGTTGGGTGCTCAGTACTCAGGGTGCTGGGTGCTCAGTGCTCAGTGCACAGGGTGCTCATTGCTCAGGGTGCTGGGTGCTCAGGGTGCTGGGTGCTCAGTGCTCGGGGTGCTGGGTGCTCAGTGCTCAGTGCTCAGGGTGCTGGGTGCTCAGTGCTCAGTGCTCAGGGTGCTGGGTGTTCAGTACTCAGGGTGCTCGGTGCTTAGTGCTCGGGGTGCTGGGTGCTCAGTACTCAGGTGCTGGGTGCTCAGTGCTCGGGGTGCTGGGTGCTCAGTGCTCATGGTGATCAATGCTCAGTACTCAGGGTGCGGGGTGCTCAGTGCTCAGGGTGCTGGGTGCTCAGTCCTCAGGGTGCTCAGTACTCAGGGTGCTCGGTGCTCAGTGCTCAGTACTCAGGGTGCTCAGTACTCAGGGTGCTGGGTGCTCAGTGCTCAGGGTGCTGGGTGCTCAGTACTCAGGGTGCTGGGTGCTTAGTACTCGGGGTGCTGGGTGCTCAGTACTCAGGGTGCTGTGTGCTCAGTTCTCGGGGTGCTGGGTGCTCAGTGCTCAGGGTGATCGGTGCTCAGTGCTCAGGGTGCTGGGTGCTCCGTCCTCAGGGTGATCAGTGCTCGCGGTGCTCGGTGCTCAGTACTCAGGGTGCTGAGTGCCCAGTACTCAGGGTTCTGGGTGCTCAGTACTCAGGGTGCTGGGTGCTCAGTGCTCAGGGTGCTGGGTGCTCAGTGCTGGGGGTGCTGGGTTCTCAGGGCTGTGGTGCTGGGTGCTCAGTGCTCAGTGCTCAGGGTGCTGGGTGCTCAGTGCTCAGTGCTCAGGGTGCTGGGTGTTCAGTACTCATGGTGCTGGGTGCTCAGTACTCAGGGTGCTGGGTGCTCAGTGCTCAGGGTGCTCAGTGCTCAGTACTCAGTGCTCAGGGTGCTGGGTGTTCAGTACTCAGGGTGCTGGGTGTTCAGTACTCGGTGTGCTGGGTGCTCAGTGCTCAGGGTGCTGGGTGCTCAGTACTCAGTGCTCAGGGTGCTCAGTGCTCAGTGCTCAGGGTGCTCGGTGTTCAGTACTCAGGGTGCTGGGTGTTCAGTACTCGGTGTGCTGTGTGCTCAGTGCTCAGGGTGCTCAGTGATCAGTACTCAGTGCTCAGGGTACTCACTGCTCAGTACTCAGGGTGCTGGGTGCTCAGTACTCAGGGTGCTGGGTGCTCAGTGCTCAGGGTGCTGGGTGCTCAGTACTCTGGGTGTTGGGTGCTCAGTGCTCAGGGTGCTGGGTGCTCAGTGCTCAGGGTGCTGCGTGCTCAGTACTCAGGGTGCTGGGTGCTCAGCGCTCGAGGTGCTCGGTGCTCAGTACTCAAGGTGCTGGGTTCTCAGTGCTCAGGGTGCTGGGTGCTCAGTCCTCAGGGTGCTCCGTGCTCATTGTGCTGGGTGCTGAGTGCTCAGGGTGCTGGGTGCTCAGTGCTCGGGTGCTCGGTGCTCAGTGCTCAGGGTCCTGGGTGCTCAGTACTCAGGGTCCTGGTTGCTTAGTACTCAGGGTGCTCAGTGCTCAGTACACAGGGTGCTGGGTGCTCAGTGCTCGGGGTGCTGGTTGCTCAGTGCTCAGTACTCAGGGTGCTGGGTGCTCAGTGCTCGGGGTGCTGGGTGCTCAGTACTCAGGGTGCTGGGTGCTCAGTGCTCAGGGTGCTGTGTGCTCAGTGCTCAGGGTGCGGGGTGCTCAGTGATCGGGGTGCTGGGTGCTCAGTACTCAGGGTGCTCAGTGCTCGGGGAGCTCGGTGCTCAGTACTCAGGGTGCTGGGTGCTCAGTACTCAGTACTTGGGGTGCTGGGTGCTCAGTGCTCAGGGTGCTCAGTGCTCAGTACTCAGTGCTCAGGGTGCTCAGTGCTCAGTGCTCAGGGTGCTGGGTGTTCAGTACTCAGGGTGCTGGGTGCTCAGTACTCAGGGTGCTAGGTGCTCAGTACTCAGGGTGCTGGGTGCTCATTCTCAGGGTGCTGGGTGCTCAGTGCTCGGGGTGCTGGGTGCTCAGTACTCAGGGTTCTGGGGGCTCAGTACTCAGGGTGCTGGGTGCTCAGTACTCAGGGTGCTCGGTTCTCAGTACTCAGGGTGCTGGGTGCTCATTCTCGGGGTGCTGGGTGCTCAGTGCTCGGGGTGCTGGGTGCTCAGTACTCAGGGTGCTGGGGGCTGAGTACTCAGGGTGCTGGGTGCTCAGTACTCAGGGTGATCTGTTCTCAGTACTCAGGTTGCTGGGTGCTCAGTGCTCGGGGTGCTGGGTGCTCACTACTCGGGGTGCTCAGTGCTCAGTACTCAGGGTGCTGGGTGCTCAGTACTCAGGGTGCTGGGTGCTCAGTGATCAGGGTGCTGCGTGCTCAGTACTCAGGGTGCTGGGTGCTCAGCGCTCGAGGTGCTCGGTGCTCAGTACTCAAGGTGCTGGGTGCTCAGTGCTCAGGGTGCTGGGTGCTCAGTCCTCGGGGTGCTCCGTGCTCAGGGTGCTGGGTGCTCAGTGCTCGGGATGCTCGGTGCTCAGTACTCAGGGTGCTGAGTGCTCAGTACTCAGGGTGATGGGTGCTCAGTACTCAGGGTGCTGGGTGCTCAGTGCTCGGGGTGCTGGGTGCTCAGTACTCAGGGTGCTGGGGGCTCAGTACTCAGGGTGCTGGGTGCTCAGTACTCAGGGTGCTCGGTTCTCAGTACTCAGGGTGCTGGGTGCTCATTCTCGGGGTGCTGGGTGCTCAGTGCTGGGGGTGCTGGGTGCTCAGTACTCAGGGTGCTGGGGGCTCAGTACTCAGGGTGCTGGGTGCTCAGTACTCAGGGTGATCTGTTCTCAGTACTCAGGGTGCTGGGTGCTCAGTGCTCGGGATGCTGGGTGCTCAGTACTCGGGGTGCTCAGTGCTCAGTACTCAGGGTGCTGGGTGCTCAGTACTCAGGGTGCTGGGTGCTCAGTGCTCGGGGTGCTCGGTGCTGAGTACTCGGGGTGCTGGGTTCTCAGTACTCAGGGTGCTGGGTGCTCAGTGCTCAGGGTGCTGGGTGCTCAGTGATCGGGGTGCTGGGTGCTCAGTGCTGAGTGTGCTGGCTGCTCAGTGCTCAGGGTACTGGGTGCTCAGTACTCAGGGTGCTCGGTGCTCAGTAACCAGGGTGCTCAGTGCTCAGTACTCAGCGTGCTGGGTGCTCAGTGCTCAGGGTCCTCGGTGCTCAGTACTCAGGGTGCTCAGTGCTCAGTACTCAGCGTGCTTTGTGCTCAGTGCTCAGGGTGCTGGGTGCTCAGTACTCAGGGTGCTGGGTGCTCAGTACTCAGGGTGCTGGGTGCTCTGTGCTGGGGGGTGCTGGGTGCTCAGTGCTCAGGGTGCTGGGTGCTCAGTGCTCAGGGTGCTGGGTGCTCAGTACTCAGGGTGCTGGGTGCTTAGTGCTCGAGGTGCTCGGAGCTCAGTACTCAAGGTGCTGGGTTCTCAGTGCTCAGGGTGCTGGGTGCTCAGTCCTCGGGGTGCTCCGTGCTCAGGGTGCTGGGTGCTGAGTGCTCAGGGTGCTGGGTGCTCAGTGCTCGGGTGCTCGGTGCTCAGTGCTCAGGGTCCTGGGTGCTCAGTACTCAGGGTCCTGGTTGCTTAGTACTCAGGGTGCTCAGTGCTCAGTACACAGGGTGCTGGGTGCTCAGTGCTCGGGGTGCTGGTTGCTCAGTGCTCAGTACTCAGGGTGCTGGGTGCTCAGTGCTCGGGGTGCTGGGTGCTCAGTACTCAGGGTGCTGGGTGCTCAGTGCTCAGGGTGCTGGGTGCTCAGTGCTCAGGGTGCGGGGTGCTCAGTGATCGGGGTGCTGGGTGCTCAGTACTCAGGGTGCTCAGTGCTCGGGGAGCTCGGTGCTCAGTACTCAGGGTGCTGGGTGCTCAGTACTCAGTACTTGGGGTGCTGGGTGCTCAGTGCTCAGGGTGCTCAGTGCTCAGTACTCAGTGCTCAGGGTGCTCAGTGCTCAGTGCTCAGGGTGCTGTGTGTTCAGTACTCAGGGTGCTGGGTGCTCAGTACTCAGGGTGCTAGGTGCTCAGTACTCAGGGTGCTGGGTGCTCATTCTCGGGGTGCTGGGTGCTCAGTGCTCGGGGTGCTGGGTGCTCAGTACTCAGGGTTCTGGGGGCTCAGTACTCAGGGTGCTGGGTGCTCAGTACTCAGGGTGCTCGGTTCTCAGTACTCAGGGTGCTGGGTGCTCATTCTCGGGGTGCTGGGTGCTCAGTGCTCGGGGTGCTGGGTGCTCAGTACTCAGGGTGCTGGGGGCTGAGTACTCAGGGTGCTGGGTGCTCAGTACTCAGGGTGATCTGTTCTCAGTACTCAGGTTGCTGGGTGCTCAGTGCTCGGGGTGCTGGGTGCTCACTACTCGGGGTGCTCAGTGCTCAGTACTCAGGGTGCTGGGTGCTCAGTACTCAGGGTGCTGGGTGCTCAGTGCTCAGGGTGCTGGGTGCTCAGTACTAAGGGTGCTGGGTGCTCAGTACTCAGGGTGCTCAGTGCTCAGTACTCAGGGTGCTGGGTGCTCAGTGCTCAGGGTGCTGGGTACTCAGTACTCAGGGTGCTGGGTGCTCAGTACTCAGGGTGCTGGGTGCTCAGTACTCAGGGTGCTGGGTGCTCAGTGCTCAGGGTGCTGGGTGCTCAGTACTCAGGGTGCTGGGTGCTCAGTGCTCAGGTTGATCGGTGCTCAGTACTCAGGGTGCTCAGTACTCAGGGTGCTGGGTGCTCAGTGCTCGGGGTGCTGGGTGCTCAGTCCTCGGGGTGCTCCGTGCTCAGTGCTCAGGGTGCTGGGTGCTCAGTACTTAGGGTGCTCGGTGCTCAGTACTCAGGGTTTTCAGTGCTCTGGGTGCTGGGTGCTCAGTACTCAGGGTGCTCAGTGCTCAGTACTCGGGGTGCTGGGTGCTCAGTACTCAGGGTGCTCAGTGCTCAGTACTCGGGGTGCTGGGTGCTCAGTGCTCAGTGTGCTCAGTGCTCAGTGCTCGGGGTGCTGGGTGCTCAGTGCTCGGGGCGCTGGGTGCTCAGTGTTCGGGGTGCTGGGTGCTCAGTACTCAGGGTGCTGTGTGCTCAGTGCTCAGTACTCAGCGTGCTGGGTGCTCAGTGCTCAGAGTGTTGGGTGCTCAGTACTCAGGGTGCTGGGTGCTCAGTGCTCAGTGCACAGGGTGCTCATTGCTCAGGGTGCTGGGTGCTCAGGGTGCTGGGTGCTCAGTGCTCGGGGTGCTGGGTGCTCAGTGCTCAGTGCTCAGGGTGCTGGGTGCTCAGTGCTCAGTGCTCAGGGTGCTGGGTGTTCAGTACTCAGGGTGCTCGGTGCTTAGTGCTCGGGGTGCTGGGTGCTCAGTACTCAGGTGCTGGGTGCTCAGTGCTCGGGGTGCTGGGTGCTCAGTGCTCATGGTGATCAATGCTCAGTACTCAGGGTGCGGGGTGCTCAGTGCTCAGGGTGCTGGGTGCTCAGTCCTCAGGGTGCTCAGTACTCAGGGTGCTCGGTGCTCAGTGCTCAGTACTCAGGGTGCTCAGTACTCAGGGTGCTGGGTGCTCAGTGCTCAGGGTGCTGGGTGCTCAGTACTCAGGGTGCTGGGTGCTTAGTACTCGGGGTGCTGGGTGCTCAGTACTCAGGGTGCTGTGTGCTCAGTTCTCGGGGTGCTGGGTGCTCAGTGCTCAGGGTGATCGGTGCTCAGTGCTCAGGGTGCTGGGTGCTCAGTCCTCAGGGTGATCAGTGCTCGCGGTGCTCGGTGCTCAGTACTCAGGGTGCTGAGTGCCCAGTACTCAGGGTTCTGGGTGCTCAGTACTCAGGGTGCTGGGTGCTCAGTGCTCAGGGTGCTGGGTGCTCAGTGCTGGGGGTGCTGGGTTCTCAGGGCTGTGGTGCTGGGTGCTCAGTGCTCAGTGCTCAGGGTGCTGGGTGCTCAGTGCTCAGTGCTCAGGGTGCTGGGTGTTCAGTACTCATGGTGCTGGGTGCTCAGTACTCAGGGTGCTGGGTGCTCAGTGCTCAGGGTGCTCAGTGCTCAGTACTCAGTGCTCAGGGTGCTGGGTGTTCAGTACTCAGGGTGCTGGGTGTTCAGTACTCGGTGTGCTGGGTGCTCAGTGCTCAGGGTGCTGGGTGCTCAGTACTCAGTGCTCAGGGTGCTCAGTGCTCAGTGCTCAGGGTGCTCGGTGTTCAGTACTCAGGGTGCTGGGTGTTCAGTACTCGGTGTGCTGTGTGCTCAGTGCTCAGGGTGCTCAGTGATCAGTACTCAGTGCTCAGGGTACTCACTGCTCAGTACTCAGGGTGCTGGGTGCTCAGTACTCAGGGTGCTGGGTGCTCAGTGCTCAGGGTGCTGGGTGCTCAGTACTCTGGGTGTTGGGTGCTCAGTGCTCAGGGTGCTGGGTGCTCAGTGCTCAGGGTGCTGCGTGCTCAGTACTCAGGGTGCTGGGTGCTCAGCGCTCGAGGTGCTCGGTGCTCAGTACTCAAGGTGCTGGGTGCTCAGTGCTCAGGGTGCTGGGTGCTCAGTCCTCGGGGTGCTCCGTGCTCAGGGTGCTGGGTGCTCAGTGCTCGGGATGCTCGGTGCTCAGTACTCAGGTTGCTGAGTGCTCAGTACTCAGGGTGATGGGTGCTCAGTACTCAGGGTGCTGGGTGCTCAGTGCTCGGGGTGCTGGGTGCTCAGTACTCAGGGTGCTGGGGGCTCAGTACTCAGGGTGCAGGGTGCTCAGTACTCAGGGTGCTCGGTTCTCAGTACTCAGGGTGCTGGGTGCTCATTCTCGGGGTGCTGGGTGCTCAGTGCTCGGGGTGCTGGGTGCTCAGTACTCAGGGTGCTGGGGGCTCAGTACTCAGGGTGCTGGGTGCTCAGTACTCAGGGTGATCTGTTCTCAGTACTCAGGGTGCTGGGTGCTCAGTGCTCGGGATGCTGGGTGCTCAGTACTCGGGGTGCTCAGTGCTCAGTACTCAGGGTGCTGGGTGCTCAGTACTCAGGGTGCTGGGTGCTCAGTGCTCGGGGTGCTCGGTGCTGAGTACTCGGGGTGCTGGGTTCTCAGTACTCAGGGTGCTGGGTGCTCAGTGCTCAGGGTGCTGGGTGCTCAGTGATCGGAGTGCTGGGTGCTCAGTGCTGAGTGTGCTGGCTTCTCAGTGCTCAGGATACTGGGTGCTCAGTACTCAGGGTGCTCGGTGCTCAGTACTCAGGGTGCTCAGTGCTCAGTACTCAGCGTGCTGGGTGCTCAGTGCTCAGGGTCCTCGGTGCTCAGTACTCAGGGTGCTCAGTGCTCAGTACTCAGCGTGCTTTGTGCTCAGTGCTCAGGGTGCTGGGTGCTCAGTACTCAGGGTGCTGGGTGCTCAGTACTCAGGGTGCTGGGTGCTCTGTGCTGGGGGGTGCTGGGTGCTCAGTGCTCAGGGTGCTGGGTGCTCAGTGCTCAGGGTGCTGGGTGCTCAGTACTCAGGGTGCTGGGTGCTTAGTGCTCGAGGTGCTCGGTGCTCAGTACTCAAGGTGCTGGGTTCTCAGTGCTCAGGGTGCTGGGTGCTCAGTCCTCGGGGTGCTCCGTGCTCAGGGTGCTGGGTGCTGAGTGCTCAGGGTGCTGGGTGCTCAGTGCTCGGGTGCTCGGTGCTCAGTGCTCAGGGTCCTGGGTGCTCAGTACTCAGGGTCCTGGTTGCTTAGTACTCAGGGTGCTCAGTGCTCAGTACACAGGGTGCTGGGTGCTCATTGCTCGGGGTCCTGGGTGCTCAGTGTCTCAGTACTCAGGGTGCTGGGTGCTCAGTGCTCGGGGTGCTGGGTGCTCAGTACTCAGGGTGCTGGGTGCTCAGTGCTCAGGGTGCTGGGTGCTCAGTGCTCAGGGTGCGGGGTGCTCAGTGATCGGGGTGCTGGGTGCGCAGTACTCAGGGTGCTCAGTGCTCGGGGAGCTCGGTGCTCAGTACTCAGGGTGCTGGGTGCTCAGTACTCAGGGTGCTGGGTGCTCAGTACTCGGGTGCTGGGTGCTCATTCTCGGGGTGCTGGGTGCTCAGTGCTCGGGGTGCTGGGTGCTCAGTACTCAGTGCTCAGGGTGCTCAGTGCTCAGTGCTCAGGGTGCTGGGTGTTCAGTACTCAGGGTGCTGGGTGCTCAGTACTCAGGGTGCTAGGTGCTCAGTACTCAGGGTGCTGGGTGCTCATTCTCGGGGTGCTGGGTGCTCAGTGCTCGGGGTGCTGGGTGCTCAGTACTCAGGGTTCTGGGGGCTCAGTACTCAGGGTGCTGGGTGCTCAGTACTCAGGGTGCTCGGTTCTCAGTACTCAGGGTGCTGGGTGCTCATTCTCGGGGTGCTGGGTGCTCAGTGCTCGGGGTGCTGGGTGCTCAGTACTCAGGGTGCTGGGGGCTGAGTACTCAGGGTGCTGGGTGCTCAGTACTCAGGGTGATCTGTTCTCAGTACTCAGGTTGCTGGGTGCTCAGTGCTCGGGGTGCTGGGTGCTCACTACTCGGGGTGCTCAGTGCTCAGTACTCAGGGTGCTGGGTGCTCAGTACTCAGGGTGCTGGGTGCTCAGTGCTCAGGGTGCTGGGTGCTCAGTACTAAGGGTGCTGGGTGCTCAGTACTCAGGGTGCTCAGTGCTCAGTACTCAGGGTGCTGGGTGCTCAGTGCTCAGGGTGCTGGGTACTCAGTACTCAGGGTGCTGGGTGCTCAGTACTCAGGGTGCTGGGTGCTCAGTACTCAGGGTGCTGGGTGCTCAGTGCTCAGGGTGCTGGGTGCTCAGTACTCAGGGTGCTGGGTGCTCAGTGCTCAGGTTGATCGGTGCTCAGTACTCAGGGTGCTCAGTACTCAGGGTGCTGGGTGCTCAGTGCTCGGGGTGCTGGGTGCTCAGTCCTCGGGGTGCTCCGTGCTCAGTGCTCAGGGTGCTGGGTGCTCAGTACTTAGGGTGCTCGGTGCTCAGTACTCAGGGTTTTCAGTGCTCTGGGTGCTGGGTGCTCAGTACTCAGGGTGCTCAGTGCTCAGTACTCGGGGTGCTGGGTGCTCAGTACTCAGGGTGCTCAGTGCTCAGTACTCGGGGTGCTGGGTGCTCAGTGCTCAGTGTGCTCAGTGCTCAGTGCTCGGGGTGCTGGGTGCTCAGTGCTCGGGGCGCTGGGTGCTCAGTGTTCGGGGTGCTGGGTGCTCAGTACTCAGGGTGCTGTGTGCTCAGTGCTCAGTACTCAGCGTGCTGGGTGCTCAGTGCTCAGAGTGTTGGGTGCTCAGTACTCAGGGTGCTGGGTGCTCAGTGCTCAGTGCACAGGGTGCTCATTGCTCAGGGTGCTGGGTGCTCAGGGTGCTGGGTGCTCAGTGCTCGGGGTGCTGGGTGCTCAGTGCTCAGTGCTCAGGGTGCTGGGTGCTCAGTGCTCAGTGCTCAGGGTGCTGGGTGTTCAGTACTCAGGGTGCTCGGTGCTTAGTGCTCGGGGTGCTGGGTGCTCAGTACTCAGGTGCTGGGTGCTCAGTGCTCGGGGTGCTGGGTGCTCAGTGCTCATGGTGATCAATGCTCAGTACTCAGGGTGCGGGGTGCTCAGTGCTCAGGGTGCTGGGTGCTCAGTCCTCAGGGTGCTCAGTACTCAGGGTGCTCGGTGCTCAGTGCTCAGTACTCAGGGTGCTCAGTACTCAGGGTGCTGGGTGCTCAGTGCTCAGGGTGCTGGGTGCTCAGTACTCAGGGTGCTGGGTGCTTAGTACTCGGGGTGCTGGGTGCTCAGTACTCAGGGTGCTGTGTGCTCAGTTCTCGGGGTGCTGGGTGCTCAGTGCTCAGGGTGATCGGTGCTCAGTGCTCAGGGTGCTGGGTGCTCAGTCCTCAGGGTGATCAGTGCTCGCGGTGCTCGGTGCTCAGTACTCAGGGTGCTGAGTGCCCAGTACTCAGGGTTCTGGGTGCTCAGTACTCAGGGTGCTGGGTGCTCAGTGCTCAGGGTGCTGGGTGCTCAGTGCTGGGGGTGCTGGGTTCTCAGGGCTGTGGTGCTGGGTGCTCAGTGCTCAGTGCTCAGGGTGCTGGGTGCTCAGTGCTCAGTGCTCAGGGTGCTGGGTGTTCAGTACTCATGGTGCTGGGTGCTCAGTACTCAGGGTGCTGGGTGCTCAGTGCTCAGGGTGCTCAGTGCTCAGTACTCAGTGCTCAGGGTGCTGGGTGTTCAGTACTCAGGGTGCTGGGTGTTCAGTACTCGGTGTGCTGGGTGCTCAGTGCTCAGGGTGCTGGGTGCTCAGTACTCAGTGCTCAGGGTGCTCAGTGCTCAGTGCTCAGGGTGCTCGGTGTTCAGTACTCAGGGTGCTGGGTGTTCAGTACTCGGTGTGCTGTGTGCTCAGTGCTCAGGGTGCTCAGTGATCAGTACTCAGTGCTCAGAGTACTCACTGCTCAGTACTCAGGGTGCTGGGTGCTCAGTACTCAGGGTGCTGGGTGCTCAGTGCTCAGGGTGCTGGGTGCTCAGTACTCTGGGTGTTGGGTGCTCAGTGCTCAGGGTGCTGGGTGCTCAGTGCTCAGGGTGCTGCGTGCTCAGTACTCAGGGTGCTGGGTGCTCAGCGCTCGAGGTGCTCGGTGCTCAGTACTCAAGGTGCTGGGTGCTCAGTGCTCAGGGTGCTGGGTGCTCAGTCCTCGGGGTGCTCCGTGCTCAGGGTGCTGGGTGCTCAGTGCTCGGGATGCTCGGTGCTCAGTACTCAGGGTGCTGAGTGCTCAGTACTCAGTGTGATGGGTGCTCAGTACTCAGGGTGCTGGGTGCTCAGTGCTCGGGGTGCTGGGTGCTCAGTACTCAGGGTGCTGGGGGCTCAGTACTCAGGGTGCAGGGTGCTCAGTACTCAGGGTGCTCGGTTCTCAGTACTCAGGGTGCTGGGTGCTCATTCTCGGGGTGCTGGGTGCTCAGTGCTCGGGGTGCTGGGTGCTCAGTACTCAGGGTGCTGGGGGCTCAGTACTCAGGGTGCTGGGTGCTCAGTACTCAGGGTGATCTGTTCTCAGTACTCAGGGTGCTGGGTGCTCAGTGCTCGGGATGCTGGGTGCTCAGTACTCGGGGTGCTCAGTGCTCAGTACTCAGGGTGCTGGGTGCTCAGTACTCAGGGTGCTGGGTGCTCAGTGCTCGGGGTGCTCGGTGCTGAGTACTCGGGGTGCTGGGTTCTCAGTACTCAGGGTGCTGGGTGCTCAGTGCTCAGGGTGCTGGGTGCTCAGTGATCGGGGTGCTGGGTGCTCAGTGCTGAGTGTGCTGGCTTCTCAGTGCTCAGGGTACTGGGTGCTCAGTACTCAGGGTGCTCGGTGCTCAGTACTCAGGGTGCTCAGTGCTCAGTACTCAGCGTGCTGGGTGCTCAGTGCTCAGGGTCCTTGATGCTCAGTACTCAGGGTGCTCAGTGCTCAGTACTCAGCGTGCTTTGTGCTCAGTGCTCAGGGTGCTGGGTGCTCAGTACTCAGGGTGCTGGGTGCTCAGTACTCAGGGTGCTGGGTGCTCTGTGCTGGGGGGTGCTGGGTGCTCAGTGCTCAGGGTGCTGGGTGCTCAGTGCTCAGGGTGCTGGGTGCTCAGTACTCAGGGTGCTGGGTGCTTAGTGCTCGAGGTGCTCGGTGCTCAGTACTCAAGGTGCTGGGTTCTCAGTGCTCAGGGTGCTGGGTGCTCAGTCCTCGGGGTGCTCCGTGCTCAGGGTGCTGGGTGCTGAGTGCTCAGGGTGCTGGGTGCTCAGTGCTCGGGTGCTCGGTGCTCAGTGCTCAGGGTCCTGGGTGCTCAGTACTCAGGGTCCTGGTTGCTTAGTACTCAGGGTGCTCAGTGCTCAGTACACAGGGTGCTGGGTGCTCATTGCTCGGGGTCCTGGGTGCTCAGTGTCTCAGTACTCAGGGTGCTGGGTGCTCAGTGCTCGGGGTGCTGGGTGCTCAGTACTCAGGGTGCTGGGTGCTCAGTGCTCAGGGTGCTGGGTGCTCAGTGCTCAGGGTGCGGGGTGCTCAGTGATCGGGGTGCTGGGTGCGCAGTACTCAGGGTGCTCAGTGCTCGGGGAGCTCGGTGCTCAGTACTCAGGGTGCTGGGTGCTCAGTACTCAGTACTTGGGGTGCTGGGTGCTCAGTGCTCAGGGTGCTCAGTGCTCAGTACTCAGTGCTCAGGGTGCTCAGTGCTCAGTGCTCAGGGTGCTGGGTGTTCAGTACTCAGGGTGCTGGGTGCTCAGTACTCAGGGTGCTAGGTGCTCAGTACTCAGGGTGCTGGGTGCTCATTCTCGGGGTGCTTGGTGCTCAGTGCTCGGGGTGCTGGGTGCTCAGTACTCAGGGTTCTGGGGGCTCAGTACTCAGGGTGCTGGGTGCTCAGTACTCAGGGTGCTCGGTTCTCAGTACTCAGGGTGCTGGGTGCTCATTCTCGGGGTGCTGGGTGCTCAGTGCTCGGGGTGCTGGGTGCTCAGTACTCAGGGTGCTGGGGGCTGAGTACTCAGGGTGCTGGGTGCTCAGTACTCAGGGTGATCTGTTCTCAGTACTCAGGTTGCTGGGTGCTCAGTGCTCGGGGTGCTGGGTGCTCAGTACTCGGGGTGCTCAGTGCTCAGTACTCAGGGTGCTGGGTGCTCAGTACTCAGGGTGCTGGGTGCTCAGTGCTCAGGGTGCTGGGAGCTCAGTACTAAGGGTGCTGGGTGCTCAGTACTCAGGGTGCTCAGTGCTCAGTACTCAGGGTGCTGGGTGCTCAGTGCTCAGGGTGCTGGGTACTCAGTACTCAGGGTGCTGGGTGCTCAGTACTCAGGGTGCTGGGTGCTCAGTACTCAGGGTGCTGGGTGCTCAGTGCTCAGGGTGCTGGGTGCTCAGTACTCAGGGTGCTGGGTGCTCAGTGCTCAGGTTGATCGGTGCTCAGTACTCAGGGTGCTCAGTACTCAGGGTGCTGGGTGCTCAGTGCTCGGGGTGCTGGGTGCTCAGTACTCGGGGTGCTGGGTGCTCTGTACTCAGGGTGCTGGGTGCTCAGTGCTCGGGGTCCTGGGTGCTCAGTGCTCAGGGTGATCGGTGCTCAGTACTCAGGGTGCTAGGTGCTCAGTGCTCAGGGTGCTGGGTGCTCAGTACTCAGGGTGCTCAGTGCTCAGGGTGCTGGGTGCTCAGTCCTCGGGGTGCTCGGTGCTCAGTACTCAGGGTGCTGAGTGCTCAGTACTCAGGGTGCTGGGTGCTCAGTACTCATGGTTCTGGGTGCTCAGTACTCAGGGGGCTTGGTTCTCAGTGCTCAGGGTGCTGGGTGCTCAGTGCTCAGGGTGCTGGGTGCTCAGTGCTCAGGGTGCTGGGTGCTCAGTGCTCGGGGTGCTGGGTGCTCAGTGCTCAGGGTGTTTGGTGCTCAGTGCTCAGTGCTCAGGGTGCTGGGTGCTCAGTACTCAGGGTGCTGGGTGATCAGTACTCAGGGTGCTGGGTGCTCAGTGCTCAGGGTGCTGGGTGCTCAGTACTCTGGGTGTTGGGTGCTCAGTACTCAGGGTGCTGGGTGCTCAGTGCTCGGGGTGCTGGGTGCTCAGTGCTCGGGGTGCTGGGTGCTCAGTGCTCAGATTGCTGGGTGCTCAGTATTCAGGGTGCTGGGTGCTCAGTGCTCGGGGTGCTCGGTGCTCAGTACTCAAGGTGCCGGGTGCTCAGTGCTCAGGGTGCTGGGTGCTCAGTCCTCGGGGTGCTCCGTGCTCAGTGCTCAGGGTGCTGGGTGCTCAGTACTCGGGGTGCTCGGTGCTCAGTACTCAGGGTTCTCAGTGCTCAGTGCTCAGAGTGCTGGGTGCTCAGTTCTCAGGGTGCTCAGTGCTCAGTACTCGGGGTGCTGGGTGCTCAGTACTCAGGGAGCTCAGTGCTCAGCACTCGGGGTGCTGGGTGCTCAGTGCTCAGGGTGCTCAGTGATCAGTGCTCGGGGTGCTGGGTGCTCAGTGCTCGGGGAGCTGGGTGCTCAGTGCTCGGAGTTCTGGGTGCTCAGTACTCAGGGTGCTTTGTGCTCAGTGCTCAGTACTCAGCGTGCTTGGTGCTCAGTGCTCAGGTTGCTGGGTGCGCAGTACTCAGGGTGCTGGGTGCTCAGTGCTCAGGGTGCTGGGTGCTCAGTACTCAGGGTGCTGGGTGCTCAGTGCTCGGTGTGCCGGGTGCTCAGTGCTCAGGGTGATCAGTGGTCAGTACTCAGGGTGCTGGGTGCTCAGTGCTCAGGGTGCTGGGTGCTCAATCCTCAGGGTGCTCAGTACTCAGGGTGCTCAGTGCTCAGTGCTCAGTACTCAGGGTGTTCAGTACTCAGGGTGCTGTGTGCTCAGTGCTCGGGGTGCTGGGTGCTCAGTACTCAGGGTGCTGGGTGCTCAGTGCTCGGGGTGCTGGGTGCTCAGTGCTCAGGGTGATCGGTGCTCAGTGCTCAGGGTGCTGGGTGCTCAGTACTCAGGGTGCTCAGTGCTCAAGGTGCTGGGTGCTCAGTGCTCGGGGTGCTCGGTGCTCAGTACTCAGGGTGCTGAGTGCTCAGTACTCAGGGTGCTGGGTGCTCAGTACTCAGGGTGCTGGGTGCTCAGTACTCAGGGTGCTGGGTGCTCAGTGCTCAGGGTGCTGGGTGCTCAGTGCTCAGGGTGCTGGGTGCTCAGTGCTCGGGGTGCTGGGTGCTCAGTGCTCAGTGCTCAGGGTGCTGGTTGCTCAGTACTCAGGGTGCTGGGTGCTCAGTACTCAGGGTGCTGGGTGCTCAGTGCTCAGGGTGCTGGGTGCTCAGTACTCAGGGTGCTGGGTGCTCAGTGCTCGGGGTGCTGGGTGCTCAGTGCTCGGGGTGCTGGGTGCTCAGTGCTCATGGTGCTGGGTGCTCAGTACTCAGGGTGCTGGGTGCTCAGTGCTCGGGGTGCTCGGTGCTCAGTACTCAAGGTGCTGGGTGCTCAGTGCTCAGGGTGCTGGGTGCTCAGTTCTCAGGGTGCACCGTGCTCAGTGATCAGGGTGCTGGGTGCTCAGTACTCAGGGTGCTCGGTGCTCAGTACTCAGGGTTCTCAGTGCTCAGTACTCAGGGTGCTGGGTGCTCAGTACTCAGTGTGCTCAGTGCTCAGTACTCGGGGTGCTTGGTGCTCAGTACTCAGGGTGCTCAGTGCTCAGTACTCGGGGTGCTGGGTGCTCAGTGCTCAGGGTGCTCAGTGCTCAGTGCTCGGGGTGTTGGGTGCTCAGGGCTCAGGGTTCTCAGTGCTCAGTACTCAGTGCTCAGGGTGCTGGGTGTTCAGTACTCAGGGTGCTGGGTGTTCAGTACTCGGTGTGCTGGCTGCTCAGTGCTCAGGGTGCTCAGTGCTCAGTACTCAGTGCTCATGGTGCTCAGTGCTCAGTGCTCAGGGTGCTGGGTGTTCAGTACTCAGGGTGCTGGGTGTTGAGTACTGGGTGTGCTGGGTGCTCAGTGCTCAGGGTGCTCAGTACTCAGTGCTCAGGGTACTCAGTGCTCATTGCTCAGGGTGCTGGGTGTTCAGTACTCAGGGTCCTGGGTGATCAGTACTCAGGGTGCTGGGTGCTCAGTGCTCAGGGTGCTGGGTGCTCAGTACTCTGGGTGTTGGGTGCTCAGTGCTCAGGGTGCTGGGTGCTCAGTGCTCAGGGTGATGCGTGCTCAGTACTCAGGGTGCTGGGTGCCCAGTGCTCGCGGTGCTCGGTGCTCAGTACTCAAGGTGCTGGGTGCTCAGTGCTCAGGGTGCTGGGTGCTCAGTCCTCGGGGTGCTCCGTGCTCAGGGTGCTGGGTGCTCAGTGCTCGGGGTGCTCGGTGCTCAGTACACAGGGTGCTGAGTGCTCAGTACTCAGGGTGATGTGTGCTCAGTACTCAGGGTGCTGGGTGCTCAGTGCTCGGGGTGCTGGGTGCTCAGTACTCAGGGTGCTGGGAGCTCAGTACTCAGGGTGCTGGGTGCTCAGTACTCAGGGTGCTCGGTTCTCAGTACTCAGGGTGCTGGGTGCTCATTCTCGGGGTGCTGGGTGCTCAGTGCTCGGGGTGATGGGTGCTCAGTACTCAGGGTGCTGGGTGCTTAGTGCTCGAGGTGCTCGGTGCTCAGTACTCAAGGTGCTGGGTTCTCAGTGCTCATGGTGCTGGATGCACAGTCCTCGGTGTGCTCCGTGCTCAGGGTGCTGGGTGCTGAGTGCCCAGGGTGCTGGGTGCTCAGTGCTCGGGTGCTCGGTGCTCAGTGCTCAGGGTCCTGGGTGCTTAGTACTCAGGGTCCTGGGTGCTTAGTACTCAGGGTGCTCAGTGCTCAGTTCACAGGGTGCTGGGTGTTCAGTACTCAGGGTGCTGGGTGCTCAGTACTCAGGGTGCTGGGTGCTCAGTACTCAGGGTGCTGGGTGCTCATTCTCGGGGTGCTGGGTGCTCAGTGCTCGGGGTGCTGGGTGCTCAGTACTCAGGGTGCTGGGGGCTCAGTACTCAGGGTGCTGGGTGCTCAGTACTCAGGGTGTTCGGTTCTCAGTACTCAGGGTGCTGGGTGCTCATTCTCGGGGTGCTGGGTGCTCAGTACTCAGGGTGCTGGGGGCTCAGTACTCAGGGTGCTGGGTGCTCAGTACTCAGGGTGTTCTGTTCTCAGTACTCAGGTTGCTGGGTGCTCAGTGCTCGGGGCGCTGGGTGCTCAGTACTCGGGGTGCTCAGTGCTCAGTACTCAGGGTGCTGGGTGCTCAGTACTCAGGGTGCTGGGTGCTCAGTGCTCAGGGTGCTGGGTGCTCAGTACTAAGGGTGCTGGGTGCTCAGTACTCAGGGTGCTCAGTGCTCAGTACTCAGGGTGCTGGGTGCTCAGTGCTCCGGGTGCTGGGTACTCAGTACTCAGGGTGCTGGGTGCTCAGTACTCAGGGTGCTGGGTGCTCAGTGCTCAGGGTGCTGGGTGCTCAGTGCTCAGGGTTCTGGGTGCTCAGTACTCAGGGTGCTGGGTGCTCAGTGCTCAGGTTGATCGGTGCTCAGTACTCAGGGTGCTCAGTACTCAGGGTGCTGGGTGCTCAGTGCTCAGGGTGCTGGGTGCTCAGTACTCGGGGTGCTGGGTGCTCTGTACTCAGGGTGCTGGGTGCTCAGTGCTCGGGGTCCTGGGTGCTCAGTGCTCAGGGTGATCGGTGCTCAGTACTCAGGGTGTTAGGTGCTCAGTGCTCAGTGTGCTGGGTGCTCAGTACTCAGGGTGCTCAGTGCTCAGGGTGCTGGGTGCTCAGTCCACGGGGTGCTCGGTGCTCAGTACTCAGGGGGCTGAGTGCTCAGTACTCAGGGTGCTGGGTGCTCAGTACTCATGGTTCTGGGTGCTGAGTACTCAGGGGGCTTGGTGCTCAGTGCTCAGGGTGCTGGGTGCTCAGTGCTCAGGGTGCTGGGTGCTCAGTGCTCAGGGTGCTGGGTGCTCAGTGCTCGGGGTGCTGGGTGCTCAGTGCTCAGTGCTCAGGGTGTTGGGTGCTCAGTGCTCAGTGCTCAGGGTGCTGGGTGCTCAGTACTCAGGGTGCTCAGTGCTCAGCACTCGGGGTGCTGGGTGCTCAGTGCTCAGGGTGCTCAGTGCTCAGTGCTCGGGGTGCTGGGTGCTCAGTGCTCGGGGAGCTGGGTGCTCAGTGCTCGGAGTTCTGCGTGCTCAGTACTCAGGGTGCTTTGTGCTCAGTGCTCAGTACTCAGCGTGCTGGGTGCTCAGTGCTCAGAGTGTTGGGTGCTCAGTACTCAGGGTGCTGGGTGCTCAGTGCTCAGTGCTCAGGGTGCTCAGTGCTCAGGGTACTGGGAGCTCAGGGTGCTGGGTGCTCAGTGCTCGGGGTGCTGGGTGCTCAGTGCTCAGGGTGCTGGGTGCTCAGTGCTCAGTGCTCAGGGTGCTGGGTGCTCAGTGCTCAGTGCTCAGTGTGCTGGGTGTTCAGTACTCAGGGTGCTGGGTGCTCAGTACTCAGGGTGCTTGGTGCTCAGTGCTCAGGGTGCTGGTTGCTTAGTCCTCAGGGTGCTGGGTGCTCAGTACTCAGGGTGCTGGGTGCTCAGTACTCAGGGTGCTGGGTGCGCAGTACTCAGGGTGCTGGGTGCTCAGTGCCCAGGGTGCTGGGTGCTCAGTACTCAGGGTGCTGGGTGCGCAGTACTCAGGGTGCTGGGTGCTCAGTGCTCAGGGTGCTGGGTGCTCAGTACTCAGGGTGCTGGGTGCTCAGTGCTCGGTGTGCTGGGTGCTCAGTGCTCAGGGTGATCAGTGGTGAGTACTCAGGGTGCTGGGTGCTCAGTGCACAGTGTGCTGGGTGCTCAATCCTCAGGGTGCTCAGTACTCAGGGTGCTCAGTGCTCAAGGTGCTGGGTGCTCAGTGCTCGGGGTGCTCGGTGCTCAGTACTCAGGGTGCTGAGTGCTCAGTACTCAGGGTGCTGGGTGTTCAGTACTCAGGGTGCTGGGTGTTCAGTACTGGGTGTGCTGGGTGCTCAGTGCTCAGGGTGCTCAGTGCTCAGTACTCAGTGCTCAGGGTACTCAGTGCTCAGTGCTCAGGGTGCTGGGTGTTCAGTACTCAGGGTCCTGGGTGATCAGTACTCAGGGTGCTGGGTGCTCAGTGCTCAGGGTGCTGGGTGCTCAGTACTCTGGGTGTTGGGTGCTCAGTGCTCAGGGTGCTGGGTGCTCAGTGCTCAGGGTGATGTGTGCTCAGTACTCAGGGTGCTGGGTGCCCAGTGCTCGCGGTGCTCGGTGCTCAGTACTCAAGGTGCTGGGTGCTCAGTGCTCAGGGTGCTGGGTGCTCAGTCCTCGGGGTGCTCCGTGCTCAGGGTGCTGGGTGCTCAGTGCTCGGGGTGCTCGGTGCTCAGTACACAGGGTGCTGAGTGCTCAGTACTCAGGGTGATGTGTGCTCAGTACTCAGGGTGCTGGGTGCTCAGTGCTCGGGGTGCTGGGTGCTCAGTACTCAGGGTGCTGGGAGCTCAGTACTCAGGGTGTTGGGTGCTCAGTACTCAGGGTGCTCGGTTCTCAGTACTCAGGGTGCTGGGTGCTCATTCTCGGGGTGCTGGGTGCTCAGTGCTCGGGGTGATGGGTGCTCAGTACTCAGGGTGCTGGGTGCTTAGTGCTCGAGGTGCTCGGTGCTCAGTACTCAAGGTGCTGGGTTCTCAGTGCTCATGGTGCTGGATGCTCAGTCCTCGGTGTGCTCCGTGCTCAGGGTGCTGGGTGCTGAGTGCCCAGGGTGCTGGGTGCTCAGTGTTCGGGTGCTCGGTGCTCAGTGCTCAGGGTCCTGGGTGCTCAGTACTCAGGGTCCTGGGTGCTTAGTACTCAGGGTGCTCAGTGCTCAGTTCACAGGGTGCTGGGTGTTCAGTACTCAGGGTGCTGGGTGCTCAGTACTCAGGGTGCTGGGTGCTCAGTACTCAGGGTGCTGGGTGCTCATTCTCGGGGTGCTGGGTGCTCAGTGCTCGGGGTGCTGGGTGCTCAGTACTCAGGGTGCTGGGGGCTCTGTACTCAGGGTGCTGGGTGCTCAGTACTCAGGGTGCTCGGTTCTCAGTACTCAGGGTGCTGGGTGCTCATTCTCGGGGTGCTGGGTGCTCAGTACTCAGGGTGCTGGGGGCTCAGTACTCAGGGTGCTGGGTGCTCAGTACTCAGGGTGATCTGTTCTCAGTACTCAGGTTGCTGGGTGCTCAGTGCTCGAGGTGCTGGGTGCTCAGTACTCGGGGTGCTCAGTGCTCAGTACTCAGGGTGCTGGGTGCTCAGTACTCAGGGTGCTGGGTGCTCAGTGCTCAGGGTGCTGGGTGCTCAGTACTAAGGGTGCTGGGTGCTCAGTACTCAGGGTGCTCAGTGCTCAGTACTCAGGGTGCTGGGTGCTCAGTGCTCAGGGTGCTGGGTACTCAGTACTCAGGGTGCTGGGTGCTCAGTACTCAGGGTGCTGGGTGCTCAGTGCTCAGGGTGCTGGGTGCTCAGTGCTCAGGGTGCTGGGTGCTCAGTACTAAGGGTGCTGGGTGCTCAGTGCTCGGGGTCCTGGGTGCTCAGTGCTCAGGGTGCTGGGTGCTCAGTACTCAGGGTGCTCAGTGCTCAGGGTGCTGGGTGCTCAGTCCTCGGGGTGCTCGGTGCTCAGTACTCAGGGGGCTGAGTGCTCAGTACTCAGGGTGCTGGGTGCTCAGTACTCATGCTTCTGGGTGCTGAGTACTCAGGGGGCTTGGTGCTCAGTGCTCAGGGTGCTGGGTGCTCAGTGCTCAGGGTGCTGGGTGCTCAGTGCTCAGGGTGCTGGGTGCTCAGTGCTCGGGGTGCTGGGTGCTCAGTGCTCAGGGTGCTCAGTGCTCAGCACTCGGGGTGCTGGGTGCTCAGTGTTCAGGGTGCTCAGTGCTCAGTGCTCGGGGTGCTGGGTGCTCAGTGCTCGGGGAGCTGGGTGCTCAGTGCTCGGAGTTCTGCGTGCTCAGTACTCAGGGTGCTTTGTGCTCAGTGCTCAGTACTCAGCGTGCTGGGTGCTCAGTGCTCAGAGTGTTGGGTGCTCAGTACTCAGGGTGCTGGGTGCTCAGTGCTCAGGGTGATGTGTGCTCAGTACTCAGGGTGCTGGGTGCTCAGTGCTCGGGGTGCTGGATGCTCAGTACTCAGGGTGCTGGGAGCTCAGTACTCAGGGTGCTGGGTGCTCAGTACTCAGGGTGCTCGGTTCTCAGTACTCAGGGTGCTGGGTGCTCATTCTCGGGGTGCTGGGTGCTCAGTGCTCGGGGTGATGGGTGCTCAGTACTCAGGGTGCTGGGTGCTTAGTGCTCGAGGTGCTCGGTGCTCAGTACTCAAGGTGCTGGGTTCTCAGTGCTCATGGTGCTGGATGCACAGTCCTCGGTGTGCTCCGTGCTCAGGGTGCTGGGTGCTGAGTGCCCAGGGTGCTGGGTGCTCAGTGCTCGGGTGCTCGGTGCTCAGTGCTCAGGGTCCTGGGTGCTTAGTACTCAGGGTCCTGGGTGCTTAGTACTCAGGGTGCTCAGTGCTCAGTTCACAGGGTGCTGGGTGTTCAGTACTCAGGGTGCTGGGTGCTCAGTACTCAGGGTGCTGGGTGCTCAGTACTCAGGGTGCTGGGTGCTCATTCTCGGGGTGCTGGGTGCTCAGTGCTCGGGGTGCTGGGTGCTCAGTACTCAGGGTGCTGGGGGCTCAGTACTCAGGGTGCTGGGTGCTCAGTACTCAGGGTGTTCGGTTCTCAGTACTCAGGGTGCTGGGTGCTCATTCTCGGGGTGCTGGGTGCTCAGTACTCAGGGTGCTGGGGGCTCAGTACTCAGGGTGCTGGGTGCTCAGTACTCAGGGTGATCTGTTCTCAGTACTCAGGTTGCTGGGTGCTCAGTGCTCGGGGCGCTGGGTGCTCAGTACTCGGGGTGCTCAGTGCTCAGTACTCAGGGTGCTGGGTGCTCAGTACTCAGGGTGCTGGGTGCTCAGTGCTCAGGGTGCTGGGTGCTCAGTACTAAGGGTGCTGGGTGCTCAGTACTCAGGGTGCTCAGTGCTCAGTACTCAGGGTGCTGGGAGCTCAGTGCTCCGGGTGCTGGGTACTCAGTACTCAGGGTGCTGGGTGCTCAGTACTCAGGGTGCTGGGTGCTCAGTGCTCAGGGTGCTGGGTGCTCAGTGCTCAGGGTTCTGGGTGCTCAGTACTCAGGGTGCTGGGTGCTCAGTGCTCAGGTTGATCGGTGCTCAGTACTCAGGGTGCTCAGTACTCAGGGTGCTGGGTGCTCAGTGCTCAGGGTGCTGGGTGCTCAGTACTCGGGGTGCTGGGTGCTCTGTACTCAGGGTGCTGGGTGCTCAGTGCTCGGGGTCCTGGGTGCTCAGTGCTCAGGGTGATCGGTGCTCAGTACTCAGGGTGTTAGGTGCTCAGTGCTCAGTGTGCTGGGTGCTCAGTACTCAGGGTGCTCAGTGCTCAGGGTGCTGGGTGCTCAGTCCACGGGGTGCTCGGTGCTCAGTACTCAGGGGGCTGAGTGCTCAGTACTCAGGGTGCTGGGTGCTCAGTACTCATGGTTCTGGGTGCTGAGTACTCAGTGGGCTTGGTGCTCAGTGCTCAGGGTGCTGGGTGCTCAGTGCTCAGGGTGCTGGGTGCTCAGTGCTCAGGGTGCTGGGTGCTCAGTGCTCGGGGTGCTGGGTGCTCAGTGCTCAGTGCTCAGGGTGTTGGGTGCTCAGTGCTCAGTGCTCAGGGTGCTGGGTGCTCAGTACTCAGGGTGCTCAGTGCTCAGCACTCGGGGTGCTGGGTGCTCAGTGCTCAGGGTGCTCAGTGCTCAGTGCTCGGGGTGCTGGGTGCTCAGTGCTCGGGGAGCTGGGTGCTCAGTGCTCGGAGTTCTGCGTGCTCAGTACTCAGGGTGCTTTGTGCTCAGTGCTCAGTACTCAGCGTGCTGGGTGCTCAGTGCTCAGAGTGTTGGGTGCTCAGTACTCAGGGTGCTGGGTGCTCAGTGCTCAGTGCTCAGGGTGCTCAGTGCTCAGGGTACTGGGAGCTCAGGGTGCTGGGTGCTCAGTGCTCGGGGTGCTGGGTGCTCAGTGCTCAGGGTGCTGGGTGCTCAGTGCTCAGTGCTCAGGGTGCTGGGTGCTCAGTGCTCAGTGCTCAGTGTGCTGGGTGTTCAGTACTCAGGGTGCTGGGTGCTCAGTACTCAGGGTGCTTGGTGCTCAGTGCTCAGGGTGCTGGTTGCTTAGTCCTCAGGGTGCTGGGTGCTCAGTACTCAGGGTGCTGGGTGCTCAGTACTCAGGGTGCTGGGTGCGCAGTACTCAGGGTGCTGGGTGCTCAGTGCCCAGGGTGCTGGGTGCTCAGTACTCAGGGTGCTGGGTGTGCAGTACTCAGGGTGCTGGGTGCTCAGTGCTCAGGGTGCTGGGTGCTCAGTACTCAGGGTGCTGGGTGCTCAGTGCTCGGTGTGCTGGGTGCTCAGTGCTCAGGGTGATCAGTGGTGAGTACTCAGGGTGCTGGGTGCTCAGTGCACAGTGTGCTGGGTGCTCAATCCTCAGGGTGCTCAGTACTCAGGGTGCTCAGTGCTCAGTACTCAGGGTGTTCAGTACTCAGGGTGCTGGGTGCTCAGTGCTCGGGGTGCAGGGTGCTCAGTACTCAGGGTGTTGGGTGCTCAGTACTCGGGGTGCTGGGTGCTCAGTACTCAGGGTGCTGGGTGCTCAGTGCTCGGGGTGCTGGGTGCTCAGTGCTCAGGGTGATCGGTGCTCAGTGCTCAGGGTGCTGGGTGCTCAGTACTCAGGGTGCTCAGTGCTCAAGGTGCTGGGTGCTCAGTGCTCGGGGTGCTCGGTGCTCAGTACTCAGGGTGCTGAGTGCTCAGTACTCAGGGTGCTGGGTGTTCAGTACTCAGGGTGCTGGGTGTTCAGTACTGGGTGTGCTGGGTGCTCAGTGCTCAGGGTGCTCAGTGCTCAGTACTCAGTGCTCAGGGTACTCAGTGCTCAGTGCTCAGGGTGCTGGGTGATCAGTACTCAGGGTCCTGGGTGATCAGTACTCAGGGTGCTGGGTGCTCAGTGCTCAGGGTGCTGGGTGCTCAGTACTCTGGGTGTTGGGTGCTCAGTGCTCAGGGTGCTGGGTGCTCAGTGCTCAGGGTGATGTGTGCTCAGTACTCAGGGTGCTGGGTGCCCAGTGCTCGCGGTGCTCGGTGCTCAGTACTCAAGCTGCTGGGTGCTCAGTGCTCAGGGTGCTGGGTGCTCAGTCCTCGGGGTGCTCCGTGCTCAGGGTGCTGGGTGCTCAGTGCTCAGGGTGCTCGGTGCTCAGTACACAGGGTGCTGAGTGCTCAGTACTCAGGGTGATGTGTGCTCAGTACTCAGGGTGCTGGGTGCTCAGTGCTCGGGGTGCTGGGTGCTCAGTACTCAGGGTGCTGGGAGCTCAGTACTCAGGGTGTTGGGTGCTCAGTACTCAGGGTGCTCGGTTCTCAGTACTCAGGGTGCTGGGTGCTCATTCTCGGGGTGCTGGGTGCTCAGTGCTCGGGGTGATGGGTGCTCAGTACTCAGGGTGCTGGGTGCTTAGTGCTCGAGGTGCTCGGTGCTCAGTACTCAAGGTGCTGGGTTCTCAGTGCTCATGGTGCTGGATGCTCAGTCCTCGGTGTGCTCCGTGCTCAGGGTGCTGGGTGCTGAGTGCCCAGGGTGCTGGGTGCTCAGTGTTCGGGTGCTCGGTGCTCAGTGCTCAGGGTCCTGGGTGCTCAGTACTCAGGGTCCTGGGTGCTTAGTACTCAGGGTGCTCAGTGCTCAGTTCACAGGGTGCTGGGTGTTCAGTACTCAGGGTGCTGGGTGCTCAGTACTCAGGGTGCTGGGTGCTCAGTACTCAGGGTGCTGGGTGCTCATTCTCGGGGTGCTGGGTGCTCAGTGCTCGGGGTGCTGGGTGCTCAGTACTCAGGGTGCTGGGGGCTCTGTACTCAGGGTGCTGGGTGCTCAGTACTCAGGGTGCTCGGTTCTCAGTACTCAGGGTGCTGGGTGCTCATTCTCGGGGTGCTGGGTGCTCAGTACTCAGGGTGCTGGGGGCTCAGTACTCAGGGTGCTGGGTGCTCAGTACTCAGGGTGATCTGTTCTCAGTACTCAGGTTGCTGGGTGCTCAGTGCTCGAGGTGCTGGGTGCTCAGTACTCGGGGTGCTCAGTGCTCAGTACTCAGGGTGCTGGGTGCTCAGTACTCAGGGTGCTGGGTGCTCAGTGCTCAGGGTGCTGGGTGCTCAGTACTAAGGGTGCTGGGTGCTCAGTACTCAGGGTGCTCAGTGCTCAGTACTCAGGGTGCTGGGTGCTCAGTGCTCAGGGTGCTGGGTACTCAGTACTCAGGGTGCTGGGTGCTCAGTACTCAGGGTGCTGGGTGCTCAGTGCTCAGGGTGCTGGGTGCTCAGTGCTCAGGGTGCTGGGTGCTCAGTACTAAGGGTGCTGGGTGCTCAGTGCTCGGGGTCCTGGGTGCTCAGTGCTCAGGGTGCTGGGTGCTCAGTACTCAGGGTGCTCAGTGCTCAGGGTGCTGGGTGCTCAGTCCTCGGGGTGCTCGGTGCTCAGTACTCAGGGGGCTGAGTGCTCAGTACTCAGGGTGCTGGGTGCTCAGTACTCATGGTTCTGGGTGCTGAGTACTCAGGGGGCTTGGTGCTCAGTGCTCAGGGTGCTGGGTGCTCAGTGCTCAGGGTGCTGGGTGCTCAGTGCTCAGGGTGCTGGGTGCTCAGTGCTCGGGGTGCTGGGTGCTCAGTGCTCAGGGTGCTCAGTGCTCAGCACTCGGGGTGCTGGGTGCTCAGTGTTCAGGGTGCTCAGTGCTCAGTGCTCCGGGTGCTGGGTGCTCAGTGCTCGGGGAGCTGGGTGCTCAGTGCTCGGAGTTCTGCGTGCTCAGTACTCAGGGTGCTTTGTGCTCAGTGCTCAGTACTCAGCGTGCTGGGTGCTCAGTGCTCAGAGTGTTGGGTGCTCAGTACTCAGGGTGCTGGGTGCTCAGTGCTCAGTGCTCAGGGTGCTCAGTGCTCAGGGTACTGGGAGCTCAGGGTGCTGGGTGCTCAGTGCTCGGGGTGCTGGGTGCTCAGTGCTCAGGGTGCTGGGTGCTCAGTGCTCAGTGCTCAGGGTGCTGGGTGCTCAGTGCTCAGTGGTCAGTGTGCTGGGTGTTCAGTACTCAGGGTGCTGGGTGCTCAGTACTCAGGGTGCTTGGTGCTCAGTGCTCAGGGTGCTGGTTGCTTAGTCCTCAGGGTGCTGGGTGCTCAGTACTCAGGGTGCTGGGTGCTCAGTACTCAGGGTGCTGGGTGCGCAGTACTCAGGGTGCTGGGTGCTCAGTGCCCAGGGTGCTGGGTGCTCAGTACTCAGGGTGCTGGGTGCGCAGTACTCAGGGTGCTGGGTGCTCAGTGCTCAGGGTGCTGGGTGCTCAGTACTCAGGGTGCTGGGTGCTCAGTGCTCGGTGTGCTGGGTGCTCAGTGCTCAGGGTGATCAGTGGTGAGTACTCAGGGTGCTGGGTGCTCAGTGCACAGTGTGCTGGGTGCTCAATCCTCAGGGTGCTCAGTACTCAGGGTGCTCAGTGCTCAGTGCTCAGTACTCAGGGTGTTCAGTACTCAGGGTGCTGGGTGCTCAGTGCTCGGGGTGCTGGGTGCTCAGTACTCAGGGTGCTGGGTGCTCAGTACTCGGGGTGCTGGGTGCTCAGTACTCAGGGTGCTGGGTGCTCAGTGCTCGGGGTGCTGGGTGCTCAGTACTCAGGGTGCTCAGTGCTCAAGGTGCTGGGTGCTCAGTGCTCATGGTGCTCGGTGCTCAGTACTCAGGGTGCTGAGTGCTCAGTACTCAGGGTGCTGGGTGTTCAGTACTCAGGGTGCTGGGTGTTCAGTACTGGGTGTGCTGGGTGCTCAGTGCTCAGGGTGCTCAGTGCTCAGTACTCAGTGCTCAGGGTACTCAGTGCTCAGTGCTCAGGGTGCTGGGTGTTCAGTACTCAGGGTCCTGGGTGATCAGTACTCAGGGTGCTGGGTGCTCAGTGCTCAGTACTCTGGGTGTTGGGTGCTCAGTGCTCAGGGTGCTGGGTGCTCAGTGCTCAGGGTGATGCGTGCACAGTACTCAGGGTGCTGGGTGCTCAGTGCTCGCGGTGCTCGGTGCTCAGTACTCAAGGTGCTGGGTGCTCAGTGCTCAGGGTGCTGGGTGCTCAGTCCTCGGGGTGCTCCGTGCTCAGGGTGCTGGGTGCTCAGTACTCGGGGTGCTCGGTGCTCAGTACACAGGGTGCTGAGTGCTCAGTACTCAGGGTGATGTGTGCTCAGTACTCAGGGTGCTGGGTGCTCAGTGCTCGGGGTGCTGGGTGCTCAGTACTCAGGGTGCTGGGAGCTCAGTACTCAGGGTGCTGGGTGCTCAGTACTCAGGGTGCTCGGTTCTCAGTACTCAGGGTGCTGGGTGCTCATTCTCGGGGTGCTGGGTGCTCAGTGCTCGGGGTGATGGGTGCTCAGTACTCAGGGTGCTGGGTGCTTAGTGCTCGAGGTGCTCGGTGCTCAGTACTCAAGGTGCTGGGTTCTCAGTGCTATTGGTGCTGGATGCTCAGTCCTCGGTGTGCTCCGTGCTCAGGGTGCTGGGTGCTGAGTGCCCAGGGTGCTGGGTGCTCAGTGCTCGGGTGCTCGGTGCTCAGTGCTCAGGGTCCTGGGTGCTCAGTACTCAGGGTCCTGGGTGCTTAGTACTCAGGGTGCTCAGTGCTCAGTTCACAGGGTGCTGGGTGTTCAGTACTCAGGGTGCTGGGTGCTCAGTACTCAAGGTGCTGGGTGCTCAGTACTCAGGGTGCTGGGTGCTCATTCTCGGGGTGCTGGGTGCTCAGTGCTCGGGGTGCTGGGTGCTCAGTACTCAGGGTGCTGGGGGCTCAGTACTCAGGGTGCTGGGTGCTCAGTACTCAGGGTGCTCGGTTCTCAGTACTCAGGGTGCTGGGTGCTCATTCTCGGGGTGCTGGGTGCTCAGTACTCAGGGTGCTGGGGGCTCAGTACTCAGGGTGCTGGGTGCTCAGTACTCAGGGTGATCTGTTCTCAGTACTCAGGTTGCTGGGTGCTCAGTGCTCGGGGTGCTGGGTGCTCAGTACTCGGGGTGCTCAGTGCTCAGTACTCAGGGTGCTGGGTGCTCAGTACTCAGGGTGCTGGGTGCTCAGTGCTCAGGGTGCTGGGTGCTCAGTACTAAGGGTGCTGGGTGCTCAGTACTCAGGGTGCTCAGTGCTCAGTACTCAGGGTGCTGGGTGCTCAGTGCTCAGGGTGCTGGATACTCAGTACTCAGGGTGCTGGGTGCTCAGTACTCAGGGTGCTGGGTGCTCAGTGCTCAGGGTGCTGGGTGCTCAGTGCTCAGGGTGCTGGGTGCTCAGTACTCAGGGTGCTGGGTGCTCAGTGCTCAGGTTGATCGGTGCTCAGTACTCAGGGTGCTCAGTACTCTCGGTGCTGGGTGCTCAGTGCTCGGGGTGCTGGGTGCTCAGTACTCGGGGTGCTGGGTGCTCTGTACTCAGGGTGCTGGGTGCTCAGTGCTCGGGGTCCTGGGTGCTCAGTGCTCAGGGTGATCGGTGCTCAGTACTCAGGGTGTTAGGTGCTCAGTGCTCAGGGTGCTGGGTGCTCAGTACTCAGGGTGCTCAGTGCTCAGGGTGCTGGGTGCTCAGTCCTCGGGGTGCTCCCTGCTCAGTACTCAGGGGGCTGAGTGCTCAGTACTCAGGGTGCTGGGTGCTCAGTACTCATGGTTCTGGGTGCTGAGTACTCAGGGTTCTTGGTGCTCAGTGCTCAGGGTGCTGGGTGCTCAGTGCTCAGGGTGCTGGGTGCTCAGTTCTCAGGGTGCTGGGTGCTCAGTGCTCGGGGTGCTGGGTGCTCAGTGCTCAGTGCTCAGGGTGTTGGGTGCTCAGTGCTCAGTGCTCAGGGTGCTTGGTGCTCAGTACTCAGGGTGCTCAGTGCTCAGCACTCGGGGTGCTGGGTGCTCAGTGCTCAGGGTGTTCAGTGCTCAGTGCTCGGGGTGCTGGGTGCTCAGTGCTCGGGGAACTGGGTGCTCAGTGCTCGGAGTTCTGCGTGCTCAGTACTCAGGGTGCTTTGTGCTCAGTGCTCAGTACTCAGCGTGCTGGGTGCTCAGTGCTCAGAGTGTTGGGTGCTCAGTACTCAGGGTGCTGGGTGCTCAGTGCTCAGTGCTCAGGGTGCTCAGTGCTCAGGGTACTGGGAGCTCAGGGTGCTGGGTGCTCAGTGCTCGGGGTGCTGGGTGCTCAGTGCTCAGGGTGCTGGGTGCTCAGTGCTCAGTGCTCAGGGTGCTGGGTGCTCAGTGCTCAGTGCTCAGTGTGCTGGGTGTTCAGTACTCAGGGTGCTGGGTGCTCAGTACTCAGTGTGCTTGGTGCTCAGTGCTCAGGGTGCTGGTTGCTTAGTCCTCAGGGTGCTGGGTGCTCAGTACTCAGGGTGCTGGGTGCTCAGTACTCAGGGTGCTGGGTGCGCAGTACTCAGGGTGCTGGGTGCTCAGTGCCCAGGGTGCTGGGTGCTCAGTACTCAGGGTGCTGGGTGCGCAGTACTCAGGGTGATGGGTGCTCAGTGCTCAGGGTGCTGGGTGCTCAGTACTCGGGGTGCTGGTTGCTCAGTACTCAGGGTGCTGGGTGCTCAGTGCTCAGGGTGCTGGGTGCTCAGTGCTCAGGGTGCTGGGTGCTCAGTACTCAGTGCTCAGGGTGCTGGGTGTTCAGTACTCAGGGTGCTGGGTGCTCAGTACTCAGGGTGCTGGGTGCTCAGTGCTCAGGGTGCTGGGTGCTCAGTGCTCAGGGTGCTGGGTGCTCAGTACTCAGGGTGCTGGGTGCTCAGTACTCAGGGTGCTCGGTGCTCAGTGCTCAGGGTGCTGGGTGCTCAGTGCTCGGGGTGCTGGGTGTTCAGTACTCAGTTTGCTGGGTGCTCAGTGCTCAGGGTGCTGGGTACTCAGTGCTCAGGGTGCTGGGTGCTCAGTACTCAGGGTGCTGGGTGCTCAGTGCTCGGGGTGCTGGGTGATCAGTCCTCGCGGTGCTGGGTGTTCAGTGCTCGGGGTGCTCGGTGCTCAGTACTCAGGGTGCTGGGTGCTCAGTGCTCGAGGTGCTCAGTACTCAGGGTGCTGTGTGTTCAGTGCTCAGGGTGCTGGGTGCTCAGTACTCAGGGTGCTCGGTGCTTAGTACTCAGGGTACTGGGTGCTCAGTACTCCGGGTGCTGGGTGCTCAGTGCTCGGGGTGCTCGGTGCTCAGTGCTCAAGGTGCTGGGTGCTCAGTACTCAGGGTGCTCATTGCTCAGGGTGCTGGGTGCTCAGTACTCAGGGTGCTGGGTGTTCAGTGCTCAGGGTGCTCGCTGCTCAGTACGTTGGGTGCTCAGTACTCAGGGTGCTGGGTACTCGGTGATCAGGTTGCTGGGTGCTCAGTGCTCAGGGTGCTGGGTGCTCAGTACTCAGGTTGCTGGGTGCTCAGTACTCAGGGTGCTCGGTGCTCAGTACTCAGGGTGCTGGGTGCTCAGTGCTCGAGGTGCTCAGTACTCAGGGTGCTGTGTGTTCAGTGCTCAGGGTGCTGGGTGCTCAGTACTCAGGCTGCTCGGTGCTTAGTACTCAGGGTGCTGGGTGTTCAGTACTCCGGGTGCTGGGTGCTCAGTGCTCGGGGTGCTGGGTGCTGAGTGCTCAGTGCTCAGGGTGTTGGGTGCTCAGTGCTCAGTGCTCAGGGTGCTGGGTGCTCAGTACTCAGGGTGCTCAGTGCTCAGCACTCGGGATGCTGGGTGCTCAGTGCTCAGGGTGTTCAGTGCTCAGTGCTCGGGGTGCTGGGTGCTCAGTGCTCGGGGAACTGGGTGCTCAGTGCTCGGAGTTCTGCGTGCTCAGTACTCAGGGTGCTTTGTGCTCAGTGCTCAGTACTCAGCGTGCTGGGTGCTCAGTGCTCAGAGTGTTGGGTGCTCAGTACTCAGGGTGCTGGGTGCTCAGTGCTCAGTGCTCAGGGTGCTCAGTGCTCAGGGTACAGGGAGCTCAGGGTGCTGGGTGCTCAGTGCTCGGGGTGCTGGGTGCTCAGTGCTCAGGGTGCTGGGTGCTCAGTGCTCAGTGCTCAGGGTGCTGGGTGCTCAGTGCTCAGTGCTCAGTGTGCTGGGTGTTCAGTACTCAGGGTGCTGGGTGCTCAGTACTCAGGGTGCTTGGTGCTCAGTGCTCAGGGTGCTGGTTGCTTAGTCCTCAGGGTGCTGGGTGCTCAGTACTCAGGGTGCTGGGTGCTCAGTACTCAGGGTGCTGGGTGCGCAGTACTCAGGGTGCTGGGTGCTCAGTGCCCAGGGTGCTGGGTGCTCAGTACTCAGGGTGCTGGGTGCGCAGTACTCAGGGTGCTGGGTGCTCAGTGCTCAGGGTGCTGGGTGCTCAGTACTCGGGGTGCTGGGTGCTCAGTACTCAGGGTGCTGGGTGCTCAGTGCTCAGGGTGCTGGGTGCTCAGTGCTCAGGGTGCTGGGTGCTCAGTGCTCAGTGCTCAGGGTGCTGGGTGTTCAGTACTCAGGGTGCTGGGTGCTCAGTACTCAGGGTGCTGGGTGCTCAGTGCTCAGGGTGCTGGGTGCTCAGTGCTCAGGGTGCTGGGTGCTCAGTACTCAGGGTGCTGGGTGCTCAGTACTCAGGGTGCTCGGTGCTCAGTGCTCAGGGTGCTGGGTGCTCAGTGCTCGGGGTGCTGGGTGTTCAGTACTCAGTTTGCTGGGTGCTCAGTGCTCAGGGTGCTGGGTACTCAGTGCTCAGGGTGCTGGGTGCTCAGTACTCAGGGTGCTGGGTGCTCAGTGCTCGGGGTGCTGGGTGATCAGTCCTCGCGGTGCTGGGTGTTCAGTGCTCGGGGTGCTCGGTGCTCAGTACTCAGGGTGCTGGGTGCTCAGTGCTCGAGGTGCTCAGTACTCAGGGTGCTGTGTGTTCAGTGCTCAGGGTGCTGGGTGCTCAGTACTCAGGGTGCTCGGTGCTTAGTACTCAGGGTGCTGGGTGCTCAGTACTCCGGGTGCTGGGTGCTCAGTGCTCGGGGTGCTCGGTGCTCAGTGCTCAAGGTGCTGGGTGCTCAGTACTCAGGGTGCTCATTGCTCAGGGTGCTGGGTGCTCAGTACTCAGGGTGCTGGGTGTTCAGTGCTCAGGGTGCTCGCTGCTCAGTACGTTGGGTGCTCAGTACTCAGGGTGCTGGGTACTCGGTGATCAGGTTGCTGGGTGCTCAGTGCTCAGGGTGCTGGGTGCTCAGTACTCAGGGTGCTGGTTGCTCAGTACTCAGGGTGCTCGGTGCTCAGTACTCAGGGTGCTGGGTGCTCAGTGCTCGAGGTGCTCAGTACTCAGGGTGCTGTGTGTTCAGTGCTCAGGGTGCTGGGTGCTCAGTACTCAGGCTGCTCGGTGCTTAGTACTCAGGGTGCTGGGTGTTCAGTACTCCGGGTGCTGGGTGCTCAGTGCTCGGGGTGCTCGGAGCTCAGTACTCAGTGCTCAGGGTGCTCAGTGCTCAGTGCTCAGGGTGCTGGGTGTTCAGTACTCAGGGTGCTTGGTGCTCAGTACTCGGGGTGCTGGGTGCTCAGTACTCAGGGTGCTGGGTGCTCAGTGCTCAGCGTGCTGGGTGCTCAGTGTCTGGGGTGCTGGGTGCTCAGTACTCAGGGTGCTGGGTGCTCAGTGCTCAGGGTGCTGGGTGCTCAGTGCTCAGGGTGCTGGGTGCTCAGTACACAGTGCTCAGGATGCTGGGTGCTCAGTGCTCAGGGTGCTGGGTGCTCAGTGCTCAGGGTGCTCAGTGCTCAGTGCTCAGTACTCAGGGTGCTGGGTGCTCAGTACTCAGGGTGCTGGGTTCTCAGTGCTCGGGGTGCCCGGTGCTCAGTGCTCGGGGTGCTCGGTGCTCAGTACTCAGAGTGCTGGGTGCTCAGTACTCAGCGTGCTGGGTGCTCAGTGCTCGGGGTGCTCGGTGCTCAGTACTCAGGGTGCTGGGTGCACAGTGCTGGGTGCTCAGTGCTCGGGGTGCTGGGTGCTCAGTGCTCGGGGTGCTGGGTGCTCAGTACTCAGGGTGCTGGGTGCTAAGTGCACGGGTTGCTGGGTGCTCAGTCCTCAGGGTGCTGGGTGCTCAGTGCTCGGGGTGCTCGCTGCTCAGTACGTTGGGTGCTCAGTACTCAGGGTTCTGGGTGCTCAGTGCTCAGGGTGCTGGGTGCTCAGTGCTCAGGGTGCTGGGTGCTCAGTGCTCAGGGTGCTTGATGCTCAGTACTCAGGGTGCTGGGTGCTCAGTGCTCAGGGTGCTGGGTGCTCAGTGCTCAGGGTGCTGGGTGCTCAGTACTCAGGGTGCTGGGTGCTCAGTACTCAGGGTGCTGGGTGCTCAGTACTCGGGGTGCTGGGTGCTCAGTACTCAGTGCTCAGGATGCTGGGTGCTCAGTGCTCGGGCTGCTGGGTGCTCAGTGCTCAGGGTGCTGGGTGCTCAGTACTCAGGGTGCTGGGTTCTCAGTACTCAGGGTGCTCGGTGCACAGTGCTAGGGGTGCTGGGTGCTCAGTGCTCGGGGTCTGGGTGCTCAGTACTCAGGGTGCTGGGTGCTCAGTACTCAGGGTGCTGTGTGCTCATTGCTCAGGGTGCTGGGTGCTCAGTGCTCTGGGTGCTGGGTGCTCAGTGCTCAGGGTGCTGGGTGCTCAGTTCTCAGGGTGCTAGGTGCTCACTGCTCGGGGTGCTGGGTGCTCAGTGCTCAGGGTGCTGGGTGCTCAGTGCTCAGTGCTCAGGGTCCTGGGTTCTCAGTACTCAGCCTGCTGGGTGCTTAGTACTCATGGTGCACAGTGCTCAGTACACAGGGTGCTGGGTGCTCAGTGCTCGGGCTGCTTGGTTCTCAGTGCTCAGTACTCAGGGTGCTGGGTGCTCAGTGCTCGGGGTGCTGGGTGCTCAGTACTCAGCGTGCTGGGTGCTCAGTACTCAGGGTGCTGGGTGCTCAGTGCTCAGGGTGCTGGGTGCTTAGTACTCAGGGTGCTCAGTGCTCAGTACACAGGGTGCTGGGTGCTCAGTGCTCGGGGTGCTGGGTGCTCAGTGCTCAGTACTCAGGGTGCTGGGTGCTCAGTGCTCGGGGTGCTGGGTGCTCAGTACTCAGCGTGCTGGGTGGTCAGTACTCAGGGTGCTGGGTGCTCAGTGCTCAGGGTGCTGGGTGCTCAGTGCTCAGGGTGCTGGGTGCTCAGTACTCATGGTGCTGGGTGCTCAGTACTCAGGGTGCTCGGTGCTCAGTGCTCAGGGTGCTGGGTGCACAGTGCTCGGGGTGCTGGGTGCTCAGTACTAGGGGTTCTTTGTGCTCAGTACTCAGGGTGCTGGGTGCTCAGTGCTCAGAGCTCTGGGTGCTCAGTGCTCGGGGTGCTGGGTGCTCAGTACTCGGGGAGCTGGGTGCTCAGTACTCAGGGTGCTGGGTCTCAGTGCTCGGGGTACTGGGTACTCAGTGCTCAGTACACAGGGTGCTGGGTCCTCAGTGCTCGGGGTGCTGGGTGCTCAGTGCTCAGTACTCAGGGTGCTGGGTGCTCAGTGCTCGGGGTGCTGGGTGCTCAGTGCTCAGTACTCAGGGTGCTGGGTGCTCAGTGCTCAGGGTGCTGTGTGCTCAGTTCTCAGGGTGCTGGGTGCTCAGTGCTCAGGGTGCTGGGTACTCAGTACTCAGGGTGCTGGGTGCTCAGTGCTCGGGGTGCTGGGTGCTCAGTGCTCGCGGTGCTGGGTGCTCAGTGCTCGGGGTGCTCGGTGCTCAGTACTCTGGGTGCTGGCTGCTCAGTGCTCAGTGTGCTCAGTGCTCAGTACTCAGTGCTCAGGGTGCTCAGTGTTCAGTACTCAGGGTGCTGGGTGCTCAGTACTCAGGGTGCTTAGTGCTCAGTGCTCAGGGTGCTGGTTGCTTAGTCCTCAGGGTGCTGGGTGCTCAGTACTCAGGGTGCTGGGTGCTCAGTACTCAGGGTGCTGGGTGCTCAGTACTCAGGGTGCTTGGTGCTCAGTACTCAGGGTGCTGGTTGCTCAGTACTCAGGGTGCTCGGTGCTCAGTACTCAGGGTGCTGGGTGCTCAGTGCTCGAGGTGCTCAGTACTCAGGGTGCTGTGTGTTCAGTGCTCAGGGTGCTGGGTGCTCAGTACTCAGGCTGCTCGGTGCTTAGTACTCAGGGTGCTGGGTGTTCAGTACTCCGGGTGCTGGGTGCTCAGTGCTCGGGGTGCTCGGAGCTCAGTACTCAGTGCTCAGGGTGCTCAGTGCTCAGTGCTCAGGGTGCTGGGTGTTCAGTACTCAGGGTGCTTGGTGCTCAGTACTCGGGGTGCTGGGTGCTCAGTACTCAGGGTGCTGGGTGCTCAGTGCTCAGCGTGCTGGGTGCTCAGTGTCTGGGGTGCTGGGTGCTCAGTACTCAGGGTGCTGGGTGCTCAGTGCTCAGGGTGCTGGGTGCTCAGTGCTCAGGGTGCTGGGTGCTCAGTACACAGTGCTCAGGATGCTGGGTGCTCAGTGCTCAGGGTGCTGGGTGCTCAGTGCTCAGGGTGCTCAGTGCTCAGTGCTCAGTACTCAGGGTGCTGGGTGCTCAGTACTCAGGGTGCTGGGTTCTCAGTGCTCGGGGTGCCCGGTGCTCAGTGCTCGGGGTGCTCGGTGCTCAGTACTCAGAGTGCTGGGTGCTCAGTACTCAGCGTGCTGGGTGCTCAGTGCTCGGGGTGCTCGGTGCTCAGTACTCAGGGTGCTGGGTGCACAGTGCTGGGTGCTCAGTGCTCGGGGTGCTGGGTGCTCAGTGCTCGGGGTGCTGGGTGCTCAGTACTCAGGGTGCTGGGTGCTAAGTGCACGGGTTGCTGGGTGCTCAGTCCTCAGGGTGCTGGGTGCTCAGTGCTCGGGGTGCTCGCTGCTCAGTACGTTGGGTGCTCAGTACTCAGGGTTCTGGGTGCTCAGTGCTCAGGGTGCTGGGTGCTCAGTGCTCAGGGTGCTGGGTGCTCAGTGCTCAGGGTGCTTGATGCTCAGTACTCAGGGTGCTGGGTGCTCAGTGCTCAGGGTGCTGGGTGCTCAGTGCTCAGGGTGCTGGGTGCTCAGTACTCAGGGTGCTGGGTGCTCAGTACTCAGGGTGCTGGGTGCTCAGTACTCGGGGTGCTGGGTGCTCAGTACTCAGTGCTCAGGATGCTGGGTGCTCAGTGCTCGGGCTGCTGGGTGCTCAGTGCTCAGGGTGCTGGGTGCTCAGTACTCAGGGTGCTGGGTTCTCAGTACTCAGGGTGCTCGGTGCACAGTGCTAGGGGTGCTGGGTGCTCAGTGCTCGGGGTCTGGGTGCTCAGTACTCAGGGTGCTGGGTGCTCAGTACTCAGGGTGCTGTGTGCTCATTGCTCAGGGTGCTGGGTGCTCAGTGCTCTGGGTGCTGGGTGCTCAGTGCTCAGGGTGCTGGGTGCTCAGTTCTCAGGGTGCTAGGTGCTCACTGCTCGGGGTGCTGGGTGCTCAGTGCTCAGGGTGCTGGGTGCTCAGTGCTCAGTGCTCAGGGTCCTGGGTTCTCAGTACTCAGCCTGCTGGGTGCTTAGTACTCATGGTGCACAGTGCTCAGTACACAGGGTGCTGGGTGCTCAGTGCTCGGGCTGCTTGGTTCTCAGTGCTCAGTACTCAGGGTGCTGGGTGCTCAGTGCTCGGGGTGCTGGGTGCTCAGTACTCAGCGTGCTGGGTGCTCAGTACTCAGGGTGCTGGGTGCTCAGTGCTCAGGGTGCTGGGTGCTTAGTACTCAGGGTGCTCAGTGCTCAGTACACAGGGTGCTGGGTGCTCAGTGCTCGGGGTGCTGGGTGCTCAGTGCTCAGTACTCAGGGTGCTGGGTGCTCAGTGCTCGGGGTGCTGGGTGCTCAGTACTCAGCGTGCTGGGTGGTCAGTACTCAGGGTGCTGGGTGCTCAGTGCTCAGGGTGCTGGGTGCTCAGTGCTCAGGGTGCTGGGTGCTCAGTACTCATGGTGCTGGGTGCTCAGTACTCAGGGTGCTCGGTGCTCAGTGCTCAGGGTGCTGGGTGCACAGTGCTCGGGGTGCTGGGTGCTCAGTACTAGGGGTTCTTTGTGCTCAGTACTCAGGGTGCTGGGTGCTCAGTGCTCAGAGCTCTGGGTGCTCAGTGCTCGGGGTGCTGGGTGCTCAGTACTCGGGGAGCTGGGTGCTCAGTACTCAGGGTGCTGGGTCTCAGTGCTCGGGGTACTGGGTACTCAGTGCTCAGTACACAGGGTGCTGGGTCCTCAGTGCTCGGGGTGCTGGGTGCTCAGTGCTCAGTACTCAGGGTGCTGGGTGCTCAGTGCTCGGGGTGCTGGGTGCTCAGTGCTCAGTACTCAGGGTGCTGGGTGCTCAGTGCTCAGGGTGCTGTGTGCTCAGTTCTCAGGGTGCTGGGTGCTCAGTGCTCAGGGTGCTGGGTACTCAGTACTCAGGGTGCTGGGTGCTCAGTGCTCGGGGTGCTGGGTGCTCAGTGCTCGCGGTGCTGGGTGCTCAGTGCTCGGGGTGCTCGGTGCTCAGTACTCTGGGTGCTGGCTGCTCAGTGCTCAGTGTGCTCAGTGCTCAGTACTCAGTGCTCAGGGTGCTCAGTGTTCAGTACTCAGGGTGCTGGGTGCTCAGTACTCAGGGTGCTTAGTGCTCAGTGCTCAGGGTGCTGGTTGCTTAGTCCTCAGGGTGCTGGGTGCTCAGTACTCAGGGTGCTGGGTGCTCAGTACTCAGGGTGCTGGGTGCTCAGTACTCAGGGTGCTTGGTGCTCAGTGCTCAGGGTGCTGGTTGCTTAGTCCTCAGGGTGCTGGGTGCTCAGTACTCAGGGTGCTGGGTGCTCAGTACTCAGGGTGCTGGGTGCGCAGTACTCAGGGTGCTGGGTGCTCAGTGCCCAGGGTGCTGGGTGCTCAGTACTCAGGGTGCTGGGTGCGCAGTACTCAGGGTGCTGGGTGCTCAGTGCTCAGGGTGCTGGGTGCTCAGTACTCAGGGTGCTGGGTGCTCAGTGCTCGGTGTGCTGGGTGCTCAGTGCTCAGGGTGATCAGTGGTGAGTACTCAGGGTGCTGGGTGCTCAGTGCACAGTGTGCTGGGTGCTCAATCCTCAGGGTGCTCAGTACTCAGGGTGCTCAGTGCTCAGTACTCAGGGTGTTCAGTACTCAGGGTGCTGGGAGCTCAGTGCTCGGGGTGCTGGGTGCTCAGTACTCAGGGTGCTGGGTGCTCAGTACTCGGGGTGCTGGGTGCTCAGTACTCAGGGTGCTGGGTGCTCAGTGCTCGGGGTGCTGGGTGCTCAGTGCTCAGGGTGATCGGTGCTCAGTGCTCAGGGTGCTGGGTGCTCAGTACTCAGGGTGCTCAGTGCTCAAGGTGCTGGGTGCTCAGTGCTCGGGGTGCTCGGTGCTCAGTACTCAGGGTGCTGAGTGCTCAGTACTCAGGGTGCTGGGTGTTCAGTACTCAGGGTGCTGGGTGTTCAGTACTGGGTGTGCTGGGTGCTCAGTGCTCAGGGTGCTCAGTGCTCAGTACTCAGTGCTCAGGGTACTCAGTGCTCAGTGCTCAGGGTGCTGGGTGTTCAGTACTCAGGGTCCTGGGTGATCAGTACTCAGGGTGCTGGGTGCTCAGTGCTCAGGGTGCTGGGTGCTCAGTACTCAGGGTGCTGGCTGCCCAGTGCTCGCGGTGCTCGGTGCTCAGTACTCAAGGTGCTGGGTGCTCAGTGCTCAGGGTGCTGGGTGCTCAGTCCTCGGGGTGCTCCGTGCTCAGGGTGCTGGGTGCTCAGTGCTCGGGGTGCTCGGTGCTCAGTACACAGGGTGCTGAGTGCTCAGTACTCAGGGTGATGTGTGCTCAGTACTCAGGGTGCTGGGTGCTCAGTGCTCGGGGTGCTGGGTGCTCAGTACTCAGGGTGCTGGGAGCTCAGTACTCAGGTTGTTGGGTGCTCAGTACTCAGGGTGCTCGGTTCTCAGTACTCAGGGTGCTGGGTGCTCATTCTCGGGGTGCTGGGTGCTCAGTGCTCGGGGTGATGGGTGCTCAGTACTCAGGGTGCTGGGTGCTTAGTGCTCGAGGTGCTCGGTGCTCAGTACTCAAGGTGCTGGGTTCTCAGTGCTCATGGTGCTGGATGCTCAGTCCTCGGTGTGCTCCGTGCTCAGGGTGCTGGGTGCTGAGTGCCCAGGGTGCTGGGTGCTCAGTGTTCGGGTGCTCGGTGCTCAGTGCTCAGGGTGCTGGGTGCTCAGTACAGAGTGCTCAGGATGCTGGGTGCTCAGTGCTCAGGGTGCTGGGTGCTCAGTGTTTTGGGTGCTGGGTGCTCAGTACTCAGTGTGCTGGGTGCTCAGTGCTCAGGGTGCTGGGTGCTCAGGGTGCTGGGTGCTCAGTACACAGTGCTCAGGATGCTGGGTGCTCAGTGCTCAGGGTGCTGGGTGCTCAGTGCTCAGGGTGCTCAGTGCTCAGGGCTCAGTACTCAGGGTGCTGGGTGCTCAGTACTCAGGGTGCTGGGTTCTCAGTGCTCGGGGTGCCCGGTGCTCAGTGCTCAGGGTGCTCGGTGCTCAGTACTCAGGGTGCTGGGGGCTCAGTACTCAGGGTGCTGGGTGCTCAGTGCTGGGTGCTCAGTGCTCGGGGTGCTGGGTGCTCAGTACTCAGGGTGCTTGGTGCTCAGTGCTCGGGGTGCTCGGTGCTCAATACGTTGTGTGCTCAGTACACAGGGTGCTGGGTGCTCAGTGCTCAGGGTGCTGGGTGCTCAGTGCTCAGGGTGCTGGGTGATCAGTGCTCGTGGTGCTGGGTGCTCAGTACTCAGGGTGCTTGATGCTCAGTACTCAGGGTGCTGGGTGCTCAGTGCTCAGGGTGCTGGGTGCTCAGTGCTCGGGGTGCTGGGTGCTCAGTACTCAGGGTGCTGGGTGCTCAGTACTCAGGGTGCTGGGTGCTCAGTACTCGGGGTGCTGGGTGCTCAGTACTCATTGCTCCGGATGCTGGGTGCTCAGTGCTCGGGCTGCTGGGTGCTCAGTGCTCAGGGTGCTGGGTGCTCAGTACTCAGGGTGCTGGGTTCTCAGTACTCAGGGTGCTGGGTGCACAGTGCTAGGGGTGCTGGGTGCTCAGTGCTCGGGGTCTGGCTGCTCAGTACTCAGGGTGCTGGGTGCTCAGTACTCAGGGTGCTGGGTGCTCAGTGCTCAGGGTGCTGGGTGCTCAGTGCTCTGGGTGCTGGGTGCTCAGTGCTCAGGGTGCTGGGTGCTCAGTGCTCAGGGTGCTGGGTGCTCAGTGCTCGGGGTGCTGGGTGCTGAGTGCTCAGGGTGCTGGGTGCTCAGTGCTCGGGGTGCTCAGTGCTCAGTGCTCAGGGTGCTGGGTGCTCAGTGCTCGGGGTGCTCGGTGCTCAGTACTCGGGGTGCTGGGTATTCAGTACTCGGGGTGCTGGGTGCTCAGTGCTCAGGGTGCTGGGTGCTCAGTGCTCGGGGTGCTGGGTGCTAAGTGCTGAGGGTGGTGCTGGGTGCTCAGTACTCAGGGTGCTGGGTGCTCAGTGCTCAGGGTGCTGGGTGCTCAGTACTAAGGGTGCTGGGTGCTCAGTACTCAGGGTGCTGGGTGCTCAGTGCTCAGGGTGCTGGGTACTCAGTACTCAGGGTGCTGGGTACTCAGTACTCAGGGTGCTGTTTGCTCAGTGCTCAGGGTGCTTGGTGCTCAGTGCTCAGGGTGCTGTGTGCTCAGTGCTCAGGGTGATCGGTGCTCCGTACTCAGGGTGCTCAGTTCTCATGGTGCTGGGTGCTCAGTACTCAGGGGGCTGGGTGCTCAGTGCTCAGGGTGCTGGGTGCTCAGTGCTCAGGGTGCTGGGTGCTCAGTGCTCGGGGTGCTGGGTGCTCAGTACTCAGGGTCCTGGGTGCTCAGTACTCAGGGTGCTGGGTGCTCAGTGCTCAGGGTGCTGGGTGCTCAGCACTCTGGGTGTTGGGTGCTCAGTACAAAGGGTGCTGGGTGCTCAGTGCTCGGGGTGCTGGCTGCTCAGTGCTCGGGGTGCTGGGTGCTCAGTACTCAGGGTGCTGGGTGCTCAGTATTCAGGGTGCTGGGTGCTCAGTGCTCGGGGTGCTCGGTGCTCAGTACTGAAGGTGCTGGGTGCTCAGTGCTCAGGGTGCTGGGCGCTCAGTCCACGGGGTGCTCCGTGCTCAGTGCTCAGAGTGCTGGGTGCTCAGTACTCAGGGTGCTCGGTGCTCAGTACTCAGGGTTCTCAGTGCTCAGGGTGCTGGGTGCTCAGTACTCAGGGTGCTCAGTGCTCAGTACTCGGGGTGCTGTGTGCTCAGTACTCAGGGTGCTCAGTGCTCAGTACTCAGGGTGCTGGCTGCTCAGTGCTCAGTGTGCTCAGTGCTCAGTGCTCGGGGTGCTGGGTGCTCAGTGCTCGGGGCGCTGGGTGCTCAGTGCTCGAGGTGCTGGTTGCTCAGTACTCAGGGTGCTGTGTGCTCAGTGCTCAGTACTCAGCGTGCTGGGTGCTCACTGCTCAGAGTGTTGGGTGCTCAGTGCTCAGGGTGCTCTGTGCTCAGTACTCAGGGTGCTGGGTGCTCAGTGCTCGGGGTGCTGCGTGCTCAGTGCTCAGGGTGCTGGGTGCTCTGTGCACAGGGTGCTGGGTGCTCAGTAGTCAGGGTGCTTGGTGCTCAGTGCTCGGGGTGCTCGGTGCTCAGTACTCAAGGTGCTGGGTGCTCAGTGCTCAGGGTGCCGGGTGCTCAGTCCTCGGGGTGCTCCGTGCTCAGTGATCAGGGTGCTGGGTGCTCAGTACTCAGGGTGCTCGGTGCTCAGTACTCAGGGTTCTCAGTGCTAATTACTCAGGGTGCTGGGTGCTCAGTGCTCAGGGTGCTGGGTGATCATTACTCAGGGTGCTCAGTGCTCAGTACTCGGAGTGCTTGGTGCTCAGTACTCAGGGTTGCTCAGTGCTCAGTGCTCGGGGTGCTGGGTGCTCAGTGCTCGGGGCGCTGGGTGCTCAGTGATCGGGGTGCTGGGTGCTCAGTACTCAGGGTGCTCAGTGCTCGGGGAGCTCGGTGCTCAGTACTCAGGGTGCTGGGTGCTCAGTACTCAGTGCTCGGGGTCCTGGGTGCTCCGTGCTCGAGGTGCTGGGCGCTCAGTGTTCTGGGTGTTTAGTGCTCAGTACTCAGGGTGCTGGGTGCTCAGTACTCAGGGTGCTGGGTGCTCATTCTCGGGGTGCTGGGTGCTCATTGCTCGGGGTGCTGGGTGCTCAGTACTCAGGGTGCTGGGGGCTCAGTACTCAGGGTGCTGGGTGCTCAGTACTCAGGGTGCTCGGTTCTCAGTACTGAGGGTGCTGGGTGCTCATTCTCGGGGTGCTGGGTGCTCAGTGCTCGGGGTGCTGGGTGCTCAGTACTCAGGGTGCTGGTGGCTCAGTACTCAGGGTGCTGGGTGCTCAGTACTCAGGGTGATCTGTTCTCAGTACTCAGGTTGCAGGGTGCTCAGTGCTCGGGGTGCTGGGTGCTCAGTACTCGGGGTGCTCAGTGCTCAGTGCTCAGGGTGCTGGGTGCTCAGTACTCAGGGTGCTGGGTGTTCAGTGCTCGGGGTGCTCGGTGCTCAGTACTCGGGGTGCTGTGTGCTCAGTACTCGGGGTGCTGGGTGCTCAGTGCTCAGGGTGCTGGGTGCTCAGTGCTCGGGGTGCTGGGTGCTCAGTGCTGAGGGTGGTGCTGGGTGCTCAGTACTCAGGGTGCTGGGTGCTCAGTGCTCAGGGTGCTGGGTGCTCAGTGCTCAGGGTGATCGGTGCTCAGTACTCAGGGTGCTCAGTGCTCAGGGTGCTGGGTGCTCAGTACTCAGGGTGCTTGGTGCTCAGTGCTCAGGGTAATTGGTGCTCAGTACTCAGGGTGCTCAGTACTCAGGGTGCTGGGTGCTCAGTGCTCGGGGTGCTGGGTGCTCAGTACTCGGGGTGCTGGGTGCTCTGTACTCAGGGTGCTGGGTGCTCAGTGCTCAGGGTCCTGGGTGCTCAGTCTCAGGGTGCTGGATGCTCAGTGCTCATGGTGCTGGGTGCGCAGTCCTCAGGGTGCTCAGTGCTCAGAGTGCTGGGTGCTCAGTGCTCGGGGTGCTCGGTGCTCAGTACTCAGGGTGCTGAGTGCTCAGTACTCAGGATGCTGGGTGCTCAGTACTCATGGTGCTGGGTGCTCAGTACTCAGGGGGCTGGCTGCTCAGTGCTCAGGGTGCTGGGTGCTCAGTGCTCAGGGTTCTGGGTGCTCAGTGCTCGGGGAGCTGGGGGCTCAGTGCTCGGGGTGATGGGTGCTCAGTGCTCAGTGCTCAGGGTGTTGGATGCTCAGTGCTCAGTGCTCAGGGTGCTGGGTGCTCAGTACTCAGGGTGCTGGGTGCTCAGTACTCAGCGTGCTGGGTGCTGAGTGCTCAGGGTACTGGGTGCTCAGTACTCTGGGTGTTGGGTGCTCAGTACTCAGGGTGCTGGGTGCTCAGTGCTCGGGGTGCTGGGTGCTCAGTGCTCGGGGTGCTGTGTGCTCAGTGCTCAGGGTGCTGGGTGCTCAGTACTCAAGGTGCTGGGTGCTCAGTGGTCAGGGTGCTGGGTGCTCAGTCCTCGGGGTGCTCCGTGCTCAGTGCTCAGGGTGCTGGGTGCTCAGTACTCAGGGTGCTCGGTGCTCAGTACTCAGGGTTCTCAGTGCTCAGTGCTCAGGGTGCTGGGTGCTCAGGTCTCAGGGTGCTCAGTGCTCAGTACTCGGGGTGCTGGGTGCTCAGTACTCAGGGAGCTGGGTGCTTAGTACTCAGGGTGCTCAGTGCTCAGTACACAGGGTGCTGGGTCCTCAGTGCTCGGGGTGGTGGGTGCTCAGTGCTCAGTACTCAGGGTGCTGGGTGCTCAGTGCTCGGGGTGCTGAGTGCTCAGTACTCAGCGTGCTGGGTGCTCAGTACTCAGGGTGCTGGGTGCTCAGTGCTCAGGGTGCTGGGTGCTCAGTCCTCAGGGTGCTGGGTGCTCAGTGATCGGGGTGCTGGGTGCTCAGTACTCAGGGTGCTCACTGCTCAGGACTCAGTGCTCGGGGTGCTGGGTGCTCAGTACTCGGGGTGCTGGGTGCTCAGTGCTCTGGGTGCTGGGTGCTCAGTGCTCGGGGTGCTGGGTGCTCAGTGCTGAGGGTGGTGCTGGGTGCTCAGTACTCAGGGTGCTGGGTGCTCAGTGCTCAGGGTGCTGGGTGCTCAGTACTAAGGGTCCTGGGTGCTCAGTACTCAGGGTGCTCGGTGCTCAGTACTCAGGGTGCTGAGTGCTCAGTGCTAAGGGTGCTGGGTACTCAGTACTCAGGGTGCTGGGTGCTCAGTACTCACTGTGCTGGGTGCTCAGTGCTCAGGGTGCTGGGTGCTCAGTGCTCAGGGTGCTGGGTGCTCAGTACTCAGGGTGCTGGGTGCTCAGTGCTCAGGGTGATCGGTGCTCAGTACTCAGGATGCTCAGTACTCAGGGTGCTGGGTGCTCAGTGCTCGGGGTGCTGGGTGCTCAGTACTCGGGGTGCTGGATGCTCTGTACTCAGGGTGCTGGGTGCTCAGTGCTCGGGGTCCTGGGTGCTCAGTGCTCAGGGTGATCGGTGCTCAGTACTCAGGGTGCTGGGTGCTCAGTGCTCAGGGTGCTGGGTGCTCTGTCCTCAGGGTGCTCAGTGCTCAGGGTGCTGGGTGCTCAGTGCTCGGGGTGCTCGGTGCTCAGTACTCAGGGTGCTGAGTGCTTAGTACTCAGGGTGCTGGGTGCTCAGTACTCATGGTGCTGGGTGCTCAGTACTCAGGGGGCTGGGTGCTCAGTGCTCAGGGTGCTGGGTGCTCAGTGCTCAGGGTGCTAGGTGCTCAGTGCTCGGGGTGCTGGGTGCTCAGTGCTCGGGGTCCTGGGTGCTCAGTGATCGGGGTGCTGGGTGCTCAGTACTCAGGGTGCTCAGTGCTCGGGGAGCTCGGTGCTCAGGACTCAGGGTGCTGGGTGCTCAGTACTCAGTGCTCGGGGTCCTGGGTGCTCCGTGCTCGGGGTGCTGGTCGCTCAGTGCTCTGGGTGTTTAGTGCTCAGTACTCAGGGTGCTGGGTGCTCAGTACTCAGGGTGCTGGGTGCTCATTCTCGGGGTGCTGGGTGCTCAGTGCTCGGGGTGCTGGGTGCTCAGTACTCAGGGTGCTGGGGGCTCAGTACTCAGGGTGCTGGGTGCTCAGTACTCAGGGTGCTCGGTTCTCAGTACTGAGGGTGCTGGGTGCTCATTCTCGGGGTGCTGGGTGCTCAGTGCTCGGGGTGCTGGGTGCTCAGTACTCAGGGTGCTGGTGGCTCAGTACTCAGGGTGCTGGGTGTTCAGTACTCAGGGTGATCTGTTCTCAGTACTCAGGTTGCAGGGTGCTCAGTGCTCGGGGTGCTGGGTGCTCAGTACTCGGGGTGCTCAGTGCTCAGTGCTCAGGGTGCTGGGTGCTCAGTACTCAGGGTGCTGGGTGTTCAGTGCTCGGGGTGCTCGGTGCTCAGTACTCGGGGTGCTGGGTGCTCAGTACTCGGGGTGCTGGCTGCTCAGTGCTCAGGGTGCTGGGTGCTCAGTGCTCGGGGTGCTGGGTGCTCAGTGCTGAGGGTGGTGCTGGGTGCTCAGTACTCAGGGTGCTGGGTGCTCAGTGCTCAGGGTGCTGGGTGCTCAGTACTAAGGGTGCTGGGTGCTCAGTACTCAGGGTGCTGGGTGCTCAGTACTCAGGGTGCTGGGTGCTCAGTGCTCAGGGTGCTGGGTACTCAGTACTCAGGGTGCTGGGTGCTCAGTACTCACTGTGCTGGGTGCTCAGTGCTCAGGGTGCTGGGTGCTCAGTGCTCAGGGTGCTGGGTGCTCAGTACTCACTGTGCTGGGTGCTCAGTGCTCAGGGTGCTGGGTGCTCTGTGCTCAGGGTGCTGGGTGCTCAGTACTCAGGGTGCTGGGTGCTCAGTGCTCAGGGTGATCGGTGCTCAGTACTCAGGATGCTCAGTACTCAGGGTGCTGGGTGCTCAGTGCTCGGGGTGCTGGGTGCTCAGTACTCGGGGTGCTGGATGCTCTGTACTCAGGGTGCTGGGTGCTCAGTGCTCGGGGTACTGGGTGCCCAGTGCTCAGGGTGATCGGTGCTCAGTACTCAGGGTGCTGGGTGCTCAGTGCTCAGGGTGCTGGGTGCTCTGTCCTCAGGGTGCTCAGTGCTCAGGGTGCTGGGTGCTCAGTGCTCGGGGTGCTCGGTGCTCAGTACTCAGGGTGCTGAGTGCTTAGTACTCAGGGTGCTGGGTGCTCAGTACTCATGGTGCTGGGTGCTCAGTACTCAGGGGGCTGGGTGCTCAGTGCTCAGGGTGCTGGGTGCTCAGTGCTCAGGGTGCTAGGTGCTCAGTGCTCGGGGTGCTGGGTGCTCAGTGCTCGGGGTGCTGGGTGCTCAGTGCTCAGTGCTCAGGGTGTTGGGTGCTCAGTGCTCGGAGTACTGGGTGCTCAGTGCTCGGGGCGCTGGGTGCTCAGTGATCGGGGTGCTGGGTGCTCAGTACTCAGGGTGCTCAGTGCTCGGGGAGCTCGGTGCTCAGGACTCAGGGTGCTGGGTGCTCAGTACTCAGTGCTCAGGGTCCTGGGTGCTCCGTGCTCGGGGTGCTGGTCGCTCAGTGCTCTGGGTGTTTAGTGCTCAGTACTCAGGGTGCTGGGTGCTCAGTACTCAGGGTGCTGGGTGCTCATTCTCGGGGTGCTGGGTGCTCAGTGCTCGGGGTGCTGGGTGCTCAGTACTCAGGGTGCTGGGGGCTCAGTACTCAGGGTGCTGGGTGCTCAGTGCTCAGGGTGCTGGGTGCTCAGTGCTCGGGGTGCTGGGTGCTCAGTACTCGGGGTGCTGGGTGCTCAGTGCTCTGGGTGCTGGGTGCTCAGTGCTCGGGGTGCTGGGTGCTCAGTGCTGAGGGTGGTGCTGGGTGCTCAGTACTCAGGGTGCTGGGTGCTCAGTGCTCAGGGTGCTGGGTGCTCAGTACTAAGGGTCCTGGGTGCTCAGTACTCAGGGTGCTCGGTGCTCAGTACTCAGGGTGCTGAGTGCTCAGTGCTAAGGGTGCTGGGTACTCAGTACTCAGGGTGCTGGGTGCTCAGTACTCACTGTGCTGGGTGCTCAGTGCTCAGGGTGCTGGGTGCTCAGTGCTCAGGGTGCTGGGTGCTCAGTACTCAGGGTGCTGGGTGCTCAGTGCTCAGGGTGATCGGTGCTCAGTACTCAGGATGCTCAGTACTCAGGGTGCTGGGTGCTCAGTGCTCGGGGTGCTGGGTGCTCAGTACTCGGGGTGCTGGATGCTCTGTACTCAGGGTGCTGGGTGCTCAGTGCTCGGGGTCCTGGGTGCTCAGTGCTCAGGGTGATCGGTGCTCAGTACTCAGGGTGCTGGGTGCTCAGTGCTCAGGGTGCTGGGTGCTCTGTCCTCAGGGTGCTCAGTGCTCAGGGTGCTGGGTGCTCAGTGCTCGGGGTGCTCGGTGCTCAGTACTCAGGGTGCTGAGTGCTTAGTACTCAGGGTGCTGGGTGCTCAGTACTCATGGTGCTGGGTGCTCAGTACTCAGGGGGCTGGGTGCTCAGTGCTCAGGGTGCTGGGTGCTCAGTGCTCAGGGTGCTAGGTGCTCAGTGCTCGGGGTGCTGGGTGCTCAGTGCTCGGGGTGCTGGGTGCTCAGTGCTCAGTGCTCAGGGTGTTGGGTGCTCAGTGCTCGGAGTACTGGGTGCTCAGTGCTCGGGGCGCTGGGTGCTCAGTGATCGGGGTGCTGGGTGCTCAGTACTCAGGGTGCTCAGTGCTCGGGGAGCTCGGTGCTCAGGACTCAGGGTGCTGGGTGCTCAGTACTCAGTGCTCGGGGTCCTGGGTGCTCCGTGCTCGGGGTGCTGGTCGCTCAGTGCTCTGGGTGTTTAGTGCTCAGTACTCAGGGTGCTGGGTGCTCAGTACTCAGGGTGCTGGGTGCTCATTCTCGGGGTGCTGGGTGCTCAGTGCTCGGGGTGCTGGGTGCTCAGTACTCAGGGTGCTGGGTGCTCAGTACTCAGGGTGCTGGGTGCTCAGTACTCAGGGTGCTCGGTTCTCAGTACTGAGGGTGCTGGGTGCTCATTCTCGGGGTGCTGGGTGCTCAGTGCTCGGGGTGCTGGGTGCTCAGTACTCAGGGTGCTGGTGGCTCAGTACTCAGGGTGCTGGGTGTTCAGTACTCAGGGTGATCTGTTCTCAGTACTCAGGTTGCAGGGTGCTCAGTGCTCGGGGTGCTGGGTGCTTAGTACTCGGGGTGCTCAGTGCTCAGTGCTCAGGGTGCTGGGTGCTCAGTACTCAGGGTGCTGGGTGTTCAGTGCTCGGGGTGCTCGGTGCTCAGTACTCGGGGTGCTGGGTGCTCAGTACTCGGGGTGCTGGGTGCTCAGTGCTCAGGGTGCTGGGTGCTCAGTGCTCGGGGTGCTGGGTGCTCAGTGCTGAGGGTGGTGCTGGGTGCTCAGTACTCAGGGTGCTGGGTGCTCAGTACTCAGGGTGCTCCGTGCTCAGTGATCGGGGTGCTGGGTGCTCAGTACTCAGGGTGCTCAGTGCTCGGGGAGCTCTGTGCTCAGTACTCAGGGTGCTGGGTGCTCAGTACTCAGTGCTCGGGGTCCTGGGTGCTCCGTGCTCGGGGTGCTGGGTGCTCAGTGCTCTGGGTGCTTAGTGCTCAGTACTCAGGGTGCTGGGTGCTCAGTATTCAGGGTGCTCGGTTCTCAGTATTCAGGGTGCTGGGTGCTCATTCTCGGGGTGCTGGGTGCTCAGTGCTCGGGGTGCTGGGTGCTCAGTACTCAGGGTGCTGGGGGCTCAGTACTCAGGGTGCTGGGTGCTCACTACTCAGGGTGCTCGGTTCTCAGTATTCAGGGTGCTGGGTGCTCAGTGCTCAGGGTGCTGGGTGCTCAGTGCTCGGGGTGCTGGGTGCTCAGTGCTGAGGGTGGTGCTGGGTGCTCAGTACTCAGGGTGCTGGGTGCTCAGTGCTCAGGGTGCTGGGTGCTCAGTACTAGGGGTGCTGGGTGCTCAGTACTCAGGGTGCTCGGTGCTCAGTACTCAGGGTGCTGGGTGCTCAGTGCTCAGGGTGCTGGGTACTCAGTACTCAGGGTGCTGGGTACTCAGTACTCAGGGTGCTGTTTGCTCAGTGCTCAGGGTGCTTGGTGCTCAGTGCTCAGGGTGCTGGGTGCTCAGTACTCAGGGTGCTGGGTGCTCAGTGCTCAGGGTGATCGGTGCTCCGTACTCAGGGTGCTCAGTACTCAGGGTGCTGGCTGCTCAGTGCTCGCTGTGCTGGGTGCTCAGTACTCGGGGAGCTGGGTGCTCTGTACTCAGGGTGCTGGGTGCTCAGTGCTCGGGGTCCTGGGTGCTCAGTGCTCAGGGTGCTCAGTGCTCAGGGTGCTGGGTGCTCAGTGCTCGGGGTGCTCGGTGCTCAGTACTCAGGGTGCTGAGTGCTCAGTGCTCAGGGTGCTGGGTGCTCAGTGCTCAGGGTGCTGGGTGCTCAGTGCTCGGGGTGCTGGGTGCTCAGTGCTCGGGGTGCTGGGTGCTCAGTGCTCAGTGCTCAGTTTGTTGGGTGCTCAGTGCTCAGTGCTCAGGGTGCTGGGTGCTCAGTACTCAGGGTCCTGGGTGCTCAGTACTCAGGGTGCTGGGTGCTCAGTGCTCAGGGTGCTGGGTGCTCAGGACTCTGGGTGTTGGGTGCTCAGTACTCAGGGTGCTGGGTGCTCAGTGCTCGGGGTGCTGGGTGCTCAGTGCTCCGGGTGCTGGGTGCTCAGTGCTCAGGGTGCTGGGTGCTCAGTATTCAGGGTGCTGGGTGCTCAGTGCTCGGGGTGCTCGGTGCTCAGTACTCAAGGTGCTGGGTGCTCAGTGCTCAGGGTGCTGGGTGCTCAGTCCTCGGGGTGCTCCGTGCTCAGTGCTCAGAGTGTTGGGTGCTCAGTACTCAGGGTGCTCGGTGCTCAGTACTCAGGGTTCTCAGTGCTCAGGGTGCTGGGTGCTCAGTACTCAGGGTGCTCAGTGCTCAGTACTCAGGGTGCTGGGTGCTCAGTGCTCAGTGTGCTCAGTGCTCAGTGCTCGGGGTGCTGGGTGCTCAGTGCTCGGGGCGCTGGGTGCTCAGTGCTCGAGGTGCTGGATGCTCAGTACTCAGGGTGCTGTGTGCTCAGTGCTCAGTACTCAGCGTGCTGGGTGCTCAGTGCTCAGAGTGTTGGGTGCTCAGTGCTCAGGGTGCTCTGTGCTCAGTACTCAGGGTGCTGGTTTCTCAGTGCTCGGGGTGCTGCGTGCTCAGTGCTCAGGGTGCTTGGTGCTCTGTGCTCAGGGTGCTGGGTGCTCAGTACTCAGGGTGCTGGGTGCTCAGTGCTCGGGGTGCTCGGTGCTCAGAACTCAAGGTGCTGGGTGCTCAGTGCTCAGGGTGCCGGGTGCTCAGTCCTCGGGGTGCTCCGTGCTCAGTGATCAGGGTGCTGGGTGCTCAGTACTCAGGGTGCTCGGGGCTCAGTACTCAGGGTTCTCAGTGCTCATTACTCAGGGTGCTGGGTGCTAAGTGCTCAGGGTGCTGGGTGCTCAGTACTCAGGATGCTCAGTGCTCAGTACTCGGAGTGCTTGGTGCTCAGTACTCAGGGTGCTCAGTGCTCAGTACTCGGGGTGCTGTTTGCTCAGTGCTCAGGGTGCTCAGTGCTCAGTGCTCGGGGTGCTGGGTGCTCAGTGCTCGGGGCGCTGGGTGCTCAGTGCTCGGGGTGCTGGGTGCTCAGTACTCGGGGTGCTGGGTGCTCAGTACTTAGGGTGCTCAGTGCTCAGTACTCAGTGCTCAGGGTGCTCAGTGCTCAGTGCTCGGGGTGCTGGGTGCTCAGTGCTCGGGGCACTGGGTGCTCAGTGCTCGGGGTGCTGGGTGCTCAGTACTCGGGGTGCTGGGTGCTCAGTACTCTGGGTGTTGGGTGCTCAGTACTCAGGGTGCTGGGTGCTACGTGCTCGGGGTGCTGGGTGCTCAGTACTCAGGGTGCTGGGTGCTCAGTACTCAGGGTGCTGGGTGCTTAGTGCTCGAGGTGCTCGGTGCTCAGTACTCAAGGTGCTGGGTGCTCAGTTCTCAGGGTGCTGCGTGCTCAGTCCTCGGGGTGCTCCATGCTCAGGGTGCTGGGTGCTCAGTGCTCAGGGTGCTGGGTGCTCAGTGCTCGGGGTGCTGGGTGCTGAGTGCTCAGGGTGCTGGGTGCTCAGTGCTCGGGGTGCTCGGTGCTCAGTGCTCAGGGTCCTGGGTGCTCAGTACTCAGGGTGCTGGGTGCATAGTACTCAGGGTGCTCAGTGCTCAGTACACAGGGTGCTGGGTGCTCAGTGCTCGGGGTGCTGGGTGCTCAGTGCTCAGTACTCAGGGTGCTGGGTGCTCAGTGCTCGGGGTGCTGGTTGCTCAGTACTCAGCGTGCTGGGTGCTCAGTACTCAGGGTGCTGGGTGCTCAGTGCTCAGGGTGCTGGGTGCTCAGTGCTCAGGGTGCTGGGTGCTCAGTGATCGGGGTGCTGGGTGCTCAGTACTCAGAGTGCTCATTGCTCGGGGAGCTCGGTGCTCAGTACTCAGGGTGCAGGGTGCTCAGTACTCAGTGCTCGGGTTCCTGGGTGCTCCGTGCTCGGGGTGCTGGGCGCTCAGTGCTCGGGGTGCTTAGTGCTCAGTACTCAGGGTGCTGGGTGCTCAGTACTCAGGGTGCTGGGTGCTCATTCTCGGGGTGCTGGGTGCTCAGTGCTCGTGGTGCTGGGTGCTCAGTACTCAGGGTGCTCGGTTCTCAGTACTCAGGGTGCTGGGTGCACATTATCGGGGTGCTGGGTGCTCAGTGCTCGGGGTGCTGGGTGCTCAGTACTCAGGGTGCTGGGGGCTCAGTACTCAGGGTGCTGGGTGCTCACTACTCAGGGTGCTCGGTTCTCAGTACTCAGGGTGCTGGGTGCACATTATCGGGGTGCTGGGTGCTCAGTGCTCGGGGTGCTGGGTGCTCAGTACTCAGGGTGCTGGGGGCTCAGTACTCAGGGTGCTGGGTGCTCAGTACTCAGGGTGATCTGTTCTCAGTAATCAGGTTGCAAGGTGCTCAGTGCTCGGGGTGCTGGGTGCTCAGTACCAGGGGTGCTCAGTGATCAGTACTCAGGGTGCTGGGTGCTCAGTACTCAGGGTGCTGGGTGTTCAGTGCTCGGGGTGCTCGGTGCTCAGTACTCGGGGTGCTGGGTGCTCAGTACTCGGGGTGCTGGGTGCTCAGTGCTCAGGGTGCTGGGTGCTCAGTGCTCGGGGTCCTGGGTGCTCAGTGCCCAGGGTGATAGGTGCTCAGTACTCAGGGTGCTGGGTGCTCAGTGCTCAGGGTGCTGGGTGCGCAGTCCTCAGGGTGCTCAGTGCTCAGGGTGCTGGGTGCTCAGTGCTCGGGGTGCTTGGTGTTCAGTACTCAGGGTGCTGAGTGCTCAGTACTCAGGGTGCTGGGTGCTCAGTACTCATGGTGCTGGGTGCTCAGTACTCAGGGGGCTGGGTGCTCAGTGCTCAGGGTGCTGGGTGCTCAGTGCTCAGGGTGCTGGGTGCTCAGTGCTCGGGGTGCTGGGTGCTCAGTGCTCGGGGTGCTGGGTGCTCAGTGCTCAGTGCTCAGGGTGTTGGGTGCTCAGTGCTCAGTGCTCAGGGTGCTGGGTGCTCAGTACTCAGGGTGCTGGGTGCTCAGTACTCAGGGTGCTGGGTGCTCAGTGCTCAGGGTGCTGGGTGCTCAGTACTCTGGTTGTTGGGTGCTCAGTACTCAGGGTGCTGGGTGCTCAGTGCTCAGGGTGCTGGGTGATCAGTGCTCAGGGTGCTGGGTGCTCAGTGATCGGGGTGCTGGGTGCTCAGTACTCAGGGTGCTCAGTGCTCGGGGAGCTCGGTGCTCAGTACTCAGGGTGCTGGGTGCTCAGTACTCAGTGCTCGGGGTGCTGGGTGCTCAGTGCTCTGGGTGCTTAGTGCTCAGTACTCAGGGTGCTGGGTGCTCAGTACTCAGGGTGCTGGGTGCTCATTCTCCGGGTGCTGGGTGCTCAGTGCTCGGGGTGCTGGGTGCTCAGTACTCAGGGTGCTGGGGGCTCAGTACTCAGGGTGCTGGGTGCTCAGTACTCAGGGTGCTCGGATCTCAGTATTCAGGGTGCTGGGTGCTCATTCTCGGGGTGCTGGGTGCTCAGTGCTCGGGGTGCTGGGTGCTCAGTACTCAGGGTGCTGGGGGCTCAGTACTCAGGGTGCTGGGTGCTCAGTACTCAGGGTGATCTCTTCTCAGTATTCAGGTTGCTGGGTGCTCAGTGCTCGGGGTGATGGGTGCTCAGTACTCGGGGTGCTCAGTGCTCAGTACTCAGGGTGCTGGGTGCTCAGTACTCAGGGTGCTGGGTGCTCAGTACTCGGGGTGCTGGGTGCTCCTTGCTCGGGGTGCTGGGTGCTCAGTGCTGAGGGTGGTGCTGGGTGCTCAGTACTCAGGGTGCTGGGTGCTCAGTGCTCAGGGTGCTGGGTGCTCAGTACTAAGCGTCCTGTGTGCTCAGTATTCAGGGTGCTCGGTGCTCAGTACTCAGGGTGCTGGGTGCTCAGTGCTCAGGGTGCTGGGTACTCAGTACTCAGGGGGCTGGGTGCTCAGTACTCAGGGTGCTGGGTGCTCAGTGCTCAGGGTGCTTGGTGCTCACTGCTCAGGGTGCTGGGTGCTCAGTACTCAGCGTGCTGGGTGCTCAGTGCTCAGGGTGATCGGTGCTCAGTACTCAGGGTGCTCAGTACTCAGGGTGCTGGCTGCTCAGTGCTCGGGGTGCTGGGTGCTCAGTACTCGGGGTGCTGGGTGCTCTGTACTCAGGGTGCTGGGTGCTCAATGCTCGGGGTCCTGGGTGCTCAGTGCTCAGGGTGATCGGTGCTCAGTACTCAGGGTGCTGGGTGCTCAGTGCTCAGGGTGCTGGGTATTCAGTCCTCAGGGTGCTCAGTGCTCAGGGTGCTGGGTGCTCAGTGCTCGGGGTGCTCGGTGCTCAGTACTCAGGGTGCTTAGTGCTCAGTACTCAGGGTGCTGGGTGCTCAGTACTCGTGGTGCTGGGTGCTCAGTACTCAGGGTGCTGGGTGCTCAGTGCTCAGGGTGCTGGGTGCTCAGTGCTCGGGGTGCTGGGTGCTCAGTGCTCAGTGATCTGGGTGTTGGGTGCTCAGTGCTCAGTGCTCAGGGTGCTGGGTGCTCAGTACTCAGGGTGCTGGGTGCTCAGTACACAGGGTGCTGGGTGCTCAGTGCTCAGGGTGCTGGGTGCTCAGGACTCTGGGTGTTGGGTGCTCAGTACTCAGGGTGCTGGGTGCTCAGTGCTCGGGGTGCTGGGTGCTCAGTGCTCGGGGTGCTGGGTGATCAGCGCTCAGGGTGCTGGGTGCTCAGTATTCAGCGTGCTGGGTGCTCAGTTCTCGGGGTGCTCGGTGCTCAGTACTCAAGGTGCTGGGTGCTCAGTGCTCAGGGTGCTGGGTGCCCAGTCCTCGGGGTGCTCCGTTCTCAGTGCTCAGGGTGCTGGGTGCTCAGTACTCAGGGTGCTCAGTGCTCAGTACTCAGGGTGCTGGGTGCTCAGTACTCAGGGTGCTGGGTGCTCAGTGCTCGGGGTGATGGGTGCTCAGTGCTCGGGGTGCTGGGTGCTCAGTGCTGAGGGTGGTGCTGGGTGCTCAGTACTCAGGGTGCCGGGTGCTCAGTGCTCAGGGTGCTGGGTGCTCAGTACTAAGGGTCCTGGGTGCTCAGTATTCAGGGTGCTCGGTGCTCAGTACTCAGGGTGCTGGGTGCTCAGTGTTCAGGGTGCTGGGTACTCAGTACTCAGGGTGCTGGGTGCTCAGTACTCAGGGTGCTGGGTGCTCAGTGCTCAGGGTGCTGGGTGCTCAGTGCTCGGGGTCCTGGGTGCTCAGTGCTCAGGGTGCTGGGTGCTCAGTACTCAGGGTGCTGGGTGCTCAGTGCTCAGGGTGCTGGGTACTCAGTCCTCAGGGTGCTCAGTGCTCAGGGTGCTGGGTGCTCAGTGCTCGGGGTGCTCGGTGCTCAGTACTCAGGGTGCTGAGTGCTCAGTACTCAGGGTGCTGGGTGCTCAGTGCTCAGTGCTCAGGGTGTTGGGTGCTCAGTGCTCAGTGCTCAGGGTGCTGGGTGCTCAGTACTCAGGGTGCTGGGTGCTCAGTACTCAGGGTGCTGGGTGCTCAGTGCTCAGGGTGCTGGGTGCTCAGGACTCTGGGTGTTGGGTGCTCAGTACTCAGGGTGCTGGGTGCTCAGTGCTCGGGGTGCTGGGTGCTCAGTGCTCGGGGTGCTTGGTGCTAAGTGCTCAGGGTGCTGGGTGCTCAGTATTCAGCGTGCTGGGTGCTCAGTTCTCGGGGTGCTCGGTGCTCAGTACTCAAGGTGCTGGGTGCTCAGTGCTCAGGGTGCTGGGTGCTCAGTCCTCGGGGTGCTACGTGCTCAGTGCTCAGGGTGCTGGGTGCTCAGTAGTCAGGGTGCTCGGTGCTCAGTACTCAGGGTTCTCAGTGCTCAGGGTGCTGGGTGCTCAGTACTCAGGGTGCTCAGTGCTCAGTACTCGGGGTGCTGGGTGCTCAGTACTCAGGGTGCTCAGTGCTCAGTACTCGGGGTGCTGGGTGCTCAGTGCTCAGTGTGCTCAGTGCTCAGTGCTCGGGGTGCTGGGTGCTCAGTGCTCGGGGCGCTGGGTGCTCAGTGCTCGAGGTTCTGGTTGCTCAGTACTCAGGGTGCTGTGTGCTCAGTGCTCAGTACTCAGCGTGCTGGGTGCTCAGTGCTCAGAGTGTTGGGTGCTCAGTACTCAGGGTGCTGGGTGCTCAGTGCTCAGTGCTCAGGGTGCTCAGTGCTCAGGGTGCTCAGTGCTCAGGGTGCTGGGTGCTCAGGGTGCTGGGTGCTCAGTGCTCGGGGTGCTGGGTGCTCAGTGCTCAGTGCTCAGGGTGCTGGGTGCTCAGTGCTCAGTGCTCAGGGTGCTGGGTGTTCAGTACTCAGGGTGCTCGGTGCTCAGTGCTCAGGGTGCTGGGTGTTCAGTACTCAGGGTTCTGGGTGCTCAGTGCTCGGGGTGCTGGGTGCTCAGTGCTCAGGGTGATCAGTGCTCAGTACTAAGGGTGCTGGGTGCTCAGTGCTCAGGGTGCTGGGTGCTCAGTCCTCAGGGTGCTCAGTATTCAGGGTGCTCGGTGCTCAGTGCTCAGTACTCAGGGTGCTCAGTACTCAGGGTGCTGGGTGCTCAGTGCTCGGGGTGATGGGTGCTCAGTACTCAGGGTGCTGGGTGCTCAGTACTCGCGGTGCTGGGTGCTCAGTACTCAGGGTGCTGGGTGCTCAGTGCTCGGGGTGCTGGGTGCTCAGTGCTCAGGGTGATCGGTGCTCAGTGCTCAGGGTGCTGGGTGTTCAGTCCTCCGGGTGCTCAGTGCTCAGGGTGCTGGGTGCTCAGTGCTCGGGGTCCTCGGTGCTCAGTACTCAGGGTGCTGATTGCTCAGTACTCAGGGTGCTGGGTGCTCAGTACTCATGGTGCTGGGTGCTCAGTACTCAGGGTGCTGGGTGCTCAGTGCTCAGGGTGCTGGGTGCTCAGTGCGCGGGGTGCTGGGTGCTCAGTGCTCAGTGCTCAGGGTGTTGGGTGCTCAGTGCTCAGTGCTCAGGGTGCTGGGTGTTCAGTACTCAGGGTGCTGGGTGCTCAGTACTCAGGGTGCTGGGTGATCAGTGCTCAGGGTGCTGGGTGCTCAGGACTCTGGGTGTTGGGTGCTCAGTACTCAGGGTGCTGGGTGCTCAGTGCTCGGGGTGCTGGGTGCTCAGTGCTCGGGGTGCTGGGTGCTCAGTGCTCAGGGTGCTGGGTGCTCAGTATTCAGGGTGCTGAGTGCTCAGTACTCAGGGTGCTGGGTGCTCAGTGCTCAGTGCTCAGGGTGTTGGGTGCTCAGTGCTCAGTGCTCAGGGTGCTGGGTGCTCAGTACTCAGGGTGCTGGGTGCTCAGTACTCAGGGTGCTGGGTGCTCAGTGCTCAGGGTGCTGGGTGCTCAGGACTCTGGGTGTTGGGTACTCAGTACTCAGGGTGCTGGGTGCTCAGTGCTCGGGGTGCTGGGTGCTCAGTGCTCGGGGTGCTTGGTGCTCAGTGCTCAGGGTGCTGGGTGCTCAGTATTCAGCGTGCTGGGTGCTCAGTTCTCGGGGTGCTCGGTGCTCAGTACTCAAGGTGCTGGGTGCTCAGTGCTCAGGGTGCTGGGTGCTCAGTCCTCGGGGTGCTACGTGCTCAGTGCTCAGGGTGCTGGGTGCTCAGTAGTCAGGGTGCTCGGTGCTCAGTACTCAGGGTTCTCAGTGCTCAGGGTGCTGGGTGCTCAGTACTCAGGGTGCTCAGTGCTCAGTACTCGGGGTGCTGGGTGCTCAGTACTCAGGGTGCTCAGTGCTCAGTACTCGGGGTGCTGGGTGCTCAGTGCTCAGTGTGCTCAGTGCTCAGTGCTCGGGGTGCTGGGTGCTCAGTGCTCGGGGCGCTGGGTGCTCAGTGCTCGAGGTTCTGGTTGCTCAGTACTCAGGGTGCTGTGTGCTCAGTGCTCAGTACTCAGCGTGCTGGGTGCTCAGTGCTCAGAGTGTTGGGTGCTCAGTACTCAGGGTGCTGGGTGCTCAGTGCTCAGTGCTCAGGGTGCTCAGTGCTCAGGGTGCTCAGTGCTCAGGGTGCTGGGTGCTCAGGGTGCTGGGTGCTCAGTGCTCGGGGTGCTGGGTGCTCAGTGCTCAGTGCTCAGGGTGCTGGGTGCTCAGTGCTCAGTGCTCAGGGTGCTGGGTGTTCAGTACTCAGGGTGCTCGGTGCTCAGTGCTCAGGGTGCTGGGTGCTCAGTACTCAGGGTTCTGGGTGCTCAGTGCTCGGGGTGCTGGGTGCTCAGTGCTCAGGGTGATCAGTGCTCAGTACTAAGGGTGCTGGGTGCTCAGTGCTCAGGGTGCTGGGTGCTCAGTCCTCAGGGTGCTCAGTATTCAGGGTGCTCGGTGCTCAGTGCTCAGTACTCAGGGTGCTCAGTACTCAGGGTGCTGGGTGCTCAGTGCTCGGGGTGATGGGTGCTCAGTACTCAGGGTGCTGGGTGCTCAGTACTCGCGGTGCTGGGTGCTCAGTACTCAGGGTGCTGGGTGCTCAGTGCTCGGGGTGCTGGGTGCTCAGTGCTCAGGGTGATCGGTGCTCAGTGCTCAGGGTGCTGGGTGTTCAGTCCTCCGGGTGCTCAGTGCTCAGGGTGCTGGGTGCTCAGTGCTCGGGGTCCTCGGTGCTCAGTACTCAGGGTGCTGATTGCTCAGTACTCAGGGTGCTGGGTGCTCAGTACTCATGGTGCTGGGTGCTCAGTACTCAGGGTGCTGGGTGCTCAGTGCTCAGGGTGCTGGGTGCTCAGTGCGCGGGGTGCTGGGTGCTCAGTGCTCAGTGCTCAGGGTGTTGGGTGCTCAGTGCTCAGTGCTCAGGGTGCTGGGTGCTCAGTACTCAGGGTGCTGGGTGCTCAGTACTCAGGGTGCTGGGTGATCAGTGCTCAGGGTGCTGGGTGCTCAGGACTCTGGGTGTTGGGTGCTCAGTACTCAGGGTGCTGGGTGCTCAGTGCTCGGGGTGCTGGGTGCTCAGTGCTCGGGGTGCTGGGTGCTCAGTGCTCAGGGTGCTGGGTGCTCAGTATTCAGCGTGCTGGGTGCTCAGTGCTCGGGGTGCTCGGTGCTCAGTACTCAAGGTGCTGGGTGCTCAGTGCTCAGGGTGCTGGGTGCTCACTCCTCGGGGTGCTCCGTGCTCAGTGCTCGGGGTGCTGGGTGCTCAGTGCTCGGGGTGCTGGGTGCTCAGTGCTCAGGGTGCTGGGTGATCAGTATTCAGCGTGCTGGGTGCTCAGTTCTCGGGGTGCTCGGTGCTCAGTACTCAAGGTGCTGGGTGCTCAGTGCTCAGGGTGCTGGGTGCCCAGTCCTCGGGGTGCTCCGTTCTCAGTGCTCAGGGTGCTGGGTGCTCAGTACTCAGGGTGCTCAGTGCTCAGTACTCAGGGTGCTGGGTGCTCAGTACTCAGGGTGCTGGGTGCTCAGTGCTCGGGGTGCTGGGTGCTCAGTGCTGAGGGTGGTGCTGGGTGCTCAGTACTCAGGGTGCTGGGTGCTCAGTGCTCAGGGTGCTGGGTGCTCAGTACTAAGGTTCCTGGGTACTAAGTATTCAGGGTGCTCGGTGCTCAGTACTCAGGGTGCTGGGTGCTCAGTGCCCAGGGTGCTGGGTACTCAGTACTCAGGGTGCCTGGTGCTCAGTACTCAGGGTGCTGGGTGCTCAGTGCTCAGGGTGCTTGGTGCTCAGTGCTCAGGGTGCTGGGTGCTCAGTACTCAGGGTGCTGGGTGCTCAGTGCTCAGGGTGCTGGGTGCTCAGTGCTCAGGGTCCTGGGTGCTCAGTGCTCAGGGTGCTGGGTGCTCAGTACTCAGGGTGCTGGGTGCTCAGTGCTCAGGGTGCTGGGTACTCAGTCCTCAGGGTGCTCAGTGCTCAGGGTGCTGGGTGCTCAGTTCTCGGGGTGCTCGGTGCTCAGTACTCAGGGTGCTGAGTGCTCAGTACTCAGGGTGCTGGGTGCTCAGTACTCATGGTGCTGGGTGCTCAGTACTCAGGGTGCTGGGTGCTCAGTGCTCAGGGTGCTGGGTGCTCAGTGCGCGGGGTGCTGGGTGCTCAGTGCTCGGGGTGCTGGGTGCTCAGTGCTCAGGGTGTCCTGTGCTCAGTGCTCAGTGCTCAGGGTGCTGGGTGCTCAGTACTCAGGGTGCTGGGTGCTCAGTACTCAGGGTGCTGGGTGCTCAGTGCTCAGGGTGCTGGGTGCTCAGGACTCTGGGTGTTGGGTGCTCAGTACTCAGGGTGCTGGGTACTCAGTGCTCGGGGTGCTGGGTGCTCAGTGCTCGGGGTGCTTGGTGCTCAGTGCTCAGGGTGCTGGGTGCTCAGTATTCCACGTGCTGGGTGATCAGTTCTCGGGGTGCTGGGTGCTCAGTACTCAAGGTGCTGGGTGCTCAGTGCTCAGGGTGCTGGGTGCTCAGTACTCTGGGTGTTGGGTGCTCAGTGCTCAGGGTGCTGGGTGCTCAGTACTCAGGGTGCTCAGTGCTCAGGGTGCTGGGTGCTCAGTACTCAGGGTGCTCAGTGCTCAGTACTCGGGGTGCTGGGTGCTCAGTACTCAGGGTGCTCAGTGCTCAGTACTCGGGGTGCTGGGTGCTCAGTGCTCAGGGTGCTCAGTGCTCAGTGCTCGGGGTGCTGGGTGCTCAGTGCTCGGGGCGGTGGGTGCTCAGTGCTCGAGGTGCTGGTTGCTCAGTACACAGGGTGCTGTGTGCTCAGTGCTCAGTACTCAGCGTGCTGGGTGCTCAGTGCTCAGAGTGTTGGGTGCTCAGTACTCAGGGTGCTGGGTGCTCAGTGCTCAGTGCTCAGGGTGCTCAGTTCTCAGGGTGCTCAGTGCTCAGGGTGCTGGGTGCTCAGGGTGCTGGCTGCTCAGTGCTCGGGGTGCTGGGTGCTCAGTGCTCAGTGCTCAGGGTACTGGGTGCTCAGTGCTCAGTGCTCAGTGCTCAGGGTGCTGGGTGTTCAGTACTCAGGGTGCTCGGTGCTCAGTGCTCAGGGTGCTGGGTGCTCAGTACTCAGGGTTCTGGGTGCTCAGTGCTCGGGGTGCTGGGTGCTCAGTCCTCAGGGTGATCAGTGCTCAGTACTAAGGGTGCTGGGTGCTCAGTGCTCAGGGTGATGGGTGCTCAGTCCTCAGGGTGCTCAGTACTCAGGGTGCTCGATGCTCAGTGCTCAGTACTCAGGGTGCTCAGTACTCTGGGTGCTGGGTGCTCAGTGCTCGGGGTGCTGGGTGCTCAGTACTCAGGGTGCTGGGTGCTCAGTACTCGGGGTGCTGGGTGCTCAGTACTCAGTTTGCTGGGTGCTCAGTGCTCGGGGTGCTGGGTGCTCAGTGCTCTGGGTGATCGGTGCTCAGTGCTCAGGGTGCTGGGTGCTCAGTCCTCCGGGTGCTCAGTGCTCAGGGTGCTGGGTGCTCAGTACTCAGGGTGCTGGGTTCTCAGTACTCGCGGTACTGGGTGCTCAGTGCGCGGGGTGCTGGGTGCTCAGTGCTCGGGGTGCTGGGTGCTCAGTGCTCAGTGTGATCGGTGCTCCGTACTCAGGGTGCTCAGTACTCAGGGTGCTGGCTGCTCAGTGCTCGCTGTGCTGGGTGCTCAGTACTCGGGGAGCTGGGTGCTCTGTACTCAGGGTGCTGGGTGCTCAGTGCTCGGGGTCCTGGGTGCTCAGTGCTCATGGTGCTCAGTGCTCAGGGTGCTGGGTGCTCAGTGCTCGGGGTGCTCGGTGCTCAGTACTCAGGGTGCTGAGTGCTCAGTGCTCAGGGTGCTGTGTGCTCAGTGCTCAGGGTGCTGGGTGCTCAGTGCTCGGGGTGCTGGGTGCTCAGTGCTCGGGGTGCTGGCTGCTCAGTGCTCAGTGCTCAGTTTGTTCGGTGCTCAGTGCTCAGTGCTCAGGGTGCTGGGTGCTCAGTACTCAGGGTCCTGGGAGCTCAGTACTCAGGGTGCTGGGTGCTCAGTGCTCAGGGTGCTGGGTGCTCAGGACTCTGGGTGTTGGGTGCTCAGTACTCAGGGTGCTGGGTGCTCAGTGCTCGGGGTGCTGGGTGCTCAGTGCTCCGGGTGCTGGGTGCTCAGTGCTCAGGGTGCTGGGTGCTCAGTATTCAGGGTGCTGGGTGCTCAGTGCTCGGGGTGCTCGGTGCTCAGTACTCAAGGTGCTGAGTAATCAGTGCTCAGGGTGCTGGGTGCTCAGTCCTCGGGGTGCTCCGTGCTCAGTGCTCAGAGTGTTGGGTGCTCAGTACTCAGGGTGCTCGGTGCTCAGTACTCAGGGTTCTCAGTGCTCAGGGTGCTGGGTGCTCAGTACTCAGGGTGCTCAGTGCTCAGTACTCAGGGTGCTGGGTGCTCAGTGCTCAGTGTGCTCAGTGCTCAGTGCTCGGGGTGCTGGGTGCTCAGTGCTCGGGGCGCTGGGTGCTCAGTGCTCGAGGTGCTGGATGCTCAGTACTCAGGGTGCTGTGTGCTCAGTGCTCAGTACTCAGCGTGCTGGGTGCTCAGTGCTCAGAGTGTTGGGTGCTCAGTGCTCAGGGTGCTCTGTGCTCAGTACTCAGGGTGCTGGTTTCTCAGTGCTCGGGGTGCTGCGTGCTCAGTGCTCAGGGTGCTTGGTGCTCTGTGCTCAGGGTGCTGGGTGCTCAGTACTCAGGGTGCTGGGTGCTCAGTGCTCGGGGTGCTCGGTGCTCAGAACTCAAGGTGCTGGGTGCTCAGTGCTCAGGGTGCCGGGTGCTCAGTCCTCGGGGTGCTCCGTGCTCAGTGATCAGGGTGCTGGGTGCTCAGTACTCAGGGTGCTCGGGGCTCAGTACTCAGGGTTCTCAGTGCTCATTACTCAGGGTGCTGGGTGCTAAGTGCTCAGGGTGCTGGGTGCTCAGTACTCAGGATGCTCAGTGCTCAGTACTCGGAGTGCTTGGTGCTCAGTACTCAGGGTGCTCAGTGCTCAGTACTCGGGGTGCTGTTTGCTCAGTGCTCAGGGTGCTCAGTGCTCAGTGCTCGGGGTGCTGGGTGCTCAGTGCTCGGGGCGCTGGGTGCTCAGTGCTCGGGGTGCTGGGTGCTCAGTACTCGGGGTGCTGGGTGCTCAGTACTCAGGGTGCTCAGTGCTCAGTACTCAGTGCTCAGGGTGCTCAGTGCTCAGTGCTCGGGGTGCTGGGTGCTCAGTGCTCGGGGCGCTGGGTGCTCAGTGCTCGGGGTGCTGGGTGCTCAGTACTCGGGGTGCTGGGTGCTCAGTACTCTGGGTGTTGGGTGCTCAGTACTCAGGGTGCTGGGTGCTACGTGCTCGGGGTGCTGGGTGCTCAGTACTCAGGGTGCTGGGTGCTCAGTACTCAGGGTGCTGGGTGCTTAGTGCTCGAGGTGCTCGGTGCTCAGTACTCAAGGTGCTGGGTGCTCAGTTCTCAGGGTGCTGCGTGCTCAGTCCTCGGGGTGCTCCATGCTCAGGGTGCTGGGTGCTCAGTGCTCAGGGTGCTGGGTGCTCAGTGCTCGGGGTGCTGGGTGCTGAGTGCTCAGGGTGCTGGGTGCTCAGTGCTCGGGGTGCTCGGTGCTCAGTGCTCAGGGTCCTGGGTGCTCAGTACTCAGGGTGCTGGGTGCATAGTACTCAGGGTGCTCAGTGCTCAGTACACAGGGTGCTGGGTGCTCAGTGCTCGGGGTGCTGGGTGCTCAGTGCTCAGTACTCAGGGTGCTGGGTGCTCAGTGCTCGGGGTGCTGGTTGCTCAGTACTCAGCGTGCTGGGTGCTCAGTACTCAGGGTGCTGGGTGCTCAGTGCTCAGGGTGCTGGGTGCTCAGTGCTCAGGGTGCTCAGTGCTCGGGGAGCTCGGTGCTCAGTACTCAGGGTGCAGGGTGCTCAGTACTCAGTGCTCGGGGTCCTGGGTGCTCAGTGCTCGGGCTGCTGGGCGCTCAGTGCTCGGGGTGCTTAGTGCTCAGTACTCAGGGTGCTGGGTGCTCAGTACTCAGGGTGCTGGGTGCTCATTCTCGGGGTGCTGGGTGCTCAGTGCTCGTGGTGCTGGGTGCTCAGTACTCAGGGTGCTCGGTTCTCAGTACTCAGGGTGCTGGGTGCACATTATCGGGGTGCTGGGTGCTCAGTGCTCGGGGTGCTGGGTGCTCAGTACTCAGGGTGCTGGGTGCTCAGTACTCAGGGTGCTGGGTGCTCACTACTCAGGGTGCTCGGTTCTCAGTACTCAGGGTGCTGGGTGCACATTATCGGGGTGCTGGGTGCTCAGTGCTCGGGGTGCTGGGTGCTCAGTACTCAGGGTGCTGGGGGCTCAGTACTCAGGGTGCTGGGTGCTCAGTACTCAGGGTGATCTGTTCTCAGTAATCAGGTTGCAAGGTGCTCAGTGCTCGGGGTGCTGGGTGCTCAGTACCAGGGGTGCTCAGTGATCAGTACTCATGGTGCTGGGTGCTCAGTACTCAGGGTGCTGGGTGTTCAGTGCTCGGGGTGCTCGGTGCTCAGTACTCGGGGTGCTGGGTGCTCAGTACTCGGGGTGCTGGGTGCTCAGTGCTCAGGGTGCTGGGTGCTCAGTGCTCGGGGTCCTGGGTGCTCAGTGCCCAGGGTGATAGGTGCTCAGTACTCAGGGTGCTGGGTGCTCAGTGCTCAGGGTGCTGGGTGCGCAGTCCTCAGGGTGCTCAGTGCTCAGGGTGCTGGGTGCTCAGTGCTCGGGGTGCTCGGTGCTCAGTACTCAGGGTGCTGAGTGCTCAGTACTCAGGGTGCTGGGTGCTCAGTACTCATGGTGCTGGGTGCTCAGTACTCAGGGGGCTGGGTGCTCAGTGCTCAGGGTGCTGGGTGCTCAGTGCTCAGGGTGCTGGGTGCTCAGTGCTCGGGGTGCTGGGTGCTCAGTGCTCGGGGTGCTGGGTGCTCAGTGCTCAGTGCTCAGGGTGTTGGGTGCTCAGTGCTCAGTGCTCAGGGTGCTGGGTGCTCAGTACTCAGGGTGCTGGGTGCTCAGTACTCAGGGTGCTGGGTGCTCAGTGCTCAGGGTGCTGGGTGCTCAGTACTCTGGTTGTTGGGTGCTCAGTACTCAGGGTGCTGGGTGCTCAGTGCTCAGGGTGCTGGGTGATCAGTGCTCAGGGTGCTGGGTGCTCAGTGATCGGGGTGCTGGGTGCTCAGTACTCAGGGTGCTCAGTGCTCGGGGAGCTCGGTGCTCAGTACTCAGGGTGCTGGGTGCTCAGTACTCAGTGCTCGGGGTGCTGGGTGCTCAGTGCTCTGGGTGCTTAGTGCTCAGTACTCAGGGTGCTGGGTGCTCAGTACTCAGGGTGCTGGGTGCTCATTCTCCGGGTGCTGGGTGCTCAGTGCTCGGGGTGCTGGGTGCTCAGTACTCAGGGTGCTGGGGGCTCAGTACTCAGGGTGCTGGGTGCTCAGTACTCAGGGTGCTCGGATCTCAGTATTCAGGGTGCTGGGTGCTCATTCTCGGGGTGCTGGGTGCTCAGTACTCGGGGTGCTCAGTGCTCAGTACTCAGGGTGCTGGGTGCTCAGTGCTCAGGGTGCTGGGTGCTCAGTACTAAGCGTCCTGTGTGCTCAGTATTCAGGGTGCTCGGTGCTCAGTACTCAGGGTGCTGGGTGCTCAGTGCTCAGGGTGCTGGGCACTCAGTACTCAGGGGGCTGGGTGCTCAGTACTCAGGGTGCTGGGTGCTCAGTGCTCAGGGTGCTTGGTGCTCACTGCTCAGGGTGCTGGGTGCTCAGTACTCAGCGTGCTGGGTGCTCAGTGCTCAGGGTGATCGGTGCTCAGTACTCAGGGTGCTCAGTACTCAGGGTGCTGGCTGCTCAGTGCTCGGGGTGCTGGGTGCTCAGTACTCGGGGTGCTGGGTGCTCTGTACTCAGGGTGCTGGGTGCTCAATGCTCGGGGTCCTGGGTGCTCAGTGCTCAGGGTGATCGGTGCTCAGTACTCAGGGTGCTGGGTGCTCAGTGCTCAGGGTGCTGGGTATTCAGTCCTCAGGGTGCTCAGTGCTCAGGGTGCTGGGTGCTCAGTGCTCGGGGTGCTCGGTGCTCAGTACTCAGGGTGCTGAGTGCTCAGTACTCAGGGTGCTGGGTGCTCAGTACTCGTGGTGCTGGGTGCTCAGTACTCAGGGTGCTGGGTGCTCAGTGCTCAGGGTGCTGGGTGCTCAGTGCTCGGGGTGCTGGGTGCTCAGTGCTCAGTGCTCTGGGTGTTGGGTGCTCAGTGCTCAGTGCTCAGGGTGCTGGGTGCTCAGTACTCAGGGTGCTGGGTGCTCAGTACACAGGGTGCTGGGTGCTCAGTGCTCAGGGTGCTGGGTGCTCAGGACTCTGGGTGTTGGGTGCTCAGTACTCAGGGTGCTGGGTGCTCAGTGCTCGGGGTGCTGGGTGCTCAGTGCTCGGGGTGCTGGGTGATCAGTGCTCAGGGTGCTGGGTGCTCAGTATTCAGCGTGCTGGGTGCTCAGTTCTCGGGGTGCTCGGTGCTCAGTACTCAAGGTGCTGGGTGCTCAGTGCTCAGGGTGCTGGGTGCCCAGTCCTCGGGGTGCTCCGTTCTCAGTGCTCAGGGTGCTGGGTGCTCAGTACTCAGGGTGCTCAGTGCTCAGTACTCAGGGTGCTGGGTGCTCAGTACTCAGGGTGCTGGGTGCTCAGTGCTCGGGGTGATGGGTGCTCAGTGCTCGGGGTGCTCGGTGCTCAGTACTCAGGGTGCTGAGTGCTCAGTACTCAGGGTGCTGGGTGCTCAGTACTCATGGTGCTGGGTGCTCAGTACTCAGGGTGCTGGGTGCTCAGTGCTCAGGGTGCTGGGTGCTCAGTGCGCGGGGTGCTGGGTGCTCAGTGCTCGGGGTGCTGGGTGCTCAGTGCTCAGTGCTCAGGGTGTTGGGTGCTCAGTGCTCAGTGCTCAGGGTGCTGGGTGCTCAGTACTCAGGGTGCTGGGTGCTCAGTGCTCGGGGTCCTTGGTGCTCAGTACTCAGGGTGCTGATTGCTCAGTACTCAGGGTGCTCGGTGCTCAGTACTCAAGGTGCTGGGTGCTCAGTGCTCAGGGTGCTGGGTGCTCAGTCCTCGGGGTGCTACGTGCTCAGTGCTCAGGGTGCTGGGTGCTCAGTAGTCAGGGTGCTCGGTGCTCAGTACTCAGGGTGCTCAGTGCTCAGTACTCGGGGTGCTGGGTGCTCAGTACTCAGGGTGCTCAGTGCTCAGTACTCGGGGTGCTGGGTGCTCAGTGCTCAGTGTGCTCAGTGCTCAGTGCTCGGGGTGCTGGGTGCTCAGTGCTCGGGGCGCTGGGTGCTCAGTGCTCGAGGTTCTGGTTGCTCAGTACTCAGGGTGCTGTGTGCTCAGTGCTCAGTACTCAGCGTGCTGGGTGCTCAGTGCTCAGAGTGTAGGGTGCTCAGTACTCAGGGTGCTGGGTGCTCAGTGCTCAGTGCTCAGGGTGCTCAGTGCTCAGGGTGCTCAGTGCTCAGGGTGCTGGGTGCTCAGGGTGCTGGGTGCTCAGTGCTCGGGGTGCTGGGTGCTCAGTGCTCAGTGCTCAGGGTGCTGGGTGCTCAGTGCTCAGTGCTCAGGGTGCTGGGTGTTCAGTACTCAGGGTGCTCGGTGCTCAGTGCTCAGGGTGCTGGGTGCTCAGTACTCAGGGTTCTGGGTGCTCAGTGCTCGGGGTGCTGGGTGCTCAGTGCTCAGGGTGATCAGTGCTCAGTACTAAGGGTGCTGGGTGCTCAGTGCTCAGGGTGCTGGGTGCTCAGTCCTCAGGGTGCTCAGTATTCAGGGTGCTCGGTGCTCAGTGCTCAGTACTCAGGGTGCTCAGTACTCAGGGTGCTGGGTGCTCAGTGCTCGGGGTGATGGGTGCTCAGTACTCAGGGTGCTGGGTGCTCAGTACTCGGGGTGCTGGGTGCTCAGTACTCAGGGTGCTGGGTGCTCAGTGCTCGGGGTGCTGGGTGCTCAGTGCTCCGGGTGATCGGTGCTCAGTGCTCAGGGTGCTGGGTGTTCAGTCCTCCGGGTGCTCAGTGCTCAGGGTGCTGGGTGCTCAGTGCTCGGGGTCCTCGGTGCTCAGTACTCAGGGTGCTGATTGCTCAGTACTCAGGGTGCTGGGTGCTCAGTACTCATGGTGCTGGGTGCTCAGTACTCAGGGTGCTGGGTGCTCAGTGCTCAGGGTGCTGGGTGCTCAGTGCGCGGGGTGCTGGGTGCTCAGTGCTCAGTGCTCAGGGTGTTGGGTGCTCAGTGCTCAGTGCTCAGGGTGCTGGGTGCTCAGTACTCAGGGTGCTGGGTGCTCAGTACTCAGGGTGCTGGGTGATCAGTGCTCAGGGTGCTGGGTGCTCAGGACTCTGGGTGTTGGGTGCTCAGTACTCAGGGTGCTGGGTGCTCAGTGCTCGGGGTGCTGGGTGCTCAGTGCTCGGGGTGCTGGGTGCTCAGTGCTCAGGGTGCTGGGTGCTCAGTATTCAGCGTGCTGGGTGCTCAGTGCTCGGGGTGCTCGGTGCTCAGTACTCAAGGTGCTGGGTGCTCAGTGCTCAGGGTGCTGGGTGCTCACTCCTCGGGGTGCTCCGTGCTCAGTGCTCGGGGTGCTGGGTGCTCAGTGCTCGGGGTGCTGGGTGCTCAGTGCTCAGGGTGCTGGGTGATCAGTATTCAGCGTGCTGGGTGCTCAGTTCTCGGGGTGCTCGGTGCTCAGTACTCAAGGTGCTGGGTGCTCAGTGCTCAGGGTGCTGGGTGCCCAGTCCTCGGGGTGCTCCGTTCTCAGTGCTCAGGGTGCTGGGTGCTCAGTACTCAGGGTGCTCAGTGCTCAGTACTCAGGGTGCTGGGTGCTCAGTACTCAGGGTGCTGGGTGCTCAGTGCTCGGGGTGCTGGGTGCTCAGTGCTGAGGGTGGTGCTGGGTGCTCAGTACTCAGGGTGCTGGGTGCTCAGTGCTCAGGGTGCTGGGTGCTCAGTACTAAGGTTCCTGGGTACTAAGTATTCAGGGTGCTCGGTGCTCAGTACTCAGGGTGCTGGGTGCTCAGTGCCCAGGGTGCTGGGTACTCAGTACTCAGGGTGCTGGGTGCTCAGTACTCAGGGTGCTGGGTGCTCAGTGCTCAGGGTGCTTGGTGCTCAGTGCTCAGGGTGCTGGGTGCTCAGTACTCAGGGTGCTGGGTGCTCAGTGCTCAGGGTGCTGGGTGCTCAGTGCTCAGGGTCCTGGGTGCTCAGTGCTCAGGGTGCTGGGTGCTCAGTACTCAGGGTGCTGGGTGCTCAGTGCTCAGGGTGCTGGGTACTCAGTCCTCAGGGTGCTCAGTGCTCAGGGTGCTGGGTGCTCAGTGCTCGGGGTGCTCGGTGCTCAGTACTCAGGGTGCTGAGTGCTCAGTACTCAGGGTGCTGGGTGCTCAGTACTCATGGTGCTGGGTGCTCAGTACTCAGGGTGCTGGGTGCTCAGTGCTCAGGGTGCTGGGTGCTCAGTGCGCGGGGTGCTGGGTGCTCAGTGCTCGGGGTGCTGGGTGCTCAGTGCTCGGGGTGCTGGGTGCTCAGTGCTCAGTGCTCAGGGTGTCCTGTGCTCAGTGCTCAGTGCTCAGGGTGCTGGGTGCTCAGTGCTCGGGGTCCTCGGTGCTTAGTACTCAGGGTGCTGATTGCTCAGTACTCAGGGTGCTGGGTGCTCAGTACTCATGGTGCTGGGTGCTCAGTACTCAGGGTGCTGGGTGCTCAGTGCTCAGGGTGCTGGGTGCTCAGTGCGCGGGGTGCTGGGTGCTCAGTGCTCAGTGCTCAGGGTATTGGGTGCTCAGTGCTCAGTGCTCAGGGTGCTGGGTGCTCAGTACTCAGGGTGCTGGGTGCTCAGTACTCAGGGTGCTGGGTGATCAGTGCTCAGGGTGCTGGGTGCTCAGGACTCTGGGTGTTGGGTGCTCAGTACTCAGGGTGCTGGGTGCTCAGTGCTCGGGGTGCTGGGTGCTCAGTGCTCGGGGTGCTGGGTGCTCAGTGCTCAGGGTGCTGGGTGCTCAGTATTCAGCGTGCTGGGTGCTCAGTGCTCGGGGTGCTCGGTGCTCAGTACTCAAGGTGCTGGGTGCTCAGTGCTCAGGGTGCTGGGTGCTCACTCCTCGGGGTGCTCCGTGCTCAGTGCTCGGGGTGCTGGGTGCTCAGTGCTCGGGGTGCTGGGTGCTCAGTGCTCAGGGTGCTGGGTGATCAGTATTCAGCGTGCTGGGTGCTCAGTTCTCGGGGTGCTCGGTGCTCAGTACTCAAGGTGCTGGGTGCTCAGTGCTCAGGGTGCTGGGTGCCCAGTCCTCGGGGTGCTCCGTTCTCAGTGCTCAGGGTGCTGGGTGCTCAGTACTCAGGGTGCTCAGTGCTCAGTACTCAGGGTGCTGGGTGCTCAGTACTCAGGGTGCTGGGTGCTCAGTGCTCGGGGTGCTGGGTGCTCAGTGCTGAGGGTGGTGCTGGGTGCTCAGTACTCAGGGTGCTGGGTGCTCAGTGCTCAGGGTGCTGGGTGCTCAGTACTAAGGTTCCTGGGTACTAAGTATTCAGGGTGCTCGGTGCTCAGTACTCAGGGTGCTGGGTGCTCAGTGCCCAGGGTGCTGGGTACTCAGTACTCAGGGTGCTGGGTGCTCAGTACTCAGGGTGCTGGGTGCTCAGTGCTCAGGGTGCTTGGTGCTCAGTGCTCAGGGTGCTGGGTGCTCAGTACTCAGGGTGCTGGGTGCTCAGTGCTCAGGGTGCTGGGTACTCAGTCCTCAGGGTGCTCAGTGCTCAGGGTGCTGGGTGCTCAGTGCTCGGGGTGCTCGGTGCTCAGTACTCAGGGTGCTGAGTGCTCAGTACTCAGGGTGCTGGGTGCTCAGTACTCATGGTGCTGGGTGCTCAGTACTCAGGGTGCTGGGTGCTCAGTGCTCAGGGTGCTGGGTGCTCAGTGCGCGGGGTGCTGGGTGCTCAGTGCTCGGGGTGCTGGGTGCTCAGTGCTCAGTGCTCAGGGTGTCCTGTGCTCAGTGCTCAGTGCTCAGGGTGCTGGGTGCTCAGTACTCAGGGTGCTGGGTGCTCAGTCCTCAGGGTGCTGGGTGCTCAGTGCTCAGGGTGCTGGGTGCTCAGGACTCTGGGTGTTGGGTGCTCAGTACTCAGGGTGCTGGGTACTCAGTGCTCGGGGTGCTGGGTGCTCAGTGCTCGGGGTGCTTGGTGCTCAGTGCTCAGGGTGCTGGGTGCTCAGTATTCAGCGTGCTGGGTGATCAGTTCTCGGGGTGCTCGGTGCTCAGTACTCAAGGTGCTGGGTGCTCAGTGCTCAGGGTGCTGGGTGCTCAGTACTCTGGGTGTTGGGTGCTCAGTGCTCAGGGTGCTGGGTGCTCAGTGCTCAGGGTGATGTGTGCTCAGTACTCAGGGTGCTCGGTGCTCAGTACTCAGGGTTCTCAGTGCTCAGGGTGCTGGGTGCTCAGTGCTCGGGGTGATGGGTGCTCAGTACTCAGGGTGCTGGGTGCTCAGTACTCGGGGTGCTGGGTGCTCAGTACTCAGGGTGCTGGGTGCTCAGTGCTCGGGGTGCTGGGTGCTCAGTGCTCAGGGTGATCGGTGCTCAGTGCTCAGGGTGCTGGGTGTTCAGTCCTCCGGGTGCTCAGTGCTCAGGGTGCTGGGTGCTCAGTGCTCGGGGTCCTCGGTGCTCAGTACTCAGGGTGCTGATTGCTCAGTACTCAGGGTGCTGGGTGCTCAGTACTCATGGTGCTGGGTGCTCAGTACTCAGGGTGCTGGGTGCTCAGTGCTCAGGGTGCTGGGTGCTCAGTGCGCGGGGTGCTGGGTGCTCAGTGCTCAGTTCTCAGGGTGTTGGGTGCTCAGTGCTCAGTGCTCAGGGTGCTGGGTGCTCAGTACTCAGGGTGCTGGGTGCTCAGTACTCAGGGTGCTGGGTGATCAGTGCTCAGGGTGCTGGGTGCTCAGGACTCTGGGTGTTGGGTGCTCAGTACTCAGGGTGCTGGGTGCTCAGTGCTCGGGGTGCTGGGTGCTCAGTGCTCGGGGTGCTGGGTGCTCAGTGCTCAGGGTGCTGGGTGCTCAGTATTCAGCGTGCTGGGTGCTCAGTGCTCGGGGTGCTCGGTGCTCAGTACTCAAGGTGCTGGGTGCTCAGTGCTCAGGGTGCTGGGTGCTCACTCCTCGGGGTGCTCCGGGCTCAGTGCTCGGGGTGCTGGGTGCTCAGTGCTCGGGGTGCTGGGTGCTCAGTGCTCAGGGTGCTGGGTGATCAGTATTCAGCGTGCTGGGTGCTCAGTTCTCGGGGTGCTCGGTGCTCAGTACTCAAGGTGCTGGGTGCTCAGTGCTCAGGGTGCTGGGTGCCCAGTCCTCGGGGTGCTCCGTTCTCAGTGCTCAGGGTGCTGGGTGCTCAGTACTCAGGGTGCTCAGTGCTCAGTACTCAGGGTGCTGGGTGCTCAGTACTCAGGGTGCTGGGTGCTCAGTGCTCGGGGTGCTGGGTGCTCAGTGCTGAGGGTGGTGCTGGGTGCTCAGTACTCAGGGTGCTGGGTGCTCAGTGCTCAGGGTGCTGGGTGCTCAGTACTAAGGTTCCTGGGTACTAAGTATTCAGGGTGCTCGGTGCTCAGTACTCAGGGTGCTGGGTGCTCAGTGCCCAGGGTGCTGGGTACTCAGTACTCAGGGTGCTGGGTGCTCAGTACTCAGGGTGCTGGGTGCTCAGTGCTCAGGGTGCTTGGTGCTCAGTGCTCAGGGTGCTGGGTGCTCAGTACTCAGGGTGCTGGGTGCTCAGTGCTCAGGGTGCTGGGTGCTCAGTGCTCAGGGTCCTGGGTGCTCAGTGCTCAGGGTGCTGGGTGCTCAGTACTCAGGGTGCTGGGTGCTCAGTGCTCAGGGTGCTGGGTACTCCGTCCTCAGGGTGCTCAGTGCTCAGGGTGCTGGGTGCTCAGTGCTCGGGGTGCTCGGTGCTCAGTACTCAGGGTGCTGAGTGCTCAGTACTCAGGGTGCTGGGTGCTCAGTACTCATGGTGCTGGGTGCTCAGTACTCAGGGTGCTGGGTGCTCAGTGCTCAGGGTGCTGGGTGCTCAGTGCGCGGGGTGCTGGGTGCTCAGTGCTCGGTGTGCTGGGTGCTCAGTGCTCAGTGCTCAGGGTGTCCTGTGCTCAGTGCTCAGTGCTCAGGGTGCTGGGTGCTCAGTACTCAGGGTGCTGGGTGCTCAGTACTCAGGGTGCTGGGTGCTCAGTGCTCAGGGTGCTGGGTGCTCAGGACTCTGGGTGTTGGGTGCTCAGTACTCAGGGTGCTGGGTACTCAGTGCTCGGGGTGCTGGGTGCTCAGTGCTCGGGGTGCTTGGTGCTCAGTGCTCAGGGTGCTGGGTGCTCAGTATTCAGCGTGCTGGGTGATCAGTTCTCGGGGTGCTCGGTGCTCAGTACTCAAGGTGCTGGGTGCTCAGTGCTCAGGGTGCTGGGTGCTCAGTACTCTGGGTGTTGGGTGCTCAGTGCTCAGGGTGCTGGGTGCTCAGTGCTCAGGGTGATGTGTGCTCAGTACTCAGGGTGCTCGGTGCTCAGTACTCAGGGTTCTCAGTGCTCAGGGTGCTGGGTGCTCAGTACTCAGGGTGCTCAGTCCTCAGGCTGCTGGGTGCTCAGTACTCAGGGTGCTCAGTGCTCAGTACTCGGGGTGCTGGGTGCTCAGTACTCAGGGTGCTCAGTGCTCAGTACTCGGGGTGCTGGGTGCTCAGTGCTCAGGGTGCTCAGTGCTCAGTGCTCGGGGTGCTGGGTGCTCAGTGCTCGGGGCGGTGGGTGCTCAGTGCTCGAGGTGCTGGTTGCTCAGTACACAGGGTGCTGTGTGCTCAGTGCTCAGTACTCAGCGTGCTGGGTGCTCAGTGCTCAGAGTGTTGGGTGCTCAGTACTCAGGGTGCTGGGTGCTCAGTGCTCAGTGCTCAGGGTGCTCAGTTCTCAGGGTGCTCAGTGCTCAGGGTGCTGGGTGCTCAGGGTGCTGGCTGCTCAGTGCTCGGGGTGCTGGGTGCTCAGTGCTCAGTGCTCAGGGTGCTGGGTGCTCAGTGCTCAGTGCTCAGTGCTCAGGGTGCTGGGTGTTCAGTACTCAGGGTGCTCGGTGCTCAGTGCTCAGGGTGCTGGGTGCTCAGTACTCAGGGTTCTGGGTGCTCAGTGCTCGGGGTGCTGGGTGCTCAGTCCTCAGGGTGATCAGTGCTCAGTACTAAGGGTGCTGGGTGCTCAGTGCTCAGGGTGATGGGTGCTCAGTCCTCAGGGTGCTCAGTACTCAGGGTGCTCGATGCTCAGTGCTCAGTACTCAGGGTGCTCAGTACTCAGGGTGCTGGGTGCTCAGTGCTCGGGGTGCTGGGTGCTCAGTACTCAGGGTGCTGGGTGCTCAGTACTCGGGGTGCTGGGTGCTCAGTACTCAGTTTGCTGGGTGCACAGTGCTCGGGGTGCTGGGTGCTCAGTGCTCTGGGTGATCGGTGCTCAGTGCTCAGGGTGCTGGGTGCTCAGTCCTCCGGGTGCTCAGTGCTCAGGGTGCTGGGTGCTCAGTACTCAGGGTGCTGGGTGCTCAGTACTCGGGGTGCTGGGTGCTCAGTGCGCGGGGTGCTGGGTGCTCAGTGCACGGGGTGCTGGGTGCTCAGTGCTCAGTGCTCAGGGTGTTGGGTGCTCAGTGCTCAGGGTGCTGGGTGCTCACTACTCAGGGTGCTGGGTGCTCAGTACTCAGGGTGCTGGGTGATCAGTGCTCAGGGTGCTGGGTGGTCAGGACTCTGGGTGTTGGGTGCTCAGTACTCAGGGTGCTGGGTGCTCAGTGCTCGGGGTGCTGGGTGCTCAGTGCTCGGGGTGCTGAGTGCTCAGTGCTCAGGGTGCTGGGTGCTCAGTATTCAGCGTGCTGGGTGCTCAGTGCTCGGGGTGCTCGGTGCTCAGTACTCAAGGTGCTCTGTGCTCAGTGCTCAGGATGCTGGGTGCTCACTCCACGGGGTGCTCCGTGCTCAGTGCTCAGGGTGCTGGGTGTTCAGTACTCAGGTTGCTCGGTGCTCAGTACTCCGGGTTCTCAGTGCTCAGGGTGCTCAGTGCTCAGTACTCGGGGTGCTGGGTGCTCAGTACTCAGGGTGCTCAGTGCTCAGTACTCGGGGTGCTGGGTGCTCAGTGCTCAGTGTGCTCAGTGCTCAGTGCTCGGGGTGCTGGGTGCTCAGTGCTCGGGGCGCTGGGTGCTCAGTGCTCGAGGTGCTGGTTGCTCAGTACACAGGGTGCTGTGTGCTCAGTGCTCAGTACTCAGCGTGCTGGGTGCTCAGTGCTCAGAGTGTTGGGTGCTCAGTACTCAGGGTGCTGGGTGCTCAGTGCTCAGTGCTCAGGGTGCTCAGTGCTCAGGGTGCTCAGTGCTCAGAGTGCTGGGTGCTCAGTGCTCGGGGTGCTGGGTGCTCAGTACTCGGGGTGCTCAGTGCTCAGTACTCAGGGTGCTGGGTGCTCAGTACTCTGGGTGCTGGGTGCTCAGTACTCAGGGTGCTGGGTGCTCAGTGCTCGGGGTGCTGGGTGCTCAGTGCTCAGGGTGATCGGTGCTCAGTGCTCAGGGTGCAGGGTGCTCAGTCCTCCGCGTGCTCAGTGCTCAGGGTGCTGGGTGCTCAGTGCTCGGGGTGCTCGGTGCTCAGTACTCAGGGTGCTGAGTGCTCAGTACTCAGGGTGCTGGGTGCTCAGTACTCAGGGTGCTGGGTGCTCAGTACTCAGGGTGCTGGGTGCTCAATGCTCAGGGTGCTGGGTGCTCAGTGCTCAGGATGCTGGGTGCTCAGTGCTCGGGGTGCTGGGTGCTCAGTGCTGTGGTGCTGGGTGCTCAGTGCTCAGTGCTCAGGGTGCTGGGTGCTCAGTGCTCAGTGCTCAGGGTGCTGGTTGCTCAGTACTCAGGGTGCTGGGTGCTCAGTACTCAGGGTGCTGGGTGCTCAGTGCTCAGGGTGCTCTGTGCTCAGTACTCAGGGTGCTGGTAGCTCAGTGCTCGGGGTGCTGCGTGCTCTGTGCTCAGGGTGCTGGGTGCTCAGTGCTCAGGGTGCTGGGTGCTCAGTGCTCAGGGTGCTGGGTGCTCAGTCCTCCGGGTGCTCAGTGCTCAGGGTGCTGGGTGCTCAGTGCTCGGGGTCCTCGGTGCTCAGTACTCAGGGTGCTGAGTGCTCAGTACTCAGGGTGCTGGGTGCTCAGTACTCATGGTGTTGGGTGCTCAGTACTCAGGGTGCTGGGTGCTCAGTGCTCAGGGTGCTGGGTGCTCAGTGCGCGGGGTGCTGGGTTCTCAGTGCTCAGTGCTCAGGGTGTTGGGTGCTCAGTGCTCAGTGCTCAGGGTGCTGGGTGCTCAGTACTCAGGGTGCTGGGTGCTCAGTACGCAGGGTGCTGGGTGATCAGTGCTCAGGGTGCTGGGTGCTCAGGACTCTGGGTGTTGGGTGCTCAGTACTCAGGGTGCTGGGTGCTCAGTGCTCGGGGTGCTTGGTGCTCAGTGCTCGGGGTGCTGGGTGCTCAGTGCTCAGGGTGCTGGGTGCTCAGTATTCAGCGTGCTGGGTGCTCAGTGCTCGGAGTGCTCGGTGCTCAGTACTCAAGGTGCTGGGTGCTCAGTGCTCAGGGTGCTGGGTGATCAGTATTCAGCGTGCTGGGTGCTCAGTGCTCGGGGTGCTCGGTGCTCAGTACTCAAGGTGCTGGGTGCTCAGTGCTCAGGGTGCTGGGTGCTCACTCCTCGGGGTGCTCCGTGCTCAGTGCACAGGGTGCTGGGTGTTCAGTACTCAGGTTGCTCGGTGCTCAGTACTCCGGATTCTCAGTGCTCAGGGTGCTCAGTGCTCAGTACTCGGGGTGCTGGGTGCTCAGTACTCAGGGTGCTCAGTGCTCAGTACTCGGGGTGCTGGGTGCTCAGTGCTCAGTGTGCTCAGTGCTCAGTGCTCGGGGTGCTGGGTGCTCAGTGCTCGGGGCGCTGGGTGCTCAGTGCTCGAGGTGCTGGTTGCTCAGTACTCAGGGTGCTGTGTGCTCAGTGCTCAGTACTCAGCGTGCTGGGTGCTCAGTGCTCAGAGTGTTGTGTGCTCAGTACTCAGGGTGCTGGGTGCTCAGTGCTCAGTGCTCAGGGTGCTCAGTGCTCAGGGTGCTCAGTGCTCAGGGTGCTGGGTGCTCAGTGCTCGGGGTGCTGGGTGCTCAGTACTCGGGGTGCTCAGTGCTCAGTACTCAGGGTGCTGGGTGCTCAGTACTCTGGGTGCTGGGTGCTCAGTACTCAGGGTGCTGGGTGCTCAGTGCTCGGGGTGCTGGGTGCTCATTGCTCAGGGTGATCGGTGCTCAGTGCTCAGGGTGCTGGGTGCTCAGTCCTCCGGGTGCTCAGTGCTCAGGGTGCTGGGTGCTCAGTGCTCGGGGTGCTCGGTGCTCAGTACTCAGGGTGCTGAGTGCTCAGTACTCAGGGTGCTGGGTGCTCAGTACTCAGGGTGCTGGGTGCTCAATGCTCAGGGTGCTGGGTGCTCAGTGCTCAGGGTGCTGTGTGCTCAGTGCACGGGGTGCTGGGTGCTCAGGGCTGTGGTGCTGGGTGCTCAGTGCTCAGTGCTCAGGGTGCTGGGTGCTCAGTGCTCAGTGCTCAGGGAGCTGGTTGCTCAGTACTCAGGGTGCTGGGTGCTCAGTACTCAGGGTGCTGGGTGCTCAGTGCTCAGGGTGCTCTGTGCTCAGTACTCAGGGTGCTGGGAGCTCAGTGCTCGGGGTGCTGCGTGCTCTGTGCTCAGGGTGCTGGGTGCTCAGTGCTCAGGGTGCTGGGTGCTCAGTGCTCAGGGTGCTGGGTGCTCAGTCCTCCGGGTGCTCAGTGCTCAGGGTGCTGGGTGCTCAGTGCTCGGGGTCCTCGGTGCTCAGTACTCAGGGTGCTGAGTGCTCAGTACTCAGGGTGCTGGGTGCTCAGTACTCATGGTGCTGGGTGCTCATTACTCAGGGTGCTGGGTGCTCAGTGCTCAGGGTGCTGGGTGCTCAGTGCGCGGGGTGCTGGGTGCTCAGTGCTCAGGGTGTTGGGTGCTCAGTGCTCAGTGCTCAGGGTGCTGGGTGCTCAGTACTCAGGGTGCTGGGTGCTCAGTACTCAGGGTGCTGTGTGATCAGTGCTCAGGGTGCTGGGTGCTCAGGACTCTGGGTGTTGGGTGCTCAGTACTCAGGGTGCTGGGTGCTCAGTGCTCGGGGTGCTGGGTGCTCAGTGCTCGGGGTGCTGGGTGCTCAGTGCTCAGGGTGCTGGGTGCTCAGTATTCAGCGTGCTGGGTGCTCAGTGCTCGGGGTGCTCGGTGCTCAGTACTCAAGGTGCTGGGTGCTCAGTGCTCAGGGTGCTGGGTGATCAGTACTCAGCGTGCTGGGTGCTCAGTTCTCGGGGTGCTCGGTGCTCAGTACTCAAGGTGCTGGGTGCTCAGTGCTCAGGGTGCTGGGTGCCCAGTCCTCGGGGTGCTCCGTTCTCAGTGCTCAGGGTGCTGGGTGCTCAGTACTCAGGGTGCTCAGTGCTCAGTACTCAGGGTGCTGGGTGCTCAGTACTCAGGGTGCTTGGTGCTCAGTGCTCGGGGTGCTGGGTGCTCAGTGCTGAGGGTGGTGCTGGGTGCTCAGTACTCAGGGTGCTGGGTGCTCAGTGCTCAGGGTGCTGGGTGCTCAGTACTAAGGTTCCTGGGTACTAAGTATTCAGGGTGCTCGGTGCTCAGTACTCAGGGTGCTGGGTGCTCAGTGCTCAGGGTGCTGGGTACTCAGTACTCAGGGTGCTGGGTGCTCAGTACTCAGGGTGCTGGGTGCTCAGTGCTCAGGGTGCTTGGTGCTCAGTGCTCAGGGTGCTGGGTGCTCAGTACTCAGGGTGCTGGGTGCTCAGTGCTCAGGGTGCTGGGTGCTCAGTGCTCGGGGTCCTGGGTGCTCAGTGCTCAGGGTGCTGGGTGCTCAGTACTCAGGGTGCTGGGTGCTCAGTGCTCAGGGTGCTGGGTACTCAGTCCTCAGGGTGCTCAGTGCTCAGGGTGCTGGGTGCTCAGTGCTCGGGGTGCTCGGTGCTCAGTACTCAGGGTGCTGAGTGCTCAGTACTCAGGGTGCTGGTTGCTCAGTACTCATGGGGCTGGGTGCTCAGTACTCAGGTTGCTGGGTGCTCAGTGCTCAGGGTGCTGGGTGCTCAGTGCGCGGGGTGCTGGGTGCTCAGTGCTCGGGGTGCTGGGTGCTCAGTGCTCAGTGCTCAGGGTGTTCTGTGCTCAGTGCTCAGTGCTCAGGGTGCTGGGTGCTCAGTACTCAGGGTGCTGGGTGCTCAGTACTCAGGGTGCTGGGTGCTCAGTGCTCAGGGTGCTGGGTGCTCAGGACTCTGGGTGTTGGGTGCTCAGTACTCAGGGTGCTGGGTGCTCAGTGCTCAGGGTGCTGGGTGCTCAGTGCTCGGGGTGCTTGGTGCTCAGTGCTCAGGGTGCTGGGTGCTCAGTATTCAGCGTGCTGGGTGCTCAGTTCTCGGGGTGCTCGGTGCTCAGTACTCAAGGTGCTGGGTGCTCAGTGCTCAGGGTGCTGGGTGCTAAGTCCTCGGGGTGCTCCGTGCTCAGTGCTCAGGGTGCTGGGTGCTCAGTACTCAGGGTGCTCGGTGCTCAGTACTCAGGGTTCTCAGTGCTCAGGGTGCTGGGTGCTCAGTACTCAGGGTGCTCAGTGCTCAGTACTCGGGGTGCTGGGTGCTCAGTACTCAGGGTGCTCAGTGCTCAGTACTCAGCGTGCTGGGTGCTCAGTGCTCAGAGTGTTGGGTGCTCAGTACTCAGGGTGCTGGGTGCTCAGTGCTCAGTGCTCAGGGTGCTCAGTTCTCAGGGTGCTCAGTGCTCAGGGTGCTGGGTGCTCAGGGTGCTGGCTGCTCAGTGCTCGGGGTGCTGGCTGCTCAGTGCTCAGTGCTCAGGGTGCTGGGTGCTCAGTGCTCAGTGCTCAGTGCTCAGGGTGCTGGGTGCTCAGTTCTCAGGGTGCTCAGTGCTCAGGGTGCTGGGTGCTCAGTACTCAGGCTTCCGGGTGCTCAGTGCTCGGGGTGCTGGGTGCTCAGTGCTCAGGGTGGTCAGTGCTCAGTACTAAGGGTGCTGGGTGCTCAGTGCTCATGGTGATGGGTGCTCAGTCCTCAGGGTGCTGGGTATTCAGTGCTCAGGGTGCTCAGTACTCAGGGTGCTGGGTGCTCAGTGCTCGGGGTGCTGGGTGCTCAGTACTCAGGGTGCTGGGTGCTCAGTGCGCGGGGTGCTGGGTGCTCAGTGCTCGGGGTGCTGGGTGCTCAGTGCTCAGTGCTCAGGGTGTTGGGTGCTCAGTGCTCAGTGCTCAGGGTGCTGGGTGCTCAGTACTAAGGGTGCTGGGTGCTCAGTACTCAGGGTGCTGGGTGATCAGTGCTCAGGGTGCTGGGTGCTCAGGACTCTGGGTGTTGGGTGCTCAGTACTCAGGGTGCTGGGTGCTCAGTGCTCGGGGTGCTGGGTGCTCAGTGCTCGGGGTGCTGGGTGCTCAGTGCTCAGTGCTCAGTGCTCAGGGTGCTGGTTGCTCAGTACTCAGGGTGCTGGGTGCTCAGTACTCAGGGTGCTGGGTGCTCAGTGCTCAGGGTGCTCTGTGCTCAGTACTCAGGGTGCTGGGAGCTCAGTGCTCGGGGTGCTGCGTGCTCTGTGCTCAGGGTGCTGGGTGCTCAGTGCTCAGGGTGCTGGGTGCTCAGTGCTCAGGGTGCTGGGTGCTCAGTCCTCCGGGTGCTCAGTGCTCAGGGTGCTGGGTGCTCAGTGCTCGGGGTCCTCGGTGCTCAGTAATCAGGGTGCTGAGTGCTCAGTACTCAGGGTGCTGGGTGCTCAGTACTCATGGTGCTGGGTGCTCATTACTCAGGGTGCTGGGTGCTCAGTGCTCAGGGTGCTGGGTGCTCAGTGCGCGGGGTGCTGGGTGCTCAGTGCTCAGTGCTCAGGGTGTTGGGTGCTCACTGCTCAGTGCTCAGGGTGCTGGGTGCTCAGTACTCAGGGTGCTGGGTGCTCAGTACTCAGGGTGCTGGGTGATCAGTGCTCAGGGTGCTGGGTGCTCAGTGCTCGGGGTGCTGGGTGCTCAGTGCTCGGGGTGCTGGGTGCTCAGTGCTCAGGGTGCTGGGTGCTCAGTATTCAGCGTGCTGGGTGCTCAGTGCTCGGGGTGCTCGGTGCTCAGTACTCAAGGTGCTGGGTGCTCAGTGCTCAGGGTGCTGGGTGATCAGTATTCAGCGTGCTGGGTGCTCAGTTCTCGGGGTGCTCGGTGCTCAGTACTCAAGGTGCTGGGTGCTCAGTGCTCAGGGTGCTGGGTGCCCAGTCCTCGGGGTGCTCCGTTCTCAGTGCTCAGGGTGCTGGGTGCTCAGTACTCAGGGTGCTCAGTGCTCAGTACTCAGGGTGCTGGGTGCTCAGTACTCAGGGTGCTGGGTGCTCAGTGCTCGGGGTGCTGGGTGCTCAGTGCTGAGGGTGGTGCTGGGTGCTCAATACTCAGGGTGCTGTGTGCTCCGTGCTCAGGGTGCTGGGTGCTCAGTACTAAGGTTCCTGGGTACTAAGTATTCAGGGTGCTCGGTGCTCAGTACTCAGGGTGCTGGGTGCTCAGTGCTCAGGGTGCTGGGTACTCAGTACTCAGGGTGCTGGGTGCTCAGTACGCAGGGTGCTGGGTGCTCAGTGCTCAGGGTGCTTGGTGCTCAGTGCTCAGGGTGCTGGGTGCTCAGTACTCAGGGTGCTGGGTGCTCAGTGCTCAGGGTGCTGGGTGCTCAGTGCTCGGGGTCCTGGGTGCTCAGTGATCAGGGTGCTGGGTGCTCAGTACTCAGGGTGCTGGGTGCTCAGTGCGCGGGGTGCTGGGTGCTCAGTGCTCAGTGCTCAGGGTGTTGGGTGCTCAGTGCTCAGTGCTCAGGGTGCTGGGTGCTCAGTACTCAGGGTGCTGGGTGCTCAGTGCTCAGGGTGCTGGGTGCTCAGTGCGCGGGGTGCTGGGTGCTCAGTGCTCGGGGTGCTGGGTGCTCAGTGCTCAGTGCTCAGTGTGTTCTGTGCTCAGTGCTCAGTGCTCAGGGTGCTGGGTGCTCAGTACTCAGGGTGCTGGGTGCTCAGTACTCAGGGTGCTGGGTGCTCAGTGCTCAGGGTGCTGGGTGCTCAGGACTCTGGGTGTTGGGTGCTCAGTACTCAGGGTGCTGTGTGCTCAGTGCTCGGGGTGCTGGGTGCTCAGTGCTCGGGGTGCTTGGTGCTCAGTGCTCAGGGTGCTGGGTGCTCAGTATTCAGCGTGCTGGGTGCTCAGTTCTCGGGGTGCTCGGTGCTCAGTACTCAAGGTGCTGGGTGCTCAGTGCTCAGGGTGCTGGGTGCTAAGTCCTCGGGGTGCTCCGTGCTCAGTGCTCAGGGTGCTGGGTGCTCAGTACTCAGGGTGCTCGGTGCTCAGTACTCAGGGTTCTCAGTGCTCAGGGTGCTGGGTGCTCAGTACTCAGGGTGCTCAGTGCTCAGTACTCGGGGTGCTGGGTGCTCAGTACTCAGGGTGCTCAGTGCTCAGTACTCGGGGTGCTGGGTGCTCAGTGCTCAGTGTGCTCAGTGCTCAGTGCTCGGGGTGCTGGGTGCTCAGTCCTCGGGGCGGTGGGTGCTCAGTGCTCGAGGTGCTGGTTGCTCAGTATTCAGGGTGCTGTGTGCTCAGTGCTCAGTACTCAGCGTGCTGGGTGCTCAGTGCTCAGAGTGTTGGGTGCTCAGTACTCAGGGTGCTGGGTGCTCAGTGCTCAGTGCTCAGGGTGCTCAGTTCTCAGGGTGCTCAGTGCTCAGGGTGCTGGGTGCTCAGGGTGCTGGCTGCTCAGTGCTCGGGGTGCTGGGTGCTCAGTGCTCAGTGCTCAGGGTGCTGGGTGCTCAGTGCTCAGTGCTCAGTGCTCAGGGTGCTGGGTGCTCAGTTCTCAGGGTGCTCAGTGCTCAGGGTGCTGGGTGCTCAGTACTCAGGCTTCTGGGTGCTCAGTGCTCGGGGTGCTGGGTGCTCAGTGCTCAGGGTGATCAGTGCTCAGTACTAAGGGTGCTGGGTGCTCAGTGCTCAGGGTGATGGGTGCTCAGTCCTCAGGGTGCTGGGTATTCAGTGCTCAGGGTGCTCAGTACTCAGGGTGCTGGGTGCTCAGTGCTCGGGGTGCTGGGTGCTCAGTACTCAGGGTGCTGGGTGCTCAGTGCGCGGGGTGCTGGGTGCTCAGTGCTCGGGGTGCTGGGTGCTCAGTGCTCAGTGCTCAGGGTGTTGGGTGCTCAGTGCTCAGTGCTCAGGGTGCTGGGTGCTCAGTACTAAGGGTGCTGGGTGCTCAGTACTCAGGGTGCTGGGTGATCAGTGCTCAGGGTGCTGGGTGCTCAGGACTCTGGGTGTTGGGTGCTCAGTACTCAGGGTGCTGGGTGCTCAGTGCTCGGGGTGCTGGGTGCTCAGTGCTCGGGGTGCTGGGTGCTCAGTGCTCAGTGCTCAGTGCTCACGGTGCTGGTTGCTCAGTACTCAGGGTGCTGGGTGCTCAGTGCTCAGGGTGCTGGGTACTCAGTCCTCAGGGTGCTCAGTGCTCAGGGTGCTGGGTGCTCAGTGCTCGGGGTGCTCGGTGCTCAGTACTCAGGGTGCTGAGTGCTCAGTACTCAGGGTGCTGGTTGCTCAGTACTCATGGGGCTGGGTGCTCAGTACTCAGGTTGCTGGGTGCTCAGTGCTCAGGGTGCTGGGTGCTCAGTGCGCGGGGTGCTGGGTGCTCAGTGCTCGGGGTGCTGGGTGCTCAGTGCTCAGTGCTCAGGGTGTTCTGTGCTCAGTGCTCAGTGCTCAGGGTGCTGGGTGCTCAGTACTCAGGGTGCTGGGTGCTCAGTACTCAGGGTGCTGGGTGCTCAGTGCTCAGGGTGCTGGGTGCTCAGGACTCTGGGTGTTGGGTGCTCAGTACTCAGGGTGCTGGGTGCTCAGTGCTCAGGGTGCTGGGTGCTCAGTGCTCGGGGTGCTTGGTGCTCAGTGCTCAGGGTGCTGGGTGCTCAGTATTCAGCGTGCTGGGTGCTCAGTTCTCGGGGTGCTCGGTGCTCAGTACTCAAGGTGCTGGGTGCTCAGTGCTCAGGGTGCTGGGTGCTAAGTCCTCGGGGTGCTCCGTGCTCAGTGCTCAGGGTGCTGGGTGCTCAGTACTCAGGGTGCTCGGTGCTCAGTACTCAGGGTTCTCAGTGCTCAGGGTGCTGGGTGCTCAGTACTCAGGGTGCTCAGTGCTCAGTACTCGGGGTGCTGGGTGCTCAGTACTCAGGGTGCTCAGTGCTCAGTACTCAGCGTGCTGGGTGCTCAGTGCTCAGAGTGTTGGGTGCTCAGTACTCAGGGTGCTGGGTGCTCAGTGCTCAGTGCTCAGGGTGCTCAGTTCTCAGGGTGCTCAGTGCTCAGGGTGCTGGGTGCTCAGGGTGCTGGCTGCTCAGTGCTCGGGGTGCTGGCTGCTCAGTGCTCAGTGCTCAGGGTGCTGGGTGCTCAGTGCTCAGTGCTCAGTGCTCAGGGTGCTGGGTGCTCAGTTCTCAGGGTGCTCAGTGCTCAGGGTGCTGGGTGCTCAGTACTCAGGCTTCCGGGTGCTCAGTGCTCGGGGTGCTGGGTGCTCAGTGCTCAGGGTGGTCAGTGCTCAGTACTAAGGGTGCTGGGTGCTCAGTGCTCATGGTGATGGGTGCTCAGTCCTCAGGGTGCTGGGTATTCAGTGCTCAGGGTGCTCAGTACTCAGGGTGCTGGGTGCTCAGTGCTCGGGGTGCTGGGTGCTCAGTACTCAGGGTGCTGGGTGCTCAGTGCGCGGGGTGCTGGGTGCTCAGTGCTCGGGGTGCTGGGTGCTCAGTGCTCAGTGCTCAGGGTGTTGGGTGCTCAGTGCTCAGTGCTCAGGGTGCTGGGTGCTCAGTACTAAGGGTGCTGGGTGCTCAGTACTCAGGGTGCTGGGTGATCAGTGCTCAGGGTGCTGGGTGCTCAGGACTCTGGGTGTTGGGTGCTCAGTACTCAGGGTGCTGGGTGCTCAGTGCTCGGGGTGCTGGGTGCTCAGTGCTCGGGGTGCTGGGTGCTCAGTGCTCAGTGCTCAGTGCTCAGGGTGCTGGTTGCTCAGTACTCAGGGTGCTGGGTGCTCAGTACTCAGGGTGCTGGGTGCTCAGTGCTCAGGGTGCTCTGTGCTCAGTACTCAGGGTGCTGGGAGCTCAGTGCTCGGGGTGCTGGGTGCTCAGTGCTCAGGGTGCTGGGTGCTCAGTGCGCGGGGTGCTGGGTGCTCAGTGCTCAGTGCTCAGGGTGTTGGGTGCTCACTGCTCAGTGCTCAGGGTGCTGGGTGCTCAGTACTCAGGGTGCTGGGTGCTCAGTACTCAGGGTGCTGGGTGATCAGTGCTCAGGGTGCTGGGTGCTCAGTGCTCGGGGTGCTGGGTGCTCAGTGCTCGGGGTGCTGGGTGCTCAGTGCTCAGGGTGCTGGGTGCTCAGTATTCAGCGTGCTGGGTGCTCAGTGCTCGGGGTGCTCGGTGCTCAGTACTCAAGGTGCTGGGTGCTCAGTGCTCAGGGTGCTGGGTGATCAGTATTCAGCGTGCTGGGTGCTCAGTTCTCGGGGTGCTCGGTGCTCAGTACTCAAGGTGCTGGGTGCTCAGTGCTCAGGGTGCTGGGTGCCCAGTACTCGGGGTGCTCCGTTCTCAGTGCTCAGGGTGCTGGGTGCTCAGTACTCAGGGTGCTCAGTGCTCAGTACTCAGGGTGCTGGGTGCTCAGTACTCAGGGTGCTGGGTGCTCAGTGCTCGGGGTGCTGGGTGCTCAGTGCTGAGGGTGGTGCTGGGTGCTCAATACTCAGGGTGCTGTGTGCTCCGTGCTCAGGGTGCTGGGTGCTCAGTACTAAGGTTCCTGGGTACTAAGTATTCAGGGTGCTCGGTGCTCAGTACTCAGGGTGCTGGGTGCTCAGTGCTCAGGGTGCTGGGTACTCAGTACTCAGGGTGCTGGGTGCTCAGTACGCAGGGTGCTGGGTGCTCAGTGCTCAGGGTGCTTGGTGCTCAGTGCTCAGGGTGCTGGGTGCTCAGTACTCAGGGTGCTGGGTGCTCAGTGCTCAGGGTGCTGGGTGCTCAGTGCTCGGGGTCCTGGGTGCTCAGTGATCAGGGTGCTGGGTGCTCAGTACTCAGGGTGCTGGGTGCTCAGTGCGCGGGGTGCTGGGTGCTCAGTGCTCAGTGCTCAGGGTGTTGGGTGCTCAGTGCTCAGTGCTCAGGGTGCTGGGTGCTCAGTACTCAGGGTGCTGGGTGCTCAGTGCTCAGGGTGCTGGGTGCTCAGTGCGCGGGGTGCTGGGTGCTCAGTGCTCGGGGTGCTGGGTGCTCAGTGCTCAGTGCTCAGTGTGTTCTGTGCTCAGTGCTCAGTGCTCAGGGTGCTGGGTGCTCAGTACTCAGGGTGCTGGGTGCTCAGTACTCAGGGTGCTGGGTGCTCAGTGCTCAGGGTGCTGGGTGCTCAGGACTCTGGGTGTTGGGTGCTCAGTACTCAGGGTGCTGGGTGCTCAGTGCTCGGGGTGCTGGGTGCTCAGTGCTCGGGGTGCTTGGTGCTCAGTGCTCAGGGTGCTGGGTGCTCAGTATTCAGCGTGCTGGGTGCTCAGTTCTCGGGGTGCTCGGTGCTCAGTACTCAAGGTGCTGGGTGCTCAGTGCTCAGGGTGCTGGGTGCTAAGTCCTCGGGGTGCTCCGTGCTCAGTGCTCAGGGTGCTGGGTGCTCAGTACTCAGGGTGCTCGGTGCTCAGTACTCAGGGTTCTCAGTGCTCAGGGTGCTGGGTGCTCAGTACTCAGGGTGCTCAGTGCTCAGTACTCGGGGTGCTGGGTGCTCAGTACTCAGGGTGCTCAGTGCTCAGTACTCGGGGTGCTGGGTGCTCAGTGCTCAGTGTGCTCAGTGCTCAGTGCTCGGGGTGCTGGGTGCTCAGTCCTCGGGGCGGTGGGTGCTCAGTGCTCGAGGTGCTGGTTGCTCAGTATTCAGGGTGCTGTGTGCTCAGTGCTCAGTACTCAGCGTGCTGGGTGCTCAGTGCTCAGAGTGTTGGGTGCTCAGTACTCAGGGTGCTGGGTGCTCAGTGCTCAGTGCTCAGGGTGCTCAGTTCTCAGGGTGCTCAGTGCTCAGGGTGCTGGGTGCCCAGGGTGCTGGCTGCTCAGTGCTCGGGGTGCTGGGTGCTCAGTGCTCAGTGCTCAGGGTGCTGGGTGCTCAGTGCTCAGTGCTCAGTGCTCAGGGTGCTGGGTGCTCAGTTCTCAGGGTGCTCAGTGCTCAGGGTGCTGGGTGCTCAGTACTCAGGCTTCTGGGTGCTCAGTGCTCGGGGTGCTGGGTGCTCAGTGCTCAGGGTGATCAGTGCTCAGTACTAAGGGTGCTGGGTGCTCAGTGCTCAGGGTGATGGGTGCTCAGTCCTCAGGGTGCTGGGTATTCAGTGCTCAGGGTGCTCAGTACTCAGGGTGCTGGGTGCTCAGTGCTCGGGGTGCTGGGTGCTCAGTACTCAGGGTGCTGGGTGCTCAGTGCGCGGGGTGCTGGGTGCTCAGTGCTCGGGGTGCTGGGTGCTCAGTGCTCAGTGCTCAGGGTGTTGGGTGCTCAGTGCTCAGTGCTCAGGGTGCTGGGTGCTCAGTACTAAGGGTGCTGGGTGCTCAGTACTCAGGGTGCTGGGTGATCAGTGCTCAGGGTGCTGGGTGCTCAGGACTCTGGGTGTTGGGTGCTCAGTACTCAGGGTGCTGGGTGCTCAGTGCTCGGGGTGCTGGGTGCTCAGTGCTCGGGGTGCTGGGTGCTCAGTGCTCAGTGCTCAGTGCTCACGGTGCTGGTTGCTCAGTACTCAGGGTGCTGGGTGCTCAGTACTCAGGGTGCTGGGTGCTCAGTGCTCAGGGTGCTCTGTGCTCAGTACTCAGGGTGCTGGGAGCTCAGTGCTCGGGGTGCTGCGTGCTCTGTGCTCAGGGTGCTGGGTGCTCAGTGCTCAGGGTGCTGGGTGCTCAGTGCTCAGAGTGTTGGGTGCTCAGTACTCAGGGTGCTGGGTGCTCAGTGCTCAGTGCTCAGGGTGCTCAGTTCTCAGGGTGCTCAGTGCTCAGGGTGCTGGGTGCTCAGGGTGCTGGCTGCTCAGTGCTCGGGGTGCTGGGTGCTCAGTGCGCAGTGCTCAGGGTGCTGGGTGCTCAGTGCTCAGTGCTCAGTGCTCAGGGTGCTGGGTGCTCAGTTCTCAGGGTGCTCAGTGCTCAGGGTGCTGGGTGCTCAGTACTCAGGCTTCTGGGTGCTCAGTGCTCGGGGTGCTGGGTGCTCAGTGCTCAGTGCTCAGTGCTCACGGTGCTGGTTGCTCAGTACTCAGGGTGCTGGGTGCTCAGTACTCAGGGTGCTGGGTGCTCAGTGCTCAGGGTGCTCTGTGCTCAGTACTCAGGGTGCTGGGAGCTCAGTGCTCGGGGTGCTGCGTGCTCTGTGCTCAGGGTGCTGGGTGCTCAGTGCTCAGTGCTCAGGGTGCTCAGTTCTCAGGGTGCTCAGTGCTCAGGGTGCTGGGTGCTCAGGGTGCTGGCTGCTCAGTGCTCGGGGTGCTGGGTGCTCAGTGCTCAGTGCTCAGGGTGCTGGGTGCTCAGTGCTCAGTGCTCAGTGCTCAGGGTGCTGGGTGTTCAGTACTCAGGGTGCTCGGTGCTCAGTGCTCAGGGTGCTGGGTGCTCAGTACTCAGGGTTCTGGGTGCTCAGTGCTCGGGGTGCTGGGTGCTCAGTCCTCAGGGTGATCAGTGCTCAGTACTAAGGGTGCTGGGTGCTCAGTGCTCAGGGTGATGGGTGCTCAGTCCTCAGGGTGCTCAGTACTCAGGGTGCTCGATGCTCAGTGCTCAGTACTCAGGGTGCTCAGTACTCAGGGTGCTGGGTGCTCAGTGCTCGGGGTGCTGGGTGCTCAGTACTCAGGGTGCTGGGTGCTCAGTACTCGGGGTGCTGGGTGCTCAGTACTCAGTTTGCTGGGTGCACAGTGCTCGGGGTGCTGGGTGCTCAGTGCTCTGGGTGATCGGTGCTCAGTGCTCAGGGTGCTGGGTGCTCAGTCCTCCGGGTGCTCAGTGCTCAGGGTGCTGGGTGCTCAGTACTCAGGGTGCTGGGTGCTCAGTACTCGGGGTGCTGGGTGCTCAGTGCGCGGGGTGCTGGGTGCTCAGTGCTCGGGGTGCTGGGTGCTCAGTGCTCAGTGCTCAGGGTGTTGGGTGCTCAGTGCTCAGGGTGCTGGGTGCTCACTACTCAGGGTGCTGGGTGCTCAGTACTCAGGGTGCTGGGTGATCAGTGCTCAGGGTGCTGGGTGCTCAGTGCTCAGGGTGCTGGGTGCTCACTACTCAGGGTGCTGGGTGCTCAGTACTCAGGGTGCTGGGTGCTCAGTACTCAGGGTGCTGGGTGCTCAGTGCTCGGGGTGCTGGGTGCTCAGTGCTCGGGGTGCTGAGTGCTCAGTGCTCAGGGTGCTGGGTGCTCAGTATTCAGCGTGCTGGGTGCTCAGTGCTCGGGGTGCTCGGTGCTCAGTACTCAAGGTGCTCTGTGCTCAGTGCTCAGGATGCTGGGTGCTCACTCCACGGGGTGCTCCGTGCTCAGTGCTCAGGGTGCTGGGTGTTCAGTACTCAGGTTGCTCGGTGCTCAGTACTCCGGGTTCTCAGTGCTCAGGGTGCTCAGTGCTCAGTACTCGGGGTGCTGGGTGCTCAGTACTCAGGGTGCTCAGTGCTCAGTACTCGGGGTGCTGGGTGCTCAGTGCTCAGTGTGCTCAGTGCTCAGTGCTCGGGGTGCTGGGTGCTCAGTGCTCGGGGCGCTGGGTGCTCAGTGCTCGAGGTGCTGGTTGCTCAGTACACAGGGTGCTGTGTGCTCAGTGCTCAGTACTCAGCGTGCTGGGTGCTCAGTGCTCAGAGTGTTGGGTGCTCAGTACTCAGGGTGCTGGGTGCTCAGTGCTCAGTGCTCAGGGTGCTCAGTGCTCAGGGTGCTCAGTGCTCAGAGTGCTGGGTGCTCAGTGCTCGGGGTGCTGGGTGCTCAGTACTCGGGGTGCTCAGTGCTCAGTACTCAGGGTGCTGGGTGCTCAGTACTCTGGGTGCTGGGTGCTCAGTACTCAGGGTGCTGGGTGCTCAGTGCTCGGGGTGCTGGGTGCTCAGTGCTCAGGGTGATCGGTGCTCAGTGCTCAGGGTGCTGGGTGCTCAGTCCTCCGCGTGCTCAGTGCTCAGGGTGCTGGGTGCTCAGTGCTCGGGGTGCTCGGTGCTCAGTACTCAGGGTGCTGAGTGCTCAGTACTCAGGGTGCTGGGTGCTCAGTACTCAGGGTGCTGGGTGCTCAGTACTCAGGGTGCTGGGTGCTCAATGCTCAGGGTGCTGGGTGCTCAGTGCTCAGGATGCTGGGTGCTCAGTGCTCGGGGTGCTGGGTGCTCAGTGCTGTGGTGCTGGGTGCTCAGTGCTCAGTGCTCAGGGTGCTGGGTGCTCAGTGCTCAGTGCTCAGGGTGCTGGTTGCTCAGTACTCAGGGTGCTGGGTGCTCAGTACTCAGGGTGCTGGGTGCTCAGTGCTCAGGGTGCTCTGTGCTCAGTACTCAGGGTTCTGGGAGCTCAGTGCTCGGGGTGCTGCGTGCTCTGTGCTCAGGGTGCTGGGTGCTCAGTGCTCAGGGTGCTGGGTGCTCAGTGCTCAGGGTGCTGGGTGCTCAGTCCTCCGGGTGCTCAGTGCTCAGGGTGCTGGGTGCTCAGTGCTCGGGGTCCTCGGTGCTCAGTACTCAGGGTGCTGAGTGCTCAGTACTCAGGGTGCTGGGTGCTCAGTACTCATGGTGTTGGGTGCTCAGTACTCAGGGTGCTGGGTGCTCAGTGCTCAGGGTGCTGGGTGCTCAGTGCGCGGGGTGCTGGGTTCTCAGTGCTCAGTGCTCAGGGTGTTGGGTGCTCAGTGCTCAGTGCTCAGGGTGCTGGGTGCTCAGTACTCAGGGTGCTGGGTGCTCAGTACGCAGGGTGCTGGGTGATCAGTGCTCAGGGTGCTGGGTGCTCAGGACTCTGGGTGTTGGGTGCTCAGTACTCAGGGTGCTGGGTGCTCAGTGCTCGCGGTGCTTGGTGCTCAGTGCTCGGGGTGCTGGGTGCTCAGTGCTCAGGGTGCTGGGTGCTCAGTATTCAGCGTGCTGGGTGCTCAGTGCTCGGAGTGCTCGGTGCTCAGTACTCAAGGTGCTGGGTGCTCAGTGCTCAGGGTGCTGGGTGATCAGTATTCAGCGTGCTGGGTGCTCAGTGCTCGGGGTGCTCGGTGCTCAGTACTCAAGGTGCTGGGTGCTCAGTGCTCAGGGTGCTGGGTGCTCACTCCTCGGGGTGCTCCATGCTCAGTGCACAGGGTGCTGGGTGTTCAGTACTCAGGTTGCTCGGTGCTCAGTACTCCGGATTCTCAGTGCTCAGGGTGCTCAGTGCTCAGTACTCGGGGTGCTGGGTGCTCAGTACTCAGGGTGCTCAGTGCTCAGTACTCGGGGTGCTGGGTGCTCAGTGCTCAGTGTGCTCAGTGCTCAGTGCTCGGGGTGCTGGGTGCTCAGTGCTCGGGGCGCTGGGTGCTCAGTGCTCGAGGTGCTGGTTGCTCAGTACTCAGGGTGCTGTGTGCTCAGTGCTCAGTACTCAGCGTGCTGGGTGCTCAGTGCTCAGAGTGTTGTGTGCTCAGTACTCAGGGTGCTGGGTGCTCAGTGCTCAGTGCTCAGGGTGCTCAGTGCTCAGGGTGCTCAGTGCTCAGGGTGCTGGGTGCTCAGTGCTCGGGGTGCTGGGTGCTCAGTACTCGGGGTGCTCAGTGCTCAGTACTCAGGGTGCTGGGTGCTCAGTACTCTGGGTGCTGGGTGCTCAGTACTCAGGGTGCTGGGTGCTCAGTGCTCGGGGTGCTGGGTGCTCATTGCTCAGGGTGATCGGTGCTCAGTGCTCAGGGTGCTGGGTGCTCAGTCCTCCGGGTGCTCAGTGCTCAGGGTGCTGGGTGCTCAGTGCTCGGGGTGCTCGGTGCTCAGTACTCAGGGTGCTGAGTGCTCAGTACTCAGGGTGCTGGGTGCTCAGTACTCAGGGTGCTGGGTGCTCAATGCTCAGGGTGCTGGGTGCTCAGTGCTCAGGGTGCTGTGTGCTCAGTGCACGGGGTGCTGGGTGCTCAGGGCTGTGGTGCTGGGTGCTCAGTGCTCAGTGCTCAGGGTGCTGGGTGCTCAGTGCTCAGTGCTCAGGGAGCTGGTTGCTCAGTACTCAGGGTGCTGGGTGCTCAGTGCTCGGGGTGCTGGGTGCTCAGTACTCGGGGTGCTCAGTGCTCAGGGTGCTGGGTGCTCAGTGCTCAGTGCTCAGGGTGCTCAGTGCTCAGGGTGCTCAGTGCTCAGGGTGCTGGGTGCTCAGTGCTCGGGGTGCTGGGTGCTCAGTACTCGGGGTGCTCAGTGCTCAGTACTCAGGGTGCTGGGTGCTCAGTACTCTGGGTGCTGGGTGCTCAGTACTCAGGGTGCTGGGTGCTCAGTGCTCGGGGTGCTGGGTGCTCATTGCTCAGGGTGATCGGTGCTCAGTGCTCAGGGTGCTGGGTGCTCAGTCCTCCGGGTGCTCAGTGCTCAGGGTGCTGGGTGCTCAGTGCTCGGGGTGCTCGGTGCTCAGTACTCAGGGTGCTGAGTGCTCAGTACTCAGGGTGCTGGGTGCTCAGTACTCAGGGTGCTGGGTGCTCAATGCTCAGGGTGCTGGGTGCTCAGTGCTCAGGGTGCTGTGTGCTCAGTGCACGGGGTGCTGGGTGCTCAGGGCTGTGGTGCTGGGTGCTCAGTGCTCAGTGCTCAGGGTGCTGGGTGCTCAGTGCTCAGTGCTCAGGGAGCTGGTTGCTCAGTACTCAGGGTGCTGGGTGCTCAGTACTCAGGGTGCTGGGTGCTCAGTGCTCAGGGTGCTCTGTGCTCAGTACTCAGGGTGCTGGGAGCTCAGTGCTCGGGGTGCTGCGTGCTCTGTGCTCAGGGTGCTGGGTGCTCAGTGCTCAGGGTGCTGGGTGCTCAGTGCTCAGGGTGCTGGGTGCTCAGTCCTCCGGGTGCTCAGTGCTCAGGGTGCTGGGTGCTCAGTGCTCGGGGTCCTCGGTGCTCAGTACTCAGGGTGCTGAGTGCTCAGTACTCAGGGTGCTGGGTGCTCAGTACTCATGGTGCTGGGTGCTCATTACTCAGGGTGCTGGGTGCTCAGTGCTCAGGGTGCTGGGTGCTCAGTGCGCGGGGTGCTGGGTGCTCAGTGCTCAGGGTGTTGGGTGCTCAGTGCTCAGTGCTCAGGGTGCTGGGTGCTCAGTACTCAGGGTGCTGGGTGCTCAGTACTCAGGGTGCTGTGTGATCAGTGCTCAGGGTGCTGGGTGCTCAGGACTCTGGGTGTTGGGTGCTCAGTACTCAGGGTGCTGGGTGCTCAGTGCTCGGGGTGCTGGGTGCTCAGTGCTCGGGGTGCTGGGTGCTCAGTGCTCAGGGTGCTGGGTGCTCAGTATTCAGCGTGCTGGGTGCTCAGTGCTCGGGGTGCTCGGTGCTCAGTACTCAAGGTGCTGGGTGCTCAGTGCTCAGGGTGCTGGGTGATCAGTACTCAGCGTGCTGGGTGCTCAGTTCTCGGGGTGCTCGGTGCTCAGTACTCAAGGTGCTGGGTGCTCAGTGCTCAGGGTGCTGGGTGCCCAGTCCTCGGGGTGCTCCGTTCTCAGTGCTCAGGGTGCTGGGTGCTCAGTACTCAGGGTGCTCAGTGCTCAGTACTCAGGGTGCTGGGTGCTCAGTACTCAGGGTGCTTGGTGCTCAGTGCTCGGGGTGCTGGGTGCTCAGTGCTGAGGGTGGTGCTGGGTGCTCAGTACTCAGGGTGCTGGGTGCTCAGTGCTCAGGGTGCTGGGTGCTCAGTACTAAGGTTCCTGGGTACTAAGTATTCAGGGTGCTCGGTGCTCAGTACTCAGGGTGCTGGGTGCTCAGTGCTCAGGGTGCTGGGTACTCAGTACTCAGGGTGCTGGGTGCTCAGTACTCAGGGTGCTGGGTGCTCAGTGCTCAGGGTGCTTGGTGCTCAGTACTCGGCGTGCTGGGTGCTCAGTACTCAGGGTGCTCAGTGCTCAGTACTCGGGGTGCTGGGTGCTCAGTGCTCAGTGTGCTCAGTGCTCAGTGCTCGGGGTGCTGGGTGCTCAGTGCTCGGGGCGCTGGTTGCTCAGTACTCAGGGTGCTGTGTGCTCAGTGCTCAGTACTCAGCGTGCTGGGTGCTCAGTGCTCAGAGTGTTGTGTGCTCAGTACTCAGGGTGCTGGGTGCTCAGTGCTCAGTGCTCAGGGTGCTCAGTGCTCAGGGTGCTCAGTGCTCAGGGTGCTGGGTGCTCAGTGCTCGGGGTGCTGGGTGCTCAGTACTCGGGGTGCTCAGTGCTCAGTACTCAGGGTGCTGGGTGCTCAGTACTCTGGGTGCTGGGTGCTCAGTACTCAGGGTGCTGGGTGCTCAGTGCTCGGGGTGCTGGGTGCTCATTGCTCAGGGTGATCGGTGCTCAGTGCTCAGGGTGCTGGGTGCTCAGTCCTCCGGGTGCTCAGTGCTCAGGGTGCTGGGTGCTCAGTGCTCGGGGTGCTCGGTGCTCAGTACTCAGGGTGCTGAGTGCTCAGTACTCAGGGTGCTGGGTGCTCAGTACTCAGGGTGCTGGGTGCTCAATGCTCAGGGTGCTGGGTGCTCAGTGCTCAGGGTGCTGTGTGCTCAGTGCACGGGGTGCTGGGTGCTCAGGGCTGTGGTGCTGGGTGCTCAGTGCTCAGTGCTCAGGGTGCTGGGTGCTCAGTGCTCAGTGCTCAGGGAGCTGGTTGCTCAGTACTCAGGGTGCTGGGTGCTCAGTACTCAGGGTGCTGGGTGCTCAGTGCTCAGGGTGCTCTGTGCTCAGTACTCAGGGTGCTGGGAGCTCAGTGCTCGGGGTGCTGCGTGCTCTGTGCTCAGGGTGCTGGGTGCTCAGTGCTCAGGGTGCTGGGTGCTCAGTGCTCAGGGTGCTGGGTGCTCAGTCCTCCGGGTGCTCAGTGCTCAGGGTGCTGGGTGCTCAGTGCTCGGGGTCCTCGGTGCTCAGTACTCAGGGTGCTGAGTGCTCAGTACTCAGGGTGCTGGGTGCTCAGTACTCATGGTGCTGGGTGCTCATTACTCAGGGTGCTGGGTGCTCAGTGCTCAGGGTGCTGGGTGCTCAGTGCGCGGGGTGCTGGGTGCTCAGTGCTCAGGGTGTTGGGTGCTCAGTGCTCAGTGCTCAGGGTGCTGGGTGCTCAGTACTCAGGGTGCTGGGTGCTCAGTACTCAGGGTGCTGTGTGATCAGTGCTCAGGGTGCTGGGTGCTCAGGACTCTGGGTGTTGGGTGCTCAGTACTCAGGGTGCTGGGTGCTCAGTGCTCGGGGTGCTGGGTGCTCAGTGCTCGGGGTGCTGGGTGCTCAGTGCTCAGGGTGCTGGGTGCTCAGTATTCAGCGTGCTGGGTGCTCAGTGCTCGGGGTGCTCGGTGCTCAGTACTCAAGGTGCTGGGTGCTCAGTGCTCAGGGTGCTGGGTGATCAGTACTCAGCGTGCTGGGTGCTCAGTTCTCGGGGTGCTCGGTGCTCAGTACTCAAGGTGCTGGGTGCTCAGTGCTCAGGGTGCTGGGTGCCCAGTCCTCGGGGTGCTCCGTTCTCAGTGCTCAGGGTGCTGGGTGCTCAGTACTCAGGGTGCTCAGTGCTCAGTACTCAGGGTGCTGGGTGCTCAGTACTCAGGGTGCTTGGTGCTCAGTGCTCGGGGTGCTGGGTGCTCAGTGCTGAGGGTGGTGCTGGGTGCTCAGTACTCAGGGTGCTGGGTGCTCAGTGCTCAGGGTGCTGGGTGCTCAGTACTAAGGTTCCTGGGTACTAAGTATTCAGGGTGCTCGGTGCTCAGTACTCAGGGTGCTGGGTGCTCAGTGCTCAGGGTGCTGGGTACTCAGTACTCAGGGTGCTGGGTGCTCAGTACTCAGGGTGCTGGGTGCTCAGTGCTCAGGGTGCTTGGTGCTCAGTGCTCAGGGTGCTGGGTGCTCAGTACTCAGGGTGCTGGGTGCTCAGTGCTCAGGGTGCTGGGTGCTCAGTGCTCGGGGTCCTGGGTGCTCAGTGCTCAGGGTGCTGGGTGCTCAGTACTCAGGGTGCTGGGTGCTCAGTGCTCAGGGTGCTGGGTACTCAGTCCTCAGGGTGCTCAGTGCTCAGGGTGCTGGGTGCTCAGTGCTCGGGGTGCTCGGTGCTCAGTACTCAGGGTGCTGAGTGCTCAGTACTCAGGGTGCTGGTTGCTCAGTACTCATGGGGCTGGGTGCTCAGTACTCAGGTTGCTGGGTGCTCAGTGCTCAGGGTGCTGGGTGCTCAGTGCGCGGGGTGCTGGGTGCACAGTGCTCGGGGTGCTGGGTGCTCAGTGCTCAGTGCTCAGGGTGTTCTGTGCTCAGTGCTCAGTGCTCAGGGTGCTGGGTGCTCAGTACTCAGGGTGCTGGGTGCTCAGTACTCAGGGTGCTGGGTGCTCAGTGCTCAGGGTGCTGGGTGCTCAGGACTCTGGGTGTTGGGTGCTCAGTACTCAGGGTGCTGGGTGCTCAGTGCTCAGGGTGCTGGGTGCTCAGTGCTCGGGGTGCTTGGTGCTCAGTGCTCAGGGTGCTGGGTGCTCAGTATTCAGCGTGCTGGGTGCTCAGTTCTCGGGGTGCTCGGTGCTCAGTACTCAAGGTGCTGGGTGCTCAGTGCTCAGGGTGCTGGGTGCTAAGTCCTCGGGGTGCTCCGTGCTCAGTGCTCAGGGTGCTGGGTGCTCAGTACTCAGGGTGCTCGGTGCTCAGTACTCAGGGTTCTCAGTGCTCAGGGTGCTGGGTGCTCAGTACTCAGGGTGCTCAGTGCTCAGTACTCGGGGTGCTGGGTGCTCAGTACTCAGGGTGCTCAGTGCTCAGTACTCAGCGTGCTGGGTGCTCAGTGCTCAGAGTGTTGGGTGCTCAGTACTCAGGGTGCTGGGTGCTCAGTGCTCAGTGCTCAGGGTGCTCAGTTCTCAGGGTGCTCAGTGCTCAGGGTGCTGGGTGCTCAGGGTGCTGGCTGCTCAGTGCTCGGGGTGCTGGCTGCTCAGTGCTCAGTGCTCAGGGTGCTGGGTGCTCAGTGCTCAGTGCTCAGTGCTCAGGGTGCTGGGTGCTCAGTTCTCAGGGTGCTCAGTGCTCAGGGTGCTGGGTGCTCAGTACTCAGGCTTCCGGGTGCTCAGTGCTCGGGGTGCTGGGTGCTCAGTGCTCAGGGTGGTCAGTGCTCAGTACTAAGGGTGCTGGGTGCTCAGTGCTCATGGTGATGGGTGCTCAGTCCTCAGGGTGCTGGGTATTCAGTGCTCAGGGTGCTCAGTACTCAGGGTGCTGGGTGCTCAGTGCTCGGGGTGCTGGGTGCTCAGTACTCAGGGTGCTGGGTGCTCAGTGCGCGGGGTGCTGGGTGCTCAGTGCTCGGGGTGCTGGGTGCTCAGTGCTCAGTGCTCAGGGTGTTGGGTGCTCAGTGCTCAGTGCTCAGGGTGCTGGGTGCTCAGTACTAAGGGTGCTGGGTGCTCAGTACTCAGGGTGCTGGGTGATCAGTGCTCAGGGTGCTGGGTGCTCAGGACTCTGGGTGTTGGGTGCTCAGTACTCAGGGTGCTGGGTGCTCAGTGCTCGGGGTGCTGGGTGCTCAGTGCTCGGGGTGCTGGGTGCTCAGTGCTCAGTGCTCAGTGCTCAGGGTGCTGGTTGCTCAGTACTCAGGGTGCTGGGTGCTCAGTACTCAGGGTGCTGGGTGCTCAGTGCTCAGGGTGCTCTGTGCTCAGTACTCAGGGTGCTGGGAGCTCAGTGCTCGGGGTGCTGCGTGCTCTGTGCTCAGGGTGCTGGGTGCTCAGTGCTCAGGGTGCTGGGTGCTCAGTGCTCAGGGTGCTGGGTGCTCAGTCCTCTGGGTGCTCAGTGCTCAGGGTGCTGGGTGCTCAGTGCTCGGGGTCCTCGCTGCTCAGTACTCAGGGTGCTGATTGCTCAGTACTCAGGGTGCTGGGTGCTCAGTACTCATGGTGCTGGGTGCTCATTACTCAGGGTGCTGGGTGCTCAGTGCTCAGGGTGCTGGGTGCTCAGTGCGCGGGGTGCTGGGTGCTCAGTGCTCAGTGCTCAGGGTGTTGGGTGCTCACTGCTCAGTGCTCAGGGTGCTGGGTGCTCAGTACTCAGGGTGCTGGGTGCTCAGTACTCAGGGTGCTGGGTGATCAGTGCTCAGGGTGCTGGGTGCTCAGTGCTCGGGGTGCTGGGTGCTCAGTGCTCGGGGTGCTGGGTGCTCAGTGCTCAGGGTGCTGGGTGCTCAGTATTCAGCGTGCTGGGTGCTCAGTGCTCGGGGTGCTCGGTGCTCAGTACTCAAGGTGCTGGGTGCTCAGTGCTCAGGGTGCTGGGTGATCAGTATTCAGCGTGCTGGGTGCTCAGTTCTCGGGGTGCTCGGTGCTCAGTACTCAAGGTGCTGGGTGCTCATTGCTCAGGGTGCTGGGTGCCCAGTCCTCGGGGTGCTCCGTTCTCAGTGCTCAGGGTGCTGGGTGCTCAGTACTCAGGGTGCTCAGTGCTCAGTACTCAGGGTGCTGGGTGCTCAGTACTCAGGGTGCTGGGTGCTCAGTGCTCGGGGTGCTGGGTGCTCAGTGCTGAGGGTGGTGCTGGGTGCTCAATACTCAGGGTGCTGTGTGCTCCGTGCTCAGGGTGCTGGGTGCTCAGTACTAAGGTTCCTGGGTACTAAGTATTCAGGGTGCTCGGTGCTCAGTACTCAGGGTGCTGGGTGCTCAGTGCTCAGGGTGCTGGGTACTCAGTACTCAGGGTGCTGGGTGCTCAGTACGCAGGGTGCTGGGTGCTCAGTGCTCAGGGTGCTTGGTGCTCAGTGCTCAGGGTGCTGGGTGCTCAGTACTCAGGGTGCTGGGTGCTCAGTGCTCAGGGTGCTGGGTGCTCAGTGCTCGGGGTCCTGGGTGCTCAGTGATCAGGGTGCTGGGTGCTCAGTACTCAGGGTGCTGGGTGCTCAGTGCGCGGGGTGCTGGGTGCTCAGTGCTCAGTGCTCAGGGTGTTGGGTGCTCAGTGCTCAGTGCTCAGGGTGCTGGGTGCTCAGTACTCAGGGTGCTGGGTGCTCAGTGCTCAGGGTGCTGGGTGCTCAGTGCGCGGGGTGCTGGGTGCTCAGTGCTCGGGGTGCTGGGTGCTCAGTGCTCAGTGCTCAGTGTGTTCTGTGCTCAGTGCTCAGTGCTCAGGGTGCTGGGTGCTCAGTACTCAGGGTGCTGGGTGCTCAGTACTCAGGGTGCTGGGTGCTCAGTGCTCAGGGTGCTGGGTGCTCAGGACTCTGGGTGTTGGGTGCTCAGTACTCAGGGTGCTGGGTGCTCAGTGCTCGGGGTGCTGGGTGCTCAGTGCTCGGGGTGCTTGGTGCTCAGTGCTCAGGGTGCTGGGTGCTCAGTATTCAGCATGCTGGGTGCTCAGTTCTCGGGGTGCTCGGTGCTCAGTACTCAAGGTGCTGGGTGCTCAGTGCTCAGGGTGCTGGGTGCTAAGTCCTCGGGGTGCTCCGTGCTCAGTGCTCAGGGTGCTGGGTGCTCAGTACTCAGGGTGCTCGGTGCTCAGTACTCAGGGTTCTCAGTGCTCAGGGTGCTGGGTGCTCAGTACTCAGGGTGCTCAGTGCTCAGTACTCGGGGTGCTGGGTGCTCAGTACTCAGGGTGCTCAGTGCTCAGTACTCGGGGTGCTGGGTGCTCAGTGCTCAGTGTGCTCAGTGCTCAGTGCTCGGGGTGCTGGGTGCTCAGTCCTCGGGGCGGTGGGTGTTCAGTGCTCGAGGTGCTGGTTGCTCAGTATTCAGGGTGCTGTGTGCTCAGTGCTCAGTACTCAGCGTGCTGGGTGCTCAGTGCTCAGAGTGTTGGGTGCTCAGTACTCAGGGTGCTGGGTGCTCAGTGCTCAGTGCTCAGGGTGCTCAGTTCTCAGGGTGCTCAGTGCTCAGGGTGCTGGGTGCTCAGGGTGCTGGCTGCTCAGTGCTCGGGGTGCTGGGTGCTCAGTGCTCAGTGCTCAGGGTGCTGGGTGCTCAGTGCTCAGTGCTCAGTGCTCAGGGTGCTGGGTGCTCAGTTCTCAGGGTGCTCAGTGCTCAGGGTGCTGGGTGCTCAGTACTCAGGCTTCTGGGTGCTCAGTGCTCGGGGTGCTGGGTGCTCAGTGCTCAGGGTGATCAGTGCTCAGTACTAAGGGTGCTGGGTGCTCAGTGCTCAGGGTGATGGGTGCTCAGTCCTCAGGGTGCTGGGTATTCAGTGCTCAGGGTGCTCAGTACTCAGGGTGCTGGGTGCTCAGTGCTCGGGGTGCTGGGTGCTCAGTACTCAGGGTGCTGGGTGCTCAGTGCGCGGGGTGCTGGGTGCTCAGTGCTCGGGGTGCTGGGTGCTCAGTGCTCAGTGCTCAGGGTGTTGGGTGCTCAGTGCTCAGTGCTCAGGGTGCTGGGTGCTCAGTACTAAGGGTGCTGGGTGCTCAGTACTCAGGGTGCTGGGTGATCAGTGCTCAGGGTGCTGGGTGCTCAGGACTCTGGGTGTTGGGTGCTCAGTACTCAGGGTGCTGGGTGCTCAGTGCTCGGGGTGCTGGGTGCTCAGTGCTCGGGGTGCTGGGTGCTCAGTGCTCAGTGCTCAGTGCTCAGGGTGCTGGTTGCTCAGTACTCAGGGTGCTGGGTGCTCAGTACTCAGGGTGCTGGGTGCTCAGTGCTCAGGGTGCTCTGTGCTCAGTACTCAGGGTGCTGGGAGCTCAGTGCTCGGGGTGCTGCGTGCTCTGTGCTCAGGGTGCTGGGTGCTCAGTGCTCAGGGTGCTGGGTGCTCAGTGCTCAGGGTGCTGGGTGCTCAGTCCTCCGGGTGCTCAGTGCTCAGGGTGCTGGGTGCTCAGTGCTCGGGGTCCTCGGTGCTCAGTACTCAGGGTGCTGAGTGCTCAGTACTCAGGGTGCTGGGTGCTCAGTACTCATGGTGCTGGGTGCTCATTACTCAGGGTGCTGGGTGCTCAGTGCTCAGGGTGCTGGGTGCTCAGTGCGCGGGGTGCTGGGTGCTCAGTGCTCAGTGCTCAGGGTGTTGGGTGCTCACTGCTCAGTGCTCAGGGTGCTGGGTGCTCAGTACTCAGGGTGCTGGGTGCTCAGTACTCAGGGTGCTGGGTGATCAGTGCTCAGGGTGCTGGGTGCTCAGTGCTCGGGGTGCTGGGTGCTCAGTGCTCGGGGTGCTGGGTGCTCAGTGCTCAGGGTGCTGGGTGCTCAGTATTCAGCGTGCTGGGTGCTCAGTGCTCGGGGTGCTCGGTGCTCAGTACTCAAGGTGCTGGGTGCTCAGTGCTCAGGGTGCTGGGTGATCAGTATTCAGCGTGCTGGGTGCTCAGTTCTCGGGGTGCTCGGTGCTCAGTACTCAAGGTGCTGGGTGCTCAGTGCTCAGGGTGCTGGGTGCCCAGTCCTCGGGGTGCTCCGTTCTCAGTGCTCAGGGTGCTGGGTGCTCAGTACTCAGGGTGCTCAGTGCTCAGTACTCAGGGTGCTGGGTGCTCAGTACTCAGGGTGCTGGGTGCTCAGTGCTCGGGGTGCTGGGTGCTCAGTGCTGAGGGTGGTGCTGGGTGCTCAATAATCAGGGTGCTGTGTGCTCCGTGCTCAGGGTGCTGGGTGCTCAGTACTAAGGTTCCTGGGTACTAAGTATTCAGGGTGCTCGGTGCTCAGTACTCAGGGTGCTGGGTGCTCAGTGCTCAGGGTGCTGGGTACTCAGTACTCAGGGTGCTGGGTGCTCAGTACGCAGGGTGCTGGGTGCTCAGTGCTCAGGGTGCTTGGTGCTCAGTGCTCAGGGTGCTGGGTGCTCAGTACTCAGGGTGCTGGGTGCTCAGTGCTCAGGGTGCTGGGTGCTCAGTGCTCGGGGTCCTGGGTGCTCAGTGATCAGGGTGCTGGGTGCTCAGTACTCAGGGTGCTGGGTGCTCAGTGCGCGGGGTGCTGGGTGCTCAGTGCTCAGTGCTCAGGGTGTTGGGTGCTCAGTGCTCAGTGCTCAGGGTGCTGGGTGCTCAGTACTCAGGGTGCTGGGTGCTCAGTGCTCAGGGTGCTGGGTGCTCAGTGCGCGGGGTGCTGGGTGCTCAGTGCTCGGGGTGCTGGGTGCTCAGTGCTCAGTGCTCAGTGTGTTCTGTGCTCAGTGCTCAGTGCTCAGGGTGCTGGGTGCTCAGTACTCGGGGTGCTCAGTGCTCAGTACTCAGGGTGCTGGGTGCTCAGTACTCTGGGTGCTGGGTGCTCAGTACTCAGGGTGCTGGGTGCTCAGTGCTCGGGGTGCTGGGTGCTCATTGCTCAGGGTGATCGGTGCTCAGTGCTCAGGGTGCTGGGTGCTCAGTCCTCCGGGTGCTCAGTGCTCAGGGTGCTGGGTGCTCAGTGCTCGGGGTGCTCGGTGCTCAGTACTCAGGGTGCTGAGTGCTCAGTACTCAGGGTGCTGGGTGCTCAGTACTCAGGGTGCTGGGTGCTCAATGCTCAGGGTGCTGGGTGCTCAGTGCTCAGGGTGCTGTGTGCTCAGTGCACGGGGTGCTGGGTGCTCAGGGCTGTGGTGCTGGGTGCTCAGTGCTCAGTGCTCAGGGTGCTGGGTGCTCAGTGCTCAGTGCTCAGGGAGCTGGTTGCTCAGTACTCAGGGTGCTGGGTGCTCAGTACTCAGGGTGCTGGGTGCTCAGTGCTCAGGGTGCTCTGTGCTCAGTACTCAGGGTGCTGGGAGCTCAGTGCTCGGGGTGCTGCGTGCTCTGTGCTCAGGGTGCTGGGTGCTCAGTGCTCAGGGTGCTGGGTGCTCAGTGCTCAGGGTGCTGGGTGCTCAGTCCTCCGGGTGCTCAGTGCTCAGGGTGCTGGGTGCTCAGTGCTCGGGGTCCTCGGTGCTCAGTACTCAGGGTGCTGAGTGCTCAGTACTCAGGGTGCTGGGTGCTCAGTACTCATGGTGCTGGGTGCTCATTACTCAGGGTGCTGGGTGCTCAGTGCTCAGGGTGCTGGGTGCTCAGTGCGCGGGGTGCTGGGTGCTCAGTGCTCAGGGTGTTGGGTGCTCAGTGCTCAGTGCTCAGGGTGCTGGGTGCTCAGTACTCAGGGTGCTGGGTGCTCAGTACTCAGGGTGCTGTGTGATCAGTGCTCAGGGTGCTGGGTGCTCAGGACTCTGGGTGTTGGGTGCTCAGTACTCAGGGTGCTGGGTGCTCAGTGCTCGGGGTGCTGGGTGCTCAGTGCTCGGGGTGCTGGGTGCTCAGTGCTCAGGGTGCTGGGTGCTCAGTATTCAGCGTGCTGGGTGCTCAGTGCTCGGGGTGCTCGGTGCTCAGTACTCAAGGTGCTGGGTGCTCAGTGCTCAGGGTGCTGGGTGATCAGTACTCAGCGTGCTGGGTGCTCAGTTCTCGGGGTGCTCGGTGCTCAGTACTCAAGGTGCTGGGTGCTCAGTGCTCAGGGTGCTGGGTGCCCAGTCCTCGGGGTGCTCCGTTCTCAGTGCTCAGGGTGCTGGGTGCTCAGTACTCAGGGTGCTCAGTGCTCAGTACTCAGGGTGCTGGGTGCTCAGTACTCAGGGTGCTTGGTGCTCAGTGCTCGGGGTGCTGGGTGCTCAGTGCTGAGGGTGGTGCTGGGTGCTCAGTACTCAGGGTGCTGGGTGCTCAGTGCTCAGGGTGCTGGGTGCTCAGTACTAAGGTTCCTGGGTACTAAGTATTCAGGGTGCTCGGTGCTCAGTACTCAGGGTGCTGGGTGCTCAGTGCTCAGGGTGCTGGGTACTCAGTACTCAGGGTGCTGGGTGCTCAGTACTCAGGGTGCTGGGTGCTCAGTGCTCAGGGTGCTTGGTGCTCAGTGCTCAGGGTGCTGGGTGCTCAGTACTCAGGGTGCTGGGTGCTCAGTGCTCAGGGTGCTGGGTGCTCAGTGCTCGGGGTCCTGGGTGCTCAGTGCTCAGGGTGCTGGGTGCTCAGTACTCAGGGTGCTGGGTGCTCAGTGCTCAGGGTGCTGGGTACTCAGTCCTCAGGGTGCTCAGTGCTCAGGGTGCTGGGTGCTCAGTGCTCGGGGTGCTCGGTGCTCAGTACTCAGGGTGCTGAGTGCTCAGTACTCAGGGTGCTGGTTGCTCAGTACTCATGGGGCTGGGTGCTCAGTACTCAGGTTGCTGGGTGCTCAGTGCTCAGGGTGCTGGGTGCTCAGTGCGCGGGGTGCTGGGTGCACAGTGCTCGGGGTGCTGGGTGCTCAGTGCTCAGTGCTCAGGGTGTTCTGTGCTCAGTGCTCAGTGCTCAGGGTGCTGGGTGCTCAGTACTCAGGGTGCTGGGTGCTCAGTACTCAGGGTGCTGGGTGCTCAGTGCTCAGGGTGCTGGGTGCTCAGGACTCTGGGTGTTGGGTGCTCAGTACTCAGGGTGCTGGGTGCTCAGTGCTCAGGGTGCTGGGTGCTCAGTGCTCGGGGTGCTTGGTGCTCAGTGCTCAGGGTGCTGGGTGCTCAGTATTCAGCGTGCTGGGTGCTCAGTTCTCGGGGTGCTCGGTGCTCAGTACTCAAGGTGCTGGGTGCTCAGTGCTCAGGGTGCTGGGTGCTAAGTCCTCGGGGTGCTCCGTGCTCAGTGCTCAGGGTGCTGGGTGCTCAGTACTCAGGGTGCTCGGTGCTCAGTACTCAGGGTTCTCAGTGCTCAGGGTGCTGGGTGCTCAGTACTCAGGGTGCTCAGTGCTCAGTACTCGGGGTGCTGGGTGCTCAGTACTCAGGGTGCTCAGTGCTCAGTACTCAGCGTGCTGGGTGCTCAGTGCTCAGAGTGTTGGGTGCTCAGTACTCAGGGTGCTGGGTGCTCAGTGCTCAGTGCTCAGGGTGCTCAGTTCTCAGGGTGCTCAGTGCTCAGGGTGCTGGGTGCTCAGGGTGCTGGCTGCTCAGTGCTCGGGGTGCTGGCTGCTCAGTGCTCAGTGCTCAGGGTGCTGGGTGCTCAGTGCTCAGTGCTCAGTGCTCAGGGTGCTGGGTGCTCAGTTCTCAGGGTGCTCAGTGCTCAGGGTGCTGGGTGCTCAGTACTCAGGCTTCCGGGTGCTCAGTGCTCGGGGTGCTGGGTGCTCAGTGCTCAGGGTGGTCAGTGCTCAGTACTAAGGGTGCTGGGTGCTCAGTGCTCATGGTGATGGGTGCTCAGTCCTCAGGGTGCTGGGTATTCAGTGCTCAGGGTGCTCAGTACTCAGGGTGCTGGGTGCTCAGTGCTCGGGGTGCTGGGTGCTCAGTACTCAGGGTGCTGGGTGCTCAGTGCGCGGGGTGCTGGGTGCTCAGTGCTCGGGGTGCTGGGTGCTCAGTGCTCAGTGCTCAGGGTGTTGGGTGCTCAGTGCTCAGTGCTCAGGGTGCTGGGTGCTCAGTACTAAGGGTGCTGGGTGCTCAGTACTCAGGGTGCTGGGTGATCAGTGCTCAGGGTGCTGGGTGCTCAGGACTCTGGGTGTTGGGTGCTCAGTACTCAGGGTGCTGGGTGCTCAGTGCTCGGGGTGCTGGGTGCTCAGTGCTCGGGGTGCTGGGTGCTCAGTGCTCAGTGCTCAGTGCTCAGGGTGCTGGTTGCTCAGTACTCAGGGTGCTGGGTGCTCAGTACTCAGGGTGCTGGGTGCTCAGTGCTCAGGGTGCTCTGTGCTCAGTACTCAGGGTGCTGGGAGCTCAGTGCTCGGGGTGCTGCGTGCTCTGTGCTCAGGGTGCTGGGTGCTCAGTGCTCAGGGTGCTGGGTGCTCAGTGCTCAGGGTGCTGGGTGCTCAGTCCTCTGGGTGCTCAGTGCTCAGGGTGCTGGGTGCTCAGTGCTCGGGGTCCTCGGTGCTCAGTACTCAGGGTGCTGATTGCTCAGTACTCAGGGTGCTGGGTGCTCAGTACTCATGGTGCTGGGTGCTCATTACTCAGGGTGCTGGGTGCTCAGTGCTCAGGGTGCTGGGTGCTCAGTGCGCGGGGTGCTGGGTGCTCAGTGCTCAGTGCTCAGGGTGTTGGGTGCTCACTGCTCAGTGCTCAGGGTGCTGGGTGCTCAGTACTCAGGGTGCTGGGTGCTCAGTACTCAGGGTGCTGGGTGATCAGTGCTCAGGGTGCTGGGTGCTCAGTGCTCGGGGTGCTGGGTGCTCAGTGCTCGGGGTGCTGGGTGCTCAGTGCTCAGGGTGCTGGGTGCTCAGTATTCAGCGTGCTGGGTGCTCAGTGCTCGGGGTGCTCGGTGCTCAGTACTCAAGGTGCTGGGTGCTCAGTGCTCAGGGTGCTGGGTGATCAGTATTCAGCGTGCTGGGTGCTCAGTTCTCGGGGTGCTCGGTGCTCAGTACTCAAGGTGCTGGGTGCTCATTGCTCAGGGTGCTGGGTGCCCAGTCCTCGGGGTGCTCCGTTCTCAGTGCTCAGGGTGCTGGGTGCTCAGTACTCAGGGTGCTCAGTGCTCAGTACTCAGGGTGCTGGGTGCTCAGTACTCAGGGTGCTGGGTGCTCAGTGCTCGGGGTGCTGGGTGCTCAGTGCTGAGGGTGGTGCTGGGTGCTCAATACTCAGGGTGCTGTGTGCTCCGTGCTCAGGGTGCTGGGTGCTCAGTACTAAGGTTCCTGGGTACTAAGTATTCAGGGTGCTCGGTGCTCAGTACTCAGGGTGCTGGGTGCTCAGTGCTCAGGGTGCTGGGTACTCAGTACTCAGGGTGCTGGGTGCTCAGTACGCAGGGTGCTGGGTGCTCAGTGCTCAGGGTGCTTGGTGCTCAGTGCTCAGGGTGCTGGGTGCTCAGTACTCAGGGTGCTGGGTGCTCAGTGCTCAGGGTGCTGGGTGCTCAGTGCTCGGGGTCCTGGGTGCTCAGTGATCAGGGTGCTGGGTGCTCAGTACTCAGGGTGCTGGGTGCTCAGTGCGCGGGGTGCTGGGTGCTCAGTGCTCAGTGCTCAGGGTGTTGGGTGCTCAGTGCTCAGTGCTCAGGGTGCTGGGTGCTCAGTACTCAGGGTGCTGGGTGCTCAGTGCTCAGGGTGCTGGGTGCTCAGTGCGCGGGGTGCTGGGTGCTCAGTGCTCGGGGTGCTGGGTGCTCAGTGCTCAGTGCTCAGTGTGTTCTGTGCTCAGTGCTCAGTGCTCAGGGTGCTGGGTGCTCAGTACTCAGGGTGCTGGGTGCTCAGTACTCAGGGTGCTGGGTGCTCAGTGCTCAGGGTGCTGGGTGCTCAGGACTCTGGGTGTTGGGTGCTCAGTACTCAGGGTGCTGGGTGCTCAGTGCTCGGGGTGCTGGGTGCTCAGTGCTCGGGGTGCTTGGTGCTCAGTGCTCAGGGTGCTGGGTGCTCAGTATTCAGCATGCTGGGTGCTCAGTTCTCGGGGTGCTCGGTGCTCAGTACTCAAGGTGCTGGGTGCTCAGTGCTCAGGGTGCTGGGTGCTAAGTCCTCGGGGTGCTCCGTGCTCAGTGCTCAGGGTGCTGGGTGCTCAGTACTCAGGGTGCTCGGTGCTCAGTACTCAGGGTTCTCAGTGCTCAGGGTGCTGGGTGCTCAGTACTCAGGGTGCTCAGTGCTCAGTACTCGGGGTGCTGGGTGCTCAGTACTCAGGGTGCTCAGTGCTCAGTACTCGGGGTGCTGGGTGCTCAGTGCTCAGTGTGCTCAGTGCTCAGTGCTCGGGGTGCTGGGTGCTCAGTCCTCGGGGCGGTGGGTGTTCAGTGCTCGAGGTGCTGGTTGCTCAGTATTCAGGGTGCTGTGTGCTCAGTGCTCAGTACTCAGCGTGCTGGGTGCTCAGTGCTCAGAGTGTTGGGTGCTCAGTACTCAGGGTGCTGGGTGCTCAGTGCTCAGTGCTCAGGGTGCTCAGTTCTCAGGGTGCTCAGTGCTCAGGGTGCTGGGTGCTCAGGGTGCTGGCTGCTCAGTGCTCGGGGTGCTGGGTGCTCAGTGCTCAGTGCTCAGGGTGCTGGGTGCTCAGTGCTCAGTGCTCAGTGCTCAGGGTGCTGGGTGCTCAGTTCTCAGGGTGCTCAGTGCTCAGGGTGCTGGGTGCTCAGTACTCAGGCTTCTGGGTGCTCAGTGCTCGGGGTGCTGGGTGCTCAGTGCTCAGGGTGATCAGTGCTCAGTACTAAGGGTGCTGGGTGCTCAGTGCTCAGGGTGATGGGTGCTCAGTCCTCAGGGTGCTGGGTATTCAGTGCTCAGGGTGCTCAGTACTCAGGGTGCTGGGTGCTCAGTGCTCGGGGTGCTGGGTGCTCAGTACTCAGGGTGCTGGGTGCTCAGTGCGCGGGGTGCTGGGTGCTCAGTGCTCGGGGTGCTGGGTGCTCAGTGCTCAGTGCTCAGGGTGTTGGGTGCTCAGTGCTCAGTGCTCAGGGTGCTGGGTGCTCAGTACTAAGGGTGCTGGGTGCTCAGTACTCAGGGTGCTGGGTGATCAGTGCTCAGGGTGCTGGGTGCTCAGGACTCTGGGTGTTGGGTGCTCAGTACTCAGGGTGCTGGGTGCTCAGTGCTCGGGGTGCTGGGTGCTCAGTGCTCGGGGTGCTGGGTGCTCAGTGCTCAGTGCTCAGTGCTCAGGGTGCTGGTTGCTCAGTACTCAGGGTGCTGGGTGCTCAGTACTCAGGGTGCTGGGTGCTCAGTGCTCAGGGTGCTCTGTGCTCAGTACTCAGGGTGCTGGGAGCTCAGTGCTCGGGGTGCTGCGTGCTCTGTGCTCAGGGTGCTGGGTGCTCAGTGCTCAGGGTGCTGGGTGCTCAGTGCTCAGGGTGCTGGGTGCTCAGTCCTCCGGGTGCTCAGTGCTCAGGGTGCTGGGTGCTCAGTGCTCGGGGTCCTCGGTGCTCAGTACTCAGGGTGCTGAGTGCTCAGTACTCAGGGTGCTGGGTGCTCAGTACTCATGGTGCTGGGTGCTCATTACTCAGGGTGCTGGGTGCTCAGTGCTCAGGGTGCTGGGTGCTCAGTGCGCGGGGTGCTGGGTGCTCAGTGCTCAGTGCTCAGGGTGTTGGGTGCTCACTGCTCAGTGCTCAGGGTGCTGGGTGCTCAGTACTCAGGGTGCTGGGTGCTCAGTACTCAGGGTGCTGGGTGATCAGTGCTCAGGGTGCTGGGTGCTCAGTGCTCGGGGTGCTGGGTGCTCAGTGCTCGGGGTGCTGGGTGCTCAGTGCTCAGGGTGCTGGGTGCTCAGTATTCAGCGTGCTGGGTGCTCAGTGCTCGGGGTGCTCGGTGCTCAGTACTCAAGGTGCTGGGTGCTCAGTGCTCAGGGTGCTGGGTGATCAGTATTCAGCGTGCTGGGTGCTCAGTTCTCGGGGTGCTCGGTGCTCAGTACTCAAGGTGCTGGGTGCTCAGTGCTCAGGGTGCTGGGTGCCCAGTCCTCGGGGTGCTCCGTTCTCAGTGCTCAGGGTGCTGGGTGCTCAGTACTCAGGGTGCTCAGTGCTCAGTACTCAGGGTGCTGGGTGCTCAGTACTCAGGGTGCTGGGTGCTCAGTGCTCGGGGTGCTGGGTGCTCAGTGCTGAGGGTGGTGCTGGGTGCTCAATAATCAGGGTGCTGTGTGCTCCGTGCTCAGGGTGCTGGGTGCTCAGTACTAAGGTTCCTGGGTACTAAGTATTCAGGGTGCTCGGTGCTCAGTACTCAGGGTGCTGGGTGCTCAGTGCTCAGGGTGCTGGGTACTCAGTACTCAGGGTGCTGGGTGCTCAGTACGCAGGGTGCTGGGTGCTCAGTGCTCAGGGTGCTTGGTGCTCAGTGCTCAGGGTGCTGGGTGCTCAGTACTCAGGGTGCTGGGTGCTCAGTGCTCAGGGTGCTGGGTGCTCAGTGCTCGGGGTCCTGGGTGCTCAGTGATCAGGGTGCTGGGTGCTCAGTACTCAGGGTGCTGGGTGCTCAGTGCGCGGGGTGCTGGGTGCTCAGTGCTCAGTGCTCAGGGTGTTGGGTGCTCAGTGCTCAGTGCTCAGGGTGCTGGGTGCTCAGTACTCAGGGTGCTGGGTGCTCAGTGCTCAGGGTGCTGGGTGCTCAGTGCGCGGGGTGCTGGGTGCTCAGTGCTCGGGGTGCTGGGTGCTCAGTGCTCAGTGCTCAGTGTGTTCTGTGCTCAGTGCTCAGTGCTCAGGGTGCTGGGTGCTCAGTACTCAGGGTGCTGGGTGCTCAGTACTCAGGGTGCTGGGTGCTCAGTGCTCAGGGTGCTGGGTGCTCAGGACTCTGGGTGTTGGGTGCTCAGTACTCAGGGTGCTGGGTGCTCAGTGCTCGGGGTGCTGGGTGCTCAGTGCTCGGGGTGCTTGGTGCTCAGTGCTCAGGGTGCTGGGTGCTCAGTATTCAGCATGCTGGGTGCTCAGTTCTCGGGGTGCTCGGTGCTCAGTACTCAAGGTGCTGGGTGCTCAGTGCTCAGGGTGCTGGGTGCTAAGTCCTCGGGGTGCTCCGTGCTCAGTGCTCAGGGTGCTGGGTGCTCAGTACTCAGGGTGCTCGGTGCTCAGTACTCAGGGTTCTCAGTGCTCAGGGTGCTGGGTGCTCAGTACTCAGGGTGCTCAGTGCTCAGTACTCGGGGTGCTGGGTGCTCAGTACTCAGGGTGCTCAGTGCTCAGTACTCGGGGTGCTGGGTGCTCAGTGCTCAGTGTGCTCAGTGCTCAGTGCTCGGGGTGCTGGGTGCTCAGTCCTCGGGGCGGTGGGTGTTCAGTGCTCGAGGTGCTGGTTGCTCAGTATTCAGGGTGCTGTGTGCTCAGTGCTCAGTACTCAGCGTGCTGGGTGCTCAGTGCTCAGAGTGTTGGGTGCTCAGTACTCAGGGTGCTGGGTGCTCAGTGCTCAGTGCTCAGGGTGCTCAGTTCTCAGGGTGCTCAGTGCTCAGGGTGCTGGGTGCTCAGGGTGCTGGCTGCTCAGTGCTCGGGGTGCTGGGTGCTCAGTGCTCAGTGCTCAGGGTGCTGGGTGCTCAGTGCTCAGTGCTCAGTGCTCAGGGTGCTGGGTGCTCAGTTCTCAGGGTGCTCAGTGCTCAGGGTGCTGGGTGCTCAGTACTCAGGCTTCTGGGTGCTCAGTGCTCGGGGTGCTGGGTGCTCAGTGCTCAGGGTGATCAGTGCTCAGTACTAAGGGTGCTGGGTGCTCAGTGCTCAGGGTGATGGGTGCTCAGTCCTCAGGGTGCTGGGTATTCAGTGCTCAGGGTGCTCAGTACTCAGGGTGCTGGGTGCTCAGTGCTCGGGGTGCTGGGTGCTCAGTACTCAGGGTGCTGGGTGCTCAGTGCGCGGGGTGCTGGGTGCTCAGTGCTCGGGGTGCTGGGTGCTCAGTGCTCAGTGCTCAGGGTGTTGGGTGCTCAGTGCTCAGTGCTCAGGGTGCTGGGTGCTCAGTACTAAGGGTGCTGGGTGCTCAGTACTCAGGGTGCTGGGTGATCAGTGCTCAGGGTGCTGGGTGCTCAGGACTCTGGGTGTTGGGTGCTCAGTACTCAGGGTGCTGGGTGCTCAGTGCTCGGGGTGCTGGGTGCTCAGTGCTCGGGGTGCTGGGTGCTCAGTGCTCAGTGCTCAGTGCTCACGGTGCTGGTTGCTCAGTACTCAGGGTGCTGGGTGCTCAGTACTCAGGGTGCTGGGTGCTCAGTGCTCAGGGTGCTCTGTGCTCAGTACTCAGGGTGCTGGGAGCTCAGTGCTCGGGGTGCTGCGTGCTCTGTGCTCAGGGTGCTGGGTGCTCAGTGCTCAGGGTGCTGGGTGCTCAGTGCTCAGGGTGCTGGGTGCTCAGTCCTCCGGGTGCTCAGTGCTCAGGGTGCTGGGTGCTCAGTGCTCGGGGTCCTCGGTGCTCAGTACTCAGGGTGCTGATTGCTCAGTACTCAGGGTGCTGGGTGCTCAGTACTCATGGTGCTGGGTGCTCATTACTCAGGGTGCTGGGTGCTCAGTGCTCAGGGTGCTGGGTGCTCAGTGCGCGGGGTGCTGGGTGCTCAGTGCTCAGTGCTCAGGGTGTTGGGTGCTCAGTGCTCAGTGCTCAGGGTGCTGGGTGCTCAGTACTCAGGGTGCTGGGTGCTCAGTACTCAGGGTGCTGGGTGATCAGTGCTCAGGGTGCTGGGTGCTCAGTGCTCGGGGTGCTGGGTGCTCAGTGCTCGGGGTGCTGGGTGCTCAGTGCTCAGGGTGCTGGGTGCTCAGTATTCAGCGTGCTGGGTGCTCAGTGCTCGGGGTGCTCGGTGCTCAGTACTCAAGGTGCTGGGTGCTCAGTGCTCAGGGTGCTGGGTGATCAGTATTCAGCGTGCTGGGTGCTCAGTTCTCGGGGTGCTCGGTGCTCAGTACTCAAGGTGCTGGGTGCTCAGTGCTCAGGGTGCTGGGTGCCCAGTCCTCGGGGTGCTCCGTTCTCAGTGCTCAGGGTGCTGGGTGCTCAGTACTCAGGGTGCTCAGTGCTCAGTACTCAGGGTGCTGGGTGCTCAGTACTCAGGGTGCTGGGTGCTCAGTGCTCGGGGTGCTGGGTGCTCAGTGCTGAGGGTGGTGCTGGGTGCTCAGTACTCAGGGTGCTGTGTGCTCCGTGCTCAGGGTGCTGGGTGCTCAGTACTAAGGTTCCTGGGTACTAAGTATTCAGGGTGCTCGGTGCTCAGTACTCAGGGTGCTGGGTGCTCAGTGCTCAGGGTGCTGGGTACTCAGTACTCAGGGTGCTGGGTGCTCAGTACTCAGGGTGCTGGGTACACAGTGCTCAGGGTGCTTGGTGCTCAGTGCTCAGGGTGCTGGGTGCTCAGTACTCAGGGTGCTGGGTGCTCAGTGCTCAGGGTGCTGGGTGCTCAGTGCTCAGGGTCCTGGGTGCTCAGTGCTCAGGGTGCTGGGTGCTCAGTACTCAGGGTGCTGGGTGCTCAGTGCGCGGGGTGCTGGGTGCTCAGTGCTCAGTGCTCAGGGTGTTGGGTGCTCAGTGCTCAGTGCTCAGGGTGCTGGGTGCTCAGTACTCAGGGTGCTGGGTGCTCAGTGCTCAGGGTGCTGGGTGCTCAGTGCGCGGGGTGCTGGGTGCTCAGTGCTCGGGGTGCTGGGTGCTCAGTGCTCAGTGCTCAGGGTGTTCTGTGCTCAGTGCTCAGTGCTCAGGGTGCTGGGTGCTCAGTACTCAGGGTGCTGGGTGCTCAGTACTCAGGGTGCTGGGTGCTCAGTGCTCAGGGTGCTGGGTGCTCAGGACTCTGGGTGTTGGGTGCTCAGTACTCAGGGTGCTGGGTGCTCAGTGCTCGGGGTGCTGGGTGCTCAGTGCTCTGGGTGCTTGGTGCTCAGTGCTCAGGGTGCTGGGTGCTCAGTATTCAGCGTGCTGGGTGCTCAGTTCTCGGGGTGCTCGGTGCTCAGTACTCAAGGTGCTGGGTGCTCAGTGCTCAGGGTGCTGGGTGCTAAGTCCTCGGGGTGCTCCGTGCTCAGTGCTCAGGGTGCTGGGTGCTCAGTACTCAGGGTGCTCGGTGCTCAGTACTCAGGGTTCTCAGTGCTCAGGGTGATGGGTGCTCAGTACTCAGGGTGCTCAGTGCTCAGTACTCGGGGTGCTGGGTGCTCAGTACTCAGGGTGCTCAGTGCTCAGTACTCGGGGTGCTGGGTGCTCAGTGCTCATTGTGCTCAGTGCTCAGTGCTCGGGGTGCTGGGTGCTCAGTGCTCGGGGCGGTGGGTGCTCAGTGCTCGAGGTGCTGGTTGCTCAGTATTCAGGGTGCTGTGTGCTCAGTGCTCAGTACTCAGCGTGCTGGGTGCTCAGTGCTCAGAGTGTTGGGTGCTCAGTACTCAGGGTGCTGGGTGCTCAGTGCTCAGTGCTCAGGGTGCTCAGTTCTCAGGGTGCTCAGTGCTCAGGGTGCTGGGTGCTCAGGGTGCTGGCTGCTCAGTGCTCGGGGTGCTGGGTGCTCAGTGCGCAGTGCTCAGGGTGCTGGGTGCTCAGTGCTCAGTGCTCAGTGCTCAGGGTGCTGGGTGCTCAGTTCTCAGGGTGCTCAGTGCTCAGGGTGCTGGGTGCTCAGTACTCAGGCTTCTGGGTGCTCAGTGCTCGGGGTGCTGGGTGCTCAGTGCTCAGTGCTCAGTGCTCACGGTGCTGGTTGCTCAGTACTCAGGGTGCTGGGTGCTCAGTACTCAGGGTGCTGGGTGCTCAGTGCTCAGGGTGCTCTGTGCTCAGTACTCAGGGTGCTGGGAGCTCAGTGCTCGGGGTGCTGCGTGCTCTGTGCTCAGGGTGCTGGGTGCTCAGTGCTCAGGGTGCTGGGTGCTCAGTGCTCAGGGTGCTGGGTGCTCAGTCCTCCGGGTGCTCAGTGCTCAGGGTGCTGGGTGCTCAGTGCTCGGGGTCCTCGGTGCTCAGTACTCAGGGTGCTGATTGCTCAGTACTCAGGGTGCTGGGTGCTCAGTACTCATGGTGCTGGGTGCTCATTACTCAGGGTGCTGGGTGCTCAGTGCTCAGGGTGCTGGGTGCTCAGTGCGCGGGGTGCTGGGTGCTCAGTGCTCAGTGCTCAGGGTGTTGGGTGCTCAGTGCTCAGTGCTCAGGGTGCTGGGTGCTCAGTACTCAGGGTGCTGGGTGCTCAGTACTCAGGGTGCTGGGTGATCAGTGCTCAGGGTGCTGGGTGCTCAGTGCTCGGGGTGCTGGGTGCTCAGTGCTCGGGGTGCTGGGTGCTCAGTGCTCAGGGTGCTGGGTGCTCAGTATTCAGCGTGCTGGGTGCTCAGTGCTCGGGGTGCTCGGTGCTCAGTACTCAAGGTGCTGGGTGCTCAGTGCTCAGGGTGCTGGGTGATCAGTATTCAGCGTGCTGGGTGCTCAGTTCTCGGGGTGCTCAGTGCTCAGTACTCAAGGTGCTGGGTACTCAGTGCTCAGGGTGCTGGGTGCCCAGTCCTCGGGGTGCTCCGTTCTCAGTGCTCAGGGTGCTGGGTGCTCAGTACTCAGGGTGCTCAGTGCTCAGTACTCAGGGTGCTGGGTGCTCAGTACTCAGGGTGCTGGGTGCTCAGTGCTCGGGGTGCTGGGTGCTCAGTGCTGAGGGTGGTGCTGGGTGCTCAGTACTCAGGGTGCTGTGTGCTCCGTGCTCAGGGTGCTGGGTGCTCAGTACTAAGGTTCCTGGGTACTAAGTATTCAGGGTGCTCGGTGCTCAGTACTCAGGGTGCTGGGTGCTCAGTGCTCAGGGTGCTGGGTACTCAGTACTCAGGGTGCTGGGTGCTCAGTACTCAGGGTGCTGGGTGCTCAGTGCTCAGGGTGCTTGGTGCTCAGTGCTCAGGGTGCTGGGTGCTCAGTACTCAGGGTGCTGGGTGCTCAGTGCTCAGGGTGCTGGGTGCTCAGTGCTCGGGGTCCTGGGTGCTCAGTGCTCAGGGTGCTGGGTGCTCAGTACTCAGGGTGCTGGGTGCTCAGTGCGCGGGGTGCTGGGTGCTCAGTGCTCAGTGCTCAGGGTGTTGGGTGCTCAGTGCTCAGTGCTCAGGGTGCTGGGTGCTCAGTACTCAGGGTGCTGGGTGCTCAGTGCTCAGGGTGCTGGGTGCTCAGTGCGCGGGGTGCTGGGTGCTCAGTGCTCGGGGTGCTGGGTGCTCAGTGCTCAGTGCTCAGGGTGTTCTGTGCTCAGTGCTCAGTGCTCAGGGTGCTGGGTGCTCAGTACTCAGGGTGCTGGGTGCTCAGTACTCAGGGTGCTGGGTGCTCAGTGCTCAGGGTGCTGGGTGCTCAGGACTCTGGGTGTTGGGTGCTCAGTACTCAGGGTGCTGGGTGCTCAGTGCTCGGGGTGCTGGGTGCTCAGTGCTCTGGGTGCTTGGTGCTCAGTGCTCAGGGTGCTGGGTGCTCAGTATTCAGCGTGCTGGGTGCTCAGTTCTCGGGGTGCTCGGTGCTCAGTACTCAAGGTGCTGGGTGCTCAGTGCTCAGGGTGCTGGGTGCTAAGTCCTCGGGGTGCTCCGTGCTCAGTGCTCAGGGTGCTGGGTGCTCAGTACTCAGGGTGCTCGGTGCTCAGTACTCAGGGTTCTCAGTGCTCAGGGTGATGGGTGCTCAGTACTCAGGGTGCTCAGTGCTCAGTACTCGGGGTGCTGGGTGCTCAGTACTCAGGGTGCTCAGTGCTCAGTACTCGGGGTGCTGGGTGCTCAGTGCTCATTGTGCTCAGTGCTCAGTGCTCGGGGTGCTGGGTGCTCAGTGCTCGGGGCGGTGGGTGCTCAGTGCTCGAGGTGCTGGTTGCTCATTATTCAGGGTGCTGTGTGCTCAGTGCTCAGTACTCAGCGTGCTGGGTGCTCAGTGCTCAGAGTGTTGGGTTCTCAGTACTCAGGGTGCTGGGTGCTCAGTGCTCAGTGCTCAGGGTGCTCAGTTCTCAGGGTGCTCAGTGCTCAGGGTGCTGGGTGCTCAGGGTGCTGGCTGCTCAGTGCTCGGGGTGCTGGGTGCTCAGTGCTCAGTGCTCAGGGTGCTGGGTGCTCAGTGCTCAGTGCTCAGTGCTCAGGGTGCTGGGTGCTCAGTTCTCAGGGTGCTCAGTGCTCAGGGTGCTGGGTGCTCAGTACTCAGGCTTCTGGGTGCTCAGTGCTCGGGGTGCTGGGTGCTCAGTGCTCAGGGTGATCAGTGCTCAGTACTAAGGGTGCTGGGTGCTCAGTGCTCAGGGTGATGGGTGCTCAGTCCTCAGGGTGCTGGGTATTCAGTGCTCAGGGTGCTCAGTACTCAGGGTGCTGGGTGCTCAGTGCTCGGGGTGCTGGGTGCTCAGTACTCAGGGTGCTGGGTGCTCAGTGCGCGGGGTGCTGGGTGCTCAGTGCTCGGGGTGCTGGGTGCTCAGTGCTCAGTGCTCAGGGTGTTGGGTGCTCAGTGCTCAGTGCTCAGGGTGCTGGGTGCTCAGTACTAAGGGTGCTGGGTGCTCAGTACTCAGGGTGCTGGGTGATCAGTGCTCAGGGTGCTGGGTGCTCAGGACTCTGGGTGTTGGGTGCTCAGTACTCAGGGTGCTGGGTGCTCAGTGCTCGGGGTGCTGGGTGCTCAGTGCTCGGGGTGCTGGGTGCTCAGTGCTCAGTGCTCAGTGCTCACGGTGCTGGTTGCTCAGTACTCAGGGTGCTGGGTGCTCAGTACTCAGGGTGCTGGGTGCTCAGTGCTCAGGGTGCTCTGTGCTCAGTACTCAGGGTGCTGGGAGCTCAGTGCTCGGGGTGCTGCGTGCTCTGTGCTCAGGGTGCTGGGTGCTCAGTGCTCAGGGTGCTGGGTGCTCAGTGCTCAGGGTGCTGGGTGCTCAGTCCTCCGGGTGCTCAGTGCTCAGGGTGCTGGGTGCTCAGTGCTCGGGGTCCTCGGTGCTCAGTACTCAGGGTGCTGATTGCTCAGTACTCAGGGTGCTGGGTGCTCAGTACTCATGGTGCTGGGTGCTCATTACTCAGGGTGCTGGGTGCTCAGTGCTCAGGGTGCTGGGTGCTCAGTGCGCGGGGTGCTGGGTGCTCAGTGCTCAGTGCTCAGGGTGTTGGGTGCTCAGTGCTCAGTGCTCAGGGTGCTGGGTGCTCAGTACTCAGGGTGCTGGGTGCTCAGTACTCAGGGTGCTGGGTGATCAGTGCTCAGGGTGCTGGGTGCTCAGTGCTCGGGGTGCTGGGTGCTCAGTGCTCGGGGTGCTGGGTGCTCAGTGCTCAGGGTGCTGGGTGCTCAGTATTCAGCGTGCTGGGTGCTCAGTGCTCGGGGTGCTCGGTGCTCAGTACTCAAGGTGCTGGGTGCTCAGTGCTCAGGGTGCTGGGTGATCAGTATTCAGCGTGCTGGGTGCTCAGTTCTCGGGGTGCTCGGTTCTCAGTACTCAAGGTGCTGGGTGCTCAGTGCTCAGGGTGCTGGGTGCCCAGTCCTCGGGGTGCTCCGTTCTCAGTGCTCAGGGTGCTGGGTGCTCAGTACTCAGGGTGCTCAGTGCTCAGTACTCAGGGTGCTGGGTGCTCAGTACTCAGGGTGCTGGGTGCTCAGTGCTCGGGGTGCTGGGTGCTCAGTGCTGAGGGTGGTGCTGGGTGCTCAGTACTCAGGGTGCTGTGTGCTCCGTGCTCAGGGTGCTGGGTGCTCAGTACTAAGGTTCCTGGGTACTAAGTATTCAGGGTGCTCGGTGCTCAGTACTCAGGGTGCTGGGTGCTCAGTGCTCAGGGTGCTGGGTACTCAGTACTCAGGGTGCTGGGTGCTCAGTACTCAGGGTGCTGGGTACACAGTGCTCAGGGTGCTTGGTGCTCAGTGCTCAGGGTGCTGGGTGCTCAGTACTCAGGGTGCTGGGTGCTCAGTGCTCAGGGTGCTGGGTGCTCAGTGCTCGGGGTCCTGGGTGCTCAGTGCTCAGGGTGCTGGGTGCTCAGTACTCAGGGTGCTGGGTGCTCAGTGCGCGGGGTGCTGGGTGCTCAGTGCTCAGTGCTCAGGGTGTTGGGTGCTCAGTGCTCAGTGCTCAGGGTGCTGGGTGCTCAGTACTCAGGGTGCTGGGTGCTCAGTGCTCAGGGTGCTGGGTGCTCAGTGCGCGGGGTGCTGGGTGCTCAGTGCTCGGGGTGCTGGGTGCTCAGTGCTCAGTGCTCAGGGTGTTCTGTGCTCAGTGCTCAGTGCTCAGGGTGCTGGGTGCTCAGTACTCAGGGTGCTGGGTGCTCAGTACTCAGGGTGCTGGGTGCTCAGTGCTCAGGGTGCTGGGTGCTCAGGACTCTGGGTGTTGGGTGCTCAGTACTCAGGGTGCTGGGTGCTCAGTGCTCGGGGTGCTGGGTGCTCAGTGCTCTGGGTGCTTGGTGCTCAGTGCTCAGGGTGCTGGGTGCTCAGTATTCAGCGTGCTGGGTGCTCAGTTCTCGGGGTGCTCGGTGCTCAGTACTCAAGGTGCTGGGTGCTCAGTGCTCAGGGTGCTGGGTGCTAAGTCCTCGGGGTGCTCCGTGCTCAGTGCTCAGGGTGCTGGGTGCTCAGTACTCAGGGTGCTCGGTGCTCAGTACTCAGGGTTCTCAGTGCTCAGGGTGATGGGTGCTCAGTACTCAGGGTGCTCAGTGCTCAGTACTCGGGGTGCTGGGTGCTCAGTACTCAGGGTGCTCAGTGCTCAGTACTCGGGGTGCTGGGTGCTCAGTGCTCATTGTGCTCAGTGCTCGGGGTGCTGGGTGCTCAGTGCTCGGGGCGGTGGGTGCTCAGTGCTCGAGGTGCTGGTTGCTCAGTATTCAGGGTGCTGTGTGCTCAGTGCTCAGTACTCAGCGTGCTGGGTGCTCAGTGCTCAGAGTGTTGGGTGCTCAGTACTCAGGGTGCTGGGTGCTCAGTGCTCAGTGCTCAGGGTGCTCAGTTCTCAGGGTGCTCAGTGCTCAGGGTGCTGGGTGCTCAGGGTGCTGGCTGCTCAGTGCTCGGGGTGCTGGGTGCTCAGTGCGCAGTGCTCAGGGTGCTGGGTGCTCAGTGCTCAGTGCTCAGTGCTCAGGGTGCTGGGTGCTCAGTTCTCAGGGTGCTCAGTGCTCAGGGTGCTGGGTGCTCAGTACTCAGGCTTCTGGGTGCTCAGTGCTCGGGGTGCTGGGTGCTCAGTGCTCAGTGCTCAGTGCTCACGGTGCTGGTTGCTCAGTACTCAGGGTGCTGGGTGCTCAGTACTCAGGGTGCTGGGTGCTCAGTGCTCAGGGTGCTCTGTGCTCAGTACTCAGGGTGCTGGGAGCTCAGTGCTCGGGGTGCTGCGTGCTCTGTGCTCAGGGTGCTGGGTGCTCAGTGCTCAGGGTGCTGGGTGCTCAGTGCTCAGGGTGCTGGGTGCTCAGTCCTCCGGGTGCTCAGTGCTCAGGGTGCTGGGTGCTCAGTGCTCGGGGTCCTCGGTGCTCAGTACTCAGGGTGCTGATTGCTCAGTACTCAGGGTGCTGGGTGCTCAGTACTCATGGTGCTGGGTGCTCATTACTCAGGGTGCTGGGTGCTCAGTGCTCAGGGTGCTGGGTGCTCAGTGCGCGGGGTGCTGGGTGCTCAGTGCTCAGTGCTCAGGGTGTTGGGTGCTCAGTGCTCAGTGCTCAGGGTGCTGGGTGCTCAGTACTCAGGGTGCTGGGTGCTCAGTACTCAGGGTGCTGGGTGATCAGTGCTCAGGGTGCTGGGTGCTCAGTGCTCGGGGTGCTGGGTGCTCAGTGCTCGGGGTGCTGGGTGCTCAGTGCTCAGGGTGCTGGGTGCTCAGTATTCAGCGTGCTGGGTGCTCAGTGCTCGGGGTGCTCGGTGCTCAGTACTCAAGGTGCTGGGTGCTCAGTGCTCAGGGTGCTGGGTGATCAGTATTCAGCGTGCTGGGTGCTCAGTTCTCGGGGTGCTCGGTGCTCAGTACTCAAGGTGCTGGGTGCTCAGTGCTCAGGGTGCTGGGTGCCCAGTCCTCGGGGTGCTCCGTTCTCAGTGCTCAGGGTGCTGGGTGCTCAGTACTCAGGGTGCTCAGTGCTCAGTACTCAGGGTGCTGGGTGCTCAGTACTCAGGGTGCTGGGTGCTCAGTGCTCGGGGTGCTGGGTGCTCAGTGCTGAGGGTGGTGCTGGGTGCTCAGTACTCAGGGTGCTGTGTGCTCCGTGCTCAGGGTGCTGGGTGCTCAGTACTAAGGTTCCTGGGTACTAAGTATTCAGGGTGCTCGGTGCTCAGTACTCAGGGTGCTGGGTGCTCAGTGCTCAGGGTGCTGGGTACTCAGTACTCAGGGTGCTGGGTGCTCAGTACTCAGGGTGCTGGGTGCTCAGTGCTCAGGGTGCTTGGTGCTCAGTGCTCAGGGTGCTGGGTGCTCAGTACTCAGGGTGCTGGGTGCTCAGTGCTCAGGGTGCTGGGTGCTCAGTGCTCGGGGTCCTGGGTGCTCAGTGCTCAGGGTGCTGGGTGCTCAGTACTCAGGGTGCTGGGTGCTCAGTGCGCGGGGTGCTGGGTGCTCAGTGCTCAGTGCTCAGGGTGTTGGGTGCTCAGTGCTCAGTGCTCAGGGTGCTGGGTGCTCAGTACTCAGGGTGCTGGGTGCTCAGTGCTCAGGGTGCTGGGTGCTCAGTGCGCGGGGTGCTGGGTGCTCAGTGCTCGGGGTGCTGGGTGCTCAGTGCTCAGTGCTCAGGGTGTTCTGTGCTCAGTGCTCAGTGCTCAGGGTGCTGGGTGCTCAGTACTCAGGGTGCTGGGTGCTCAGTACTCAGGGTGCTGGGTGCTCAGTGCTCAGGGTGCTGGGTGCTCAGGACTCTGGGTGTTGGGTGCTCAGTACTCAGGGTGCTGGGTGCTCAGTGCTCGGGGTGCTGGGTGCTCAGTGCTCTGGGTGCTTGGTGCTCAGTGCTCAGGGTGCTGGGTGCTCAGTATTCAGCGTGCTGGGTGCTCAGTTCTCGGGGTGCTCGGTGCTCAGTACTCAAGGTGCTGGGTGCTCAGTGCTCAGGGTGCTGGGTGCTAAGTCCTCGGGGTGCTCCGTGCTCAGTGCTCAGGGTGCTGGGTGCTCAGTACTCAGGGTGCTCGGTGCTCAGTACTCAGGGTTCTCAGTGCTCAGGGTGATGGGTGCTCAGTACTCAGGGTGCTCAGTGCTCAGTACTCGGGGTGCTGGGTGCTCAGTACTCAGGGTGCTCAGTGCTCAGTACTCGGGGTGCTGGGTGCTCAGTGCTCATTGTGCTCAGTGCTCAGTGCTCGGGGTGCTGGGTGCTCAGTGCTCGGGGCGGTGGGTGCTCAGTGCTCGAGGTGCTGGTTGCTCAGTATTCAGGGTGCTGTGTGCTCAGTGCTCAGTACTCAGCGTGCTGGGTGCTCAGTGCTCAGAGTGTTGGGTGCTCAGTACTCAGGGTGCTGGGTGCTCAGTGCTCAGTGCTCAGGGTGCTCAGTTCTCAGGGTGCTCAGTGCTCAGGGTGCTGGGTGCTCAGGGTGCTGGCTGCTCAGTGCTCGGGGTGCTGGGTGCTCAGTGCTCAGTGCTCAGGGTGCTGGGTGCTCAGTGCTCAGTGCTCAGTGCTCAGGGTGCTGGGTGCTCAGTTCTCAGGGTGCTCAGTGCTCAGGGTGCTGGGTGCTCAGTACTCAGGCTTCTGGGTGCTCAGTGCTCGGGGTGCTGGGTGCTCAGTGCTCAGGGTGATCAGTGCTCAGTACTAAGGGTGCTGGGTGCTCAGTGCTCGGGGTGCTGGGTGCTCAGTGCTCAGTGCTCAGTGCTCAGGGTGCTGGTTGCTCAGTACTCAGGGTGCTGGGTGCTCAGTACTCAGGGTGCTGGGTGCTCAGTGCTCAGGGTGCTCTGTGCTCAGTACTCAGGGTGCTGGGAGCTCAGTGCTCGGGGTGCTGCGTGCTCTGTGCTCAGGGTGCTGGGTGCTCAGTGCTCAGGGTGCTGGGTGCTCAGTGCTCAGGGTGCTGGGTGCTCAGTCCTCCGGGTGCTCAGTGCTCAGGGTGCTGGGTGCTCAGTGCTCGGGGTCCTCGGTGCTCAGTACTCAGGTTGCTGAGTGCTCAGTACTCAGGGTGCTGGGTGCTCAGTACTCATGGTGCTGGGTGCTCATTACTCAGGGTGCTGGGTGCTCAGTGCTCAGGGTGCTGGGTGCTCAGTGCGCGGGGTGCTGGGTGCTCAGTGCTCAGTGCTCAGGGTGTTGGGTGCTCAGTGCTCAGTGCTCAGGGTGCTGGGTGCTCAGTACTCAGGGTGCTGGGTGCTCAGTACTCAGGGTGCTGGGTGATCAGTGCTCAGGGTGCTGGGTGCTCAGTGCTCGGGGTGCTGGGTGCTCAGTGCTCGGGGTGCTGGGTGCTCAGTGCTAAGGGTGCTGGGTGCTCAGTATTCAGCGTGCTGGGTGCTCAGTGCTCGGGGTGCTCGGTGCTCAGTACTCAAGGTGCTGGGTGCTCAGTGCTCAGGGTGCTGGGTGATCAGTATTCAGCGTGCTGGGTGCTCAGTTCTCGGGGTGCTCGGTGCTCAGTACTCAAGGTGCTGGGTGCTCAGTGCTCAGGGTGCTGGGTGCCCAGTCCTCGGGGTGCTCCGTTCTCAGTGCTCAGGGTGCTGGGTGCTCAGTACTCAGGGTGCTCAGTGCTCAGTACTCAGGGTGCTGGGTGCTCAGTACTCAGGGTGCTGGGTGCTCAGTGCTCGGGGTGCTGGGTGCTCAGTGCTGAGGGTGGTGCTGGGTGCTCAATACTCAGGGTGCTGTGTGCTCCGTGCTCAGGGTGCTGGGTGCTCAGTACTAAGGTTCCTGGGTACTAAGTATTCAGGGTGCTCGGTGCTCAATACTCAGGGTGCTGGGTGCTCAGTGCTCAGGGTGCTGGGTACTCAGTACTCAGGGTGCTGGGTGCTCAGTACGCAGGGTGCTGGGTGCTCAGTGCTCAGGGTGCTTGGTGCTCAGTGCTCAGGGTGCTGGGTGCTCAGTACTCAGGGTGCTGGGTGCTCAGTGCTCAGGGTGCTGGGTGCTCAGTGCTCGGGGTCCTGGGTGCTCAGTGATCAGGGTGCTGGGTGCTCAGTACTCAGGGTGCTGGGTGCTCAGTGCGCGGGGTGCTGGGTGCTCAGTGCTCAGTGCTCAGGGTGTTGGGTGCTCAGTGCTCAGTGCTCAGGGTGCTGGGTGCTCAGTACTCAGGGTGCTGGGTGCTCAGTGCTCAGGGTGCTGGGTGCTCAGTGCGCGGGGTGCTGGGTGCTCAGTGCTCGGGGTGCTGGGTGCTCAGTGCTCAGTGCTCAGTGTGTTCTGTGCTCACTGCTCAGTGCTCAGGGTGCTGGGTGCTCAGTACTCAGGGTGCTGGGTGCTCAGTACTCAGGGTGCTGGGTGCTCAGTGCTCAGGGTGCTGGGTGCTCAGGACTCTGGGTGTTGGGTGCTCAGTACTCAGGGTGCTGGGTGCTCAGTGCTCGGGGTGCTGGGTGCTCAGTGCTCGGGGTGCTTGGTGCTCAGTGCTCAGGGTGCTGGGTGCTCAGTATTCAGCGTGCTGGGTGCTCAGTTCTCGGGGTGCTCGGTGCTCAGTACTCAAGGTGCTGGGTGCTCAGTGCTCAGGGTGCTGGGTGCTAAGTCCTCGGGGTGCTCCGTGCTCAGTGCTCAGGGTGCTGGGTGCTCAGTACTCAGGGTGCTCGGTGCTCAGTACTCAGGGTTCTCAGTGCTCAGGGTGCTGGGTGCTCAGTACTCAGGGTGCTCAGTGCTCAGTACTCGGGGTGCTGGGTGCTCAGTACTCAGGGTGCTCAGTGCTCAGTACTCGGGGTGCTGGGTGCTCAGTGCTCAGTGTGCTCAGTGCTCAGTGCTCGGGGTGCTGGGTGCTCAGTCCTCGGGGCGGTGGGTGCTCAGTGCTCGAGGTGCTGGTTGCTCAGTATTCAGGGTGCTGTGTGCTCAGTGCTCAGTACTCAGCGTGCTGGGTGCTCAGTGCTCAGAGTGTTGGGTGCTGAGTACTCAGGGTGCTGGGTGCTCAGTGCTCAGTGCTCAGGGTGCTCAGTTCTCAGGGTGCTCAGTGCTCAGGGTGCTGGGTGCTCAGGGTGCTGGCTGCTCAGTGCTCGGGGTGCTGGGTGCTGGCTGCTCAGTGCTCAGGGTGCTGGGTGCTCAGTGCTCAGTGCTCAGTGCTCAGGGTGCTGGGTGCTCAGTTCTCAGGGTGCTCAGTGCTCAGGGTGCTGGGTGCTCAGTACTCAGGCTTCTGGGTGCTCAGTGCTCGGGGTGCTGGGTGCTCAGTGCTCAGGGTGATCAGTGCTCAGTACTAAGGGTGCTGGGTGCTCAGTGCTCAGGGTGATGGGTGCTCAGTCCTCAGGGTGCTGGGTATTCAGTGCTCAGGGTGCTCAGTACTCAGGGTGCTGGGTGCTCAGTGCTCGGGGTGCTGGGTGCTCAGTACTCAGGGTGCTGGGTGCTCAGTGCGCGGGGTGCTGGGTGCTCAGTGCTCGGGGTGCTGGGTGCTCAGTGCTCAGTGCTCAGGGTGTTGGGTGCTCAGTGCTCAGTGCTCAGGGTGCTGGGTGCTCAGTACTAAGGGTGCTGGGTGCTCAGTACTCAGGGTGCTGGGTGATCAGTGCTCAGGGTGCTGGGTGCTCAGTATTCAGCGTGCTGGGTGCTCAGTTCTCGGGGTGCTCGGTGCTCAGTACTCAAGGTGCTGGGTGCTCAGTGCTCAGGGTGCTGGGTGATCAGTATTCAGCGTGCTGGGTGCTCAGTTCTCGGGGTGCTCGGTGCTCAGTACTCAAGGTGCTGGGTGCTCAGTGCTCAGGGTGCTGGGTGCCCAGTCCTCGGGGTGCTCCGTTCTCAGTGCTCAGGGTGCTGGGTGCTCAGTACTCAGGGTGCTCAGTGCTCAGTACTCAGGGTGCTGGGTGCTCAGTACTCAGGGTGCTGGGTGCTCAGTGCTCGGGGTGCTGGGTGCTCAGTACTGAGGGTGGTGCTGGGTGCTCAGTACTCAGGGTGCTGTGTGCTCCGTGCTCAGGGTGCTGGGTGCTCAGTACTAAGGTTCCTGGGTACTAAGTATTCAGGGTGCTCGGTGCTCAGTACTCAGGGTGCTGGGTGCTCAGTGCTCAGGGTGCTGGGTACTCAGTACTCAGGGTGCTGGGTGCTCAGTACTCAGGGTGCTGGGTGCTCAGTGCTCAGGGTGCTTGGTGCTCAGTGCTCAGGGTGCTGGGTGCTCAGTACTCAGGGTGCTGGGTGCTCAGTGCTCAGGGTGCTGGGTGCTCAGTGCTCGGGGTCCTGGGTGCTCAGTGCTCAGGGTGCTGGGTGCTCAGTACTCAGGGTGCTGGGTGCTCAGTGCGCGGGGTGCTGGGTGCTCAGTGCTCAGTGCTCAGGGTGTTGGGTGCTCAGTGCTCAGTGCTCAGGGTGCTGGGTGCTCAGTACTCAGGGTGCTGGGTGCTCAGTGCTCAGGGTGCTGGGTGCTCAGTGGGCGGGGTGCTGGGTGCTCAGTGCTCGGGGTGCTGGGTGCTCAGTGCTCAGTGCTCAGGGTGTTCTGTGCTCAGTGCTCAGTGCTCAGGGTGCTGGGTGCTCAGTACTCAGGGTGCTGGGTGCTCAGTACTCAGGGTGCTGGGTGCTCAGTGCTCAGGGTGCTGGGTGCTCAGGACTCTGGGTGTTGGGTGCTCAGTACTCAGGGTGCTGGGTGCTCAGTGCTCGGGGTGCTGGGTGCTCAGTGCTCTGGGTGCTTGGTGCTCAGTGCTCAGGGTGCTGGGTGCTCAGTATTCAGCGTGCTGGGTGCTCAGTTCTCGGGGTGCTCGGTGCTCAGTACTCAAGGTGCTGGGTGCTCAGTGCTCAGGGTGCTGGGTGCTAAGTCCTCGGGGTGCTCCGTGCTCAGTGCTCAGGGTGCTGGGTGCTCAGTACTCAGGGTGCTCGGTGCTCAGTACTCAGGGTTCTCAGTGCTCAGGGTGATGGGTGCTCAGTACTCAGGGTGCTCAGTGCTCAGTACTCGGGGTGCTGGGTGCTCAGTACTCAGGGTGCTCAGTGCTCAGTAGTCGGGGTGCTGGGTGCTCAGTGCTCATTGTGCTCAGTGCTCAGTGCTCGGGGTGCTGGGTGCTCAGTGCTCGGGGCGGTGGGTGCTCAGTGCTCGAGGTGCTGGTTGCTCAGTATTCAGGGTGCTGTGTGCTCAGTGCTCAGTACTCAGCGTGCTGGGTGCTCAGTGCTCAGAGTGTTGGGTGCTCAGTACTCAGGGTGCTGGGTGCTCAGTGCTCAGTGCTCAGGGTGCTCAGTTCTCAGGGTGCTCAGTGCTCAGGGTGCTGGGTGCTCAGGGTGCTGGCTGCTCAGTGCTCGGGGTGCTGGGTGCTCAGTGCTCAGTGCTCAGGGTGCTGGGTGCTCAGTGCTCAGTGCTCAGTGCTCAGGGTGCTGGGTGCTCAGTTCTCAGGGTGCTCAGTGCTCAGGGTGCTGGGTGCTCAGTACTCAGGCTTCTGGGTGCTCAGTGCTCGGGGTGCTGGGTGCTCAGTGCTCAGGGTGATCAGTGCTCAGTACTAAGGGTGCTGGGTGCTCAGTGCTCAGGGTGATGGGTGCTCAGTCCTCAGGGTGCTGGGTATTCAGTGCTCAGGGTGCTGAGTACTCAGGGTGCTGGGTGCTCAGTGCTCGGGGTGCTGGGTGCTCAGTACTCAGGGTGCTGGGTGCTCAGTGCTCGGGGTGCTGGGTGCTCAGTGCTCAGTGCTCAGGGTGTTGGGTGCTCAGTGCTCAGTGCTCAGGGTGCTGGGTGCTCAGTACTAAGGGTGCTGGGTGCTCAGTACTCAGGGTGCTTGGTGCTCAGTGCTCAGGGTGCTGGGTGCTCAGTATTCAGCGTGCTGGGTGCTCAGTTCTCGGGGTGCTCGGTGCTCAGTACTCAAGGTGCTGGGTGCTCAGTGCTCAGGGTGCTGGGTGCTAAGTCCTCGGGGTGCTCCGTGCTCAGTGCTCAGGGTGCTGGGTGCTCAGTACTCAGGGTGCTCGGTGCTCAGTACTCAGGGTTCTCAGTGCTCAGGGTGCTGGGTGCTCAGTACTCAGGGTGCTCAGTGCTCAGTACTCGGGGTGCTGGGTGCTCAGTACTCAGGGTGCTCAGTGCTCAGTACTCGGGGTGCTGGGTGCTCAGTGCTCAGTGTGCTCAGTGCTCAGTGCTCGGGGTGCTGGGTGCTCAGTCCTCGGGGCGGTGGGTGCTCAGTGCTCGAGGTGCTGGTTGCTCAGTATTCAGGGTGCTGTGTGCTCAGTGCTCAGTACTCAGCGTGCTGGGTGCTCAGTGCTCAGAGTGTTGGGTGCTCAGTACTCAGGGTGCTGGGTGCTCAGTGCTCAGTGCTCAGGGTGCTCAGTTCTCAGGGTGCTCAGTGCTCAGGGTGCTGGGTGCTCAGGGTGCTGGCTGCTCAGTGCTCGGGGTGCTGGGTGCTCAGTGCTCAGTGCTCAGGGTGCTGGGTGCTCAGTGCTCAGTGCTCAGTGCTCAGGGTGCTGGGTGCTCAGTTCTCAGGGTGCTCAGTGCTCAGGGTGCTGGGTGCTCAGTACTCAGGCTTCTGGGTGCTCAGTGCTCGGGGTGCTGGGTGCTCAGTGCTCAGGGTGATCAGTGCTCAGTACTAAGGGTGCTGGGTGCTCAGTGCTCAGGGTGATGGGTGCTCAGTCCTCAGGGTGCTGGGTATTCAGTGCTCAGGGTGCTCAGTACTCAGGGTGCTGGGTGCTCAGTGCTCGGGGTGCTGGGTGCTCAGTACTCAGGGTGCTGGGTGCTCAGTGCGCGGGGTGCTGGGTGCTCAGTGCTCGGGGTGCTGGGTGCTCAGTGCTCAGTGCTCAGGGTGTTGGGTGCTCAGTGCTCAGTGCTCAGGGTGCTGGGTGCTCAGTACTAAGGGTGCTGGGTGCTCAGTACTCAGAGTGCTGGGTGATCAGTGCTCAGGGTGCTGGGTGCTCAGGACTCTGGGTGTTGGGTGCTCAGTACTCAGGGTGCTGGGTGCTCAGTGCTCGGGGTGCTGGGTGCTCAGTGCTCGGGGTGCTGGGTGCTCAGTGCTCAGTGCTCAGTGCTCACGGTGCTGGTTGCTCAGTACTCAGGGTGCTGGGTGCTCAGTACTCAGGGTGCTGGGTGCTCAGTGCTCAGGGTGCTCTGTGCTCAGTACTCAGGGTGCTGGGAGCTCAGTGCTCGGGGTGCTGCGTGCTCTGTGCTCATGGTGCTGGGTGCTCAGTGCTCAGGGTGCTGGGTGCTCAGTGCTCAGGGTGCTGGGTGCTCAGTCCTCCGGGTGCTCAGTGCTCAGGGTGCTGGGTGCTCAGTGCTCGGGGTCCTCGGTGCTCAGTACTCAGGGTGCTGATTGCTCAGTACTCAGGGTGCTGGGTGCTCAGTACTCATGGTGCTGGGTGCTCATTACTCAGGGTGCTGGGTGCTCAGTGCTCAGGGTGCTGGGTGCTCAGTGCGCGGGGTGCTGGGTGCTCAGTGCTCAGTGCTCAGGGTGTTGGGTGCTCAGTGCTCAGTGCTCAGGGTGCTGGGTGCTCAGTACTCAGGGTGCTGGGTGCTCAGTACTCAGGGTGCTGGGTGATCAGTGCTCAGGGTGCTGGGTGCTCAGTGCTCGGGGTGCTGGGTGCTCAGTGCTCGGGGTGCTGGGTGCTCAGTGCTCAGGGTGCTGGGTGCTCAGTATTCAGCGTGCTGGGTGCTCAGTGCTCGGGGTGCTCGGTGCTCAGTACTCAAGGTGCTGGGTGCTCAGTGCTCAGGGTGCTGGGTGATCAGTATTCAGCGTGCTGGGTGCTCAGTTCTCGGGGTGCTCGGTGCTCAGTACTCAAGGTGCTGGGTGCTCAGTGCTCAGGGTGCTGGGTGCCCAGTCCTCGGGGTGCTCCGTTCTCAGTGCTCAGGGTGCTGGGTGCTCAGTACTCAGGGTGCTCAGTGCTCAGTACTCAGGGTGCTGGGTGCTCAGTACTCAGGGTGCTGGGTGCTCAGTGCTCGGGGTGCTGGGTGCTCAGTGCTGAGGGTGGTGCTGGGTGCTCAGTACTCAGGGTGCTGTGTGCTCCGTGCTCAGGGTGCTGGGTGCTCAGTACTAAGGTTCCTGGGTACTAAGTATTCAGGGTGCTCGGTGCTCAGTACTCAGGGTGCTGGGTGCTCAGTGCTCAGGGTGCTGGGTACTCAGTACTCAGGGTGCTGGGTGCTCAGTACTCAGGGTGCTGGGTGCTCAGTGCTCAGGGTGCTTGGTGCTCAGTGCTCAGGGTGCTGGGTGCTCAGTACTCAGGGTGCTGGGTGCTCAGTGCTCAGGGTGCTGGGTGCTCAGTGCTCGGGGTCCTGGGTGCTCAGTGCTCAGGGTGCTGGGTGCTCAGTTCTCAGGGTGCTGGGTGCTCAGTGCGCGGGGTGCTGGGTGCTCAGTGCTCAGTGCTCAGGGTGTTGGGTGCTCAGTGCTCAGTGCTCAGGGTGCTGGGTGCTCAGTACTCAGGGTGCTGGGTGCTCAGTGCTCAGGGTGCTGGGTGCTCAGTGCGCGGGGTGCTGGGTGCTCAGTGCTCGGGGTGCTGGGTGCTCAGTGCTCAGTGCTCAGGGTGTTCTGTGCTCAGTGCTCAGTGCTCAGGGTGCTGGGTGCTCAGTACTCAGGGTGCTGGGTGCTCAGTACTCAGGGTGCTGGGTGCTCAGTGCTCAGGGTGCTGGGTGCTCAGGACTCTGGGTGTTGGGTGCTCAGTACTCAGGGTGCTGGGTGCTCAGTGCTCGGGGTGCTGGGTGCTCAGTGCTCTGGGTGCTTGGTGCTCAGTGCTCAGGGTGCTGGGTGCTCAGTATTCAGCGTGCTGGGTGCTCAGTTCTCGGGGTGCTCGGTGCTCAGTACTCAAGGTGCTGGGTGCTCAGTGCTCAGGGTGCTGGGTGCTAAGTCCTCGGGGTGCTCCGTGCTCAGTGCTCAGGGTGCTGGGTGCTCAGTACTCAGGGTGCTCGGTGCTCAGTACTCAGGGTTCTCAGTGCTCAGGGTGATGGGTGCTCAGTACTCAGGGTGCTCAGTGCTCAGTACTCGGGGTGCTGGGTGCTCAGTACTCAGGGTGCTCGGTGCTCAGTACTCGGGGTGCTGGGTGCTCAGTGCTCATTGTGCTCAGTGCTCAGTGCTCGGGGTGCTGGGTGCTCAGTGCTCGGGGCGGTGGGTGCTCAGTGCTCGAGGTGCTGGTTGCTCATTATTCAGGGTGCTGTGTGCTCAGTGCTCAGTACTCAGCGTGCTGGGTGCTCAGTGCTCAGAGTGTTGGGTGCTCAGTACTCAGGGTGCTGGGTGCTCAGTGCTCAGTGCTCAGGGTGCTCAGTTCTCAGGGTGCTCAGTGCTCAGGGTGCTGGGTGCTCAGGGTGCTGGCTGCTCAGTGCTCGGGGTGCTGGGTGCTCAGTGCGCAGTGTTCAGGGTGCTGGGTGCTCAGTGCTCAGTGCTCAGTGCTCAGGGTGCTGGGTGCTCAGTTCTCAGGGTGCTCAGTGCTCAGGGTGCTGGGTGCTCAGTACTCAGGCTTCTGGGTGCTCAGTGCTCGGGGTGCTGGGTGCTCAGTGCTCAGTGCTCAGTGCTCACGGTGCTGGTTGCTCAGTACTCAGGGTGCTGGGTGCTCAGTACTCAGGGTGCTGGGTGCTCAGTGCTCAGGGTGCTCTGTGCTCAGTACTCAGGGTGCTGGGAGCTCAGTGCTCGGGGTGCTGCGTGCTCTGTGCTCAGGGTGCTGGGTGCTCAGTGCTCAGGGTGCTGGGTGCTCAGTGCTCAGGGTGCTGGGTGCTCAGTCCTCCGGGTGCTCAGTGCTCAGGGTGCTGGGTGCTCAGTGCTCGGGGTCCTCGGTGCTCAGTACTCAGGGTACTGATTGCTCAGTACTCAGGGTGCTGGGTGCTCAGTACTCATGGTGCTGGGTGCTCATTACTCAGGGTGCTGGGTGCTCAGTGCTCAGGGTGCTGGGTGCTCAGTGCGCGGGGTGCTGGGTGCTCAGTGCTCAGTGCTCAGGGTGTTGGGTGTTCAGTGCTCAGTGCTCAGGGTGCTGGGTGCTCAGTACTCAGGGTGCTGGGTGCTCAGTACTCAGGGTGCTGGGTGATCAGTGCTCAGGGTGCTGGGTGCTCAGTGCTCGGGGTGCTGGGTGCTCAGTGCTCGGGGTGCTGGGTGCTCAGTGCTCAGGGTGCTGGGTGCTCAGTATTCAGTGTGCTGGGTGCTCAGTGCTCGGGGTGCTCGGTGCTCAGTACTCAAGGTGCTGGGTGCTCAGTGCTCAGGGTGCTGGGTGATCAGTATTCAGCGTGCTGGGTGCTCAGTTCTCGGGGTGCTCGGTGCTCAGTACTCAAGGTGCTGGGTGCTCAGTGCTCAGGGTGCTGGGTGCCCAGTCCTCGGGGTGCTCCGTTCTCAGTGCTCAGGGTGCTGGGTGCTCAGTACTCAGGGTGCTCAGTGCTCAGTACTCAGGGTGCTGGGTGCTCAGTACTCAGGGTGCTGGGTGCTCAGTGCTCGGGGTGCTGGGTGCTCAGTGCTGAGGGTGGTGCTGGGTGCTCAGTACTCAGGGTGCTGTGTGCTCCGTGCTCAGGGTGCTGGGTGCTCAGTACTAAGGTTCCTGGGTACTAAGTATTCAGGGTGCTCGGTGCTCAGTACTCAGGGTGCTGGGTGCTCAGTGCTCAGGGTGCTGGGTACTCAGTACTCAGGGTGCTGGGTGCTCAGTACTCAGGGTGCTGGGTGCTCAGTGCTCAGGGTGCTTGGTGCTCAGTGCTCAGGGTGCTGGGTGCTCAGTACTCAGGGTGCTGGGTGCTCAGTGCTCAGGGTGCTGGGTGCTCAGTGCTCGGGGTCCTGGGTGCTCAGTGCTCAGGGTGCTGGGTGCTCAGTACTCAGGGTGCTGGGTGCTCAGTGCGCGGGGTGCTGGGTGCTCAGTGCTCAGTGCTCAGGGTGTTGGGTGCTCAGTGCTCAGTGCTCAGGGTGCTGGGTGCTCAGTACTCAGGGTGCTGGGTGCTCAGTGCTCAGGGTGCTGGGTGCTCAGTGCGCGGGGTGCTGGGTGCTCAGTGCTCGGGGTGCTGGGTGCTCAGTGCTCAGTGCTCAGGGTGTTCTGTGCTCAGTGCTCAGTGCTCAGGGTGCTGGGTGCTCAGTACTCAGGGTGCTGGGTGCTCAGTACTCAGGGTGCTGGGTGCTCAGTGCTCAGGGTGCTGGGTGCTCAGGACTCTGGGTGTTGGGTGCTCAGTACTCAGGGTGCTGGGTGCTCAGTGCTCGGGGTGCTGGGTGCTCAGTGCTCTGGGTGCTTGGTGCTCAGTGCTCAGGGTGCTGGGTGCTAAGTCCTCGGGGTGCTCCGTGCTCAGTGCTCAGGGTGCTGGGTGCTCAGTACTCAGGGTGCTCGGTGCTCAGTACTCAGGGTTCTCAGTGCTCAGGGTGATGGGTGCTCAGTACTCAGGGTGCTCAGTGCTCAGTACTCGGGGTGCTGGGTGCTCAGTACTCAGGGTGCTCAGTGCTCAGTACTCGGGGTGCTGGGTGCTCAGTGCTCATTGTGCTCAGTGCTCAGTGCTCGGGGTGCTGGGTGCTCAGTGCTCGGGGCGGTGGGTGCTCAGTGCTCGAGGTGCTGGTTGCTCAGTATTCAGGGTGCTGTGTGCTCAGTGCTCAGTACTCAGCGTGCTGGGTGCTCAGTGCTCAGAGTGTTGGGTGCTCAGTACTCAGGGTGCTGGGTGCTCAGTGCTCAGTGCTCAGGGTGCTCAGTTCTCAGGGTGCTCAGTGCTCAGGGTGCTGGGTGCTCAGGGTGCTGGCTGCTCAGTGCTCGGGGTGCTGGGTACTCAGTGCTCAGTGCTCAGGGTGCTGGGTGCTCAGTGCTCAGTGCTCAGTGCTCAGGGTGCTGGGTGCTCAGTTCTCAGGGTGCTCAGTGCTCAGGGTGCTGGGTGCTCAGTACTCAGGCTTCTGGGTGCTCAGTGCTCGGGGTGCTGGGTGCTCAGTGCTCAGGGTGATCAGTGCTCAGTACTAAGGGTGCTGGGTGCTCAGTGCTCGGGGTGCTGGGTGCTCAGTGCTCAGTGCTCAGTGCTCAGGGTGCTGGTTGCTCAGTACTCAGGGTGCTGGGTGCTCAGTACTCAGGGTGCTGGGTGCTCAGTGCTCAGGGTGCTCTGTGCTCAGTACTCAGGGTGCTGGGAGCTCAGTGCTCGGGGTGCTGCGTGCTCTGTGCTCAGGGTGCTGGGTGCTCAGTGCTCAGGGTGCTGGGTGCTCAGTGCTCAGGGTGCTGGGTGCTCAGTCATCCGGGTGCTCAGTGCTCAGGGTGCTGGGTGCTCAGTGCTCGGGGTCCTCGGTGCTCAGTACTCAGGTTGCTGAGTGCTCAGTACTCAGGGTGCTGGGTGCTCAGTACTCATGGTGCTGGGTGCTCATTACTCAGGGTGCTGGGTGCTCAGTGCTCAGGGTGCTGGGTGCTCAGTGCGCGGGGTGCTGGGTGCTCAGTGCTCAGTGCTCAGGGTGTTGGGTGCTCAGTGCTCAGTGCTCAGGGTGCTGGGTGCTCAGTACTCAGGGTGCTGGGTGCTCAGTACTCAGGGTGCTGGGTGATCAGTGCTCAGGGTGCTGGGTGCTCAGTGCTCGGGGTGCTGGGTGCTCAGTGCTCGGGGTGCTGGGTGCTCAGTGCTCAGGGTGCTGGGTGCTCAGTATTCAGCGTGCTGGGTGCTCAGTGCTCGGGGTGCTCGGTGCTCAGTACTCAAGGTGCTGGGTGCTCAGTGCTCAGGGTGCTGGGTGATCAGTATTCAGCGTGCTGGGTGCTCAGTTCTCGGGGTGCTCGGTGCTCAGTACTCAAGGTGCTGGGTGCTCAGTGCTCAGGGTGCTGGGTGCCCAGTCCTCGGGGTGCTCCGTTCTCAGTGCTCAGGGTGCTGGGTGCTCAGTACTCAGGGTGCTCAGTGCTCAGTACTCAGGGTGCTGGGTGCTCAGTACTCAGGGTGCTGGGTGCTCAGTGCTCGGGGTGCTGGGTGCTCAGTGCTGAGGGTGGTGCTGGGTGCTCAATACTCAGGGTGCTGAGTGCTCCGTGCTCAGGGTGCTGGGTGCTCAGTACTAAGGTTCCTGGGTACTAAGTATTCAGGGTGCTCGGTGCTCAGTACTCAGGGTGCTGGGTGCTCAGTGCTCAGGGTGCTGGGTACTCAGTACTCAGGGTGCTGGGTGCTCAGTACGCAGGGTGCTGGGTGCTCAGTGCTCAGGGTGCTTGGTGCTCAGTGCTCAGGGTGCTGGGTGCTCAGTACTCAGGGTGCTGGGTGCTCAGTGCTCAGGGTGCTGGGTGCTCAGTGCTCGGGGTCCTGGGTGCTCAGTGATCAGGGTGCTGGGTGCTCAGTACTCAGGGTGCTGGGTGCTCAGTGCGCGGGGTGCTGGGTGCTCAGTGCTCAGTGCTCAGGGTGTTGGGTGCTCAGTGCTCAGTGCTCAGGGTGCTGGGTGCTCAGTACTCAGGGTGCTGGGTGCTCAGTGCTCAGGGTGCTGGGTGCTCAGTGCGCGGGGTGCTGGGTGCTCAGTGCTCGGGGTGCTGGGTGCTCAGTGCTCAGTGCTCAGTGTGTTCTGTGCTCACTGCTCAGTGCTCAGGGTGCTGGGTGCTCAGTACTCAGGGTGCTGGGTGCTCAGTACTCAGGGTGCTGGGTGCTCAGTGCTCAGGGTGCTGGGTGCTCAGGACTCTGGGTGTTGGGTGCTCAGTACTCAGGGTGCTGGGTGCTCAGTGCTCGGGGTGCTGGGTGCTCAGTGCTCGGGGTGCTTGGTGCTCAGTGCTCAGGGTGCTGGGTGCTCAGTATTCAGCGTGCTGGGTGCTCAGTTCTCGGGGTGCTCGGTGCTCAGTACTCAAGGTGCTGGGTGCTCAGTGCTCAGGGTGCTGGGTGCTAAGTCCTCGGGGTGCTCCGTGCTCAGTGCTCAGGGTGCTGGGTGCTCAGTACTCAGGGTGCTCGGTGCTCAGTACTCAGGGTTCTCAGTGCTCAGGGTGCTGGGTGCTCAGTACTCAGGGTGCTCAGTGCTCAGTACTCGGGGTGCTGGGTGCTCAGTACTCAGGGTGCTCAGTGCTCAGTACTCGGGGTGCTGGGTGCTCAGTGCTCAGTGTGCTCAGTGCTCAGTGCTCGGGGTGCTGGGTGCTCAGTCCTCGGGGCGGTGGGTGCTCAGTGCTCGAGGTGCTGGTTGCTCAGTATTCAGGGTGCTGTGTGCTCAGTGCTCAGTACTCAGCGTGCTGGGTGCTCAGTGCTCAGAGTGTTGGGTGCTGAGTACTCAGGGTGCTGGGTGCTCAGTGCTCAGTGCTCAGGGTGCTCAGTTCTCAGGGTGCTCAGTGCTCAGGGTGCTGGGTGCTCAGGGTGCTGGCTGCTCAGTGCTCGGGGTGCTGGGTGCTCAGTGCTCAGTGCTCAGGGTGCTGGGTGCTCAGTGCTCAGTGCTCAGTGCTCAGGGTGCTGGGTGCTCAGTTCTCAGGGTGCTCAGTGCTCAGGGTGCTGGGTGCTCAGTACTCAGGCTTCTGGGTGCTCAGTGCTCGGGGTGCTGGGTGCTCAGTGCTCAGGGTGATCAGTGCTCAGTACTAAGGGTGCTGGGTGCTCAGTGCTCAGGGTGATGGGTGCTCAGTCCTCAGGGTGCTGGGTATTCAGTGCTCAGGGTGCTCAGTACTCAGGGTGCTGGGTGCTCAGTGCTCGGGGTGCTGGGTGCTCAGTACTCAGGGTGCTGGGTGCTCAGTGCGCGGGGTGCTGGGTGCTCAGTGCTCGGGGTGCTGGGTGCTCAGTGCTCAGTGCTCAGGGTGTTGGGTGCTCAGTGCTCAGTGCTCAGGGTGCTGGGTGCTCAGTACTAAGGGTGCTGGGTGCTCAGTACTCAGGGTGCTGGGTGATCAGTGCTCAGGGTGCTGGGTGCTCAGGACTCTGGGTGTTGGGTGCTCAGTACTCAGGGTGCTGGGTGCTCAGTGCTCGGGGTGCTGGGTGCTCAGTGCTCGGGGTGCTGGGTGCTCAGTGCTCAGTGCTCAGTGCTCACGGTGCTGGTTGCTCAGTACTCAGGGTGCTGTGTGCTCAGTACTCAGGGTGCTGGGTGCTCAGTGCTCAGGGTGCTCTGTGCTCAGTACTCAGGGTGCTGGGAGCTCAGTGCTCGGGGTGCTGCGTGCTCTGTGCTCAGGGTGCTGGGTGCTCAGTGCTCAGGGTGCTGGGTGCTCAGTGCTCAGGGTGCTGGGTGCTCAGTCCTCCGGGTGCTCAGTGCTCAGGGTGCTGGGTGCTCAGTGCTCGGGGTCCTCGGTGCTCAGTACTCAGGGTGCTGATTGCTCAGTACTCAGGGTGCTGGGTGCTCAGTACTCATGGTGCTGGGTGCTCATTACTCAGGGTGCTGGGTGCTCAGTGCTCAGGGTGCTGGGTGCTCAGTGCGCGGGGTGCTGGGTGCTCAGTGCTCAGTGCTCAGGGTGTTGGGTGCTCAGTGCTCAGTGCTCAGGGTGCTGGGTGCTCAGTACTCAGGGTGCTGGGTGCTCAGTACTCAGGGTGCTGGGTGATCAGTGCTCAGGGTGCTGGGTGCTCAGTGCTCGGGGTGCTGGGTGCTCAGTGCTCGGGGTGCTGGGTGCTCAGTGCTCAGGGTGCTGGGTGCTCAGTATTCAGCGTGCTGGGTGCTCAGTGCTCGGGGTGCTCGGTGCTCAGTACTCAAGGTGCTGGGTGCTCAGTGCTCAGGGTGCTGGGTGATCAGTATTCAGCGTGCTGGGTGCTCAGTTCTCGGGGTGCTCGGTGCTCAGTACTCAAGGTGCTGGGTGCTCAGTGCTCAGGGTGCTGGGTGCCCAGTCCTCGGGGTGCTCCGTTCTCAGTGCTCAGGGTGCTGGGTGCTCAGTACTCAGGGTGCTCAGTGCTCAGTACTCAGGGTGCTGGGTGCTCAGTACTCAGGGTGCTGGGTGCTCAGTGCTCGGGGTGCTGGGTGCTCAGTGCTGAGGGTGGTGCTGGGTGCTCAGTACTCAGGGTGCTGTGTGCTCCGTGCTCAGGGTGCTGGGTGCTCAGTACTAAGGTTCCTGGGTACGAAGTATTCAGGGTGCTCGGTGCTCAGTACTCAGGGTGCTGGGTGCTCAGTGCTCACGGTGCTGGGTACTCAGTACTCAGGGTGCTGGGTGCTCAGTACTCAGGGTGCTGGGTGCTCAGTGCTCAGGGTGCTTGGTGCTCAGTGCTCAGGGTGCTGGGTGCTCAGTACTCAGGGTGCTGGGTGCTCAGTGCTCAGGGTGCTGGGTGCTCAGTGCTCGGGGTCCTGGGTGCTCAGTGCTCAGGGTGCTGGGTGCTCAGTACTCAGGGTGCTGGGTGCTCAGTGCGCGGGGTGCTGGGTGCTCAGTGCTCAGTGCTCAGGGTGTTGGGTGCTCAGTGCTCAGTGCTCAGGGTGCTGGGTGCTCAGTACTCAGGGTGCTGGGTGCTCAGTGCTCAGGGTGCTGGGTGCTCAGTGCGCGGGGTGCTGGGTGCTCAGTGCTCGGGGTGCTGGGTGCTCAGTGCTCAGTGCTCAGGGTGTTCTGTGCTCAGTGCTCAGTGCTCAGGGTGCTGGGTGCTCAGTACTCAGGGTGCTGGGTGCTCAGTACTCAGGGTGCTGGGTGCTCAGTGCTCAGGGTGCTGGGTGCTCAGGACTCTGGGTGTTGGGTGCTCAGTACTCAGGGTGCTGGGTGCTCAGTGCTCGGGGTGCTGGGTGCTCAGTGCTCTGGGTGCTTGGTGCTCAGTGCTCAGGGTGCTGGGTGCTCAGTATTCAGCGTGCTGGGTGCTCAGTTCTCGGGGTGCTCGGTGTTCAGTACTCAAGGTGCTGGGTGCTCAGTGCTCAGGGTGCTGGGTGCTAAGTCCTCGGGGTGCTCCGTGCTCAGTGCTCAGGGTGCTGGGTGCTCAGTACTCAGGGTGCTCGGTGCTCAGTACTCAGGGTTCTCAGTGCTCAGGGTGATGGGTGCTCAGTACTCAGGGTGCTCAGTGCTCAGTACTCGGGGTGCTGGGTGCTCAGTACTCAGGGTGCTCAGTGCTCAGTACTCGGGGTGCTGGGTGCTCAGTGCTCATTGTGCTCAGTGCTCAGTGCTCGGGGTGCTGGGTGCTCAGTGCTCGGGGCGGTGGGTGCTCAGTGCTCGAGGTGCTGGTTGCTCAGTATTCAGGGTGCTGTGTGCTCAGTGCTCAGTACTCAGCGTGCTGGGTGCTCAGTGCTCAGAGTGTTGGGTGCTCAGTACTCAGGGTGCTGGGTGCTCAGTGCTCAGTGCTCAGGGTGCTCAGTTCTCAGGGTGCTCAGTGCTCAGGGTGCTGGGTGCTCAGGGTGCTGGCTGCTCAGTGCTCGGGGTGCTGGGTGCTCAGTTCTCAGGGTGCTCAGTGCTCAGAACTCGGGTACTTGGTGCTCAGTGCTCATTGTGCTTAGTGCTCAGCACTCGGGGTGCTGGGTGCTCAGTGTTCAGGGTGCTCAGTGCTCAGTGCTCGGGGAGCTGGGTGCTCAGTGCTCGGAGTTCTGCGTGCTCAGTACTCAGGGTGCTGTGTGCTCAGTGCTCAGTACTCAGCGTGCTGGGTGCTCAGTGCTCAGAGTGTTGGGTGCTCAGTACTCAGGGTGCTGGGTGCTCAGTGCTCAGTGCTCAGGATGCTCAGTGCTCAGGGTGCTGGGTGCTCAGGGTGCTGGGTGCTCAGTGCTCGGGGTGCTGGTTGCTCAGTGCTCAGGGTGCTGGGTGCTCAGTGTTCAGTGCTCAGGGTGCTGGGTGCTCAGTGCTCAGTGCTCAGGGTGCTGGGTGTTCAGTACTTAGGGTGCTGGGTGCTCAGTACTCAGGGTGCTTGGTGCTCAGTGCTCAGGGTGCTGGTTGCTCAGTGCTCAGGGTGCTGGGTGCTCAGTACTCAGGGTGCTGGGTACTCAGTACTCAGGGTGCTCGGTGTTCAGTACTCAGGGTGCTGGGTGCTCAGTACTCAGGGTGCTGGGTGCTCAGTACTCAGGGTGCTGGGTGCTCAATGCTCAGGGTGCTGGGTGCTCAGTGCTCAGGGTGCTGGGTGCTCAGTGCTCGGGGTGCTGGGTGCTCAGGGCTGTGGTGCTGGGTGCTCAGTCCTCAGTGCTCAGGGTGCTGGGTGCTCAGTGCTCAGTGCTCAGGGTGCTGGTTGCTCAGTACTCAGGGTGCTGGGTGCTCAGTACTCAGGGTGCTGGGTGCTCAGTACTCAGGGTGCTCTGTGCTCAGTACTCAGGGTGCTGGGAGCTCAGTGCTCGGGGTGCTGCGAGCTCTGTGCTCAGGGTGCTGGGTGCTCAGTGCTCAGGGTGCTGGGTGCTCAGTACTCAGGGTGCTGGGTGCTCAGTGCTCGGGGTGCTCGGGGCTCAGTACTCAAGGTGCTGGGTGCTCAGTGCTCAGGGTGCTGGGTGCTCAGTCCTCGGGGTGCTCCGTGCTCAGTGATCAGGGTGCTGGGTGCTCAGTACTCAGGGTGCTCGGTGCTCAGTACTCAGGGTTCTCAGTGCTCAGTACTCAGGGTGGTGGGTGCTCATTGCTCAGGGTGCTGGGTGCTCAGTACCCAGGGTGCTCAGTGCTCAGTACTCGGAGTGCTTGGTGCTCAGTACTCAGGGTGCTCAGTGCTCAGTACTCGGGGTGCTGGGTGCTCAGTGCTCAGGGTGCTCAGTGTTCAGTGCTCGGGGTGCTGGGTGCTCAGTGCTCGGGGCGCTGGGTGCTCAGTGCTCGGGGTGCTGGGTGCTCAGTACTCGGGGTGCTGGGTGCTCAGTACTCAGGGTGCTCTGTGCTCAGTACTCAGTACTCAGGGTGCTGGGTGCTCAGTGCTCAGGGTGCTGGGTGCTCAGTAATCTGTGTATTGGGTGCTCAGTACTCAGCGTGCTGGGTGCTCCGTGCTCGAGGTGCTGGGTGCTCAGTGCTCGGGGATCTCGGTGCTCAGTACTCAGGGTGCTGTGTGCTCAGTACTCAGTGCTCGGGGTCCTGGGTGCTCCGTGCTCGGGGTGCTTAGTGCTCAGTAGTCAGGGTGCTGGGTGCTCAGTACTCAGGGTGCTGGGTGCTCATTCTCGGGGTGCTGGGTGCTCAGTGCTCGGGGTGCTCGATGCTCATTACTCAAGGTGCTGGGTGCTCAGTTCTCAGGGTGCTGGTTGCTCAGTGCTCGGGGTGCTCGGTGCTCAGTACTCAAGGTGCTGTGTGCTCAGTTCTCAGGGTGCTGGGTGCTCAGTTCTCAGGGTGCTGGGTGCTCAGTGCTCAGGGTGCTGGGTGCTCAGTGCTCAGGGTGCTTGGAGCTCAGTGCTCAGGGTCCTGGGTGCTCAGTACTCAGGGTGCTGGGTGCTTAGTACTCAGGGTGCTCAGTGCTCAGTACACAGGGTGCTGGGTGCTCAGTGCTCAGTACTCAGGGTGCTGGGTGCTCAGTGCTCGGGGTGCTGGGTGCTCAGTACTCAGCGTGCTCCGTGCTAAGTACTCAGGGTGCTGGGTGCTCAGTGCTCAGGGTGCTGGGTGCTCGGGGAGCTCGGTGCTCAGTACTCAGGGTGCTGGGTGCTCAGTACTCAGTGCTCGGGGTCCTGGGTGCTCCGTGCTCGGGGTGCTGGGCGCTCAGTGCTCTGGGTGCATAGTGCTCAGTACTCAGGGTGCTGGGTGCTCAGTACTCAGGGTGCTGGGTGCTCATTCTCGGGGTGCTGGGTGCTCAGTGCTCGGGGTGCTGGGTGCTCAGTACTCAGGGTGCTGGGGGCTCAGTACTCGGGGTGCTGGGTGCTCTGTACTCAGGGTGCTGGGTGCTCAGTGCTCGGGCTCCTGGGTGCTCAGTCTCAGGGTGCTGGGTGCTCAGTGCTCAGGGTGCTGGGTGCGCAGTCCTCAGGGTGCTCAGTGCTCATGGTGCTGGGTGCTCAGTGCTCGGGGTGCTCGGTGCTCAGTACTCAGGGTGCTGAGTGCTCAGTACTCAGGATGCTGGGTGCTCAGTACTCATGGTTCTGGGTGCTCAGTACTCAGGGGGCTGGGTGCTCAGTGCTCAGGGTGCTGGGTGCTCAGTGCTCAGGGTGCTGGATGCTCAGTGCTCGGGGTGCTGTGTGCTCAGTGCTCGGGTTGATGGGTGCTCAGTGCTCAGTGCTCAGGGTGTTGGGTGCTCAGTGCTCAGTGCTCAGGGTGCTGGGTGCTCAGTACTCAGGGTGCTGGGTGCTCAGTACTCAGGGTGCTGGGTGCTCAGTGCTCAGGGTGCTGGGTGCTCAGTACTCTGGGTGTTGGGTGCTCAGTACTCAGGGTGCTGGGTGCTCAGTGCTCGGGGTGATGGGTGCTCAGTGCTCAGGGTGCTGTGTGCTCAGTGCTCAGGGTTCTGGGTGCTTAGTACTCAAGGTGCTGGTTGCTCAGTGCTCAGGGTGCTGGGTGCTCAGTCCTCGGGGTGCTCCGTGCTCAGTGCTCAGGGTGCTGGGTGCTCAGTACTCAGGGTACTCGGTGCTCAGTACTCAGGGTTCTCAGTGCTCAGTGCTCAGGGTGCTGGGTGCTCAGTTCTCAGGGTGCTCAGTGCTCAGTACTCGGGGTGCTGGGTGCTCAGTACTCAGGGTGCTGGGTGCTTAGTACTCAGGGTGCTCAGTGCTCAGTACACAGGGTGCTGGGTGCTCAGTGCTCGGGGTGCTGGGTGCTCAGTGCTCAGTACTCAGGGTGCTGGGTGCTCAGTGCTCGGGGTGCTGGGTGCTCAGTACTCAGCGTGCTGGGTGCTCAGTACTCAGGGTGCTGGGTGCTCAGTGCTCAGGGTGCTGGGTGCTCAGTGCTCAGTGTGCTGGGTGCTCAGTGATCGGGGTGCTGGGTGCTCAGTACTCAGGGTGCTCAGTGCTCAGTACTCAGTGCTCGGGGTCCTGGGTGCTCCGTGCTCGGGGTGCTGGGTGCTCAGTGCTCTGGGTGCTTAGTGCTCAGTACTCAGGGTGCTGGGTGCTCAGTACTCAGGGTGCTGGGGGCTCAGTACTCAGGGTGCTGGGTGCTCAGTACTCAGGGTGCTCGGTTCTCAGTACTCAGGGTGTTGGGTGCTCATTCTCGGGGTGCTGGGTGCTCAGTGCTCGGGGTGCTGGGTGCTCAGTACTCAGGGTGCTGGGGGCTCAGTACTCAGGGTGCTGGGTGCTCAGTACTCAGGGTGATCTGTTCTCAGTACTCAGGTTGCAGGGTGCTCAGTGCTCGGGGTGCTGGGTGCTCAGTACTCGGGCTGCTCAGTGCTCAGTACTCAGGGTGCTGGGTGCTCAGTACTCAGGGTGCTGGGTGTTCAGTGCTCGGGGTGCTCGGTGCTCAGTACTCGGTGTGCTGGGTGCTCAGTACTCGGGGTGCTGGGTGCTCAGTGCTCAGGGTGCTGGGTGCTCAGTGCTCGGGGTGCTGGGTGCTCAGTGCTGAGGGTGGTGCTGGGTGCTCAGTACTCAGGGTGCTGGGTGCTCAGTGCTCAGGGTGCTTGGTGCTCAGTACTAAGGGTGTTGGGTGCTCAGTACTCAGGGTGCTCGGTGCTCAGTACTCAGGGTGCTGGGTGCTCAGTGCTCAGGGTGCTGGGTACTCAGTACTCAGGGTGCTGGGTGCTCAGTACTCACTGTGCTGGGTGCTCAGTGCTCAGGGTGCTGGGTGCTCAGTGCTCAGGGTGCTGGGTGCTCAGTACTCAGGGTGCTGGGTGCTCAGTGCTCAGGGTGATCGGTGCTCAGTACTCAGGGTGCTCAGTACTCAGGGTGCTGGGTGCTCAGTGCTCGGGGTGCTGGGTGCTCAGTACTCGGGGTGCTGGGTGCTCTGTACTCAGGGTGCTGGGTGCTCAGTGCTCGGGGTCCTGGGTGCTCAGTGCTCAGGGTGATCGGTGCTCAGTACTCAGGGTGCTGGGTGCTCAGTGCTCAGGGTGCTGGGTGCTCAGTCCTCAGGGTGCTCAGTGCTCAGGGTGCTGGGTGCTCAGTGCTCGGGGTGCTCGGTGCTCAGTACTCAGGGTGCTGAGTGCTCAGTACTCATGGTGCTGGGTGCTCAGTACTCAGGGGGCTGGGTGCTCAGTGCTCAGGGTGCTGGGTGCTCAGTGCTCAGGGTGCTAGGTGCTCAGTGCTCGGGGTGCTGGGTGCTCAGTGCTCGGGGTGCTCGGTGCTCAGTGCTCAGTGCTCAGGGTGTTGGGTGCTCAGTGCTCAGTGCTCAGGGTGCTCTGTGCTCAGTACTCAGGGTGCTGGGTGCTCAGTACTCAGGGTGCTGGGTGCTCAGTGCTCAGGGTGCTGGGTGCTCAGTACTCTGGGTGTTGGGTGCTCAGTACTCAGGGTGCTGGGTGCTCAGTGCTCGGGGTGCTGGGTGCTCAGTGCTCGGGGTGCTGGGTGCTCAGTGCTCAGGGTGCTGGGTGCTCAGTATTCAGGGTGCTGGGTGCTCAATGCTCGGGGTGCTGGGTGCTCAGTACTCAAGGTGCTGGGTGCTCAGTGCTCAGGGTGCTGTGTGCTCAGTCCTCGGTGTGCTCCGTGCTCAGTGCTCAGGGTGCTGGGTGCTCAGTACTCAGGGTGCTCGGTGCTCAGTACTCAGGGTCCTCAGTGCTCAGTGCTCAGGGTGCTGGGTGCTCAGTGCTCAGAGTGTTGGGTGCTCAGTACTCAGGGTGCTGTGTGCTCAGTGCTCAGTACTCAGCGTGCTGGGTGCTCAGTGCTCAGAGTGTTGGGTGCTCAGTACTCAGGGTGCTGGGTGCTCAGTGCTCAGTGCTCAGGGTGCTCAGTGCTCAGGGTGCTGGGTGCTCAGGGTGCTGGGTGCTCAGTGCTCGGGGTGCTGGTTGCTCAGTGCTCAGGGTGCTGGGTGCTCAGTGTTCAGTGCTCAGGGTGCTGGGTGCTCAGTGCTCAGTGCTCAGGGTGCTGGGTGTTCAGTACTCAGGGTGCTGGGTGCTCAGTACTCAGGGTGCTTGGTGCTCAGTGCTCAGGGTGCTGGTTGCTCAGTGCTCAGGGTGCTGGGTGCTCAGTACTCAGGGTGCTGGGTACTCAGTACTCAGGGTGCTCGGTGTTCAGTACTCAGGGTGCTGGGTGCTCAGTACTCAAGTTGCTGGGTGCTCAGTGCTCAGGGTGCTGGGTGCTCAGTACTCAGGGTGCTGGGTGCTCAGTGCTCAGTGCTCAGGGTGCTGGGTGCTCAGTCCTCAGGGTGCTCAGTACTCAGGGTGCTCGGTGCTCAGTGCTCAGTACTCAGGGTGTTCAGTACTCAGGGTGCTGGGTGCTCAGTGCTTGGGGTGCTGGGTGCTCAGTACTCAGGGTGCTGGGTGCTCAGTACTCAGGGTGCTGGGTGCTCAGTACTCAGGGTGCTGGGTGCTCAGTGCTCGGGGTGCTGGGTGCTCAGTGCTCAGGGTGATCGGTGCTCAGTGCTCAGGGTGCTGGATGCTCAGTCCTCAGGGTGCTCAGTGCTCAAGGTGCTGGGTGCTCAGTGCTCGGGGTGCTCGGTGCTCAGTACTCAGGGTGCTGAGTGCTCAGTACTCAGGGTGCTGGGTGCTCAGTACTCAGGGTGCTGGGTGCTCAGTACTCAGGGTGCTGGGTGCTCAGTGCTCAGGGTGCTGGGTGCTCAGTGCTCAGGGTGCTGGCTGCTCAGTGCTCGGTGTGCTGGGTGCTCAGTGCTCGGGGTGCTGGGTGCTCAGTGCTCAGGGCTCAGGGTGCTGGGTGCTCAGTGATCAGTGCTCAGGGTGCTGGGTGCTCAGTGCTCAGGGTGCTGGGTGCTCAGTGCTCGGGGTGCTGGGTGCTCAGTGCTCAAGGTGCTGGGTGCTCAGTGCTCGGGGTGCTCGGTGCTCAGTACTCAGGGTGCTGGGTGCTCAGTGCTCGGGGTGCTCGGTGCTCAGTACGTTGGGTGCTCACTACTCAGGGTGCTGGGTGCTCAGTCCTCAGGGTGCTCAGTGCTCAAGGTGCTGGGTGCTCAGTGCTCAGGGTGCTGGGTGTTCAGTACTCAGGGTGCTGAGTGCTCAGTACTCAGGGTTCTCAGTGCTCAGTGCTCAGGGTGCTGGGTGCTCAGTGCTCAGGGTGCTCAGTGCTCAGCACTCGGGGTGCTGGGTGCTCAGTGCTCAGCGTGCTCAGTGCTCAGCACTCGGGGTGCTGGGTGCTCAGTGCTCAGGGTGCTCAGTGCTCAGTGCTCGGGGAGCTGGGTGCTCAGTGCTCGGAGTTCTGCGTGCTCAGTACTCAGGGTGCTGTGTGCTCAGTGCTCAGTACTCAGCGTGCTGGGTGCTCAGTGCTCAGAGTGTTGGGTGCTCAGTACTCAGGGTGCTGGGTGCTCAGTGCTCAGGGTGCTCAGTGCTCAGGGTGCTCAGTGCTCAGGGTGCTGGGTGCTCAGGGTGCTGGGTGCTCAGTGCTCGGGGTGCTGGTTGCTCAGTGCTCAGGGTGCTGGGTGCTCAGGGTTCAGTGCTCAGGGTGCTGGGTGCTCAGTGCTCAGTGCTCAGGGTGCTGGGTGTTCAGTACTCAGGGTGCTGGGTGCTCAGTACACAGGGTGCTTGGTTCTCAGTGCTCAGGGTCCTGGTTGCTCAGTGCTCAGGGTGCTGGGTGCTCAGTACTCAGGGTGCTGGGTACTCAGTACTCAGGGTGCTCGGTGTTCAGTACTCAGGGTGCTGGGTGCTCAGTACTCAAGGTGCTGGGTGCTCAGTGCTCAGGGTGCTGGGTGCTCAGTACTCAGGGTGCTGGGTGCTCAGTGCTCAGTGCTCAGGGTGCTGGGTGCTCAGTCCTCAGGGTGCTCAGTACTCAGGGTGCTCGGTGCTCAGTGCTCAGTACTCAGGGTGTTCAGTACTCAGGGTGCTGGGTGCTCAGTGCTTGGGGTGCTGGGTGCTCAGTACTCAGGGTGCTGGGTGCTCAGTACTCAGGGTGCTGGGTGCTCAGTACTCAGGGTGCTGGGTGCTCAGTGCTCGGGGTGCTGGGTGCTCAGTGCTCAGGGTGATCGGTGCTCAGTGCTCAGGGTGCTGGATGCTCAGTCCTCAGGGTGCTCAGTGCTCAAGGTGCTGGGTGCTCAGTGCTCGGGGTGCTCGGTGCTCAGTACTCAGGGTGCTGAGTGCTCAGTACTCAGGGTGCTGGGTGCTCAGTACTCAGGGTGCTAGGTGCTCAGTACTCAGGGTGCTGGGTGCTCAGTGCTCAGGGTGCTGGGTGCTCAGTGCTCAGGGTGCTGGGTTCTCAGTGCTCGCGGTGCAGGGTGCTCAGTGCTCAGGGTGCTGGGTGCTCAGTGCTCAGGGTGCTGGGTGCTCAGTACTCGGGGTGCTGGGTGCTCAGTACTCAGGTTGCGGGCTGCTCAGTACTCAGGGTGCTGGGTGATCAGTACTCGGGTGCTGGGTGCTCAGTGCTCAGGGTGCTGGGTGCTCAGTGCTCGGGGTGCTGGGTGCTCAGTGCTCAGTACTCAGGGTGCTTGGGTGCTCAGTGCTCGGGGTGCTGGGTGCTCAGTGCTTAGTACTCAGGGCGCTGGGTGCTCAGTGCTCAGGGTGCTGGGTGCTCAGTGCTCAGGGTGCTGGGTGCTCAGTGCTCAGGGTGCTGGGTGCTCAGTACTCAGGGTGCTGGGTGCTCAGTGCTCAGATTGCTGGGTGGTCAGTGCTCGGGGTGCTCGGTGCTCAGTGCTCAATGTGCTGGGTGCTCAGTACTCAGGGTGCTCATTGCACAGGGTCCTGGGTGCTCAGTACTCAGGGTGCTGGGTGCTCAGTGCTCAGGGTGCTCGGTGCTCAGTACGTTGGGTGCTCAGTACTCAGGGTGCTGGGTGCTCAGTGCTCAGGGTGCTGGGTGCTCAGTGCTCAGGGTGCTGGGTGTTCAGTGCTCAGGGTGCTGGGTGCTCGGTGCTCGGGGTGCTGGGTGCTCAGTGCTCGGGGTGCTCGGAGCTCAATACTCAGGGTGCTCACTGCTCAGTACTCCGGCTGCTGGGTGCTCAGTGCAAGGGGTGCTGATTGCTCAGTGCTCGGGGTGCTCGGTGCTCATTACGCTGGGTGCTCAGTACTCGGGGTGGTGGGTGCTCAGTACTCAGGGTGCTTAGTGCTCAGTACTCAGGGTGCTGGGTGCTCAGTACTCAGGGTGCTGGGTGCTCATTCTCGGGGTGCTGGGTGCTCAGTGCTCGGGGTACTGGGTGCTCAGTACTCAGGGTGCTGGGGGCTCAGTACTCAGGGTGCTGGGTGCTCAGTACTCAGGGTGCTCGGTTCTCAGTACTCAGGGTGTTGGGTGCTCATTCTCGGGGTGCTGGGTGCTCAGTGCTCGGGGTGCTGGGTGCTCAGTACTCAGGGTGCTGGGGGCTCAGTACTCAGGGTGCTGGGTGCTCAGTACTCAGGGTGATCTGTTCTCAGTACTCAGGTTGCTGGGTGCTCAGTGCTCGGGGTGCTGGGTGCTCAGTACTCGGGGTGCTCAGTGCTCAGTTCTCACTGTGCTGGGTGCTCAGTACTCACGGTGCTGGGTGTTCAGTGCTCAGGGTGCTCGGTGCTCAGTACTCGGTGTGCTGGGTGCTCAGTACTCGGGGTGCTGGGTGCTCAGTGCTCAGGGTGCTGGGTGCTCAGTGCTCGGGGTGCTGGGTGCTCAGTGCTGAGGGTGGTGCTGGGTGCTCAGTACTCAGGGTGCTGGGTGCTCAGTGCTCAGGGTGCTTGGTGCTCAGTACTAAGGGTGCTGGGTGCTCAGTACTCAGGGTGCTCAGTGATCAGTACTCAGGGTGCTGGGTGCTCAGTGCTCAGGGTGCTGGGTACTCAGTACTCAGGGTGCTGGGTGCTCAGTACTAACTGTGCTGGGTGCTCAGTGCTCAGGGTGCTGGGTGCTCAGTGCTCAGGGTGCTGGGTGCTCAGTACTCAGGGTGCTGGGTGCTCAGTGCTCAGGGTGATCGGTGCTCAGTACTCAGGGTGCTCAGTACTCAGGGTGCTGGGTGCTCAGTGCTCAGGGTGCTGGGTGCTCAGTGCTCAGGGTGCTGGGTGCTCAGTACTCAGGGTGCTCAGTACTCAGGGTGCTGGGTGCTCAGTGCTCGGGGTGCTGGGTGCTCAGTACTCGGGGTGCTGGGTGCTCTGTACTCAGGGTGCTGGGTGCTCAGTGCTCGGGGTCCTGGGTGCTCAGTTCTCAGGGTGATCGGTGCTCAGTACTCAGGGTGCTGGGTGCTCAGTGCTCAGGGTGCTGGGTGCTCAGTCCTCAGGGTGCTCAGTGCTCAGGGTGCTGGGTGCTCAGTGCTCGGGGTGCTCGGTGCTCAGTACTCAGGGTGCTGAGTGCTCAGTACTCAGGGTGCTGGGTGCTCATTACTCATGGTGCTGGGTGCTCAGTACTCAGGGGGCTGGGTGCTCAGTGCTCAGGGTGCTGGGTGCTCAGTGCTCAGGGTGCTAGGTGCTCAGTGCTCGGGGTGCTGGGTGCTCAGTGCTCGGGGTGCTCGGTGCTCAGTGCTCAGTGCTCAGGGTGTTGGGTGCTCAGTGCTCAGTGCTCAGGGTGCTGTGTGCTCAGTACTCAGGGTGCTGGGTGCTCAGTACTCAGGGTGCTGGGTGCTCAGTGCTCAGCGTGCTGGGTGCTCAGTACTCAGGGTGCTCGGTGCTCAGTACTCAGCGTTCTCAGTGCTCAGTGCTCAGGGTGCTGGGTGCTCAGTTCTCAGGTTGCTCAGTGCTCAGCACTCGGGGTGCTGGGTGCTCAGTGCTCAGGGTGCTCAGTGCTCAGCACTCGGGGTGCTGGGTGCTCAGTGCTCAGGGTGCTCAGTGCTCAGTGCTCGGGGAGCTGGGTGCTCAGTGCTCGGAGTTCTGCGTGCTCAGTACTCAGGGTGCTGTGTGCTCAGTGCTCAGTACTCAGCGTGCTGGGTGCTCAGTGCTCAGAGTGTTGGGTGCTCAGTACTCAGGGTGCTGGGTGCTCAGTGCTCAGTGCTCAGGGTGCTCAGTGCTCAGGGTGCTCAGTGCTCAGGGTGCTGGGTGCTCAGGGTGCTGGGTGCTCAGTGCTCGGGGTGCTGGTTGCTCAGTGCTCAGGGTGCTGGGTGCTCAGGGTTCAGTGCTCAGGGTGCTGGGTGCTCAGTGCTCAGTGCTCAGGGTGCTGGGTGTTCAGTACTCAGGGTGCTGGGTGCTCAGTACACAGGGTGCTTGGTTCTCAGTGCTCAGGGTGCTGGTTGCTCAGTGCTCAGGGTGCTGGGTGCTCAGTACTCAGGGTGCTGGGTACTCAGTACTCAGGGTGCTCGGTGTTCAGTACTCAGGGTGCTGGGTGCTCAGTACTCAAGGTGCTGGGTGCTCAGTGCTCAGGGTGCTGGGTGCTCAGTACTCAGGGTGCTGGGTGCTCAGTGCTCAGTGCTCAGGGTGCTGGGTGCTCAGTCCTCAGGGTGCTCAGTACTCAGGGTGCTCGGTGCTCAGTGCTCAGTACTCAGGGTGTTCAGCACTCAGGGTGCTGGGTGCTCAGTGCTTGGGGTGCTGTGTGCTCAGTACTCAGGGTGCTGGGTGCTCAGTACTCAGGGTGCTGGGTGCTCAGTACTCAGGGTGCTGGGTGCTCAGTGCTCGGGGTGCTGGGTGCTCAGTGCTCAGGGTGATCGGTGCTCAGTGCTCAGGGTGCTGGATGCTCAGTCCTCAGGGTGCTCAGTGCTCAAGGTGCTGGGTGCTCAGTGCTCGGGGTGCTCGGTGCTCAGTACTCAGGGTGCTGAGTGCTCAGTACTCAGGGTGCTGGGTGCTCAGTACTCAGGGTGCTGGGTGCTCAGTACTCAGGGTGCTGGGTGCTCAGTGCTCAGGGTGCTGGGTGCTCAGTGCTCAGGGTGCTGGGTGCTCAGTGCTCGCGGTGCTGGGTGCTCAGTGCTCAGGGTGATGGGTGCTCAGTGCTCAGGGTGCTGGGTGCTCAGTACTCGGGGTGCTGGGTGCTCAGTACTCAGGTTGCGGGCTGCTCAGTACTCAGGGTGCTGGGTGATCAGTACTCGGGTGCTGGGTGCTCAGTGCTCAGGGTGCTGGGTGCTCAGTGCTCGGGGTGCTGGGTGCTCAGTGCTCAGTACTCAGGGTGCTTGGGTGCTCAGTGCTCGGGGTGCTGGGTGCTCAGTGCTTAGTACTCAGGGCGCTGGGTGCTCAGTGCTCAGGGTGCTGGGTGCTCAGTGCTCAGGGTGCTGGGTGCTCAGTGCTCAGGGTGCTGGGTGCTCAGTACTCAGGGTGCTGGGTGCTCAGTGCTCAGATTGCTGGGTGGTCAGTGCTCGGGGTGCTCGGTGCTCAGTGCTCAATGTGCTGGGTGCTCAGTACTCAGGGTGCTCATTGCACAGGGTCCTGGGTGCTCAGTACTCAGGGTGCTGGGTGCTCAGTGCTCAGGGTGCTCGGTGCTCAGTACGTTGGGTGCTCAGTACTCAGGGTGCTGGGTGCTCAGTGCTCAGGGTGCTGGGTGCTCAGTGCTCAGGGTGCTGGGTGTTCAGTGCTCAGGGTGCTGGGTGCTCGGTGCTCGGGGTGCTGGGTGCTCAGTGCTCGGGGTGCTCGGAGCTCAATACTCAGGGTGCTCACTGCTCAGTACTCCGGCTGCTGGGTGCTCAGTGCAAGGGGTGCTGATTGCTCAGTGCTCGGGGTGCTCGGTGCTCATTACGCTGGGTGCTCAGTACTCGGGGTGGTGGGTGCTCAGTACTCAGGGTGCTTAGTGCTCAGTACTCAGGGTGCTGGGTGCTCAGTACTCAGGGTGCTGGGTGCTCATTCTCGGGGTGCTGGGTGCTCAGTGCTCGGGGTACTGGGTGCTCAGTACTCAGGGTGCTGGGGGCTCAGTACTCAGGGTGCTGGGTGCTCAGTACTCAGGGTGCTCGGTTCTCAGTACTCAGGGTGTTGGGTGCTCATTCTCGGGGTGCTGGGTGCTCAGTGCTCGGGGTGCTGGGTGCTCAGTACTCAGGGTGCTGGGGGCTCAGTACTCAGGGTGCTGGGTGCTCAGTACTCAGGGTGATCTGTTCTCAGTACTCAGGTTGCTGGGTGCTCAGTGCTCGGGGTGCTGGGTGCTCAGTACTCGGGGTGCTCAGTGCTCAGTACTCACTGTGCTGGGGGCTCAGTACTCACGGTGCTGGGTGTTCAGTGCTCAGGGTGCTCGGTGCTCAGTACTCGGTGTGCTGGGTGCTCAGTACTCGGGGTGCTGGGTGCTCAGTGCTCAGGGTGCTGGGTGCTCAGTGCTCGGGGTGCTGGGTGCTCAGTGCTGAGGGTGGTGCTGGGTGCTCAGTACTCAGGGTGCTGGGTGCTCAGTGCTCAGGGTGCTTGGTGCTCAGTACTAAGGGTGCTGGGTGCTCAGTACTCAGGGTGCTCAGTGCTCAGTACTCAGGGTGCTGGGTGCTCAGTGCTCAGGGTGCTGGGTACTCAGTACTCAGGGTGCTGGGTGCTCAGTACTAACTGTGCTGGGTGCTCAGTGCTCAGGGTGCTGGGTGCTCAGTGCTCAGGGTGCTGGGTGCTCAGTACTCAGGGTGCTGGGTGCTCAGTGCTCAGGGTGATCGGTGCTCAGTACTCAGGGTGCTCAGTACTCAGGGTGCTGGGTGCTCAGTGCTCGGGGTGCTGGGTGCTCAGTACTCGGGGTGCTGGGTGCTCTGTACTCAGGGTGCTGGGTGCTCAGTGCTCGGGGTCCTGGGTGCTCAGTGCTCAGGGTGATCGGTGCTCAGTACTCAGGGTGCTGGGTGCTCAGTGCTCAGGGTGCTGGGTGCTCAGTCCTCAGGGTGCTCAGTGCTCAGGGTGCTGGGTGCTCAGTGCTCGGGGTGCTCGGTGCTCAGTACTCAGGGTGCTGAGTGCTCAGTACTCAGGGTGCTGGGTGCTCAGTACTCATGGTGCTGGGTGCTCAGTACTCAGGGGGCTGGGTGCTCAGTGCTCAGGGTGCTGGGTGCTCAGTGCTCAGGGTGCTAGGTGCTCAGTGCTCGGGGTGCTGGGTGCTCAGTGCTCGGGGTGCTCGGTGCTCAGTGCTCAGTGCTCAGGGTGTTGGGTGCTCAGTGCTCAGTGCTCAGGGTGCTGTGTGCTCAGTACTCAGGGTGCTGGGTGCTCAGTACTCAGGGTGCTGGGTGCTCAGTGCTCAGGGTGCTGGGTGCTCAGTACTCAGGGTGCTCGGTGCTTAGTACTCAGGGTTCTCAGTGCTCAGTGCTCAGGGTGCTGGGTGCTCAGTTCTCAGGGTGCTCAGTGCTCAGCACTCGGGGTGCTGGGTGCTCAGTGCTCAGGGTGCTCAGTGCTCAGCACTCGGGGTGCTGGGTGCTCAGTGCTCAGGGTGCTCAGTGCTCAGTGCTCGGGGAGCTGGGTGCTCAGTGCTCGGAGTTCTGCGTGCTCAGTACTCAGGGTGCTGTGTGCTCAGTGCTCAGTACTCAGCGTGCTGGGTGCTCAGTGCTCAGAGTGTTGGGTGCTCAGTACTCAGGGTGCTGGGTGCTCAGTGCTCAGTGCTCAGGGTGCTCAGTGCTCAGGGTGCTCAGTGCTCAGGGTGCTGGGTGCTCAGGGTGCTGGGTGCTCAGTGCTCGGGGTGCTGGTTGCTCAGTGCTCAGGGTGCTGGGTGCTCAGGGTTCAGTGCTCAGGGTGCTGGGTGCTCAGTGCTCAGTGCTCAGGGTGCTGGGTGTTCAGTACTCAGGGTGCTGGGTGCTCAGTACACAGGGTGCTTGGTTCTCAGTGCTCAGGGTGCTGGTTGCTCAGTGCTCAGGGTGCTGGGTGCTCAGTACTCAGGGTGCTGGGTACTCAGTACTCAGGGTGCTCGGTGTTCAGTACTCAGGGTGCTGGGTGCTCAGTACTCAAGGTGCTGGGTGCTCAGTGCTCAGGGTGCTGGGTGCTCAGTACTCAGGGTGCTGGGTGCTCAGTGCTCAGTGCTCAGGGTGCTGGGTGCTCAGTCCTCAGGGTGCTCAGTACTCAGGGTGCTCGGTGCTCAGTGCTCAGTACTCAGGGTGTTCAGTACTCAGGGTGCTGGGTGCTCAGTGCTTGGGGTGCTGGGTGCTCAGTACTCAGGGTGCTGGGTGCTCAGTACTCAGGGTGCTGGGTGCTCAGTACTCAGGGTGCTGGGTGCTCAGTGCTCGGGGTGCTGGGTGCTCAGTGCTCAGGGTGATCGGTGCTCAGTGCTCAGGGTGCTGGATGCTCAGTCCTCAGGGTGCTCAGTGCTCAAGGTGCTGGGTGCTCAGTGCTCGGGGTGCTCGGTGCTCAGTACTCAGGGTGCTGAGTGCTCAGTACTCAGGGTGCTGGGTGCTCAGTACTCAGGGTGCTGGGTGCTCAGTACTCAGGGTGCTGGGTGCTCAGTGCTCAGGGTGCTGGGTGCTCAGTGCTCAGGGTGCTGGGTGCTCAGTGCTCGGGGTGCTGGGTGCTCAGTGCTCGGGGTGCTGGGTGCTCAGTTCTCAGGGCTCAGGGTGCTGGGTGCTCAGTGATCAGTGCTCAGTGTGCTGGGTGCTCAGTGCTCAGGGTGCTGGGTGCTCAGTGCTCGGGGTGCTGGGTGCTCAGTGCTCAAGGTGCTGGGTGCTCAGTGCTCGGCGTGCTCGGTGCTCAGTACTCAGGGTGCTGGGTGCTCAGTGCTCGGGGTGCTCGGTGCTCAGTACGTTGGGTACTCACTACTCAGGGTGCTGGGTGCTCAGTGCTCAGGGTACTGGGTGCTCAGTGCTCAGGGTTCTGGGTGCTCAGTGCTCAGGGTGCTGGGTGTTCAGTACTCAGGGTGCTGGGTGCGCAGTGCTCGCGGTGCTGGGTGCTCAGTGCTCAGGGTGCTGGGTGCTCAGTGCTCAGGGTGCTGGGTGCTCAGTACTCGGGGTGCTGGGTGCTCAGTACTCAGGTTGCGGGCTGCTCAGTACTCAGGGTGCTGGGTGATCAGTACTCGGGTGCTGGGTGCTCAGTGCTCAGGGTGCTGGGTGCTCAGTGCTCGGGGTGCTGGGTGCTCAGTGCTCAGTACTCAGGGTGCTTGGGTGCTCAGTGCTCGGGGTGCTGGGTGCTCAGTGCTTAGTACTCAGGGTGCTGGGTGCTCAGTGCTCGGGGTGCTGGGTGCTCAGTGCTCAGGGTGCTGGGTGCTCAGTGCTCAGGGTGCTGGGTGCTCAGTACTCAGGGTGCTGGGTGCTCAGTGCTCAGATTGCTGGGTGGTCAGTGCTCGGGGTGCTCGGTGCTCAGTGCTCAATGTGCTGGGTGCTCAGTACTCAGGGTGCTCATTGCACAGGGTCCTGGGTGCTCAGTACTCAGGGTGCTGGGTGCTCAGTGCTCAGGGTGCTCGGTGCTCAGTACGTTGGGTGCTCAGTACTCAGGGTGCTGGGTGCTCAGTGCTCAGGGTGCTGGGTGCTCAGTGCTCAGGGTGCTGGGTGTTCAGTGCTCAGGGTGCTGGGTGCTCGGTGCTCGGGGTGCTGGGTGCTCAGTGCTCGGGGTGCTCGGAGCTCAATACTCAGGGTGCTCACTGCTCAGTACTCCGGCTGCTGGGTGCTCAGTGCAAGGGGTGCTGATTGCTCAGTGCTCAGGGTGCTCGGTGCTCATTACGCTGGGTGCTCAGTACTCGGGGTGGTGGGTGCTCAGTACTCAGGGTGCTTGGTGTTCAGTACTCAGGGTGCTGGGTTCTTAGTACTCAGGGTGCTCAGTGCTCAGTACTTAGGGTGCTCAGTGCTCAGTGCTCGGGGTGCTGGGTGCTCAGTGCTCGGGGTGCTGGGTGCTCAGTGCTCGGGGTGCTGTGTGCTCAGTGCTCAGGGTGCTGGGTGCTCAGTGCTCAGAGTGCTGGGTTCTCAATACTCACGGTGCTCGGTGCTCATTACTCAGAGTGCTCAGTGCTCAGTACTCAGCGTGCTGGGTGCTCAGTGCTCAGGGTGCTCGGTGCTCAGTACTCAGGGTGCTCAGTGCTCAGTACTCAGCGTGCTGGGTGCTCAGTGCTCAGGGTGCTGGGTGCTCAGTACTCAGGGTGCTGGGTGCTTAGTACTCAGGGTGCTCGGTCCTCAGTGCTCAGAGTGCTGGGTGCTCAGTACTCAGGGTGCTGGGTGCTCAGTGCTCAGGGTGCTCAGTGCTCAGTACTCAGGGTGCTCGGTGCTCAGTGCTCAGGGTGCTCAGTGCTCAGTACTCAGGGTGCTCAGTGCTCAGTGCTCTGGGTGCTGGGTGCTCAGTGCTCGGGGTGCTGGGTGCTCAGTGCTCAGGATGCTGGGTGCTCAGTACTCAGGGTGCTCAGTGCTCAGGGTGCTGGGTGCTCAGTGCTCGGGGTGCTGGGTACTCAGTGCTCAGTACACAGGGTGCTGAGTGCTCAGTGCTCAGGGTGCTAGGTGCTCAGGGTGCTGGGTGCTCAGTGCTCGAGGTGCTGGTTGCTCAGTGCTCAGGGTGCTGGGTGCTCAGTGCTCAGTGCTCAGGGTGCTGGGTGCTCAGTGCTCAGTGCTCAGGGTGCTGGGTGATCAGTACTCAGGGTGCTCATTGCTCAGGGTGCTGGGTGCTCAGTACTCATGGTGCTGGGTGCTCAGTACTCAGGGTGCTCAGTGCTCAGTACTCAGGGTGCTGGGTGCTCAGTGCTCAGGGTGCTGGGTGCTCAGTACTCAGGGTGCTGGGTGCTCGGTGCTCAGGGTGCTGGGTGCTCAGTGCTCAGGGTGCTGGGTGCTCGGTGCTTGGGGTGCTGGGTGCTCAGTGCTCGGGGTGCTCGGTGCTCAGTACTCAGGGTGCTCAGTGCTCAGTACTCAGGGTGCTGGGTGCTCAGTGCTCAGGGTGCTGGGTGCTCAGTACTCAGGGTGCTGGGTGCTCGGTGCTCAATACGCTGGGTGCTCAGTACTCAGGGTGCTGGGTGCTCAGTACTCAGGGTGCTCGGTGCTCACTACTCAGGGTGCTGGGTGCTCAGTGCTCGGGGTGCTGGGTGCTCAGTACTCAGGGTGCTGGGTGCTCAGTGCTCGGGGTGCTCGGTGCTCAGTACGCTGGGTGCTCAGTACTCAGGGTGCTGGGTGCTCAGTACTCAGGGTGCTCAGTGCTCAGTACTTAGGGTGCTCAGTGCTCAGTGCTCAGGGTGCTGGGTGCTCAGTGCTCGGGGTGCTGGGTGCTCAGTGCTCGGGGTGCTGGGTGCTCAGTGCTCGGGGTGCTGGGTGCTCAGGGCTCAGGGTGCTGGGTGCTCAGTACTCAGGGTGCTCGGTGCTCAGTACTCAGGGTTCTCAGTGCTCAGTGCTCAGGGTGCTGGGTGCTCAGTTCTCAGGGTGCTCAGTGCTCAGCACACGGGGTGCTGGGTGCTCAGTGCTCAGGGTGCTCAGTGCTCAGCACTCGGGGTGCTGGGTGCTCAGTGCTCAGGGTGCTCAGTGCTCAGTGCTCGGGGAGCTGGGTGCTCAGTGCTCGGAGTTCTGCGTGCTCAGTACTCAGGGTGCTGTGTGCTCAGTGCTCAGTACTCAGCGTGCTGGGTGCTCAGTGCTCAGAGTGTTGGGTGCTCAGTACTCAGGGTGCTGGGTGCTCAGTGCTCAGTGCTCAGGGTGCTCAGTGCTCAGGGTGCTGGGTGCTCAGGGTGCTGTTTGCTCAGTGCTCGGGGTGCTGGTTGCTCAGTGCTCAGGGTGCTGGGTGCTCAGTGCTGAGGGTGCTGAGTGCTCAGTACTCAGGGTGCTGGGTGCTCGGTGCTCAGTACTCAGGGTGCTGAGTGCTCAGTACTCAGGGTGCTGGGTGCTCAGTACTCAGGGTGCTGGGTGCTCATTGCTCTGGGTGCTGGGTGCTCAGTGCTCGGGGTGCTGGGTGCTCAGTACTCAGGGTGCTGGGTGCTCAGTACTCAGGGTGCTCAGTGCTCAGTACTCAGCGTGCTGGGTGCTCAGTGCTCAGGGTGCTGGGTGCTCAGTACTCAGGGTGCTGGGTGCTTAGTACTCAGGGTGCTCGGTCCTCAGTGCTCAGGGTGCTGGGTGCTCAGTGCTCAGGGTGCTCAGTGCTCAGTACTCAGGGTGCTCAGTGCTCATTGCTCTGGGTGCTGGGTGCTCAGTGCTCGGGGTGCTGGGTGCTCAGTGCTCAGGGTGCTGGGTGCTCAGTACTCAGGGTGCTCAGTGCTCAGGGTGCTGGGTGCTCAGTGCTCGGGGTGCTGGGTACTCAGTGCTCAGTACACAGGGTGCTGAGTGCTCAGTGCTCAGGGTGCTGGGTGCTCAGGTTGCTGGGTGCTCAGTGCTCGGGGTGCTGGTTGCTCAGTGCTCAGGGTGCTGGGTGCTCAGTGCTCAGTGCTCAGGGTGCTGGGTGCTCAGTGCTCAGTGCTCAGGGTGCTGGGTGATCAGTACTCAGGGTGCTCATTGCTCAGGGTGCTGGGTGCTCAGTACTCATGGTGCTGGGTGCTCAGTACTCAGGGTGCTCAGTGCTTAGTACTCAGGGTGCTGGGTGCTCAGTGCTCAGGGTGCTGGGTGCTCAGTACTCAGGGTGCTGGGTGCTCGGTGCTCAGGGTGCTGGGTGCTCAGTGCTCAGGGTGCTGGGTGCTCGGTGCTCGGGGTGCTGGGTGCTCAGTGCTCGGGGTGCTCGTTGCTCAGTACTCAGGGTGCTCAGTGCTCAGTACTCAGGGTGCTGGGTGCTCAGTACTCAGGGTGCTGGGTGCTCAGTGCTCCGGGTGCTCGGTGCTCAGTACGGTGGGTGCTCAGTACTCAGGGTGCTGGGTGCTCAGTACTCAGGGTGCTCAGTGCTCAGTACTTAGGGTGCTGGGTGCTCGGTGCTCAATACGCTGGGTGCTCGGTACTCAGGGTGCTGGGTGCTCAGTACTCAGTGTGCTCGGTGCTCACTACTCAGGGTGCTGGGTGCTCAGTGCTCGGGGTGCTGGGTGCTCAGTACTCAGGGTGCTGGGTGCTCAGTGCTCGGGGTGCTCGGTGCTCAATACGCTGGGTGCTCGGTACTCAGGGTGCTGGGTGCTCAGTACTCAGGGTGCTCGGTGCTCACTACTCAGGGTGCTGGGTGCTCAGTGCTCGGGGTGCTGGGTGCTCAGTACTCAGGGTGCTGTGTGCTCAGTGCTCGGGGTGCTCGGTGCTCAGTGCTCAGTGCTCAGTGCTCAGGGTGCTGGGTGCTCAGTGCTCGGGGTGCTGGGTGCTCAGTGCTCGGGGTGCTGGGTGCTCAGTGCTCTGGGTGCTGGGTGCTCAGGGCTCAGGTGCTGGGTGCTCAGTACTCAGGGTGCTGGGTGCTCAGTACTCAGGGTTCTCAGTGCTCAGTGCTCAGGGTGCTGGGTGCTCAGTTCTCAGGGTGCTCAGTGCTCAGCACTCGGGGTGCTGGGTGCTCAGTGCTCAGGGTGCTCAGTGCTCAGCACTCGGGGTGCTGGGTGCTCAGTGCTCAGGGTGCTCAGTGCTCAGTGCTCGGGGAGCTGGGTGCTCAGTGCTCGGAGTTCTGCGTGCTCAGTACTCAGGGTGCTGTGTGCTCAGTGCTCAGTACTCAGCGTGCTGGGTGCTCAGTGCTCAGAGTGTTGGGTGCTCAGTACTCAGGGTGCTGGGTGCTCAGTGCTCAGTGCTCAGGGTGCTCAGTGCTCAGGGTGCTGGGTGCTCAGGGTGCTGGGTGCTCAGTGCGCGGGGTGCTGGTTGCTCAGTGCTCAGGGTGCTGGGTGCTCAGTGCTCAGTGCTCAGGGTGCTGGGTGCTCAGTGCTCAGTGCTCAGGGTGCTGGGTGTTCAGTACTCAGGGTGCTGGGTGCTCAGTACTCAGGGTGCTTGGTGCTCAGTGCTCAGGGTGCTGGTTGCTCAGTGCTCAGGGTGCTGGGTGCTCAGTACTCAGGGTGCTGGGTGCTCAGTACTCAGGGTGCTCAGTGTTCAGTACTCAGGGTGGTGGGTGCTCAGTACTCAGGGTGCTGGGTGTTCAGTACTCAGGGTGCTGGGTTCTTAGTACTCAGGGTGCTCAGTGCTCAGTACTTAGGGTGCTCAGTGCTCAGTGCTCGGGGTGCTGGGTGCTCAGTGCTCGGGGTGCTGGGTGCTCAGTGCTCGGGGTGCTGTGTGCTCAGTGCTCAGGGTGCTGGGTGCTCAGTGCTCAGAGTGCTGGGTTCTCAATACTCACGGTGCTCGGTGCTCATTACTCAGAGTGCTCAGTGCTCAGTACTCAGCGTGCTGGGTGCTCAGTGCTCAGGGTGCTCGGTGCTCAGTACTCAGGGTGCTCAGTGCTCAGTACTCAGCGTGCTGGGTGCTCAGTGCTCAGGGTGCTGGGTGCTCAGTACTCAGGGTGCTGGGTGCTTAGTACTCAGGGTGCTCGGTCCTCAGTGCTCAGAGTGCTGGGTGCTCAGTACTCAGGGTGCTGGGTGCTCAGTGCTCAGGGTGCTCAGTGCTCAGTACTCAGGGTGCTCGGTGCTCAGTGCTCAGGGTGCTCAGTGCTCAGTACTCAGGGTGCTCAGTGCTCAGTGCTCTGGGTGCTGGGTGCTCAGTGCTCGGGGTGCTGGGTGCTCAGTGCTCAGGATGCTGGGTGCTCAGTACTCAGGGTGCTCAGTGCTCAGGGTGCTGGGTGCTCAGTGCTCGGGGTGCTGGGTACTCAGTGCTCAGTACACAGGGTGCTGAGTGCTCAGTGCTCAGGGTGCTAGGTGCTCAGGGTGCTGGGTGCTCAGTGCTCGAGGTGCTGGTTGCTCAGTGCTCAGGGTGCTGGGTGCTCAGTGCTCAGTGCTCAGGGTGCTGGGTGCTCAGTGCTCAGTGCTCAGGGTGCTGGGTGATCAGTACTCAGGGTGCTCATTGCTCAGGGTGCTGGGTGCTCAGTACTCATGGTGCTGGGTGCTCAGTACTCAGGGTGCTCAGTGCTCAGTACTCAGGGTGCTGGGTGCTCAGTGCTCAGGGTGCTGGGTGCTCAGTACTCAGGGTGCTGGGTGCTCGGTGCTCAGGGTGCTGGGTGCTCAGTGCTCAGGGTGCTGGGTGCTCGGTGCTTGGGGTGCTGGGTGCTCAGTGCTCGGGGTGCTCGGTGCTCAGTACTCAGGGTGCTCAGTGCTCAGTACTCAGGGTGCTGGGTGCTCAGTGCTCAGGGTGCTGGGTGCTCAGTACTCAGGGTGCTGGGTGCTCGGTGCTCAATACGCTGGGTGCTCAGTACTCAGGGTGCTGGGTGCTCAGTACTCAGGGTGCTCGGTGCTCACTACTCAGGGTGCTGGGTGCTCAGTGCTCGGGGTGCTGGGTGCTCAGTACTCAGGGTGCTGGGTGCTCAGTGCTCGGGGTGCTCGGTGCTCAGTACGCTGGGTGCTCAGTACTCAGGGTGCTGGGTGCTCAGTACTCAGGGTGCTCAGTGCTCAGTACTTAGGGTGCTCAGTGCTCAGTGCTCAGGGTGCTGGGTGCTCAGTGCTCGGGGTGCTGGGTGCTCAGTGCTCGGGGTGCTGGGTGCTCAGTGCTCGGGGTGCTGGGTGCTCAGGGCTCAGGGTGCTGGGTGCTCAGTACTCAGGGTGCTCGGTGCTCAGTACTCAGGGTTCTCAGTGCTCAGTGCTCAGGGTGCTGGGTGCTCAGTTCTCAGGGTGCTCAGTGCTCAGCACACGGGGTGCTGGGTGCTCAGTGCTCAGGGTGCTCAGTGCTCAGCACTCGGGGTGCTGGGTGCTCAGTGCTCAGGGTGCTCAGTGCTCAGTGCTCGGGGAGCTGGGTGCTCAGTGCTCGGAGTTCTGCGTGCTCAGTACTCAGGGTGCTGTGTGCTCAGTGCTCAGTACTCAGCGTGCTGGGTGCTCAGTGCTCAGAGTGTTGGGTGCTCAGTACTCAGGGTGCTGGGTGCTCAGTGCTCAGTGCTCAGGGTGCTCAGTGCTCAGGGTGCTGGGTGCTCAGGGTGCTGTTTGCTCAGTGCTCGGGGTGCTGGTTGCTCAGTGCTCAGGGTGCTGGGTGCTCAGTGCTGAGGGTGCTGAGTGCTCAGTACTCAGGGTGCTGGGTGCTCGGTGCTCAGTACTCAGGGTGCTGAGTGCTCAGTACTCAGGGTGCTGGGTGCTCAGTACTCAGGGTGCTGGGTGCTCATTGCTCTGGGTGCTGGGTGCTCAGTGCTCGGGGTGCTGGGTGCTCAGTACTCAGGGTGCTGGGTGCTCAGTACTCAGGGTGCTCAGTGCTCAGTACTCAGCGTGCTGGGTGCTCAGTGCTCAGGGTGCTGGGTGCTCAGTACTCAGGGTGCTGGGTGCTTAGTACTCAGGGTGCTCGGTCCTCAGTGCTCAGGGTGCTGGGTGCTCAGTGCTCAGGGTGCTCAGTGCTCAGTACTCAGGGTGCTCAGTGCTCATTGCTCTGGGTGCTGGGTGCTCAGTGCTCGGGGTGCTGGGTGCTCAGTGCTCAGGGTGCTGGGTGCTCAGTACTCAGGGTGCTCAGTGCTCAGGGTGCTGGGTGCTCAGTGCTCGGGGTGCTGGGTACTCAGTGCTCAGTACACAGGGTGCTGAGTGCTCAGTGCTCAGGGTGCTGGGTGCTCAGGTTGCTGGGTGCTCAGTGCTCGGGGTGCTGGTTGCTCAGTGCTCAGGGTGCTGGGTGCTCAGTGCTCAGTGCTCAGGGTGCTGGGTGCTCAGTGCTCAGTGCTCAGGGTGCTGGGTGATCAGTACTCAGGGTGCTCATTGCTCAGGGTGCTGGGTGCTCAGTACTCATGGTGCTGGGTGCTCAGTACTCAGGGTGCTCAGTGCTCAGTACTCAGGGTGCTGGGTGCTCAGTGCTCAGGGTGCTGGGTGCTCAGTACTCAGGGTGCTGGGTGCTCGGTGCTCAGGGTGCTGGGTGCTCAGTGCTCAGGGTGCTGGGTGCTCGGTGCTCGGGGTGCTGGGTGCTCAGTGCTCGGGGTGCTCGTTGCTCAGTACTCAGGGTGCTCAGTGCTCAGTACTCAGGGTGCTGGGTGCTCAGTGCTCAGGGTGCTGGGTGCTCAGTACTCAGGGTGCTGGGTGCTCGGTGCTCAATACGCTGAGTGCTCGGTACTCAGGGTGCTGGGTGCTCAGTACTCAGGGTGCTCGGTGCTCACTACTCAGGGTGCTGGGTGCTCAGTGCTCGGGGTGCTGGGTGCTCAGTACTCAGGGTGCTGGGTGCTCAGTGCTCCGGGTGCTCGGTGCTCAGTACGGTGGGTGCTCAGTACTCAGGGTGCTGGGTGCTCAGTACTCAGGGTGCTCAGTGCTCAGTACTTAGGGTGCTGGGTGCTCGGTGCTCAATACGCTGGGTGCTCGGTACTCAGGGTGCTGGGTGCTCAGTACTCAGTGTGCTCGGTGCTCACTACTCAGGGTGCTGGGTGCTCAGTGCTCGGGGTGCTGGGTGCTCAGTACTCAGGGTGCTGGGTGCTCAGTGCTCGGGGTGCTCGGTGCTCAATACGCTGGGTGCTCGGTACTCAGGGTGCTGGGTGCTCAGTACTCAGGGTGCTCGGTGCTCACTACTCAGGGTGCTGGGTGCTCAGTGCTCGGGGTGCTGGGTGCTCAGTACTCAGGGTGCTGTGTGCTCAGTGCTCGGGGTGCTCGGTGCTCAGTGCTCAGTGCTCAGTGCTCAGGGTGCTGGGTGCTCAGTGCTCGGGGTGCTGGGTGCTCAGTGCTCGGGGTGCTGGGTGCTCAGTGCTCTGGGTGCTGGGTGCTCAGGGCTCAGGTGCTGGGTGCTCAGTACTCAGGGTGCTGGGTGCTCAGTACTCAGGGTTCTCAGTGCTCAGTGCTCAGGGTGCTGGGTGCTCAGTTCTCAGGGTGCTCAGTGCTCAGCACTCGGGGTGCTGGGTGCTCAGTGCTCAGGGTGCTCAGTGCTCAGCACTCGGGGTGCTGGGTGCTCAGTGCTCAGGGTGCTCAGTGCTCAGTGCTCGGGGAGCTGGGTGCTCAGTGCTCGGAGTTCTGCGTGCTCAGTACTCAGGGTGCTGTGTGCTCAGTGCTCAGTACTCAGCGTGCTGGGTGCTCAGTGCTCAGAGTGTTGGGTGCTCAGTACTCAGGGTGCTGGGTGCTCAGTGCTCAGTGCTCAGGGTGCTCAGTGCTCAGGGTGCTGGGTGCTCAGGGTGCTGGGTGCTCAGTGCGCGGGGTGCTGGTTGCTCAGTGCTCAGGGTGCTGGGTGCTCAGTGCTCAGTGCTCAGGGTGCTGGGTGCTCAGTGCTCAGTGCTCAGGGTGCTGGGTGTTCAGTACTCAGGGTGCTGGGTGCTCAGTACTCAGGGTGCTTGGTGCTCAGTGCTCAGGGTGCTGGTTGCTCAGTGCTCAGGGTGCTGGGTGCTCAGTACTCAGGGTGCTGGGTGCTCAGTACTCAGGGTGCTCAGTGTTCAGTACTCAGGGTGCTGGGTGCTCAGTACTCAAGGTGCTGGGTGCTCAGTGCTCAGGGTGCTGGGTGCTCAGTACTCAGGGTGCTGGGTGCTCAGTGCTCAGTGCTCAGGGTGCTGGGTGCTCAGTCCTCAGGGTGCTCAGTACTCAGGGTGCTCGGTGCTCAGTGCTCAGTTACTCAGGGTGTTCAGTACTCAGGGTGCTGGGTGCTCAGTGCTTGGGGTGCTGGGTGCTCAGTACTCAGGGTGCTGGGTGCTCAGTACTCAGGGTGCTGGGTGCTCAGTACTCAGGGTGCTGGGTGCTCAGTGCTCGGGGTGCTGGGTGCTCAGTGCTCAGGGTGATCGGTGCTCAGTGCTCAGGGTGCTCAGTGCTCAAGGTGCTGGGTGCTCAGTGCTCGGGGTGCTCGGTGCTCAGTACTCAGGGTGCTGAGTGCTCAGTATTCAGGGTGCTGGGTGCTCAGTACTCAGGGTGCTGGGTGCTCAGTACTCAGGGTGCTGGGTGCTAAGTGCTCAGGGTGCTGGGTGCTCAGTGCTCAGGGTGCTGGGTGCTCAGTGCTCGGGGCGCTGGGTGCTCAGTGCTCGGGGTGCTGGGTGCTCAGTGCTCAGGGCTCAGGGTGCTGGGTGCTCAGTGATCAGTGCTCAGGGTGCTGGGTGCTCAGTGCTCCGGTTGCTCGGTGCTCAGTACTCAGGGTGCTGGGTGCTCAGTGCTCGGGGTGCTCGGTGCTCAGTACGTTGGGTGCTCACTACTCAGGGTGCTGGGTGCTCAGTGCTCAGGGTACTGGGTGCTCAGTGCTCGGGGTGCTGGGTGCTCAGTACTCAGGGTGCTGGGTGCTCAGTGCTCGGGGTGCTCGGTGCTCAGTACGCTGGGTGCTCAGTACTCAGGGTGCTGGGTGCTCAGTACTCAGGGTGCTCGGTGCTCACTACTCAGGGTGCTGGGTGCTCAGTACTCAGGGTGCTGGGTGCTCGGTGCTCAATACGCTGGGTGCTCAGTACTCAGGGTGCTGGGTGCTCAGTACTCAGGGTGCTCGGTGCTCACTACTCAGGGTGCTGGGTGCACAGTGCTCGGGGTGCTGGGTGCTCAGTACTCAGGGTGCTGGGTGCTCAGTGCTCGGGGTGCTCGGTGCTCAGTACGCTGGGTGCTCAGTACTCAGGGTGCTGGGTGCTCAGTACTCAGGGTGCTCAGTGCTCAGTACTTAGGGTGCTCAGTGCTCAGTGCTCAGGGTGCTGGGTGCTCAGTGCTCGGGGTGCTGGGTGCTCAGTGCTCGGAGTGCTGGGTGCTCAGTGCTCGGGGTGCTGGGTGCTCAGGGCTCAGGGTGCTGGGTGCTCAGTACTCAGGGTGCTCGGTGCTCAGTACTCAGGGTTCTCAGTGCTCAGTGCTCAGGGTGCTGGGTGCTCAGTTCTCAGGGTGCTCAGTGCTCATCACTCGGGGTGCTGGGTGCTCAGTGCTCAGGGTGCTCAGTGCTCAGCACTCGGGGTGCTGGGTGCTCAGTGCTCAGGGTGCTCAGTGCTCAGTGCTCGGGGAGCTGGGTGCTCAGTGCTCAGAGTTCTTCGTGCTCAGTACTCAGGGTGCTGTGTGCTCAGTGCTCAGTACTCAGCGTGCTGGGTGCTCAGTGCTCAGAGTGTTGGGTGCTCAGTACTCAGGGTGCTGGGTGCTCAGTGCTCAGTGCTCAGGGTGCTCAGTGCTCAGGGTGCTGGGTGCTCAGGGTGCTGGGTGCTCAGTGCTCGGGGTGCTGGTTGCTCAGTGCTCAGGGTGCTGGGTGCTCAGTGCTCAGTGCTCAGGGTGCTGGGTGCTCAGTGCTCAGTGCTCAGGGTGCTGGGTGTTCAGTACTCAGGGTGCTGGGTGCTCAGTACTCAGGGTGCTTGGTGCTCAGTGCTCAGGGTGCTGGTTGCTCAGTGCTCAGGGTGCTGGGTGCTCAGTACTCAGGGTGCTGGGTGCTCAGTACTCAGGGTGCTCGGTGTTCAGTACTCAGTGTGCTGGGTGCTCAGTACTCAAGGTGCTGGGTGCTCAGTGCTCAGGGTGCTGGGTGCTCAGTACTCAGGGTGCTGGGTGCTCAGTGCTCAGTGCTCAGGGTGCTGGGTGCTCAGTCCTCAGGGTGCTCAGTACTCAGGGTGCTCGGTGCTCAGTGCTCAGTACTCAGGGTGTTCAGTACTCAGGGTGCTGGGTGCTCAGTGCTTGGGGTGCTGGGTGCTCAGTACTCAGGGTGCTGGGTGCTCAGTACTCAGGGTGCTGGGTGCTCAGTACTCAGGGTGCTGGGTGCTCAGTGCTCGGGGAGCTGGGTGCTCAGTGCTCAGGGTGATCGGTGCTCAGTGCTCAGGGTGCTGGGTGCTCAGTCCTCAGGGTGCTCAGTGCTCAAGGTGCTGGGTGCTCAGTGCTCGGGGTGCTCGGTGCTCAGTACTCAGGGTGCTGGGTGCTCAGTACTCAGGGTGCTGGGTGCTCAGTACTCAGGGTGCTGGGTGCTCAGTGCTCAGGGTGCTGGGTGCTCAGTGCTCAGGGTGCTGGGTGCTCAGTGCTCGGGGTGCTGGGTGCTCAGTGCTCGGGGTGCTGGGTGCTCAGTGCTCAGGGCTCAGGGTGCTGGGTGCTCAGTGATCAGTGCTCAGGGTGCTTTGTGCTCAGTGCTCCGGTTGCTCGGTGCTCAGTACTCAGGGTGCTGGGTGCTCAGTGCTCGGGGTGCTCGGTGTTCAGTACGTTGGGTGCTCACTACTCAGGGTGCTGGGTGCTCAGTGCTCAGGGTGCTGGGTGTTCAGTACTCAGGGTGCTGGGTGCGCAGTGCTCGCGGTGCTGGGTGCTCAGTGCTCAGGGTGCTGGGTGCTCAGTGCTCAGGGTGCTGGGTGCTCAGTACTCGGGGTGATGGGTGCTCAGTACTCAGGTTGCGGGCTGCTCAGTACTCAGGGTGCTGTGTGATCAGTACTCGGGTGCTGGGTGCTCAGTGCTCAGGGTGCTGGGTGCTCAGTACTCAGGGTGCTCAGTGCTCAGTACTTAGGGTGCTCAGAGCTCAGTGCTCAGGGTGCTGGGTGCTCAGTGCTCGGGGTGCTGGGTGCTCAGTGCTCGGGGTGCTGGGTGCTCAGTGCTCGGGGTGCTGGGTGCTCAGGGCTCAGGGTGCTGGGTGCTCAGTACTCAGGGTGCTCGGTGCTCAGTACTCAGGTTTCTCAGTGCTCAGTGCTCAGGGTGCTGGGTGCTCAGTTCTCAGGGTGCTCAGTGCTCATCACTCGGGGTGCTGGGTGCTCAGTGCTCAGGGTGCTCAGTGCTCAGCACTCGGGGTGCTGGGTGCTCAGTGCTCAGGGTGCTCAGTGCTCAGTGCTCGGGGAGCTGGGTGCTCAGTGCTCGGAGTTCTGCGTGCTCAGTACTCAGGGTGCTGTGTGCTCAGTGCTCAGTACTCAGCGTTCTGGGTGCTCAGTGCTCAGAGTGTTGGGTGCTCAGTACTCAGGGTGCTGGGTGCTCAGTGCTCAGTGCTCAGGGTGCTCAGTGCTCAGGGTGCTGGGTGCTCAGGGTGCTGGGTGCTCAGTGCTCAGGGTGCTGGTTGCTCAGTGCTCAGGGTGCTGGGTGCTCAGTGCTCAGTGCTCAGTGTGCTGGGTGCTCAGTGATCAGTGCTCAGGGTGCTGGGTGTTCAGTACTCAGGGTGCTGGGTGCTCAGTACTCAGGGTGCTTGGTGCTCAGTGCTCAGGGTGCTTGTTGCTCAGTGCTCAGGGCGCTGGGTGCTCAGTACTCAGGGTGCTGGGTGCTCAGTACTCCGGGTGCTCGGTGTTCAGTACTCAGTGTGCTGGGTGCTCAGTACTCAAGGTGCTGGGTGCTCAGTGCTCAGGGTGCTGGGTGCTCAGTACTCAGGGTGCTGGGTGCTCAGTGCTCAGTGCTCAGGGTGCTGGGTGCTCAGTCCTCAGGGTGCTCAGTACTCAGGGTGCTCAGTGCTCAGTGCTCAGTACTCAGGGTGTTCAGTACTCAGGGTGCTGGGTGCTCAGTGCTTTTGGTGCTGGGTGCTCAGTACTCAGGGTGCTGGGTGCTCAGTACTCAGGGTGCTGGGTGCTCAGTACTCAGGGTGCTGGGTGCTCAGTGCTCGGGGAGCTGGGTGCTCAGTGCTCAGGGTGATCGGTGCTCAGGGCTCAGGGTGCTGGGTGCTCAGTCCTCAGGGTGCTCAGTGCTCAAGGTGCTGGGTGCTCAGTGCTCGGGGTGCTCGGTGCTCAGTACTCAGGGTGCTGAGTGCTCAGTATTCAGGGTGCTGGGTGCTCAGTACTCAGGGTGCTGGGTGCTCAGTACTCAGGGTGCTGGGTGCTAAGTGCTCAGGGTGCTGGGTGCTCAGTGCTCAGGGTGCTGGGTGCTCAGTGCTCGGGGTGCTGGGTGCTCAGTGCTCGGGGTGCTGGGTGCTCAGTGCTCAGGGCTCAGGGTGCTGGGTGCTCAGTGATCAGTGCTCAGGGTGCTGGGTGCTCAGTGCTCCGGTTGCTCGGTGCTCAGTACTCAGGGTGCTGGGTGCTCAGTGCTCGGGGTGCTCGGTGCTCAGTACGTTGGGTGCTCACTACTCAGGGTGCTGGGTGCTCAGTACTCAGGGTGCTGGGTGCTCAGTGCTCGGGGTGCTCTGTGCTCAGTACGCTGGGTGCTCAGTACTCAGGGTGCTGGGTGCTCAGTACTCAGGGTGCTCGGTGCTCACTACTCAGGGTGCTGGGTGCTCAGTACTCAGGGTGCTGGGTGCTCGGTGCTCAATACGCTGGGTGCTCAGTACTCAGGGTGCTGGGTGCTCAGTACTCAGGGTGCTCGGTGCTCACTACTCAGGGTGCTGGGTGCTCAGTGCTCGGGGTGCTGGGTGCTCAGTACTCAGGGTGCTGGGTGCTCAGTGCTCGGGGTGCTCGGTGCTCAGTACGCTGGGTGCTCAGTACTCAGGGTGCTGGGTGCTCAGTACTCAGGGTGCTCAGTGCTCAGTACTTAGTGTGCTCAGTGCTCAGTGCTCAGGGTGCTGGGTGCTCAGTGCTCGGGGTGCTGGGTGCTCAGTACTCAGGTTGCGGGCTGCTCAGTACTCAGGGTGCTGTGTGATCAGTACTCGGGTGCTGGGTGCTCAGTGCTCAGGGTGCTGGGTGCTCAGTACTTAGGGTGCTCAGAGCTCAGTGCTCAGGGTGCTGGGTGCTCAGTGCTCGGGGTGCTGGGTGCTCAGTGCTCGGGGTGCTGGGTGCTCAGTGCTCGGGGTGCTGGGTGCTCAGGGCTCAGGATGCTGGGTGCTCAGTACTCAGGGTGCTCGGTGCTCAGTACTCAGGGTTCTCAGTGCTCAGTGCTCAGGGTGCTGGGTGCTCAGTTCTCAGGGTGCTCAGTGCTCATCACTCGGGGTGCTGGGTGCTCAGTGCTCAGGGTGCTCAGTGCTCAGCACTCGGGGTGCTGGGTGCTCAGTGCTCAGGGTGCTCAGTGCTCAGTGCTCGGGGAGCTGGGTGCTCAGTGCTCGGAGTTCTGCGTGCTCAGTACTCAGGGTGCTGTGTGCTCAGTGCTCAGTACTCAGCGTTCTGGGTGCTCAGTGCTCAGAGTGTTGGGTGCTCAGTACTCAGGGTGCTGGGTGCTCAGTGCTCAGTGCTCAGGGTGCTCAGTGCTCAGGGTGCTGGGTGCTCAGGGTGCTGGGTGCTCAGTGCTCGGGGTGCTGGTTACTCAGTGCTCAGGGTGCTGGGTGCTCAGTGCTCAGTGCTCAGGGTGCTGGGTGCTCAGTGCTCAGTGCTCAGGGTGCTGGGTGTTCAGTACTCAGGGTGCTGGGTGCTCAGTACTCAGGGTGCTTGGTGCTCAGTGCTCAGGGTGCTTGTTGCTCAGTGCTCAGGGCGCTGGGTGCTCAGTACTCAGGGTGCTGGGTGCTCAGTACTCCGGGTGCTCGGTGTTCAGTACTCAGTGTGCTGGGTGCTCAGTACTCAAGGTGCTGGGTGCTCAGTGCTCAGGGTGCTGGGTGCTCAGTACTCAGGGTGCTGGGTGCTCAGTGCTCAGTGCTCAGGGTGCTGGGTGCTCAGTCCTCAGGGTGCTCAGTACTCAGGGTGCTCAGTGCTCAGTGCTCAGTACTCAGGGTGTTCAGTACTCAGGGTGCTGTGTGCTCAGTGCTTTTGGTGCTGGGTGCTCAGTACTCAGGGTGCTGGGTGCTCAGTACTCAGGGTGCTGGGTGCTCAGTACTCAGGGTGCTGGGTGCTCAGTGCTCGGGGAGCTGGGTGCTCAGTGCTCAGGGTGATCGGTGCTCAGGGCTCAGGGTGCTGGGTGCTCAGTCCTCAGGGTGCTCAGTGCTCAAGGTGCTGGGTGCTCAGTGCTCGGGGTGCTCGGTGCTCAGTACTCAGGGTGCTGAGTGCTCAGTATTCAGGGTGCTGGTTGCTCAGTACTCAGGGTGCTGGGTGCTCAGTACTCAGGGTGCTGGGTGCTAAGTGCTCAGGGTGCTGGGTGCTCAGTGCTCAGGGTGCTGGGTGCTCAGTGCTCGGGGTGCTGGGTGCTCAGTGCTCGGGGTGCTGGGTGCTCAGTGCTCAGGGCTCAGGGTGCTGGGTGCTCAGTGATCAGTGCTCAGGGTGCTGGGTGCTCAGTGCTCCGGTTGCTCGGTGCTCAGTACTCAGGGTGCTGGGTGCTCAGTGCTCGGGGTGCTCGGTGCTCAGTACGTTGGGTGCTCACTACTCAGGGTGCTGGGTGCTCAGTGCTCAGGGTACTGGGTGCTCAGTGCTCGGGGTGCTGGGTGCTCAGTACTCAGGGTGCTGGGTGCTCAGTGCTCGGGGTGCTCGGTGCTCAGTACGCTGGGTGCTCAGTACTCAGGGTGCTGGGTGCTCAGTACTCAGGGTGCTCGGTGCTCACTACTCAGGGTGCTGGGTGCTCAGTACTCAGGGTGCTGGGTGCTCGGTGCTCAATACGCTGGGTGCTCAGTACTCAGGGTGCTGGGTGCTCAGTACTCAGGGTGCTCGGTGCTCACTACTCAGGGTGCTGGGTGCTCAGTGCTCGGGGTGCTGGGTGCTCAGTACTCAGGGTGCTGGGTGCTCAGTGCTCGGGGTGCTCGGTGCTCAGTACGCTGGGTGCTCAGTACTCAGGGTGCTGGGTGCTCAGTACTCAGGGTGCTCAGTGCTCAGTACTTAGGGTGCTCAGTGCTCAGTGCTCAGGGTGCTGGGTGCTCAGTGCTCGGGGTGCTGGGTGCTCAGTGCTCGGAGTGCTGGGTGCTCAGTGCTCGGGGTGCTGGGTGCTCAGGGCTCAGGGTGCTGGGTGCTCAGTACTCAGGGTGCTCGGTGCTCATTACTCAGGGTTCTCAGTGCTCAGTGCTCAGGGTGCTGGGTGCTCAGTTCTCAGGGTGCTCAGTGCTCAGCACTCGGGGTGCTGGGTGCTCAGTGCTCAGGGTGCTCAGTGCTCAGCACTCGGGGTGCTGGGTGCTCAGTGCTCAGGGTGCTCAGTGCTCAGTGCTCGGGGAGCTGGGTGCTCAGTGCTCAGAGTTCTGCGTGCTCAGTACTCAGGGTGCTGTGTGCTCAGTGCTCAGTACTCAGCGTGCTGGGTGCTCAGTGCTCAGAGTGTTGGGTGCTCAGTACTCAGGGTGCTGGGTGCTCAGTGCTCAGTGCTCAGGGTGCTCAGTGCTCAGGGTGCTGGGTGCTCAGGGTGCTGGGTGCTCAGTGCTCGGGGTGCTGGTTGCTCAGTGCTCAGGGTGCTGGGTGCTCAGTGCTCAGTGCTCAGGGTGCTGGGTGCTCAGTGCTCAGTGCTCAGGGTGCTGGGTGTTCAGTACTCAGGGTGCTGGGTGCTCAGTACTCAGGGTGCTTGGTGCTCAGTGCTCAGGGTGCTGGTTGCTCAGTGCTCAGGGTGCTGGGTGCTCAGTACTCAGGGTGCTGGGTGCTCAGTACTCAGGGTGCTCGGGGTTCAGTACTCAGTGTGCTGGGTGCTCAGTACTCAAGGTGCTGGGTGCTCAGTGCTCAGGGTGCTGGGTGCTCAGTACTCAGGGTGCTGGGTGCTCAGTGCTCAGTGCTCAGGGTGCTGGGTGCTCAGTCCTCAGGGTGCTCAGTACTCAGGGTGCTCGGTGCTCAGTGCTCAGTACTCAGGGTGTTCAGTACTCAGGGTGCTGGGTGCTCAGTGCTTGGGGTGCTGGGTGCTCAGTACTCAGGGTGCTGGGTGCTCAGTACTCAGGGTGCTGGGTGCTCAGTACTCAGGGTGCTGGGTGCTCAGTGCTCGGGGAGCTGGGTGCTCAGTGCTCAGGGTGATCGGTGCTCATTGCTCAGGGTGCTGGGTGCTCAGTCCTCAGGGTGCTCAGTGCTCAAGGTGCTGGGTGCTCAGTGCTCGGGGTGCTCGGTGCTCAGTACTCAGGGTGCTGGGTGCTCAGTACTCAGGGTGCTGGGTGCTCAGTACTCAGGGTGCTGGGTGCTCAGTGCTCAGGGTCCTGGGTGCTCAGTGCTCAGGGTGCTGGGTGCTCAGTGCTCGGGGTGCTGGGTGCTCAGTGCTCGGGGTGCTGGGTGCTCAGTGCTCAGGGCTCAGGGTGCTGGGTGCTCAGAGATCAGTGCTCAGGGTGCTGGGTGCTCAGTGCTCCGGTTGCTCGGTGCTCAGTACTCAGGGTGCTGGGTGCTCAGTGCTCGGGGTGCTCGGTGTTCAGTACGTTGGGTGCTCACTACTCAGGGTGCTGGGTGCTCAGTGCTCAGGGTGCTGGGTGTTCAGTACTCAGGGTGCTGGGTGCGCAGTGCTCGCGGTGCTGGGTGCTCAGTGCTCAGGGTGCTGGGTGCTCAGTGCTCAGGGTGCTGGGTGCTCAGTACTCGGGGTGATGGGTGCTCAGTACTCAGGTTGCGGGCTGCTCAGTACTCAGGGTGCTGTGTGATCAGTACTCGGGTGCTGGGTGCTCAGTGCTCAGGGTGCTGGGTGCTCAGTGGTCGGGGTGCTGGGTGCTCAGTGCTCAGTACTCAGGGTGCTTGGGTGCTCAGTGCTCGGGGTGCTGGGTGCTCAGTGCTCAGTACTCAGGGTGCTGGGTGCTCAGTGCTCAGGGTGCTGGGTGCTCAGTGCTCAGGGTGCTGGGTGCTCAGTGCTCAGGGTGCCGGGTGCTCAGTACTCAGGGTGCTGGGTGCTCAATGCTCAGAGTGCTGGGTGGTCAGTGCTCGGGGTGCTCGGTGCTCAGTGCTCAATGTGCTGGGTGCTCAGTACTCAGGGTGCTCATTGCACAGGGTCCTGGGTGCTCAGTACTCAGGGTGCTGGGTGCTCAGTGCTCAGGGTGCTCGGTGCTCAGTACGTTGGGTGCTCAGTACTCAGGTTGCTGGGTGCTCAGTGCTCAGGGTGCTGGGTGCTCACTACTCAGGGTGCTGGGTGCTCAGTGCTCGGGGTGCTGGGTGCTCAGTACTCAGGGTGCTGGGTGCTCAGTGCTCGGGGTGCTCGGTGCTCAGTATGCTGGGTGCTCAGTACTCAGGGTGCTGGGTGCTCAGTACTCAGGGTGCTCGGTGCTCACTACTCAGGGTGCTGGGTGCTCAGTACTCAGGGTGCTGGGTGCTCGGTGCTCAATACGCTGGGTGCTCAGTACTCAGGGTGCTGGGTGCTCAGTACTCAGGGTGCTCGGTGCTCACTACTCAGGGTGCTGGGTGCTCAGTGCTCAGGGTGCTGGGTGCTCAGTGCTCAGGGTGCTGGGTGCTCAGTGCTCAGGGTGCTGGGTGCTCAGTACTCAGGGTGCTGGGTGCTCAGTGCTCAGAGTGCTGGGTGGTCAGTGCTCGGGTTGCTCGGTGCTCAGTGCTCAATGTGCTGGGTGCTCAGTACTCAGGGTGCTCATTGCACAGGGTCCTGGGTGCTCAGTACTCAGGTTGCTGGGTGCTCAGTGCTCAGGGTGCTCGGTGCTCAGTACGTTGGGTGCTCAGTACTCAGGGTGCTGGGTGCTCAGTGCTCAGGTTGCTGGGTGCTCAGTGCTCAGGGTGCTGGGTGTTCAGTGCTCAGGGTGCTGGGTGCTCGGTGCTCGGGGTGCTGGGTGCTCAGTGCTCGGGGTGCTCGGAGCTCAATACTCAGGGTGCTCACTGCTCAGTACTCCGGCTGCTGGGTGCTCAGTGCAAGGGGTGCTGATTGCTCAGTGCTCGGGGTGCTCGGTGCTCATTACGCCGGGTGCTCAGTACTCGGGGTGCTGGGTGCTCAGTACTCAGGGTGCTGGGTGCTCAGTACTCAGGGTGCTGGGTTCTTAGTACTCAGGGTGCTCAGTGCTCAGGGTGCTGAGTGCTCAGTACTCATGGTGCTGGGTGCTCAGTGCTCAGGGTGCTCAGTGCTCAGTACTCAGGGTGCTCAGTGCTCAGTGCTCTGGGTGCTGGGTGCTCAGTGCTCGGGGTGCTGGGTGCTCAGTACTCAGGGTGCTGGGTGCTCAGTGCTCAGGGTGCTGGGTGCTCAGTACTCAGGGTGCTGTGTGCTCAGTTCTCAGGGTGCTGGGTGCTCAGTACTCAGGGTGCTGGGTCCTCAGTGCTCAGGGTGCTGGGTGCTCAGTACTCAGGGTGCTCAGTGCTCAGGGTGCTGGGTGCTCAGTGCTCGGGGTGCTGAGTAATCAGTGATCAGTACACAGGGTGCTGAGTGCTCAGTGCTCGGGGTGCTGGGTGCTCAGTGCTCGGGGTGCTGGATGCTCAGTACTCAGGGTGCTGGGTGCTCAGTGCTCAGGGTGCTGTGTGCTCAGTACTCAGGGTGCTGTGTGCTCAGTGCTCAGGGTTCTGGGTGCTCAGTACTCAGGGTGCTGGGTCCTCAGTGCTCAGGGTGCTGGGTGCTCACTGCTCGGGGTGCTCGGTGCTCAGTGCTCAGTGTGCTGGGTGATCAGTACTCAGGGTGCTCATTGCTCAGGGTGCTGGGTGCTCAGTACTCATGGTGCTGGGTGCTCAGTACTCAGGGTGCTCAGTGCTCAGTACTCAGGGTGCTGGGTGCTCAGTGCTCAGGGTGCTGGGTGCTCAGTACTCAGGGTGCTGGGTGCTCGGTGCTCAGGGTGCTGGGTGCTCAGTGCTCAGGGTGCTGGGTGCTCGGTGCTCGGGGTGCTGGGTGCTCAGTGCTCGGGGTGCTCGGTGCTCAGTACTCAGGGTGCTCAGTGCTCAGTACTCAGGGTGCTGGGTGCTCAGTGCTCAGGGTGCTGGGTGCTCAGTACTAAGGGTGCTGGGTGCTCGGTGCTCAGTACGCTGGGTGCTCAGTACTCAGGGTGCTGGGTGCTCAGTACTCAGGGTGCTCGGTGCTCACTACTCAGGGTGCTGGGTGCTCAGTGCTCGGGGTGCTGGTTGCTCAGTACTCAGGGTGCTGGGTGCTCAGTGCTCGGGGTGCTCAGTGCTCAGTACGCTGGGTGCTCAGTACTCAGGGTGCTGGGTGCTCAGTACTCAGGGTGCTCAGTGCTCAGTACTTAGGGTGCTCAGTGCTCAGGGTGCTGGGTGCTCAGTGCTCGGGGTGCTGGGTGCTCAGTGCTCGGGGTGCTGGGTGCTCAGTGCTCGGGGTGCTGGGTGCTCAGTGCTCAGGGTGCTGGGTGCTCCGTGCTCAGAGTGCTGGGTGCTCAGTACTCAGGGTGCTCGGTGCTCAGTACTCAGAGTGCTCAGTGCTCAGTACTCAGCTTGCAGGGTGCTCAGTGCTCTGGGTGCTCGGTGCTCAGTACTCAGGGTGCTCAGTTCTCAGTACTCAGCGTGCTGGGTGCTCAGTGCTCAGGGTGCTGGGTGCTCAGTACTCAGGGTGCTGGGTGCTTAGTACTCAGGGTCCTCGGTCCTCAGTGCTCAGGGTGCTGGGTGCTCAGTACTCAGGGTGCTGGGTGCTCAGTGCTCAGGGTGCTCAGTGCTCAGTACTCAGGGTGCTCGGTGCTCAGTGCTCAGGGTGCTAGGTGCTCAGTGCTCAGTACTCAGGGTGCTGGGTGCTCAGTGCTCAGGGTGCTGGGTGCTCAGTGCTCAGTACACAGGGTGCTGAGTGCTCAGTGCTCTGGGTGCTGGGTGCTCAGTGCTCAGTACTCAGGGTGCTGGCTGCTCAGTGCTCGGGGAGCTGGATGCTCAGTATTCAGGGTGCTGGGTGCTCAGTGCTCAGGGTGCTAGGTGCTCAGTACTCAGGGTGCTGGGTGCTCAGTGCTCAGGGTGCTGGGTGCTCAGTACTCAGGGTGCTGGGTCCTCAGTTCTCAGGGTGCTGGGTGCTCAGTGCTCGGGGTGCTCAGTACTCAGGGTGCTGTGTGTTCAGTGCTCAGGGTACTGGGTGCTCAGTACTCAGGGTGCTCGGTGCTTAGTACTCAGGGTGCTGGGTGCTCAGTACTCCGGGTGCTGGGTGCTCAGTGCTCGGGGTGCTCGGTGCTCAGTGCTCAGGGTGCTGGGTGCTCAGTACTCAGGGGGCTCTTTGCTCCGTGTCCTGGGTGCTCAGTACTCAGGGTGCTGGGTGCTCAATACTCAGGGTGCTCAGTGCTCAGTACTCAGGGTGCTCAGTGCTCAGTACTCAGGGTTCTCAGTGCTCAGGGTGCTGGGTGCTCAGTGCTCGGGGTGCTGGGTGCTCAGTGCTCAGGGTGCTGGGTGCTCAGTGCTCAGGGTGCTGGGTGCTCAGTGCTCAGGGTGCTCGGTGCTCAGTGCTCAGGTTGCTGGGTGCTCAGTACTCAGGGTGCTTGGTGCCCAGTACTCAGGGTGCTCATTGCTCAGTACTCAGGGTGCTCAGTGCTCAGTACTCAGGGTGCTCAGTGCTCAGGGTGCTAGGTGCTCAGTGCTCGGGGTGCTGGGTGCTCAGTCCTCAGGGTGCTGGGTGCTCAGTGCTCAGGGTGCTTGGTGCTCAGTGCTCAGGGTGCTGGGTGCTCAGTACTCAGGGTGCTGGGTGCTCAGTGCTCGGGGTGCTGGGTGCTCAGTACTCAGGGTGCTGGGTGTTCAGTACTCGGGTGCTCGGTGCTCAGTGCTCAGGGTGCTGGGTGCTCAGTGCTCTGGGTGCTGGGTGCTCAGTGCTCAGTACTCAGGGTGCTGGGTGCTCAGTGCTCGGGGTGCAGGGTGCTCAGTGCTCAGTACTCAGGGTGCTGTGTGCTCAGTGCTCAGGGTGCTGGGTGCTCAGTGCTCAGGGTGCTGGGTGCTCAGTGCTCAGGGTGCTGGGTACTCAGTGCTCGGGGTGCTGGGTGCTCAGTACTCAGGGTGCTGGGTGCTCAGTACTCAGGGTGCTGGGTGCTCAGTGCTCGGGGTGCTGGGTGCTCAGTGCTCGGGGTGCTGGGTGCTCAGTACTCGGGGTGCTTGCTGCACAGTACTCAGGGTGCTGGGTGCTCAGTGCTCAGGGTGCTGGGTGCTCAGTACTCAGGGTGCTCTGTGCTTAGTACTCAGGGTGCTGGGTGCTCAGTACTCCGGGTGCTGGGTGCTCAGTGCTCGGGGTGATCGGTGCTCAGTACGTTGGGTGCTCACTACTAAGGGTGCTGTGTGCCCATTGCTCAGGTTGCTGGTTGCTCAGTGCTCAGGGTGCTGGGTGCTCAGTGCTCAGGGTGCTGGGTGCTCAGTACTCAGGGTGCTGGGTGTGCAGTGCTCGGGGTGCTGGGTGCTCAGTGCTCAGGGTGCTGGGTGCTCAGTGCTCAGCGTGCTGGGTGCTCAGTACTCGGGGTGCTGGGTGCTCAGTACTCATGGTGCGGGGTGCTCAGTACCCAGGGTGCTGGGTGATCAGTACTCGGGTGCTGGGTGCTCAGTGCTCAGGGTGCTGGGTGCTCAGTGCTCGGGGTGCTGGGTGCTCAGTGCTCAGTACTCAGGGTGCTGGGTGCTCCGTGCTCGGGGTGCTGGGTGCTCAGTGCTCAGTACTCAGGGTGCTGGATGCTCAGTGCTCAGGGTGCTGTGTGCTCAGTGCTCAGGGTGCTGGGTGCTCAGTGCTCACGGTGCTGGGTGCTCAGTACTCAGGGTGCTCGGTGCTTAGTAATCAGGGTGCTGGGTGCTCTGTACTTCGGGTGCTGGGTGCTCAATGCTCGGGGTGCTCGGTGCTCAGTGCTCAAGGTGCTGGGTGCTCAGTACTCAGGGTGCTGGGTGCTCAGTGCTCGGGGTGCTGGGTGCTCAGTGCTCAGTACTCAGGGTGCTGGGTGCTCCGTGCTCGGGGTGCTGGGTGCTCAGTGCTCAGTACTCAGGGTGCTGGATGCTCAGTGCTCAGGGTGCTGTGTGCTCAGTGCTCAGGGTGCTGGGTGCTCAGTGCTCACGGTGCTGGGTGCTCAGTACTCAGGGTGCTCGGTGCTTAGTAATCAGGGTGCTGGGTGCTCTGTACTTCGGGTGCTGGGTGCTCAATGCTCGGGGTGCTCGGTGCTCATTGCTCAGGGTGCTGGGTGCTCAGTACTCAGGGTGCTGGGTGCTCAGTGGTCAGGGTGCTCGGTGCTCAGTACGTTGGGTGCTCAGTACTCAGGTGCTGGGTGCTCAGTACTCAGGGTGCTGGGTGCTCAGTGCTCAGGGTGCTGGGTGCTCAGTGCTCAGGGTGCTGGGTGCTCGGTGCTCGGGGTGCTGGGTGCTCAGTGCTCGGGGTGCTCGGTGCTCAGTACTCAGGGTGCTCAGTGCTCAGTACTCAGGGTGCTGGGTGCTCAGTGCTCAGGGTGCTGGGTGCTCAGTACTCAGGGTGCTGGGTGCTCGGTGCTCAGTACGCTGGGTGCTCAGTACGTTGGGTGCTCACTACTCAGGGTGCTGGGTGCTCAGTGCTCAGGGTACTGGGTGCTCAGTGCTCAGGGTGCTGGGTGCTCAGTGCTCAGGGTGCTGGGTGTTCAGTACTCAGGGTGCTGGGTGCGCAGTGCTCGCGGTGCTGGGTGCTCAGTGCTCAGGGTGCTGGGTGCTCAGTGCTCAGGGTGCTGGGTGCTCAGTACTCGGGGTGCTGGGTGCTCAGTACTCAGGTTGCGGGCTGCTCAGTACTCAGGGTGCTGTGTGATCAGTACTCGGGTGCTGGGTGCTCAGTGCTCAGGGTGCTGGGTGCTCAGTGCTCGGGGTGCTGGGTGCTCAGTGCTCAGTACTCAGGGTGCTTGGGTGCTCAGTGCTCGGGGTGCTGGGTGCTCAGTGCTCAGTACTCAGGGTGCTGGGTGCTCAGTGCTCAGGGTGCTGGGTGCTCAGTGCTCAGGGTGCTGGGTGCTCAGTGCTCAGGGTGCTGGGTGCTCAGTACTCAGGGTGCTGGGTGCTCAGTGCTCAGAGTGCTCGGTGGTCAGTGCTCGGGGTGCTCGGTGCTCAGTGCTCAATGTGCTGGGTGCTCAGTACTCAGGGTGCTCATTGCACAGGGTCCTGGGTGCTCAGTACTCAGGGTGCTGGGTGCTCAGTGCTCAGGGTGCTCGGTGCTCAGTACGTTGGGTGCTCAGTACTCAGGGTGCTGGGTGCTCAGTGCTCAGGGTGCTGGGTGCTCACTACTCAGGGTGCTGGGTGCTCAGTGCTCGGGGTGCTGGGTGCTCAGTACTCAGGGTGCTGGGTGCTCAGTGCTCGGGGTGCTCAGTGCTCAGTATGCTGGGTACTCAGTACTCAGGGTGCTGGGTGCTCAGTACTCAGGGTGCTCGGTGCTCACTACTCAGGGTGCTTGGTGCTCAGTACTCAGGGTGCTGGGTGCTCGGTGCTCAATACGCTGGGTGCTCAGTACTCAGGGTGCTGGGTGCTCAGTACTCAGGGTGCTCGGTGCTCACTACTCAGGGTGCTGGGTGCTCAGTGCTCAGGGTGCTGGGTGCTCAGTGCTCAGGGTGCTGGGTGCTCAGTGCTCAGGGTGCTGGGTGCTCAGTACTCAGGGTGCTGGGTGCTCAGTGCACAGAGTGCTGGGTGGTCAGTGCTCGGGGTGCTCGGTGCTCAGTGCTCAATGTGCTGGGTGCTCAGTACTCAGGGTGCTCATTGCACAGGGTCCTGGGTGCTCAGTACTCAGGGTGCTGGGTGCTCAGTGCTCAGGGTGCTCGGTGCTCAGTACGTTGGGTGCTCAGTACTCAGGGTGCTGGGTGCTCAGTGCTCAGGGTGCTGGGTGCTCAGTGCTCAGGGTGCTGGGTGTTCAGTGCTCAGGGTGCTGGGTGCTCGGTGCTCGGGGTGCTGGGTGCTCAGTGCTCGGGGTGCTCGGAGCTCAATACTCAGGGTGCTCACTGCTCAGTACTCCGGCTGCTGGGTGCTCAGTGCAAGGGGTGCTGATTGCTCAGTGCTTGGGGTGCTCGGTGCTCATTACGCTGGGTGCTCAGTACTCGGGGTGCTGGGTGCTCAGTGCTCAGGGTGCTGGGTGCTCAGTACTCATGGTGCTGGGTGCTCAGTGCTCAGGGTGCTCAGTGCTCAGTACTCAGGGTGCTCAGTGCTCAGTGCTCTGGGTGCTGGGTGCTCAGTGCTCGGGGTGCTGGGTGCTCAGTACTCAGGGTGCTGGGTGCTCAGTGCTCAGGGTGCTGGGTGCTCAGTACTCAGGGTGCTGTGTGCTCAGTGCTCAGGGTGCTGGGTGCTCAGTACTCAGGGTGCTGGGTCCTCAGTGCTCAGGGTGCTGGGTGCTCAGTACTCAGGGTGCTCAGTGCTCAGGGTGCTGGGTGCTCAGTGCTCGGGGTGCTGAGTACTCAGTGCTCAGTACACAGGGTGCTGAGTGCTCAGTGCTCGGGGTGCTGGGTGCTCAGTGCTCGGGGTGCTGGATGCTCAGTACTCAGGGTGCTGGGTGCTCAGTGCTCAGGGTGCTGGGTGCTCAGTACTCAGGGTGCTGTGTGCTCAGTGCTCAGGGTGCTGGGTGCTCAGTACTCAGGGTGCTGGGTCCTCAGTGCTCAGGGTGCTGGGTGCTCACTGCTCGGGGTGCTCGGTGCTCAGTGCTCAGTGTGCTGGGTGATCAGTACTCAGGGTGCTCATTGCTCAGGGTGCTGGGTGCTCAGTACTCATGGTGCTGGGTGCTCAGTACTCAGGGTGCTCAGTGCTCAGTACTCAGGGTGCTGGGTGCTCAGTGCTCAGGGTGCTGGGTGCTCAGTACTCAGGGTGCTGGGTGCTCGGTGCTCAGGGTGATGGGTGCTCAGTGCTCAGGGTGCTGGGTGCTCGGTGCTCGGGGTGCTGGGTGCTCAGTGCTCGGGGTGCTCGGTGCTCAGTACTCAGGGTGCTCAGTGCTCAGTACTCAGGGTGCTGGGTGCTCAGTGCTCAGGGTGCTTGGTGCTCAGTACTCAGGGTGCTGTGTGCTCGGTGCTCAGTACGCTGGGTGCTCAGTACTCAGGGTGCTGGGTGCTCAGTACTCAGGGTGCTCGGTGCTCACTACTCAGCGTGCTGGGTGCTCAGTGCTCGGGGTGCTGGGTGCTCAGTACTCAGGGTGCTGGGTGCTCAGTGCTCGGGGTGCTCAGTGCTCAGTACGCTGGGTGCTCAGTACTCAGGGTGCTGGGTGCTCAGTACTCAGGGTGCTCAGTGCTCAGTACTTAGGGTGCTCAGTGTTCAGTGCTCAGGGTGCTGGGTGCTCAGTGCTCGGGGTGCTGGGTGCTCAGTGCTCGGGGTGCTGGGTGCTCAGTGCTCGGGGTGCTGGGTGCTCAGTGCTCAGCGTGCTGGGTGCTCCGTGCTCAGAGTGCTGGGTGCTCAGTACTCAGGGTGCTCGGTGCTCAGTGCTCTGGGTGCTCGGTGCTCAGTACTCAGGGTGCTCAGTTCTCAGTACTCAGCGTGCTGGGTGCTCAGTGCTCAGGGTGCTGGGTGCTCAGTACTCAGGGTGCTGGGTGCTTAGTACTCAGGGTCCTCGGTCCTCAGTGCTCAGGGTGCTGGGTGCTCAGTACTCAGGGTGCTGGGTGCTCAGTGCTCAGGGTGCTCAGTGCTCAGTACTCAGGGTGCTCGGTGCTCAGTGCTCAGGGTGCTCAGTGCTCAGTACTCAGGGTGCTCAGTGCTCAGTTCTCTGGGTGCTGGTTGCTCAGCGCTCGGGGTGCTGGGTGCTCAGTGCTCAGGGTGCTTTGTGCTCAGTACTCACGGTGCTCAGTGCTCAGGGTGCTGGGTGCTCAGTGCTCAGTACACAGGGTGCTGAGTGCTCAGTGCTCTGGGTGCTGGGTGCTCAGTGCTCAGTACTCAGGGTGCTGGCTGCTCAGTGCTCGGGGTGCTGGATGCTCAGTATTCAGGGTGCTGGGTGCTCAGTGCTCAGGGTGCTGGGTGCTCAGTACTCAGGGTGCTGGGTGCTCAGTGCTCAGGGTGCTGGGTGCTCAGTACTCAGGGTGCTGGGTCCTCAGTTCTCAGGGTGCTGGGTGCTCAGTGCTCGGGGTGCTCAGTACTCAGGGTGCTGTGTGTTCAGTGCTCAGGGAACTGGGTGCTCAGTACTCAGGGTGCTCGGTGCTTAGTACTCAGGGTGCTGGGTGCTCAGTACTCCGGGTGCTGGGTGCTCAGTGCTCGGGGTGCTCGGTGCTCAGTGCTCAGGGTGCTGGGTGCTCAGTACTCAGGGTGCTCTTTGCTCCGTGTCCTGGGTGCTCAGTACTCAGGGTGCTGGGTGCTCAATACTCAGGGTGCTCAGTGCTCAGTACTCAGGGTGCTCAGAGCTCAGTACTCAGGGTTCTCAGTGCTCAGGGTGCTGGGTGCTCAGTGCTCGGGGTGCTGGGTGCTCAGTGCTCAGGGTGCTGGGTGCTCAGTGCTCAGGGTGCTGGGTGCTCAGTGCTCAGGGTGCTCGGTGCTCAGTGCTCAGGTTGCTGGGTGCTCAGTACTCAGTGTGCTTGGTGCTCAGTACTCAGGGTGCTCATTGCTCAGTACTCAGGGTGCTCAGTGCTCAGTACTCAGGGTGCTCAGTGCTCAGGGTGCTAGGTGCTCAGTGCTCGGGGTGCTGGGTGCTCAGTCCTCAGGGTGCTGGGTGCTCAGTGCTCAGGGTGCTCGGTGCTCAGTGCTCAGGGTGCTGGGTGCTCAGTACTCAGGGTGCTGGGTGCTCAGTGCTCGGGGTGCTGGGTGCTCAGTACTCAGGGTGCTGGGTGCTCAGTACTCGGGTGCTCGGTGCTCAGTGCTCAGGGTGCTGTGTGCTCAGTGCTCTGGGTGCTGGGTGCTCAGTGCTCAGTACTCAGGGTGCTGGGTGCTCAGTGCTCAGGGTGCTGGGTGCTCAGTGCTCAGGGTGCTGGGTGCTCAGTGCTCAGGGTGCTGGGTACTCAGTGCTCGGGGTGCTGGGTGCTCAGTACTCAGGGTGCTGGGTGCTCAGTACTCAGGGTGCTGGGTGCTCAGTGCTCGGGGTGCTGGGTGCTCAGTGCTCGGGGTGCTGGGTGCTCAGTACTCGGGGTGCTTGCTGCACAGTACTCAGGGTGCTGGGTGCTCAGTGCTCAGGGTGCTGGGTGCTCAGTACTCAGGGTGCTCTGTGCTTAGTACTCAGGGTGCTGGGTGCTCAGTACTCCGGGTGCTGGGTGCTCAGTGCTCGGGGTGATCGGTGCTCAGTACGTTGGGTGCTCACTACTCAGGGTGCTGTGTGCCCATTGCTCAGGGTGCTGGTTGCTCAGTGCTCAGGGTGCTGGGTGCTCAGTGCTCAGGGTGCTGGGTGCTCAGTACTCAGGGTGCTGGGTGTGCAGTGCTCGGGGTGCTGGGTGCTCAGTGCTCAGGGTGCTGGGTGCTCAGTGCTCAGCGTGCTGGGTGCTCAGTACTCGGGGTGCTGGGTGCTCAGTACTCATGGTGCGGGGTGCTCAGTACCCAGGGTGCTGGGTGATCAGTACTCGGGTGCTGGGTGCTCAGTGCTCAGGGTGCTGGGTGCTCAGTGCTCGGGGTGCTTGGTGCTCAGTGCTCAGTACTCAGGGTGCTGGGTGCTCCGTGCTCGGGGTGCTGGGTGCTCAGTGCTCAGTACTCAGGGTGCTGGATGCTCAGTGCTCAGGGTGCTGTGTGCTCAGTGCTCAGGGTGCTGGGTGCTCAGTGCTCACGGTGCTGGGTGCTCAGTACTCAGGGTGCTCGGTGCTTAGTACTCAGGGTGCTGGGTGCTCTGTACTTCGGGTGCTGGGTGCTCAATGCTCGGGGTGCTCGGTGCTCAGTGCTCAAGGTGCTGGGTGCTCAGTACTCAGGGTGCTCATTGCTCAGGGTGCTGGGTGCTCAGTACTCAGGGTGCTGGGTGCTCAGTGGTCAGGGTGCTCGGTGCTCAGTACGTTGGGTGCTCAGTACTCAGGTGCTGGGTGCTCAGTACTCAGGGTGCTGGGTGCTCAGTGCTCAGGGTGCTGGGTGCTCAGTGCTCAGGGTGCTGGGTGCTCGGTGCTCGGGGTGCTGGGTGCTCAGTGCTCGGGGTGCTCGGTGCTCAGTACTCAGGGTGCTCAGTGCTCAGTACTCAGGGTGCTGGGTGCTCAGTGCTCAGGGTGCTGGGTGCTCAGTACTCAGGGTGCTGGGTGCTCGGTGCTCAGTACGCTGGGTGCTCAGTACTCAGGGTGCTGGGTGCTCAGTACTCAGGGTGCTCGGTGCTCACTACTCAGGGTGCTGGGTGCTCAGTGCTCGGGGTGCTGGGTGCTCAGTACTCAGGGTGCTGGGTGCTAAGTGCTCGGGGTACTCGGTGCTCAGTACGCTGGGTGCTCAGTACTCAGGGTGCTGGGTGCTCAGTACTCAGGGTGCTCAGTGCTCAGTACTTAGGGTGCTCAGTGCTCAGTGCTCAGGTTGCTGGGTGCTCAGTGCTCGGGGTGCTGGGTGCTCAGTGCTCGGGTTGCTGGGTGCTCAGTGCTCGGGGTGCTGGGTGCTCAGTGCTCAGGGTGCTGGGTGCTCAGTGCTCAGAGTGCTGGGTGCTCAGTACTCAGGGTGCTCGGTGCTCAGTACTCAGAGTGCTCAGAGCTCAGTACTCAGCGTGCTGGGTGCTCAGTGCTCAGGGTGCTCGGTGCTCAGTACTCAGGGTGCTCAGTGCTCAGTACTCAGCTTGCTGGGTGCTCAGTGCTCAGGGTGCTGGGTGCTCAGTACTCAGGGTGCTGGGTGCTTAGTTCTCAGGGTGCTCGGTCCTCAGTGCTCAGGGTGCTGGGTGCTCAGTACTCAGGGTGCTGGCTGCTCAGTGCTCGGGGTTCTCGGTGCTCAGTGCTCAGGGTGCTGGGTGCTCAGTACTCAGGGTGCTCATTGCTCCGGGTCCTGGGTGCTCAGTACTCAGGGTGCTGGGTGCTCAATACTCAGGGTGCTCAGTGCTCAGTACTCAGGGTGCTCAGTGCTCAGTACTCTGGGTTCTCCGTGCTCAGGGTGCTGGGTGCTCAGTGCTCGGGGTGCTGGGTGCTCAGTGCTCAGGGTGCTGGGTGCTCAGTGCTCAGGGTGCTGTGTGCTCAGTGCTCAGGGTGCTCAGTGCTCAGTGCTCAGGTTGCTGGGTGCTCAGTACTCAGGGTGCTGGGTGCTCAGTACTCAGGGTGCTCATTGCTCAGTACTCAGGGTGCTCAGTGCTCAGTACTCAGGGTGCTCAGTGCTCAGGGTGCTGGGTGCTCAGTACTCAGGGTGCTGGGTGCTCAGTGCTCAGGGTGCTCAGTGCTCAGTACATTGGGTGCTCAGTACTCAGGGTGCTGGGTGCTCAGTGCTCAGGGTGCTGGGTGCTCAGTGCTCAGGGTGCTGGGTGCTCAGTGCTCAGGGTGCTCAGTGCTCAGTACATTGGGTGCTCAGTACTCAGGGTGCTGGGTGCTCAGTGCTCAGGGTGCTGGGTGCTCAGTGCTCAGGGTGCTGGGTGCTCAGTGCTCAGGGTGCTGGGTGCTCAGTACTCAGGGTGCTCGGTGCTCAGTAATCAGGGTGCTGGGTGCTCAGTGCTCGGGGTGCTGGGTGCTCAGTACTCAGGGTGCTGGGTGCTCAGTGCTCGGGGTGCTGGGTGCTCAGTGCTCGGGGTGCTCGGTGCTCAGTGCTCGGGGTGCTGGGTGCTCAGTACTCAGGGTGCTGGGTGCTCAGTACTCGGTGTGCTGGGTGCTCAGTACTCAGGGTGCTCGGTGCTCAGTGCTCGGGGTGCTGGGTGCTCAGTGCTCAGTACACAGGGTGCTGAGTGCTCAGTGCTCAGGGTGCTGGGTGCTCAGTGCTCAGTACTCAGGGTGCTCGGTGCTCAGTGCTCGGGGTGCTGGGTACTCAGTGCTCAGTACACAGGGTGCTGAGTGCTCAGTGCTCCGGGTGCTGGGTGCTCAGTGCTCAGTACTCAGGGTGCTGGGTGCTCAGTGCTCGGGGTGCTGGATGCTCAGTACTTAGGGTGCTGGGTGCTCAGTGCTCAGGGTGCCTCGTGCTCAGTACTCAGGGTGCTGGGTGCTCAGTGCTCAGGGTGCTGGGTGCTCAGTACTCAGGGTGCTGGGTCCTCAGTGCTCAGGGTGCTGGGTGCTCAGTGCTCGGGGTGCTCAGTACTCAGGGTTCTGTGTGTTCAGTACTCATAGTGCTCAGTGCTCAGTACTCGGGGTGCTGGGTGCTCAGTACTCAGGGTGCTCAGTGCTCAGTACTCGGGGTGCTGGGTGCTCAGTACCCGGGGTGCTGGGTGCTCAGTGCTCAGGGTGCTGGGTGCTCAGTTCTCGGGGTGCTGGGTGCTCAGTGCTCGGGGTGCTCAGTGCTCAGTACTCGGGGTGCTGGGTGCTCAGTGCTCAGGGTGCTGGGTGCTCAGTGCTCAGGGTGCTGGGTGCTCAGTGCTCGGGGTGCTCGGTGCTCAGTACTCAGGGTGCTGGGTGCTCAGTACTCAGGGTGCTGGGTGCTCAGTGCTCAGGGTGCTGGGTGCTCAGTACTCAGGGTGCTGGGTGCTCAGTACTCAGGGTGCTAAGAGCTCAGGGTGCTCAGTGCTCAGGGTGCTGAATGCTCAGTGCTCAGTGCACAGGGTGCTGGGTGCTCAGTCCTCGGGGTGCTGGGTGCCCAGTTCTCTGGGTGCTCAGTGCTCAGTACTCAGGGAGCTGTGTGCTCAGTACTCAGGGTGCTGGGTGCTCAGTACTCAGGGAGCTCAGTGCTCGGGGTGCAGTGTGCTCAGTACTCAGGGTGCTGGGTGGTCAGTACTCAGGGTGCTCAGTACTCAGGGTGCTGGGTGCTCAGTGCTCAATGTGCTGGGTGCTCAGTGCTCGGGGTGCTGGGTGCTCATTCTCGGGGTGCTGGGTGCTCAGTACTCAGGGTGCTGGTTGCTCAGTGCTCGGGGTGCTCGATGCTCAGTACACAGGGTGCTGGGTGCTCAGTGCTCGGGGTGCTGGGTGCTCAGTACTCAGGGTGCTGGGTGCTCAGGGATCAGTAGTCAGCGTGCTGGGTGCTCAGTGCTCAGAGTGTTGGGTGCTCAGTACTCAGGGTGCTGGGTGCTCAGTGCTCAGTGCTCAGGGTGCTCAGTGCTCAGTGTGCTGGGTGCGCAGGGTGCTGGGTGCTCAGTGCTCGGGGTGCTGGGTGCTCAGTGCTCAGGGTGCTGGGTGCTCAGTGCTCGGGGTGCTCAGTGCTCAGTACTCAGGGTGCTGGGTGCTCAGTGCTCGGGGTGCTCGGTGCTCAGTACGTTGGGTGCTCACTACTCAGGGTGCTGGGTGCTCATTGCTCAGGGTGCTGGGTGCTCAGTGCTCAGGGTGCTGGGTGCTCAGTGCTCAGGGTGCTGGGTGCTCAGTACTCAGGGTGCTGGGTGTGCAGTGCTCGGGGTGCTGGGTGGTCAGTGCTCAGGGTGCTGGGTGCTCAGTGCTCAGCGTGCTGGGTGCTCAGTACTCATGGTGCGGGGTGCTCAGTACCCAGGGTGCTGGGTGATCAGTACTCGGGTGCTGGGTGCTCAGTGCTCAGGGTGCTGGGTGCTCAGTGCTCGGGGTGCTGGGTGCTCAGTGCTCAGTACTAAGGGTGCTGGGTGCTCCGTGCTCGGGGTGCTGGGTGCTCAGTGCTCAGTACTCAGGGTGCTGGTTGCTCAGTGCTCAGGGTGCTGTTTGCTCAGTGCTCAGGGTGCTGGGTGCTCAGTACTCAGGGTGCTCGGTGCTTAGTACTCAGGGTGCTGGGTGCTCAGTACTTCGGGTGCTGGGTGCTCAGTGCTCGGGGTGCTCGGTGCTCAGTGCTCAAGGTGCTGGGTGCTCAGTACTCAGGGTGCTCATTGCTCAGGGTGCTGGGTGCTCAGTACTCAGGGTGCTGGGGGCTCAGTGGTCAGGGTGCTCGGTGCTCAGTACGTTGGGTGCTCAGTACTCAGGTGCTGGGTGCTCAGTACTCAGGTGCTGGGTTCTCAGTGCTCAGGGTGCTGGGTGCTCAGTGCTCAGGGTGCTGGGTGCTCGGTGCTCGGGGTGCTGGGTGCTCAGTGCTCGGGGTGCTCGGTGCTCAGTACTCAGGGTGCTCAGTGCTCAGTACTCAGGGTGCTGGGTGCTCAGTGCTCAGGGTGCTGGGTGCTCAGTACTCAGGGTGCTGGGTGCTCGGTGCTCAGTACGCTGGGTGCTCAGTACTCAGGGTGCTGGGTGCTCAGTACTCAGGGTGCTCGGTGCTCACTACTCAGGGTGCTGGGTGCTCAGTGCTCGGGGTGCTGGGTGCTCAGTACTCAGGGTGCTGGGTGCTCAGTACTCAGGGTGCTCAGTGCTCAGTACTTAGGGTGCTCAGTGCTCAGTGCTCAGGGTGCTGGGTGCTCAGTGCTCGGGGTGCTGGGTGCTCAGTGCTCGGGTTGCTGGGTGCTCAGTGCTCGGGGTGCTGGGTGCTCAGTGCTCAGGGTGCTGGGTGCTCAGTGCTCAGAGTGCTGGGTGCTCAGTACTCAGGGTGCTCGGTGCTCAGTACTCAGAGTGCTCAGAGCTCAGTACTCAGCGTGCTGGGTGCTCAGTGCTCAGGGTGCTCGGTGCTCAGTACGCAGGGTGCTCAGTGCTCAGTACTCAGCGTGCTGGGTGCTCAGTGCTCAGGGTGCTGGGTGCTCAGTACTCAGGGTGCTGTGTGCTTAGTACTCAGGGTGCTCGGTCCTCAGTGCTCAGGGTGCTCGGTGCTCAGTACTCAGGGTGCTGGGTGCTCAGTGCTCAGGGTGCTCAGTGCTCAGTACTCAGGGTGCTCGGTGCTCAGTGCTCAGGGTGCTCAGTGCTCAGTACTCAGGGTGCTCAGTGCTCAGTGCTCAGGGTGCTGGGTGCTCAGTGCTCGGGGTGCTGGGTGCTCAGTGCTCAGGGTGCTGGGTGCTCAGAACTCAGGGTGCTCAGTGCTCAGGGTGCTGGGTGCTCAGTGCTCAGTACACAGGGTGCTGAGTGCTCAGTTCTCTAGGTCTGGGTGCTCAGTGCTCAGTACTCAGGGTGCTGGCTGTTCAGTGCTCAGGGTGCTGGATGCTCAGTACTCAGGGTGCCTTGTGCTCAGTGCTCAGGGTGCTGGGTGCTCAGTACTCAGGGTGCTGGGTGCTCAGTGCTCAGGGTGCTGGGTGCTCAGTACTCAGGGTGCTGGGTGCTCAGTGCTCAGGGTGCTGGGTGCTCAGTACTCAGGGTGCTGTGTGCTCAGTGCTCAGGGTGCTGGGTGCTCAGTACTCAGGGTGCTGGGTCCTCAGTGCTCAGGGTGCTGGGTGCTCAGTACTCAGGGTGCTCAGTGCTCAGGGTGCTGGGTGCTCAGTGCTCGGGGTGCTGAGTACTCAGTGCTCAGTACACAGGGTGCTGAGTGCTCAGTGCTCGGGGTGCTGGGTGCTCAGTGCTCGGGGTGCTGGATGCTCAGTACTCAGGGTGCTGGGTGCTCAGTGCTCAGGGTGCTGGGTGCTCAGTACTCAGGGTGCTGTGTGCTCAGTGCTCAGGGTGCTGGGTGCTCAGTACTCAGGGTGCTAGGTCCTCAGTTCTCAGGGTGCTGGGTGCTCACTGCTCGGGGTGCTCGGTGCTCAGTGCTCAGTGTGCTGGGTGATCAGTACTCAGGGTGCTCATTGCTCAGGGTGCTGGGTGCTCAGTACTCATGGTGCTGGGTGCTCAGTACTCAGGGTGCTCAGTGCTCAGTACTCAGGGTGCTGGGTGCTCAGTGCTCAGGGTGCTCAGTGCTCAGTACTCAGCGTGCAGGGTGCTCAGTGCTCTGGGTGCTCGGTGCTCAGTACTCAGGGTGCTCAGTTCTCAGTACTCAGCGTGCTGGGTGCTCAGTGCTCAGGGTGCTGGGTGCTCAGTACTCAGGGTGCTGGGTGCTTAGTACTCAGGGTCCTCGGTCCTCAGTGCTCAGGGTGCTGGGTGCTCAGTGCTCAGGGTGCTGGGTGCTCAGTGCTCAGGGTGCTGTGTGCTCAGTGCTCAGGGTGCTCAGTGCTCAGTGCTCAGGTTGCTGGGTGCTCAGTACTCAGGGTGCTGGGTGCTCAGTACTCAGGGTGCTCATTGCTCAGTACTCAGGGTGCTCAGTGCTCAGTACTCAGGGTGCTCAGTGCTCAGGGTGCTGGGTGCTCAGTACTCAGGGTGCTGGGTGCTCAGTGCTCAGGGTGCTCAGTGCTCAGTACATTGGGTGCTCAGTACTCAGGGTGCTGGGTGCTCAGTGCTCAGGGTGCTGGGTGCTCAGTGCTCAGGGTGCTGGGTGCTCAGTGCTCAGGGTGCTCAGTGCTCAGTACATTGGGTGCTCAGTACTCAGGGTGCTGGGTGCTCAGTGCTCAGGGTGCTGGGTGCTCAGTGCTCAGGGTGCTGGGTGCTCAGTGCTCAGGGTGCTGGGTGCTCAGTACTCAGGGTGCTCGGTGCTCAGTAATCAGGGTGCTGGGTGCTCAGTGCTCGGGGTGCTGGGTGCTCAGTACTCAGGGTGCTGGGTGCTCAGTGCTCGGGGTGCTGGGTGCTCAGTGCTCGGGGTGCTCGGTGCTCAGTGCTCGGGGTGCTGGGTGCTCAGTACTCAGGGTGCTGGGTGCTCAGTACTCGGTGTGCTGGGTGCTCAGTACTCAGGGTGCTCGGTGCTCAGTGCTCGGGTTGCTGGGTGCTCAGTGCTCAGTACACAGGGTGCTGAGTGCTCAGTGCTCAGGGTGCTGGGTGCTCAGTGCTCAGTACTCAGGGTGCTCGGTGCTCAGTGCTCGGGGTGCTGGGTACTCAGTGCTCAGTACACAGGGTGCTGAGTGCTCAGTGCTCCGGGTGCTGGGTGCTCAGTGCTCAGTACTCAGGGTGCTGGCTGCTCAGTGCTCGGGGTGCTGGATGCTCAGTACTTAGGGTGCTGGGTGCTCAGTGCTCAGGGTGCCTCGTGCTCAGTACTCAGGGTGCTGGGTGCTCAGTGCTCAGGGTGCTGGGTGCTCAGTACTCAGGGTGCTGGGTCCTCAGTGCTCAGGGTGCTGGGTGCTCAGTGCTCGGGGTGCTCAGTACTCAGGGTTCTGTGTGTTCAGTACTCATAGTGCTCAGTGCTCAGTACTCGGGGTGCTGGGTGCTCAGTACTCAGGGTGCTCAGTGCTCAGTACTCGGGGTGCTGGGTGCTCAGTACTCGATGTGCTGGGTGCTCAGTGCTCAGGGTGCTGGGTGCTCAGTTCTCGGGGTGCTGGGTGCTCAGTGCTCGGGGTGCTCGGTGCTCAGTACTCGGGGTGCTGGGTGCTCAGTGCTCAGGGTGCTGGGTGCTCAGTGCTCAGGGTGCTGGGTGCTCAGTGCTCGGGGTGCTCGGTGCTCAGTACTCAGGGTGCTGGGTGCTCAGTACTCAGGGTGCTGGGTGCTCAGTGCTCAGGGTGCTGGGTGCTCAGTACTCAGGGTGCTGGGTGCTCAGTACTCAGGGTGCTAAGAGCTCAGGGTGCTCAGTGCTCAGGGTGCTGAATGCTCAGTGCTCAGTGCACAGGGTGCTGGGTGCTCAGTCCTCGGGGTGCTGGGTGCTCAGTTCTCTGGGTGCTCAGTGCTCAGTACTCAGGGAGCTGTGTGCTCAGTACTCAGGGTGCTGGGTGCTCAGTACTCAGGGAGCTCAGTGCACGGGGTGCAGTGTGCTCAGTACTCAGGGTGCTGGGTGGTCAGTACTCAGGGTGCTCAGTACTCAGGGTGCTGGGTGCTCAGTGCTCAATGTGCTGGGTGCTCAGTGCTCGGGGTGCTGGGTGCTCATTCTCGGGGTGCTGGGTGCTCAGTACTCAGGGTGCTGGTTGCTCAGTGCTCGGGGTGCTCGATGCTCAGTACACAGGGTGCTGGGTGCTCAGTGCTCGGGGTGCTGGGTGCTCAGTACTCAGGGTGCTGGGTGCTCAGGGATCAGTAGTCAGCGTGCTGGGTGCTCAGTGCCAGAGTGTTGGGTGCTCAGTACTCAGGGTGCTGGGTGCTCAGTGCTCAGTGCTCAGGGTGCTCAGTGCTCAGGTTGCTGGGTGCGCAGGTTGCTGGGTGCTCAGTGCTCGGGGTGCTGGGTGCTCAGTGCTCAGGTTGCTGGGTGCTCAGTGCTCGGGGTGCTCAGTGCTCAGTACTCAGGGTGCTGGGTGCTCAGTGCTCGGGGTGCTCGGTGCTCAGTACGTTGGGTGCTCACTACTCAGGGTGCTGGGTGCTCATTGCTCAGGGTGCTGGGTGCTCAGTGCTCAGGGTGCTGGGTGCTCAGTGCTCAGGGTGCTGGGTGCTCAGTACTCAGGGTGCTGGGTGTGCAGTGCTCGGGGTGCTGGGTGCTCAGTGCTCAGGGTGCTGGGTGCTCAGTGCTCAGCGTGCTGGGTGCTCAGTACTCATGGTGCGGGGTGCTCAGTACCCAGGGTGCTGGGTGATCAGTACTCGGGTGCTGGGTGCTCAGTGCTCAGGGTGCTGGGTGCTCAGTGCTCGGGGTGCTGGGTGCTCAGTGCTCAGTACTAAGGGTGCTGGGTGCTCCGTGCTCGGGGTGCTGGGTGCTCAGTGCTCAGTACTCAGGGTGCTGGTTGCTCAGTGCTCAGGGTGCTGTTTGCTCAGTGCTCAGGGTGCTGGGTGCTCCGTGCTCAGTGTGCTGGGTGCTCAGTACTCAGGGTGCTCGGTGATTAGTACTCAGGGTGCTGGGTGCTCAGTACTTCGGGTGCTGGGTGCTCAGTGCTCGGGGTGCTCGGTGCTCAGTGCTCAAGGTGCTGGGTGCTCAGTACTCAGGGTGCTCATTGCTCAGGGTGCTGGGTGCTCAGTACTCAGGGTGCTGGGGGCTCAGTGGTCAGGGTGCTCGGTGCTCAGTACGTTGGGTGCTCAGTACTCAGGTGCTGGGTGCTCAGTACTCAGGGTGCTGGGTTCTCAGTGCTCAGGGTGCTGGGTGCTCAGTGCTCAGGGTGCTGGGTGCTCGGTGCTCGGGGTGCTGGGTGCTCAGTGCTCGGGGTGCTCGGTGCTCAGTACTCAGGGTGCTCAGTGCTCAGTACTCAGGGTGCTGGGTGCTCAGTGCTCAGGGTGCTGGGTGCTCAGTACTCAGGGTGCTGGGTGCTCGGTGCTCAGTACGCTGGGTGCTCAGTACTCAGGGTGCTGGGTGCTCAGTACTCAGGGTGCTCGGTGCTCACTACTCAGGGTGCTGGGTGCTCAGTGCTCGGGGTGCTGGGTGCTCAGTACACAGGGTGCTGGGTGCTCAGTACTCAGGGTGCTCAGTGCTCAGTACTTAGGGTGCTCAGTGCTCAGTGCTCAGGGTGCTGGGTGCTCAGTGCTCGGGGTGCTGGGTGCTCAGTGCTCGGGTTGCTGGGTGCTCAGTGCTCGGGGTGCTGGGTGCTCAGTGCTCAGGGTGCTGGGTGCTCAGTGCTCAGAGTGCTGGGTGCTCAGTACTCAGGGTGCTCGGTGCTCAGTACTCAGAGTGCTCAGAGCTCAGTACTCAGCGTGCTGGGTGCTCAGTGCTCAGGGTGCTCGGTGCTCAGTACGCAGGGTGCTCAGTGCTCAGTACTCAGCGTGCTGGGTGCTCAGTGCTCAGGGTGCTGGGTGCTCAGTACTCAGGGTGCTGTGTGCTTAGTACTCAGGGTGCTCGGTCCTCAGTGCTCAGGGTGCTCGGTGCTCAGTACTCAGGGTGCTGGGTGCTCAGTGCTCAGGGTGCTCAGTGCTCAGTACTCAGGGTGCTCGGTGCTCAGTGCTCAGGGTGCTCAGTGCTCAGTACTCAGGGTGCTCAGTGCTCAGTGCTCAGGGTGCTGGGTGCTCAGTGCTCGGGGTGCTGGGTGCTCAGTGCTCAGGGTGCTGGGTGCTCAGAACTCAGGGTGCTCAGTGCTCAGGGTGCTGGGTGCTCAGTGCTCAGTACACAGGGTGCTGAGTGCTCAGTTCTCTAGGTGCTGGGTGCTCAGTGCTCAGTACTCAGGGTGCTGGCTGTTCAGTGCTCAGGGTGCTGGATGCTCAGTACTCAGGGTGCTGGGTGCTCAGTGCTCAGGGTGCTGGGTGCTCAGTACTCAGGGTGCTGGGTGCTCAGTGCTCAGGGTGCTGGGTGCTCAGTACTCAGGGTGCTGGGTGCTCAGTGCTCAGGGTGCTGGGTGCTCAGTACTCAGGGTGCTGTGTGCTCAGTGCTCAGGGTGCTGGGTGCTCAGTACTCAGGGTGCTGGGTCCTCAGTGCTCAGGGTGCTGGGTGCTCAGTACTCAGGGTGCTCAGTGCTCAGGGTGCTGGGTGCTCAGTGCTCGGGGTGCTGAGTACTCAGTGCTCAGTACACAGGGTGCTGAGTGCTCAGTGCTCGGGGTGCTGGGTGCTCAGTGCTCGGGGTGCTGGATGCTCAGTACTCAGGGTGCTGGGTGCTCAGTGCTCAGGGTGCTGGGTGCTCAGTACTCAGGGTGCTGTGTGCTCAGTGCTCAGGGTGCTGGGTGCTCAGTACTCAGGGTGCTGGGTCCTCAGTGCTCAGGGTGCTGGGTGCTCACTGCTCGGGGTGCTCGGTGCTCAGTGCTCAGTGTGCTGGGTGATCAGTACTCAGGGTGCTCATTGCTCAGGGTGCTGGGTGCTCAGTACTCATGGTGCTGGGTGCTCAGTACTCAGGGTGCTCAGTGCTCAGTACTCAGGGTGCTGGGTGCTCAGTGCTCAGGGTGCTCAGTGCTCAGTACTCAGCGTGCAGGGTGCTCAGTGCTCTGGGTGCTCGGTGCTCAGTACTCAGGGTGCTCAGTTCTCAGTACTCAGCGTGCTGGGTGCTCAGTGCTCAGGGTGCTGGGTGCTCAGTACTCAGGGTGCTGGGTGCTTAGTACTCAGGGTCCTCGGTCCTCAGTGCTCAGGGTGCTGGGTGCTCAGTACTCAGGGTGCTGGGTACTCAGTGCTCAGGGTGCTCAGTGCTCAGTACTCAGGGTGCTCGGTGCTCAGTGCTCAGGGTGCTCAGTGCTCAGTACTCAGGGTGCTCAGTGCTCAGTTCTCTTGGTGCTGGTTGCTCAGCGCTCGGGGTGCTGGGTGCTCAGTGCTCAGGGTGCTTTGTGCTCAGTACTCACGGTGCTCAGTGCTCAGGGTGCTGGGTGCTCAGTGCTCAGTACACAGGGTGCTGAGTGCTCAGTGCTCTGGGTGCTGGGTGCTCAGTGCTCAGTACTCAGGGTGCTGGCTGCTCAGTGCTCGGGGTGCTGGATGCTCAGTATTCAGGGTGCTGGGTGCTCAGTGCTCAGGGTGCTGGGTGCTCAGTACTCAGGGTGCTGGGTGCTCAGTGCTCAGGGTGCTGGGTGCTCAGTACTCAGGGTGCTGGGTCCTCAGTTCTCAGGGTGCTGGGTGCTCAGTGCTCGGGGTGCTCAGTACTCAGGGTGCTGTGTGTTCAGTGCTCAGGGTACTGGGTGCTCAGTACTCAGGGTGCTCGGTGCTTAGTACTCAGGGTGCTGGGTGCTCAGTACTCCGGGTGCTGGGTGCTCAGTGCTCGGGGTGCTCGGTGCTCAGTGCTCAGGGTGCTGGGTGCTCAGTACTCAGGGTGCTCTTTGCTCCGTGTCCTGGGTGCTCAGTACTCAGGGTGCTGGGTGCTCAATACTCAGGGTGCTCAGTGCTCAGTACTCAGGGTGCTCAGTGCTCAGTACTCAGGGTTCTCAGTGCTCAGGGTGCTGGGTGCTCAGTGCTCGGGGTGCTGGGTGCTCAGTGCTCAGGGTGCTGGGTGCTCAGTGCTCAGGGTGCTGGGTGCTCAGTGCTCAGGGTGCTCGGTGCTCAGTGCTCAGGTTGCTGGGTGCTCAGTACTCAGTGTGCTTGGTGCTCAGTACTCAGGGTGCTCATTGCTCAGTACTCAGGGTGCTCAGTGCTCAGTACTCAGGGTGCTCAGTGCTCAGGGTGCTAGGTGCTCAGTGCTCGGGGTGCTGGGTGCTCAGTCCTCAGGGTGCTGGGTGCTCAGTGCTCAGGGTGCTCGGTGCTCAGTGCTCAGGGTGCTGGGTGCTCAGTACTCAGGGTGCTGGGTGCTCAGTGCTCGGGGTGCTGGGTGCTCAGTACTCAGGGTGCTGGGTGCTCAGTACTCGGGTGCTCGGTGCTCAGTGCTCAGGGTGCTGTGTGCTCAGTGCTCTGGGTGCTGGGTGCTCAGTGCTCAGTACTCAGGGTGCTGGGTGCTCAGTGCTCAGGGTGCTGGGTGCTCAGTGCTCAGGGTGCTGGGTGCTCAGTGCTCAGGGTGCTGGGTACTCAGTGCTCGGGGTGCTGGGTGCTCAGTACTCAGGGTGCTGGGTGCTCAGTACTCAGGGTGCTGGGTGCTCAGTGCTCGGGGTGCTGGGTGCTCAGTGCTCGGGGTGCTGGGTGCTCAGTACTCGGGGTGCTTGCTGCACAGTACTCGGGGTGCTGGGTGCTCAGTGCTCAGGGTGCTGGGTGCTCAGTACTCAGGGTGCTCTTTGCTTAGTACTCAGGGTGCTGGGTGCTCAGTACTCCGGGTGCTGGGTGCTCAGTGCTCGGGGTGATCGGTGCTCAGTACGTTGGGTGCTCACTACTCAGGGTGCTGTGTGCCCATTGCTCAGGGTGCTGGTTGCTCAGTGCTCAGGGTGCTGGGTGCTCAGTGCTCAGGGTGCTGGGTGCTCAGTACTCAGGGTGCTGGGTGTGCAGTGCTCGGGGTGCTGGGTGCTCAGTGCTCAGGATGCTTGGTGCTCAGTGCTCAGCGTGCTGGGTGCTCAGTACTCGGGGTGCTGGGTGCTCAGTACTCATGGTGCGGGGTGCTCAGTACCCAGGGTGCTGGGTGATCAGTACTCGGGTGCTGGGTGCTCAGTGCTCAGGGTGCTGGGTGCTCAGTGCTCGGGGTGCTGGGTGCTCAGTGCTCAGTACTCAGGGTGCTGGGTGCTCCGTGCTCGGGGTGCTGGGTGCTCAGTGCTCAGTACTCAGGGTGCTGGATGCTCAGTGCTCAGGGTGCTGTGTGCTCAGTGCTCAGGGTGCTGGGTGCTCAGTGCTCACGGTGCTGGGTGCTCAGTACTCAGGGTGCTCGGTGCTTAGTACTCAGGGTGCTGGGTGCTCTGTACTTCGGGTGCTGGGTGCTCAATGCTCGGGGTGCTCGGTGCTCAGTGCTCAAGGTGCTGGGTGCTCAGTACTCAGGGTGCTCATTGCTCAGGGTGCTGGGTGCTCAGTACTCAGGGTGCTGGGTGCTCAGTGGTCAGGGTGCTCGGTGCACAGTACGTTGGGTGCTCAGTACTCAGGTGCTGGGTGCTCAGTACTCAGGGTGCTGGGTGCTCAGTGCTCAGGGTGCTGGGTGCTCAGTGCTCAGGGTGCTGGGTGCTCGGTGCTCGGGGTGCTGGGTGCTCAGTGCTCGGGGTGCTCGGTGCTCAGTACTCAGGGTGCTCAGTGCTCAGTACTCAGGGTGCTGGGTGCTCAGTGCTCAGGGTGCTGGGTGCTCAGTACTCAGGTTGCTGGGTGCTCGGTGCTCAGTACGCTGGGTGCTCAGTACTCAGGGTGCTGGGTGCTCAGTACTCAGGGTGCTCGGTGCTCACTACTCAGGGTGCTGGGTGCTCAGTGCTCGGGGTGCTGGGTGCTCAGTACTCAGGGTGCTGGGTGCTAAGTGCTCGGGGTACTCGGTGCTCAGTACGCTGGGTGCTCAGTACTCAGGGTGCTGGGTGCTCAGTACTCAGGGTGCTCACTGCTCAGTACTTAGGGTGCTCAGTGCTCAGTGCTCAGGTTGCTGGGTGCTCAGTGCTCGGGGTGCTGGGTGCTCAGTGCTCGGGTTGCTGGGTGCTCAGTGCTCGGGGTGCTGGGTGCTCAGTGCTCAGGGTGCTGGGTGCTCAGTGCTCAGAGTGCTGGGTGCTCAGTACTCAGGGTGCTCGGTGCTCAGTACTCAGAGTGCTCAGAGCTCAGTACTCAGCGTGCTGGGTGCTCAGTGCTCAGGGTGCTCGGTGCTCAGTACTCAGGGTGCTCAGTGCTCAGTACTCAGCTTGCTGGGTGCTCAGTGCTCAGGGTGCTGGGTGCTCAGTACTCAGGGTGCTGGGTGCTTAGTACTCAGGGTGCTCGGTCCTCAGTGCTCAGGGTGCTGGGTGCTCAGTACTCAGGGTGCTGGCTGCTCAGTGCTCGGGGTTCTCGGTGCTCAGTGCTCAGGGTGCTGGGTGCTCAGTACTCAGGGTGCTCATTGCTCCGGGTCCTGGGTGCTCAGTACTCAGGGTGCTGGGTGCTCAATACTCAGGGTGCTCAGTGCTCAGTACTCAGGGTGCTCAGTGCTCAGTACTCTGGGTTCTCCGTGCTCAGGGTGCTGGGTGCTCAGTGCTCGGGGTGCTGGGTGCTCAGTGCTCAGGGTGCTGGGTGCTCAGTGCTCAGGGTGCTGTGTGCTCAGTGCTCAGGGTGCTCAGTGCTCAGTGCTCAGGTTGCTGGGTGCTCAGTACTCAGGGTGCTGGGTGCTCAGTACTCAGGGTGCTCATTGCTCAGTACTCAGGGTGCTCAGTGCTCAGTACTCAGGGTGCTCAGTGCTCAGGGTGCTGGGTGCTCAGTACTCAGGGTGCTGGGTGCTCAGTGCTCAGGGTGCTCAGTGCTCAGTACATTGGGTGCTCAGTACTCAGGGTGCTGGGTGCTCAGTGCTCAGGGTGCTGGGTGCTCAGTGCTCAGGGTGCTGGGTGCTCAGTGCTCAGGGTGCTCAGTGCTCAGTACATTGGGTGCTCAGTACTCAGGGTGCTGGGTGCTCAGTGCTCAGGGTGCTGGGTGCTCAGTGCTCAGGGTGCTGGGTGCTCAGTGCTCAGGGTGCTGGGTGCTCAGTACTCAGGGTGCTCGGTGCTCAGTAATCAGGGTGCTGGGTGCTCAGTGCTCGGGGTGCTGGGTGCTCAGTACTCAGGGTGCTGGGTGCTCAGTGCTCGGGGTGCTGGGTGCTCAGTGCTCGGGGTGCTCGGTGCTCAGTGCTCGGGGTGCTGGGTGCTCAGTACTCAGGGTGCTGGGTGCTCAGTACTCGGTGTGCTGGGTGCTCAGTACTCAGGGTGCTCGGTGCTCAGTGCTCGGGGTGCTGGGTGCTCAGTGCTCAGTACACAGGGTGCTGAGTGCTCAGTGCTCAGGGTGCTGGGTGCTCAGTGCTCAGTACTCAGGGTGCTCGGTGCTCAGTGCTCGGGGTGCTGGGTACTCAGTGCTCAGTACACAGGGTGCTGAGTGCTCAGTGCTCCGGGTGCTGGGTGCTCAGTGCTCAGTACTCAGGGTGCTGGGTGCTCAGTGCTCGGGGTGCTGGATGCTCAGTACTTAGGGTGCTGGGTGCTCAGTGCTCAGGGTGCCTCGTGCTCAGTACTCAGGGTGCTGGGTGCTCAGTGCTCAGGGTGCTGGGTGCTCAGTACTCAGGGTGCTGGGTCCTCAGTGCTCAGGGTGCTGGGTGCTCAATGCTCGGGGTGCTCAGTACTCAGGGTTCTGTGTGTTCAGTACTCATAGTGCTCAGTGCTCAGTACTCGGGGTGCTGGGTGCTCAGTACTCAGGGTGCTCAGTGCTCAGTACTCGGGGTGCTGGGTGCTCAGTACTCGGGGTGCTGGGTGCTCAGTGCTCAGGGTGCTGGGTGCTCAGTTCTCGGGGTGCTGGGTGCTCAGTGCTCGGGGTGCTCGGTGCTCAGTACTCGGGGTGCTGGGTGCTCAGTGCTCAGGGTGCTGGGTGCTCAGTGCTCAGGGTGCTGGGTGCTCAGTGCTCGGGGTGCTCGGTGCTCAGTACTCAGGGTGCTGGGTGCTCAGTACTCAGGGTGCTGGGTGCTCAGTGCTCAGGGTGCTGGGTGCTCAGTAATCACGGTGCTGGGTGCTCAGTACTCAGGGTGCTAAGAGCTCAGGGTGCTCAGTGCTCAGGGTGCTGAATGCTCAGTGCTCAGTGCACAGGGTGCTGGGTGCTCAGTCCTCGGGGTGCTGGGTGCTCAGTTCTCTGGGTGCTCAGTGCTCAGTACTCAGGGAGGTGTGTGCTCAGTACTCAGGGTGCTGGGTGCTCAGTACTCAGGGAGCTCAGTGCTCGGGGTGCAGTGTGCTCAGTACTCAGGGTGCTGGGTGGTCAGTACTCAGGGTGCTCAGTACTCAGGGTGCTGGGTGCTCAGTGCTCAGGGTGCTGGGTGCTCAGTGCTCGGGGTGCTGGGTGCTCATTCTCGGGGTGCTGGGTGCTCAGTACTCAGGGTGCTGGTTGCTCAGTGCTCGGGGTGCTCGATGCTCAGTACACAGGGTGCTGGGTGCTCAGTGCTCGGGGTGCTGGGTGCTCAGTACTCAGGGTGCTGGGTGCTCAGGGATCAGTAGTCAGCGTGCTGGGTGCTCAGTGCTCAGAGTGTTGGGTGCTCAGTACTCAGGGTGCTGGGTGCTCAGTGCTCAGTGCTCAGGGTGCTCAGTGCTCAGGGTGCTGGGTGCGCAGGGTGCTGGGTGCTCAGTGCTCGGGGTGCTGGGTGCTCAGTGCTCAGGGTGCTGGGTGCTCAGTGCTCGGGGTGCTCAGTGCTCAGTACTCAGGGTGCTGGGTGCTCAGTGCTCGGGGTGCTCGGTGCTCAGTACGTTGGGTGCTCACTACTCAGGGTGCTGGGTGCTCATTGCTCAGGGTGCTGGGTGCTCAGTGCTCAGGGTGCTGGGTGCTCAGTGCTCAGGGTGCTGGGTGCTCAGTACTCAGGGTGCTGGGTGTGCAGTGCTCGGGGTGCTGGGTGCTCAGTGCTCAGGGTGCGGGGTGCTCAGTGCTCAGCGTGCTGGGTGCTCAGTACTCATGGTGCGGGGTGCTCAGTACCCAGGGTGCTGGGTGATCAGTACTCGGGTGCTGGGTGCTCAGTGCTCAGGGTGCTGGGTGCTCAGTGCTCGGGGTGCTGGGTGCTCAGTGCTCAGTACTAAGGGTGCTGGGTGCTCCGTGCTCGGGGTGCTGGGTGCTCAGTGCTCAGTACTCAGGGTGCTGGTTGCTCAGTGCTCAGGGTGCTGTTTGCTCAGTGCTCAGGGTGCTGGGTGCTCCGTGCTCAGTGTGCTGGGTGCTCAGTACTCAGGGTGCTCGGTGCTTAGTACTCAGGGTGCTGGGTGCTCAGTACTTCGGGTGCTGGGTGCTCAGTGCTCGGGGTGCTCGGTGCTCAGTGCTCAAGGTGCTGGGTGCTCAGTACTCAGGGTGCTCATTGCTCAGGGTGCTGGGTGCTCAGTACTCAGGGTGCTGGGGGCTCAGTGGTCAGGGTGCTCGGTGCTCAGTACGTTGGGTGCTCAGTACTCAGGTGCTGGGTGCTCAGTACTCAGGGTGCTGGGTTCTCAGTGCTCAGGGTGCTGGGTGCTCAGTGCTCAGGGTGCTGGGTGCTCGGTGCTCGGGGTGCTGGGTGCTCAGTGCTCGGGGTGCTCGGTGCTCAGTACTCAGTGTGCTCAGTGCTCAGTACTCAGGGTGCTGGGTGCTCAGTGCTCAGGGTGCTGGGTGCTCAGTACTCAGGGTGCTGGGTGCTCGGTGCTCAGTACGCTGGGTGCTCAGTACTCAGGGTGCTGGGTGCTCAGTACTCAGGGTGCTCGGTGCTCACTACTCAGGGTGCTGGGTGCTCAGTGCTCGGGGTGCTGGGTGCTCAGTACTCAGGGTGCTGGGTGCTCAGTACTCAGGGTGCTCAGTGCTCAGTACTTAGGGTGCTCAGTGCTCAGTGCTCAGGGTGCTGGGTGCTCAGTGCTCGGGGTGCTGGGTGCTCAGTGCTCGGGTTGCTGGGTGCTCAGTGCTCGGGGTGCTGGGTGCTCAGTGCTCGGGGTGCTGGGTGCTCAGTGCTCAGGGTGCTGGGTGCTCAGAACTCAGGGTGCTCAGTGCTCAGGGTGCTGGGTGCTCAGTGCTCAGTACACAGGGTGCTGAGTGCTCAGTTCTCTAGGTGCTGGGTGCTCAGTGCTCAGTACTCAGGGTGCTGGCTGTTCAGTGCTCAGGGTGCTGGATGCTCAGTACTCAGGGTGCTGGGTGCTCAGTGCTCAGGGTGCTGGGTGCTCAGTACTCAGGGTGCTGGGTGCTCAGTGCTCAGGGTGCTGGGTGCTCAGTACTCAGGGTGCTGGGTCCTCAGTGCTCAGGGTGCTGGGTGCTCAGTGCTCGGGGAGCTCAGTACTCAGGGTGCTGTGTGTTCAGTGCTCAGGGTACTGGGTGCTCAGTACTCAGGGTGCTCGGTGCTTAGTACTCAGGGTGCTGGGTGCTCAGTACTCCGGGTGCTGGGTGCTCAGTGCTCGGGGTGCTCGGTGCTCAGTGCTCAGGGTGCTGGGTGCTCAGTACTCAGGGTGCTCATTGCTCCGGGTCCTGGGTGCTCAGTACTCAGGGTGCTTGGTGCTCAATACACAGGGTGCTCAGTGCTCAGTACTCAGGGTGCTCAGTGCTCAGTACTCAGGGTTCTCAGTGCTCAGGGTGCTGGGTGCTCAGTGCTCGGGGTGCTGGGTGCTCAGTGCTCAGGGTGCTGGGTGCTCAGTGCTCAGGGTGCTGGGTGCTCAGTGCTCAGGGTGCTCGGTGCTCAGTGCTCAGGTTGCTGGGTGCTCAGTACTCAGGGTGCTGGGTGCTCAGTACTCAGGGTGCTCATTGCTCAGTACTCAGGGTGCTCAGTGCTCAGTACTCAGGGTGCTCAGTGCTCAGGGTGCTGGGTGCTCAGTACTCAGGGTGCTGGGTGCTCAGTGCTCAGGGTGCTCGGTGCTCAGTACATTGGGTGCTCAGTACTCAGGCCGCTGGGTGCTCAGTACTCAGGGTGCTGGGTGCTCAGTGCTCAGGGTGCTCAGTGCTCAGTACATTGGGTGCTCAGTACTCAGGGTGCTGGGTGCTCAGTGCTCAGGGTGCTGGGTGCTCAGTACTCAGGGTGCTGGGTGCTCAGTGCTCAGGGTGCTCGGTGCTCAGTACATTGGGTGCTCAGTACTCAGGCCGCTGGGTGCTCAGTGCTCAGGGTGCTGGGTGCTCATTACTCAGGGTGCTCGGTGCTCAGTACTCAAGGTGCTGGGTGCTCAGTGCTCAGGGTGCTGGGTGCTCTGTACTCAGGCCGCTGGGTGCTCAGTGCTCGGGGTGCTCGGTGCTCAGTGCTCGGGGTGCTGGGTGCTCAGTACTCAGGGTGCTGGGTGCTCAGTACTCGGTGTGCTGGGTGCTCAGTACTCAGGGTGCTCGGTGCTCAGTGCTCGGGGTGCTGGGTGCTCAGTGCTCAGTACACAGGGTGCTGAGTGCTCAGTGCTCGGGGTGCTGGGTGCTCAGTGCTCAGTACTCAGGGTGCTCGGTGCTCAGTGCTCGGGGTGCTGGGTACTCAGTGCTCAGTACACAGGGTGCTGAGTGCTCAGTGCTCAGGGTGCTGGGTGCTCAGTGCTCAGTACTTAGGGTGCTGGGTGCTCAGTGCTCAGGGTGCCTCGTGCTCAGTACTCAGGGTGCTGGGTGCTCAGTCCTCAGGGTGCTGGGTGCTCAGTACTCAGGGAGCTGGGTCCTCAGTGCTCAGGGAGCTGGGTGCTCAGTGCTCGGGGTGCTCAGTACTCAGGGTTCTGTGTGTTCAGTGCTCAGAGTACTGGGTGCTCAGGACTCAGGGTACTGGGTGCTCAGTACTCATAGTGCTCAGTGCTCAGTACTCGGGGTGCTTGGTGCTCAGTACTCAGGGTGCTCAGTGCTCAGTACTCGGGGTGCTGGGTGCTCAGTACTCGGGGTGCTGGGTGCTCAGTGCTCAGGGTGCTGGGTGCTCAGTGCTCAGAGTGCTGGGTGCTCAGTACTCAGGGTGCTCGGTGCTCAGTACTCAGAGTGCTCAGAGCTCAGTACTCAGCGTGCTGGGTGCTCAGTGCTCAGGGTGCTCGGTGCTCAGTACGCAGGGTGCTCAGTGCTCAGTACTCAGCGTGCTGGGTGCTCAGTGCTCAGGGTGCTGGGTGCTCAGTATTCAGGGTGCTGGGTGCTTAGTACTCAGGGTGCTCGGTCCTCAGTGCTCAGGGTGCTCGGTGCTCAGTACTCAGGGTGCTGGGTGCTCAGTGCTCAGGGTGCTCAGTGCTCAGTACTCAGGGTGCTCGGTGCTCAGTGCTCAGGGTGCTCAGTGCTCAGTACTCAGGGTGCTCAGTGCTCAGTGCTCAGGGTGCTGGGTGCTCAGTGCTCGGGGTGCTGGGTGCTCAGTGCTCAGGGTGCTGGGTGCTCAGTACTCAGGGTGCTCAGTGCTCAGGGTGCTGGGTGCTCAGTGCTCAGTACACAGGGTGCTGAGTGCTCAGTGCTCTAGGTGCTGGGTGCTCAGTGCTCAGTACTCAGGGTGCTGGCTGCTCAGTGCTCAGGGTGCTGGATGCTCAGTACTCAGGGTGCTGGGTGCTCAGTGCTCAGGGTGCTGGGTGCTCAGTACTCAGGGTGCTGGGTGCTCAGTGCTCAGGGTGCTGGGTGCTCAGTGCTCAGGGTGCTGGGTCCTCAGTGCTCAGGGTGCTGGGTGCTCAGTGCTCGGGGAGCTCAGTACTCAGGGTGATGTGGGTTCAGTGCTCAGGGTACTGGGTGCTCAGTACTCAGGGTGCTCGGTGCTTAGTACTCAGGGTGCTGGGTGCTCAGTACTCCGGGTGCTGGGTGCTCAGTGCTCGGGGTGCTCGGTGCTCAGTGCTCAGTGTGCTGGGTGCTCAGTACTCAGGGTGCTCATTGCTCCGGGTCCTGGGTGCTCAGTACTCAGGGTGCTGGGTGCTCAATACTCAGGGTGCTCAGTGCTCAGTACTCAGGGTGCTCAGTGCTCAGTACTCAGGGTTCTCAGTGCTCAGGGTGCTGGGTGCTCAGTGCGCGGGGTGCTGGGTGCTCAGTGCTCAGGGTGCTGGGTGCTCAGTGCTCAGGGTGCTGGGTGCTCAGTGCTCAGGGTGCTCGGTGCTCAGTGCTCAGGTTGCTGGGTGCTCAGTACTCAGGGTGCTGGGTGCTCAGTACTCAGGGTGCTCATTGCTCAGTACTCAGGGTGCTCAGTGCTCAGTACTCAGGGTGCTCAGTGCTCAGGGTGCTGGGTGCTCAGTACTCAGGGTGCTGGGTGATCAGTGCTCAGGGTGCTCGGTGCTCAGAACATTGGGTGCTCAGTACTCAGGGTGCTGGGTGCTCAGTACTCAGGGTGCTGGGTGCTCAGTGCTCAGGGTGCTCAGTGCTCAGTACATTGGGTGCTCAGTACTCAGGGTGCTGGGTGCTCAGTGCTCAGGGTGCTGGGTGCTCAGTGCTCAGGGTGCTGGGTGCTCAGTACTCAGGGTGCTCAGTGCTCAGTACTCAAGGTGCTGGGTGCTCAGTGCTCGGGGTGCTGGGTGCTCAGTGCTCAGTACTCAGGGTGCTCGGTGCTCAGTGCTCGGGGTGCTGGGTACTCAGTGCTCAGTACACAGGGTGCTGAGTGCTCAGTGCTCGGGGTGCTGGGTGCTCAGTGCTCAGTACTCAGGGTGCTGGGTGCTCAGTGCTCGGGGTGCTGGATGCTCAGTACTTAGGGTGCTGGGTGCTCAGTGCTCAGGGTGCCTCGTGCTCAGTACCCTGTGTGCTGGGTGCTCAGTACTCAGGGAGCTCAGTGCTCGGGGTGCAGTGTGCTCAGTACTCAGGGTGCTGGGTGGTCAGTACTCAGGGTGCTCAGTACTCAGGGTGCTGGGTGCTCAGTGCTCAGGGTGCTGGGTGCTCAGTGCTCGGGGTGCTGGGTGCTCATTCTCGGGGTGCTGGGTGCTCAGTACTCAGGGTGCTGGTTGCTCAGTGCTCGGGGTGCTCGATGCTCAGTACACAGGGTGCTGGGTTCTCAGTGCTCGGGGTGCTGGGTGCTCAGTACTCAGGGTGCTGGGTGCTCAGGGCTCAGTACTCAGCGTGCTGGGTGCTCAGTGCTCAGAGTGTTGGGTGCTCAGTACTCAGGGTGCTGGGTGCTCAGTGCTCAGGGTGCTCAGTGCTCAGGGTGCTGGGTGCTCAGGGTGCTGGGTGCTCAGTGCTCGGGGTGCTGGGTGCTCAGTGCTCAGGGTGCTGGGTGCTCAGTGCTCAGTGCTCAGGGTGCTGGGTGCTCAGTGCTCAGTGCTCAGGGTGCTGGGTGTTCAGTACTCAGGGTGCTGGGTGCTCAGTACTCAGGGTGCTGGGTGCTCAGTGCTCAGGGTGCTGGGTGCTCAGTGCTCAGGGTGCTGGGTGCTCAGTACTCAGGGTGCTCGGTGCTCAGTACTCAGGGTGCTCGGTGCTCAGTGCTCAGGGTGCTGGGTGCTCAGTGCTCGGGGTGCTGGGTGTTCAGTACTCAGGGTGTTGGGTGCTCAGTACTCAGGGTGCTTGGTGCTCAGTGCTCAGGGTGCTGGGTGCTCAGTGCTCAGGGTGCTGGGTGCTCAGTACTCAGGGTGCTCCGTGCTCAGTACTCAGGGTTCTCGGTGCTCAGTGCTCAGGGTGCTGGGTGCACAGTGCTCAGGGTGCTGGTTGCTCAGTACTCGGGGTGCTGGGTGCTCAGTACTCAGCGTGCTGGGTGCTCAGTGCTCAGGGTGCTGGTTGCTCAGTGCTCGGGGTGCTGTGTGTTCAGTACTCGCGGTGCTGGGTGCTCACTGCTCAGGGTGCTGGTTCTCAGTGCTCGGGGTACTGGGTACTCAGTGCTCAGTACACAGGGTGCTGGGTGCTCAGTGCTCGGGGTGCTGGGTGCTCAGTGCTCAGTACTCAGGGTGCTGAGTGCTCAGAGCTCGGGGTGCTGGGTGCTCAGTACTCAGGGTACTCGGTGCTCAGTACTCAGGGTGCTGGGTGATCAGTGCTCAGGGTGCTGGGTGCTCAGTACTTAGTGTGCTGGGTGCTCAGTACTCAGGGTGCTGGGTGCTCAGTACTCAGGGTGCTCGGTGCTCAGTACTCAGGGTGCTGGGTCCTCAGTGCTCAGGGTGCTGAGTGCTCAGTACTCAGGGTGCTGGGTGCTCAGTACTCGGGGTGCTGGGTGCTCAGTACTCAGGGAGCTGGGTGCTCAGTACTCATTGTGCTGGGTGCTCAGTACTCGGGTGCTAGGTGCTCAGTGCTCAGGGTGCTGGGTGCTCAGTGCTCGGGGTGCTGGGTGCTCAGTGCTCAGTACTCAGGGTGCAGAGTGCTCAGTGCTCGGGGTGCTGGGTGCTCAGTGCTCAGTACTCAGGGTGCTTGGTGCTCAGTGCTCGGGGTGCTGGGTGCTCAGTACTCAGGGTGCTGGGTGCTCAGTACTCAGGGTGCTCGGTGCTCAGTACTCAGAGTGCTCAGAGCTCAGTACTCAGCGTGCTGGGTGCTCAGTGCTCAGGGTGCTCGGTGCTCAGTACGCAGGGTGCTCAGTGCTCAGTACTCAGCGTGCTGGGTGCTCAGTGCTCAGGGTGCTGGGTGCTCAGTATTCAGGGTGCTGGGTGCTTAGTACTCAGGGTGCTCGGTCCTCAGTGCTCAGGGTGCTCGGTGCTCAGTACTCAGGGTGCTGGGTGCTCAGTGCTCAGGGTGCTCAGTGCTCAGTACTCAGGGTGCTCGGTGCTCAGTGCTCAGGGTGCTCAGTGCTCAGTACTCAGGGTGCTCAGTGCTCAGTGCTCAGGGTGCTGGGTGCTCAGTGCTCGGGGTGCTGGGTGCTCAGTGCTCAGGGTGCTGGGTGCTCAGTACTCAGGGTGCTCAGTGCTCAGGGTGCTGGGTGCTCAGTGCTCTGTACACAGGGTGCTGAGTGCTCAGTGCTCTAGGTGCTGGGTGCTCAGTGCTCAGTACTCAGGGTGCTGGCTGCTCAGTGCTCAGGGTGCTGGATGCTCAGTACTCAGGGTGCTGGGTGCTCAGTGCTCAGGGTGCTGGGTGCTCAGTACTCAGGGTGCTGGGTGCTCAGTGCTCAGGGTGCTGGGTGCTCAGTGCTCAGGGTGCTGGGTCCTCAGTGCTCAGGGTGCTGGGTGCTCAGTGCTCAGGGAGCTCAGTACTCAGGGTGCTGTGGGTTCAGTGCTCGGGGTGCTCGGTGCTCAGTGCTCAGGGTGCTGGGTGCTCAGTACTCAGGGTGCTCATTGCTCCGGGTCCTGGGTGCTCAGTACTCAGGGTGCTGGGTGCTCAATACTCAGGGTGCTCAGTGCTCAGTACTCAGGGTGCTCAGTGCTCAGTACTCAGGGTTCTCAGTGCTCAGGGTGCTGGGTGCTCAGTGCGCGGGGTGCTGGGTGCTCAGTGCTCAGGGTGCTGGGTGCTCAGTGCTCAGGGTGCTGGGTGCTCAGTGCTCAGGGTGCTCGGTGCTCAGTGCTCAGGTTGCTGGGTGCTCAGTACTCAGGGTGCTGGGTGCTCAGTACTCAGGGTGCTCATTGCTCAGTACTCAGGGTGCTCAGTGCTCAGTACTCAGGGTGCTCAGTGCTCAGGGTGCTGGGTGCTCAGTACTCAGGGTGCTGGGTGATCAGTGCTCAGGGTGCTCGGTGCTCAGAACATTGGGTGCTCAGTACTCAGGGTGCTGGGTGCTCAGTACTCAGGGTGCTGGGTGCTCAGTGCTCAGGGTGCTCAGTGCTCAGTACATTGGGTGCTCAGTACTCAGGGTGCTGGGTGCTCAGTGCTCAGGGTGCTGGGTGCTCAGTGCTCAGGGTGCTGGGTGCTCAGTACTCAGGGTGCTCAGTGCTCAGTACTCAAGGTGCTGGGTGCTCAGTGCTCGGGGTGCTGGGTGCTCAGTGCTCAGTACTCAGGGTGCTCGGTGCTCAGTGCTCGGGGTGCTGGGTACTCAGTGCTCAGTACACAGGGTGCTGAGTGCTCAGTGCTCGGGGTGCTGGGTGCTCAGTGCTCAGTACTCAGGGTGCTGGGTGCTCAGTGCTCGGGGTGCTGGATGCTCAGTACTTAGGGTGCTGGGTGCTCAGTGCTCAGGGTGCCTCGTGCTCAGTACCCTGGGTGCTGGGTGCTCAGTACTCAGGGAGCTCAGTGCTCGGGGTGCAGTGTGCTCAGTACTCAGGGTGCTGGGTGGTCAGTACTCAGGGTGCTCAGTACTCAGGGTGCTGGGTGCTCAGTGCTCAGGGTGCTGGGTGCTCAGTGCTCGGGGTGCTGGGTGCTCATTCTCGGGGTGCTGGGTGCTCAGTACTCAGGGTGCTGGTTGCTCAGTGCTCGGGGTGCTCGATGCTCAGTACACAGGGTGCTGGGTGCTCAGTGCTCGGGGTGCTGGGTGCTCAGTACTCAGGGTGCTGGGTGCTCAGGGCTCAGTACTCAGCGTGCTGGGTGCTCAGTGCTCAGAGTGTTGGGTGCTCAGTACTCAGGGTGCTGGGTGCTCAGTGCTCAGGGTGCTCAGTGCTCAGGGTGCTGGGTGCTCAGGGTGCTGGGTGCTCAGTGCTCGGGGTGCTGGGTGCTCAGTGCTCAGGGTGCTGGGTGCTCAGTGCTCAGTGCTCAGGGTGCTGGGTGCTCAGTGCTCAGTGCTCAGGGTGCTGGGTGTTCAGTACTCAGGGTGCTGGGTGCTCAGTACTCAGGGTGCTGGGTGCTCAGTGCTCAGGGTGCTGGGTGCTCAGTGCTCAGGGTGCTGGGTGCTCAGTACTCAGGGTGCTCGGTGCTCAGTACTCAGGGTGCTCGGTGCTCAGTGCTCAGGGTGCTGGGTGCTCAGTGCTCGGGGTGCTGGGTGTTCAGTACTCAGGGTGTTGGGTGCTCAGTACTCAGGGTGCTGGGTGCTCAGTGCTCAGGGTGCTGGGTGCTCAGTGCTCAGGGTGCTGGGTGCTCAGTACTCAGGGTGCTCCGTGCTCAGTACTCAGGGTTCTCGGTGCTCAGTGCTCAGGGTGCTGGGTGCACAGTGCTCAGGGTGCTGGTTGCTCAGTACTCGGGGTGCTGGGTGCTCAGTACTCAGCGTGCTGGGTGCTCAGTGCTCAGGGTGCTGGTTGCTCAGTGCTCGGGGTGCTGTGTGTTCAGTACTCGCGGTGCTGGGTGCTCACTGCTCAGGGTGCTGGTTCTCAGTGCTCGGGGTACTGGGTACTCAGTGCTCAGTACACAGGGTGCTGGGTGCTCAGTGCTCGGGGTGCTGGGTGCTCAGTGCTCAGTACTCAGGGTGCTGAGTGCTCAGAGCTCGGGGTGCTGGGTGCTCAGTACTCAGGGTACTCGGTGCTCAGTACTCAGGGTGCTGGGTGATCAGTGCTCAGGGTGCTGGGTGCTCAGTACTCAGTGTGCTGGGTGCTCAGTACTCAGGGTGCTGGGTGCTCAGTACTCAGGGTGCTCGGTGCTCAGTACTCAGGGTGCTGGGTCCTCAGTGCTCAGGGTGCTGAGTGCTCAGTACTCAGGGTGCTGGGTGCTCAGTACTCGGGGTGCTGGGTGCTCAGTACTCAGGGAGCTGGGTGCTCAGTACTCATTGTGCTGGGTGCTCAGTACTCGGGTGCTGGGTGCTCAGTGCTCAGGGTGCTGGGTGCTCAGTGCTCGGGGTGCTGGGTGCTCAGTGCTCAGTACTCAGGGTGCAGAGTGCTCAGTGCTCGGGGTGCTGGGTGCTCAGTGCTCAGTACTCAGGGTGCTTGGTGCTCAGTGCTCGGGGTGCTGGGTGCTCAGTACTCAGGGTGCTGGGTGCTCAGTGCTCAGGGTGCTGGGTGCTCAGTACTCAGGGTGCTGGGTGCTCAGTGCTCAGGGTGCTGGGTGCTCAGTGCTCAGGGTGCTGGGTCCTCAGTGCTCAGGGTGCTGGGTGCTCAGTGCTCGGGGAGCTCAGTACTCAGGGTGCTGTGGGTTCAGTGCTCAGGGTACTGGGTGCTCAGTACTCAGGGTGCTCGGTGCTTAGTACTCAGGGTGCTGGGTGCTCAGTACTCCGGGTCCTGGGTGCTCAGTGCTCGGGGTGCTCGGTGCTCAGTGCTCAGGGTGCTGGGTGCTCAGTACTCAGGGTGCTCATTGCTCCGGGTCCTGGGTGCTCAGTACTCAGGGTGCTGGGTGCTCAATACTCAGGGTGCTCAGTGCTCAGTACTCAGGGTGCTCAGTGCTCAGTACTCAGGGTTCTCAGTGCTCAGGGTGCTGGGTGCTCAGTGCGCGGGGTGCTGGGTGCTCAGTGCTCAGGGTGCTGGGTGCTCAGTGCTCAGGGTGCTGGGTGCTCAGTGCTCAGGGTGCTCGGTGCTCAGTGCTCAGGTTGCTGGGTGCTCAGTACTCAGGGTGCTGGGTGCTCAGTACTCAGGGTGCTCATTGCTCAGTACTCAGGGTGCTCAGTGCTCAGTACTCAGGGTGCTCAGTGCTCAGGGTGCTGGGTGCTCAGTACTCAGGGTGCTGGGTGCTCAGGGCTCAGGGTGCTCGGTGCTCAGAACATTGGGTGCTCAGTACTCAGGGTGCTGGGTGCTCAGTACTCAGGGTGCTGGGTGCTCAGTGCTCAGGGTGCTCAGTGCTCAGTACATTGGGTGCTCAGTACTCAGGGTGCTGGGTGCTCAGTGCTCAGGGTGCTGGGTGCTCAGTGCTCAGGGTGCTGGGTGCTCAGTACTCAGGGTGCTCAGTGCTCAGTACTCAAGGTGCTGGGTGCTCAGTGCTCGGGGTGCTGGGTGCTCAGTGCTCAGTACTCAGGGTGCTCGGTGCTCAGTGCTCGGGGTGCTGGGTACTCAGTGCTCAGTACACAGGGTGCTGAGTGCTCAGTGCTCGGGGTGCTGGGTGCTCAGTGCTCAGTACTCAGGGTGCTGGGTGCTCAGTGCTCGGGGTGCTGGATGCTCAGTACTTAGGGTGCTGGGTGCTCAGTGCTCAGGGTGCCTCGTGCTCAGTACCCTGGGTGCTGGGTGCTCAGTACTCAGGGAGCTCAGTGCTCGGGGTGCAGTGTGCTCAGTACTCAGGGTGCTGGGTGGTCAGTACTCAGGGTGCTCAGTACTCAGGGTGCTGGGTGCTCAGTGCTCAGGGTGCTGGGTGCTCAGTGCTCGGGGTGCTGGGTGCTCATTCTCGGGGTGCTGGGTGCTCAGTACTCAGGGTGCTGGTTGCTCAGTGCTCGGGGTGCTCGATGCTCAGTACACAGGGTGCTGGGTGCTCAGTGCTCGGGGTGCTGGGTGCTCAGTACTCAGGGTGCTGGGTGCTCAGGGCTCAGTACTCAGCGTGCTGGGTGCTCAGTGCTCAGAGTGTTGGGTGCTCAGTACTCAGGGTGCTGGGTGCTCAGTGCTCAGGGTGCTCAGTGCTCAGGGTGCTGGGTGCTCAGGGTGCTGGGTGCTCAGTGCTCGGGGTGCTGGGTGCTCAGTGCTCAGGGTGCTGGGTGCTCAGTGCTCAGTGCTCAGGGTGCTGGGTGCTCAGTGCTCAGTGCTCAGGGTGCTGGGTGTTCAGTACTCAGGGTGCTGGGTGCTCAGTGCTCAGGGTGCTGGGTGCTCAGTGCTCAGGGTGCTGGGTGCTCAGTACTCAGGGTGCTCGGTGCTCAGTACTCAGGGTGCTCGGTGCTCAGTGCTCAGGGTGCTGGGTGCTCAGTGCTCGGGGTGCTGGGTGTTCAGTACTCAGGGTGTTGGGTGCTCAGTACTCAGGGTGCTGGGTGCTCAGTGCTCAGGGTGCTGGGTGCTCAGTGCTCAGGGTGCTGGGTGCTCAGTACTCAGGGTGCTCCGTGCTCAGTACTCAGGGTTCTCGGTGCTCAGTGCTCAGGGTGCTGGGTGCACAGTGCTCAGGGTGCTGGTTGCTCAGTACTCGGGGTGCTGGGTGCTCAGTACTCAGCGTGCTGGGTGCTCAGTGCTCAGGGTGCTGGTTGCTCAGTGCTCGGGGTGCTGTGTGTTCAGTACTCGCGGTGCTGGGTGCTCACTGCTCAGGGTGCTGGTTCTCAGTGCTCGGGGTACTGGGTACTCAGTGCTCAGTACACAGGGTGCTGGGTGCTCAGTGCTCGGGGTGCTGGGTGCTCAGTGCTCAGTACTCAGGGTGCTGAGTGCTCAGAGCTCGGGGTGCTGGGTGCTCAGTACTCAGGGTACTCGGTGCTCAGTACTCAGGGTGCTGGGTGATCAGTGCTCAGGGTGCTGGGTGCTCAGTACTCAGTGTGCTGGGTGCTCAGTACTCAGGGTGCTGGGTGCTCAGTACTCAGGGTGCTCGGTGCTCAGTACTCAGGGTGCTGGGTCCTCAGTGCTCAGGGTGCTGAGTGCTCAGTACTCAGGGTGCTTCGTGCTCAGTACTCGGGGTGCTGGGTGCTCAGTACTCAGGGAGCTGGGTGCTCAGTACTCATTGTGCTGGGTGCTCAGTACTCGGGTGCTGGGTGCTCAGTGCTCAGGGTGCTGGGTGCTCAGTGCTCGGGGTGCTGGGTGCTCAGTGCTCAGTACTCAGGGTGCAGAGTGCTCAGTGCTCGGGGTGCTGGGTGCTCAGTGCTCAGTACTCAGGGTGCTTGGTGCTCAGTGCTCGGGGTGCTGGGTGCTCAGTGCTCAGGGTGCTGGGTGCTCAGTGCTCAGGGTGCTGGGTGCTCAGTGCTCGGGGTGCTGGGTGCTCAGTGCTCAGGGTGCTGGGTGCTCAGTGCTCAGGGTGCTGGGTGCTCAGTGCTCAGGGTGCTGAATGCTCAGTACTCAGGGTGCTCGGTGCTCAGTAATCAGGGTGCTGGGTGCTCAGTGCTCGGGGTGCTGGGTGCTCAGTACTCAGGGTGCTGGGTGCTCAGTGCTCGGGGTGCTGGGTGCTCAGTGCTCGGGGTGCTCGGTGCTCAGTGCTCGGGGTGCTGGGTGCTCAGTACTCAGGGTGCTGGGTGCTCAGTACTCGGTGTGCTGGGTGCTCAGTACTCAGGGTGCTCGGTGCTCAGTGCTGGGGGTGCTGGGTGCTCAGTGCTCAGTACACAGGGTGCAGAGTGCTCAGTGCTCAGGGTGCTGGGTGCTCAGTGCTCAGTACTCAGGGTGCTCGGTGCTCAGTGCTCGGGGTGCTGGGTACTCAGTGCTCAGTACACAGGGTGCTGAGTGCTCAGTGCTCCGGGTGCTGGGTGCTCAGTGCTCAGTACTCAGGGTGCTGGGTGCTCAGTGCTCGGGGTGCTGGATGCTCAGTACTTAGGGTGCTGGGTCCTCAGTGCTCAGGGTGCCTCGTGCTCAGTACTCAGGGTGCTGGGTGCTCAGTGCTCAGGGTGCTGGGTGCTCAGTACTCAGGGTGCTGGGTCCTCAGTGCTCAGGGTGCTGGGTGCTCAGTGCTCGGGGTGCTCAGTACTCAGGGTTCTGTGTGTTCAGTGCTCAGGGTACTGGGTGCTCAGTACTCAGGGTGCTGGGTGCTCAGTACTCATAGTGCTCAGTGCTCAGTACTCGGGGTGCTGGGTGCTTAGTACTCAGGGTGCTCAGTGCTCAGTACTCGGGGTGCTGGGTGCTCAGTACTCGGGGTGCTGGGTGCTCAGTGCTCAGGGTGCTGGGTGCTCAGTTCTCGCGGTGCTGGGTGCTCAGTGCTCGGGGTGCTCGGTGCTCAGTACTCGGGGTGCTGGGTGCTCAGTGCTCAGGGTGCTGGGTGCTCAGTGCTCAGGGTGCTGGGTGCTCAGTGCTCGGGGTGCTCGGTGCTCAGTACTCAGGGTGCTGGGTGCTCAGTACTCAGGGTGCTGGGTGCTCAGTGCTCAGGGTGCTGGGTGCTCAGTACTCAGGGTGCTGGGTGCTCAGTACTCAGGGTGCTAAGAGCTCAGGGTGCTCAGTGCTCAGGGTGCTGAATGCTCAGTGCTCAGTGCACAGGGTGCTGGGTGCTCAGTCCTCGGGGTGCTGGGTGCTCAGTTCTCTGGGTGCTCAGTGCTCAGTACTCAGGGTGCTGTGTGCTCAGTACTCAGGGTGCTGGGTGCTCAGTACTCAGGGAGCTCAGTGCTCAGGGTGCAGTGTGCTCAGTACTCAGGGTGCTGGGTGGTCAGTACTCAGGGTGCTCAGTACTCAGGGTGCTGGGTGCTCAGTGCTCAGGGTGCTGGGTGCTCAGTGCTCGGGGTGCTGGGTGCTCATTCTCGGGGTGCTGGGTGCTCAGTACTCAGGGTGCTGGTTGCTCAGTGCTCGGGGTGCTCGATGCTCAGTACACAGGGTGCTGGGTGCTCAGTGCTCGGGGTGCTGGGTGCTCAGTACTCAGGGTGCTGGGTGCTCAGGGATCAGTAGTCAGCGTGCTGGGTGCTCAGTGCTCAGAGTGTTGGGTGCTCAGTACTCAGGGTGCTGGGTGCTCAGTGCTCAGTGCTCAGGGTGCTCAGTGCTCAGGGTGCTTTGTGCTCAGGGTGCTGGGTGCTCAGTGCTCGGGGTGCTGGGTGCTCAGTGCTCAGGGTGCTGGGTGCTCAGTGCTCGGGGTGCTCAGTGCTCAGTACTCAGTGTGCTGGGTGCTCAGTGCTCGGGGTTCTCGGTGCTCAGTACGTTGGGTGCTCACTACTCAGGGTGCTGGGTGCTCATTGCTCAGGGTGCTGGGTGCTCAGTGCTCAGGGTGCTGGGTGCTCAGTGCTCAGGGTGCTGGGTGCTCAGTACTCAGGGTGCTGGGTGTGCAGTGCTCGGGGTGCTGGGTGCTCAGTGCTCAGGGTGCTGGGTGCTCAGTGCTCAGCGTGCTGGGTGCTCAGTACTCATGATGCGGGGTGCTCAGTACCCAGGGTGCTGGGTGATCAGTACTCGGGTGCTGGGTGCTCAGTGCTCAGGGTGCTGGGTGCTCAGTGCTCGGGGTGCTGGGTGCTCAGTGCTCAGTACTAAGGGTGCTGGGTGCTCCGTGCTCGGGGTGCTGGGTGCTCAGTGCTCAGTACTCAGGGTGCTGGTTGCTCAGTGCTCAGGGTGCTGTTTGCTCAGTGCTCAGGGTGCTGGGTGCTCCGTGCTCAGTGTGCTGGGTGCTCAGTACTCAGGGTGCTCGGTGCTTAGTACTCAGGGTGCTGGGTGCTCAGTACTTCGGGTGCTGGGTGCTCAGTGCTCGGGGTGCTCGGTGCTCAGTGCTCAAGGTGCTGGGTGCTCAGTACTCAGGGTGCTCATTGCTCAGGGTGCTGGGTGCTCAGTACTCAGGGTGCTGGGGGCTCAGTGGTCAGGGTGCTCGGTGCTCTGTACGTTGGGTGCTCAGTACTCAGGTGCTGGGTGCTCAGTACTCAGGGTGCTGGGTTCTCAGTGCTCAGGGTGCTGGGTGCTCAGTGCTCAGGGTGCTGGGTGCTCGGTGCTCGGGGTGCTGGGTGCTCAGTGCTCGGGGTGCTCGGTGCTCAGTACTCAGGGTGCTCAGTGCTCAGTACTCAGGGTGCTGGGTGCTCAGTGCTCAGGGTGCTGGGTGCTCAGTACTCAGGGTGCTCGGTGCTCAGTAATCAGGGTGCTGGGTGCTCAGTGCTCGGGGTGCTGGGTGCTCAGTACTCAGGGTGCTGGGTGCTCAGTGCTCGGGGTGCTGGGTGCTCAGTGCTCGGGGTGCTCGGTGCTCAGTGCTCGGGGTGCTGGGTGCTCAGTACTCAGGGTGCTGGGTGCTCAGTACTCGGTGTGCTGGGTGCTCAGTACTCAGGGTGCTCGGTGCTCAGTGCTCGGGGTGCTGGGTGCTCAGTGCTCAGTACACAGGGTGCTGAGTGCTCAGTGCTAAGGGTGCTGGGTGCTCAGTGCTCAGTACTCAGGGTGCTCGGTGCTCAGTGCTCGGGGTGCTGGGTACTCAGTGCTCAGTACACAGGGTGCTGAGTGCTCAGTGCTCCGGGTGCTGGGTGCTCAGTGCTCAGTACTCAGGGTGCTGGGTGCTCAGTGCTCGGGGTGCTGGATGCTCAGTACTTAGGGTGCTGGGTGCTCAGTGCTCAGGGTGCCTCGTGCTCAGTACTCAGGGTGCTGGGTGCTCAGTGCTCAGGGTGCTGGGTGCTCAGTACTCAGGGTGCTGGGTCCTCAGTGCTCAGGGTGCTGGGTGCTCAGTGCTCGGGGTGCTCAGTACTCAGGGTTCTGTGTGTTCAGTGCTCAGGGTACTGGGTGCTCAGTACTCAGGGTGCTGGGTGCTCAGTACTCATAGTGCTCAGTGCTCAGTACTCGGGGTGCTGGGTGCTCAGTACTCAGGGTGCTCAGTGCTCAGTACTCGGGGTGCTGGGTGCTCAGTACTCGGGGTGCTGGGTGCTCAGTGCTCAGGGTGCTGGGTGCTCAGTTCTCGGGGTGCTGGGTGCTCAGTGCTCGGGGTGCTCGGTGCTCAGTACTCGGGGTGCTGGGTGCTCAGTGCTCAGGGTGCTGGGTGCTCAGTGCTCAGGGTGCTGGGTGCTCAGTGCTCGGGGTGCTCGGTGCTCAGTACTCAGGGTGCTGGGTGCTCAGTACTCAGGGTGCTGGGTGCTCAGTGCTCAGGGTGCTGGGTTCTCAGTACTCAGGGTGCTGGGTGCTCAGTACTCAGGGTGCTAAGAGCTCAGGGTGCTCAGTGCTCAGGGTGCTGAATGCTCAGTGCTCAGTGCACAGGGTGCTGGGTGCTCAGTCCTCGGGGTGCTGGGTGCTCAGTTCTCTGGGTGCTCAGTGCTCAGTACTCAGGGTGCTGTGTGCTCAGTACTCAGGGTGCTGGGTGCTCAGTACTCAGGGAGCTCAGTGCTCGGGGTGCAGTGTGCTCAGTACTCAGGGTGCTGGGTGGTCAGTACTCAGGGTGCTCAGTACTCAGGGTGCTGGGTGCTCAGTGCTCAGGGTGCTGGGTGCTCAGTGCTCGGGGTGCTGGGTGCTCATTCTCGGGGTGCTGGGTGCTCAGTACTCAGGGTGCTGGTTGCTCAGTGCTCGGGGTGCTCGATGCTCAGTACACAGGGTGCTGGGTGCTCATTGCTCGGGGTGCTGGGTGCTCAGTACTCAGGGTGCTGGGTGCTCAGGGATTAGTAGTCAGCGTGCTGGGTGCTCAGTGCTCAGAGTGTTGGGTGCTCAGTACTCAGGGTGCTGGGTGCTCAGTGCTCAGTGCTCAGGGTGCTCAGTGCTCAGGGTGCTGGGTGCTCAGGGTGCTGGGTGCTCAGTGCTCGGGGTGCTGGGTGCTCAGTGCTCAGGGTGCTGGGTGCTCAGTGCTCGGGGTGCTCAGTGCTCAGTACTCAGGGTGCTGGGTGCTCAGTGCTCGGGGTGCTCGGTGCTCAGTACGTTGGGTGCTCACTACTCAGGGTGCTGGGTGCTCATTGCTCAGGGTGCTGGGTGCTCAGTGCTCAGGGTGCTGGGTGCTCAGTGCTCAGGGTGATGGGTGCTCAGTACTCAGGGTGCTGGGTGTGCAGTGCTCGGGGTGCTGGGTGCTCAGTGCTCAGGGTGCTGGGTGCTCAGTGCTCAGCGTGCTGGGTGCTCAGTACTCATGGTGCGGGGTGCTCAGTACCCAGGGTGCTGGGTGATCAGTACTCGGGTGCTGGGTGCTCAGTGCTCAGGGTGCTGGGTGCTCAGTGCTCGGGGTGCTGGGTGCTCAGTGCTCAGTACTAAGGGTGCTGGGTGCTCCGTGCTCGGGGTGCTGGGTGCTCAGTGCTCAGTACTCAGGGTGCTGGTTGCTCAGTGCTCAGGGTGCTGTTTGCTCAGTGCTCAGGGTGCTGGGTGCTCCGTGCTCAGTGTGCTGGGTGCTCAGTACTCAGGGTGCTCGGTGCTTAGTACTCAGGGTGCTGGGTGCTCAGTACTTCGGGTGCTGGGTGCTCAGTGCTCGGGGTGCTCGGTGCTCAGTGCTCAAGGTGCTGGGTGCTCAGTACTCAGGGTGCTCATTGCTCAGGGTGCTGGGTGCTCAGTACTCAGGGTGCTGGGGGCTCAGTGGTCAGGGTGCTCGGTGCTCAGTACGTTGGGTGCTCAGTACTCAGGTGCTGGGTGCTCAGTACTCAGGGTGCTGGGTTCTCAGTGCTCAGGGTGCTGGGTGCTCAGTGCTCAGGGTGCTGGGTGCTCGGTGCTCGGGGTGCTGGGTGCTCAGTGCTCGGGGTGCTCGGTGCTCAGTACTCAGGGTGCTCAGTGCTCAGTACTCAGGGTGCTGGGTGCTCAGTGCTCAGGGTGCTGGGTGCTCAGTACTCAGGGTGCTGGGTGCTCGGTGCTCAGTACGCTGGGTGCTCAGTACTCAGGGTGCTGGTTGCTCAGTACTCAGGGTGCTCGGTGCTCACTACTCAGGGTGCTGGGTGCTCAGTGCTCAGGGTGCTGGGTGCTCAGTACTCAGGGTGCTGGGTGCTCAGTACTCAGGGTGCTCAGTGCTCAGTACTTAGGGTGCTCAGTGCTCAGTGCTTAGGGTGCTGGGTGCTCAGTGCTCGGGGTGCTGGGTGCTCAGTGCTCGGGTTGCTGGGTGCTCAGTGCTCGGGGTGCTGGGTGCTCACTGCTCAGGGTGCTGGGTGCTCAGTGCTCAGAGTGCTGGGTGCTCAGTACTCAGGGTGCTCGGTGCTCAGTACTCAGAGTGCTCAGAGCTCAGTACTCAGCGTGCTGGGTGCTCAGTGCTCAGGGTGCTCGGTGCTCAGTACGCAGGGTGCTCAGTGCTCAGTACTCAGCGTGCTGGGTGCTCAGTGCTCAGGGTGCTGGGTGCTCAGTACTCAGGGTGCTGTGTGCTTAGTACTCAGGGTGCTCGGTCCTCAGTGCTCAGGGTGCTCGGTGCTCAGTACTCAGGGTGCTGGGTGCTCAGTGCTCAGTGTGCTCAGTGCTCAGTACTCAGGGTGCTCGGTGCTCAGTGCTCAGGGTGCTCAGTGCTCAGTACTCAGGGTGCTCAGTGCTCAGTGCTCAGGGTGCTGGGTGCTCAGTGCTCGGGGTGCTGGGTGCTCAGTGCTCGGGGAGCTCAGTACTCAGGGTGCTGTGGGTTCAGTGCTCAGGGTACTGGGTGCTCAGTACTCAGGGTGCTCGGTGCTTAGTACTCAGGGTGCTGGGTGCTCAGTACTCCGGGTGCTGGGTGCTCAGTGCTCGGGGTGCTCGGTGCTCAGTGCTCAGGGTGCTGGGTGCTCAGTACTCAGGGTGCTCATTGCTCCGGGTCCTGGGTGCTCAGTACTCAGGGTGCTGGGTGCTCAATACTCAGGGTGCTCAGTGCTCAGTACTCAGGGTGCTCAGTGCTCAGTACTCAGGGTTCTCAGTGCTCAGGGTGCTGGGTGCTCAGTGCGCGGGGTGCTGGGTGCTCAGTGCTCAGGGTGCTGGGTGCTCAGTGCTCAGGGTGCTGGGTGCTCAGTGCTCAGGGTGCTCGGTGCTCAGTGCTCAGGTTGCTGGGTGCTCAGTACTCAGGGTGCTGGGTGCTCAGTACTCAGGGTGCTCATTGCTCAGTACTCAGGGTGCTCAGTGCTCAGTACTCAGGGTGCTCAGTGCTCAGGGTGCTGGGTGCTCAGTACTCAGGGTGCTGGGTGCTCAGGGCTCAGGGTGCTCGGTGCTCAGAACATTGGGTGCTCAGTACTCAGGGTGCTGGGTGCTCAGTACTCAGGGTGCTGGGTGCTCAGTGCTCAGGGTGCTCAGTGCTCAGTACATTGGGTGCTCAGTACTCAGGGTGCTGGGTGCTCAGTGCTCAGGGTGCTGGGTGCTCAGTGCTCAGGGTGCTGGGTGCTCAGTACTCAGGGTGCTCAGTGCTCAGTACTCAAGGTGCTGGGTGCTCAGTGCTCGGGGTGCTGGGTGCTCAGTGCTCAGTACTCAGGGTGCTCGGTGCTCAGTGCTCGGGGTGCTGGGTACTCAGTGCTCAGTACACAGGGTGCTGAGTGCTCAGTGCTCGGGGTGCTGGGTGCTCAGTGCTCAGTACTCAGGGTGCTGGGTGCTCAGTGCTCGGGGTGCTGGATGCTCAGTACTTAGGGTGCTGGGTGCTCAGTGCTCAGGGTGCCTCGTGCTCAGTACCCTGGGTGCTGGGTGCTCAGTACTCAGGGAGCTCAGTGCTCGGGGTGCAGTGTGCTCAGTACTCAGGGTGCTGGGTGGTCAGTACTCAGGGTGCTCAGTACTCAGGGTGCTGGGTGCTCAGTGCTCAGGGTGCTGGGTGCTCAGTGCTCGGGGTGCTGGGTGCTCATTCTCGGGGTGCTGGGTGCTCAGTACTCAGGGTGCTGGTTGCTCAGTGCTCGGGGTGCTCGATGCTCAGTACACAGGGTGCTGGGTGCTCAGTGCTCGGGGTGCTGGGTGCTCAGTACTCAGGGTGCTGGGTGCTCAGGGCTCAGTACTCAGCGTGCTGGGTGCTCAGTGCTCAGAGTGTTGGGTGCTCAGTACTCAGGGTGCTGGGTGCTCAGTGCTCAGGGTGCTCAGTGCTCAGGGTGCTGGGTGCTCAGGGTGCTGGGTGCTCAGTGCTCGGGGTGCTGGGTGCTCAGTGCTCAGGGTGCTGGGTGCTCAGTGCTCAGTGCTCAGGGTGCTGGGTGCTCAGTGCTCAGTGCTCAGGGTGCTGGGTGTTCAGTACTCAGGGTGCTGGGTGCTCAGTACTCAGGGTGCTGGGTGCTCAGTGCTCAGGGTGCTGGGTGCTCAGTGCTCAGGGTGCTGGGTGCTCAGTACTCAGGGTGCTCGGTGCTCAGTACTCAGGGTGCTCGGTGCTCAGTGCTCAGGGTGCTGGGTGCTCAGTGCTCGGGGTGCTGGGTGTTCAGTACTCAGGGTGTTGGGTGCTCAGTACTCAGGGTGCTGGGTGCTCAGTGCTCAGGTTGCTGGGTGCTCAGTGCTCAGGGTGCTGGGTGCTCAGTACTCAGGGTGCTCCGTGCTCAGTACTCAGGGTTCTCGGTGCTCAGTGCTCAGGGTGCTGGGTGCACAGTGCTCAGGGTGCTGGTTGCTCAGTACTCGGGGTGCTGGGTGCTCAGTACTCAGCGTGCTGGGTGCTCAGTGCTCAGGGTGCTGGTTGCTCAGTGCTCGGGGTGCTGTGTGTTCAGTACTCGCGGTGCTGGGTGCTCACTGCTCAGGGTGCTGGTTCTCAGTGCTCGGGGTACTGGGTACTCAGTGGTCAGTACACAGGGTGCTGGGTGCTCAGTGCTCGGGGTGCTGGGTGCTCAGTGCTCAGTACTCAGGGTGCTGAGTGCTCAGAGCTCGGGGTGCTGGGTGCTCAGTACTCAGGGTACTCGGTGCTCAGTACTCAGGGTGCTGGGTGATCAGTGCTCAGGGTGCTGGGTGCTCAGTACTCAGTGTGCTGGGTGCTCAGTACTCAGGGTGCTGGGTGCTCAGTACTCAGGGTGCTCGGTGCTCAGTACTCAGGGTGCTGGGTCCTCAGTGCTCAGGGGGCTGAGTGCTCAGTACTCAGGGTGCTGGGTGCTCAGTACTCGGGGTGCTGGGTGCTCAGTACTCAGGGAGCTGGGTGCTCAGTACTCATTGTGCTGGGTGCTCAGTACTCGGGTGCTGGGTGCTCAGTGCTCAGGGTGCTGGGTGCTCAGTGCTCGGGGTGCTGGGTGCTCAGTGCTCAGTACTCAGGGTGCAGAGTGCTCAGTGCTCGGGGTGCTGGGTGCTCAGTGCTCAGTACTCAGGGTGCTTGGTGCTCAGTGCTCGGGGTGCTGGGTGCTCAGTGCTCAGGGTGCTGGGTGCTCAGTGCTCAGGGTGCTGGGTGCTCAGTGCTCGGGGTGCTGGGTGCTCAGTGCTCAGGGTGCTGGGTGCTCAGTGCTCAGGGTGCTGGGTGCTCAGTGCTCAGGGTGCTGGGTGCTCAGTACTCAGGGTGCTCGGTGCTCAGTAATCAGGGTGCTGGGTGCTCAGTGCTCGGGGTGCTGGGTGCTCAGTACTCAGGGTGCTGGGTGCTCAGTGCTCGGGGTGCTGGGTGCTCAGTGCTCGGGGTGCTCGGTGCTCAGTGCTCGGGGTGCTGGGTGCTCAGTACTCAGGGTGCTGGGTGCTCAGTACTCGGTGTGCTGGGTGCTCAGTACTCAGGGTGCTCGGTGCTCAGTGCTCGGGGTGCTGGGTGCTCAGTGCTCAGTACACAGGGTGCTGAGTGCTCAGTGCTCAGGGTGCTGGGTGCTCAATGCTCAGTACTCAGGGTGCTCGGTGCTCAGTGCTCGGGGTGCTGGGTACTCAGTGCTCAGTACACAGGGTGCTGAGTGCTCAGTGCTCCGGGTGCTGGGTGCTCAGTACTCAGGGTGCTGGGTGCTCAGTACTCAGGGTGCTGGGTGCTCAGTGCTCGGGGTGCTGGATGCTCAGTACTTACTGTGCTGGGTGCTCAGTGCTCAGGGTGCCTCGTGCTCAGTACTCAGGGTGCTGGGTGCTCAGTGCTCAGGGTGCTGGGTGCTCAGTACTCAGGGTGCTGGGTGCTCAGTGCTCGGGGTGCTGGATGCTCAGTACTTAGGGTGCTGGGTGCTCAGTGCTCAGGGTGCCTCGTGCTCAGTACTCAGGGTGCTGGGTGCTCAGTGCTCAGGGTGCTGGGTGCTCAGTACTCAGGGTGCTGGGTCCTCAGTGCTCAGGGTGCTGGGTGCTCAGTGCTCGGGGTGCTCAGTACTCAGGGTTCTGTGTGTTCAGTGCTCAGGGTACTGGGTGCTCAGTACTCAGGGTGCTGGGTGCTCAGTACTCATAGTGCTCAGTGCTCAGTACTCGGGGTGCTGGGTGCTCAGTACTCAGGGTGCTCAGTGCTCAGTACTCGGGGTGCTGGGTGCTCAGTTCTCGGGGTGCTGGGTGCTCAGTGCTCAGGGTGCTGGGTGCTCAGTTCTCGGGGTGCTGGGTGCTCAGTGCTCGGGGTGCTCGGTGCTCAGTACTCGGGGTGCTGGGTGCTCAGTGCTCAGGGTGCTGGGTGCTCAGTGCTCAGGGTGCTGGGTGCTCAGTGCTCGGGGTGCTCGGTGCTCAGTACTCAGGGTGCTGGGTGCTCAGTACTCAGGGTGCTGGGTGCTCAGTGCTCAGGGTGCTGGGTGCTCAGTACTCAGGGTGCTGGGTGCTCTGTACTCAGGGTGCTAAGAGCTCAGGGTGCTCAGTGCTCAGGGTGCTGAATGCTCAGTGCTCAGTGCACAGGGTGATGGGTGCTCAGTCCTCGGGGTGCTGGGTGCTCAGTTCTCTGGGTGCTCAGTGCTCAGTACTCAGGGTGCTGTGTGCTCAGTACTCAGGGTGCTGGGTGCTCAGTACTCAGGGAGCTCAGTGCTCGGGGTGCAGTGTGCTCAGTACTCAGGGTGCTGGGTGGTCAGTACTCAGGGTGCTCAGTACTCAGGGTGCTGGGTGCTCAGTGCTCAGGGTGCTGGGTGCTCAGTGCTCGGGGTGCTGGGTGCTCATTCTCGGGGTGCTGGGTGCTCAGTACTCAGGGTGCTGGTTGCTCAGTGCTCAGGGTGCTCGATGCTCAGTACACAGGGTGCTTGGTGCTCAGTGCTCGGGGTGCTGGGTGCTCAGTACTCAGGGTGCTGGGTGCTCAGGGATCAGTAGTCAGCGTGCTGGGTGCTCAGTGCTCAGAGTGTTGGGTGCTCAGTACTCAGGGTGCTGGGTGCTCAGTGCTCAGTGCTCAGGGTGCTCAGTGCTCAGGGTGCTGGGTGCTCAGGGTGCTGGGTGCTCAGTGCTCGGGGTGCTGGGTGCTCAGTGCTCAGGGTGCTGGGTGCTCAGTGCTCGGGGTGCTCAGTGCTCAGTACTCAGGGTGCTGGGTGCTCAGTGCTCGGGGTGCTCGGTGCTCAGTACGTTGGGTGCTCACTACTCAGGGTGCTGGGTGCTCATTGCTCAGGGTGCTGGGTGCTCAGTGCTCAGGGTGCTGGGTGCTCAGTGCTCAGGGTGCTGGGTGCTCAGTACTCAGGGTGCTGGGTGTGCAGTGCTCGGGGTGCTGGGTGCTCAGTGCTCAGGGTGCTGGGTGCTCAGTGCTCAGCGTGCTGGGTGCTCAGTACTCATGGTGCGGGGTGCTCAGTACCCAGGGTGCTGGGTGATCAGTACTCGGGTGCTGGGTGCTCAGTGCTCAGGGTGCTGGGTGCTCAGTGCTCGGGGTGCTGGGTGCTCAGTGCTCAGTACTAAGGGTGCTGGGAGCTCCGTGCTCGGGGTGCTGGGTGCTCAGTGCTCAGTACTCAGGGTGCTGGTTGCTCAGTGCTCAGGGTTCTGTTTGCTCAGTGCTCAGGGTGCTGGGTGCTCCGTGCTCAGTGTGCTGGGTGCTCAGTACTCAGGGTGCTCGGTGCTTAGTACTCAGGGTGCTGGGTGCTCAGTACTTCGGGTGCTGGGTGCTCAGTGCTCGGGGTGCTCGGTGCTCAGTGCTCAAGGTGCTGGGTGCCCAGTACTCAGGGTGCTCATTGCTCAGGGTGCTGGGTGCTCAGTACTCAGGGTGCTGGGGGCTCAGTGGTCAGGGTGCTCGGTGCTCAGTACGTTGGGTGCTCAGTACTCAGGTGCTGGGTGCTCAGTACTCAGGGTGCTGGGTTCTCAGTGCTCAGGGTGCTGGGTGCTCAGTGCTCAGGGTGCTGGGTGCTCGGTGCTCGGGGTGCTGGGTGCTCAGTGCTCGGGGTGCTCGGTGCTCAGTACTCAGGGTGCTCAGTGCTCAGTACTCAGGGTGCTGGGTGCTCAGTGCTCAGGGTGCTGGGTGCTCAGTACTCAGGGTGCTGGGTGCTCGGTGCTCAGTACGCTGGGTGCTCAGTACTCAGGGTGCTGGGTGCTCAGTACTCAGGGTGCTCGGTGCTCACTACTCAGGGTGCTGGGTGCTCAGTGCTCGGGGTGCTGGGTGCTCAGTACTCAGGGTGCTGGGTGCTCAGTACTCAGGGTGCTCAGTGCTCAGTACTTAGGGTGCTCAGTGCTCAGTGCTCAGGGTGCTGGGTGCTCAGTGCTCGGGGTGCTGGGTGCTCAGTGCTCGGGTTGCTGGGTGCTCAGTGCTCGGGGTGCTGGGTGCTCAGTGCTCAGGGTGCTGGGTGCTCAGTGCTCAGAGTGCTGGGTGCTCAGTACTCAGGGTGCTCGGTGCTCAGTACTCAGAGTGCTCAGAGCTCAGTACTCAGCGTGCTGGGTGCTCAGTGCTCAGGGTGCTCGGTGCTCAGTACGCAGGGTGCTCAGTGCTCAGTACTCAGCGTGCTGGGTGCTCAGTGCTCAGGGTGCTGGGTGCTCAGTACTCAGGGTGCTGTGTGCTTAGTACTCAGGGTGCTCGGTCCTCAGTGCTCAGGGTGCTCGGTGCTCAGTACTCAGGGTGCTGGGTGCTCAGTGCTCAGGGTGCTCAGTGCTCAGTACTCAGGGTGCTCGGTGCTCAGTGCTCAGGGTGCTCAGTGCTCAGTACTCAGGGTGCTCAGTGCTCAGTGCTCAGGGTGCTGGGTGCTCAGTGCTCGGGGTGCTGGGTGCTCAGTGCTCAGGGTGCTGGGTGCTCAGAACTCAGGGTGCTCAGTGCTCAGGGTGCTGGGTGCTCAGTGCTCAGTACACAGGGTGCTGAGTGCTCAGTTCTCTAGGTGCTGGGTGCTCAGTGCTCAGTACTCAGGGTGCTGGCTGTTCAGTGCTCAGGGTGCTGGATGCTCAGTACTCAGGGTGCTGGGTGCTCAGTGCTCAGGGTGCTGGGTGCTCAGTACTCAGGGTGCTGGGTGCTCAGTGCTCAGGGTGCTGGGTGCTCAGTACTCAGGGTGCTGGGTCCTCAGTGCTCAGGGTGCTGGGTGCTCAGTGCTCGGGGAGCTCAGTACTCAGGGTGCTGTGTGTTCAGTGCTCAGGGTACTGAGTGCTCAGTACTCAGGGTGCTCGGTGCTTAGTACTCAGGGTGCTGGGTGCTCAGTACTCCGGGTGCTCATTGCTCCGGGTCCTGGGTGCTCAGTACTCAGGGTGCTGGGTGCTCAATACACAGGGTGCTCAGTGCTCAGTACTCAGGGTGCTCAGTGCTCAGTACTCAGGGTTCTCAGTGCTCAGGGTGCTGGGTGCTCAGTGCTCGGGGTGCTGGGTGCTCAGTGCTCAGGGTGCTGGGTGCTCAGTGCTCAGGGTGCTGGGTGCTCAGTGCTCAGGGTGCTGGGTGCTCAGTACTCAGGGTGCTGGGTGCTCAGTACTCAGGGTGCTCATTGCTCAGTACTCAGGGTGCTCAGTGCTCAGTACTCAGGGTGCTCAGTGCTCAGGGTGCTGGGTGCTCAGTACTCAGGGTGCTGGGTGCTCAGTGCTCAGGGTGCTCGGTGCTCAGTACATTGGGTGCTCAGTACTCAGGCCGCTGGGTGCTCAGTACTCAGGGTGCTGGGTGCTCAATACACAGGGTGCTCAGTGCTCAGTACTCAGGGTGCTCAGTGCTCAGTACTCAGGGTTCTCAGTGCTCAGGGTGCTGGGTGCTCAGTGCTCGGGGTGCTGGGTGCTCAGTGCTCAGGGTGCTGGGTGCTCAGTGCTCAGGGTGCTCGGTGCTCAGTGCTCAGGTTGCTGGGTGCTCAGTACTCAGGGTGCTGGGTGCTCAGTACTCAGGGTGCTCATTGCTCAGTACTCAGGGTGCTCAGTGCTCAGTACTCAGGGTGCTCAGTTCTCAGGGTGCTGGGTGCTCATTACTCAGGGTGCTGGGTGCTCAGTGCTCAGGGTGCTCGGTGCTCAGTACATTGGGTGCTCAGTACTCAGGCCGCTGGGTGCTCAGTACTCAGGGTGCTGGGTGCTCAGTGCTCAGGGTGCTCAGTGCTCAGTACATTGGGTGCTCAGTACTCAGGGTGCTGGGTGCTCAGTGCTCAGGGTGCTGGGTGCTCAGTGCTCAGGGTGCTGGGTGCTCAGTGCTCAGGGTGCTGGGTGCTCAGTGCTCAGGGTGCTGGGTGCTCATTACTCAGGGTGCTCGGTGCTCAGTACTCAAGGTGCTGGGTGCTCAGTGCTCAGGGTGCTGGGTGCTCAGTACTCAGGGTCCTGGGTGCTCAGTGCTCGGGGTGCTGGGTGCTCAGTGCTCGGGGTGCTCGGTGCTCAGTGCTCGGGGTGCTGGGTGCTCAGTACTCAGGGTGCTGGGTGCTCAGTACTCGGTGTGCTGGGTGCTCAGTACTCAGGGTGCTCGGTGCTCAGTGCTCAGGGTGCTCGGTGCTCAGAACATTGGGTGCTCAGTACTCAGGGTGCTGGGTGCTCAGTACTCAGGGTGCTGGGTGCTCAGTGCTCAGGGTGCTCAGTGCTCAGTACATTGGGTGCTCAGTACTCAGGGTGCTGGGTGCTCAGTGCTCAGGGTGCTGGGTGCTCAGTGCTCAGGGTGCTGGGTGCTCAGTACTCAGGGTGCTCAGTGCTCAGTACTCAAGGTGCTGGGTGCTCAGTGCTCGGGGTGCTGGGTGCTCAGTGCTCAGTACTCAGGGTGCTCGGTGCTCAGTGCTCGGGGTGCTGGGTACTCAGTGCTCAGTACACAGGGTGCTGAGTGCTCAGTGCTCGGGGTGCTGGGTGCTCAGTGCTCAGTACTCAGGGTGCTGGGTGCTCAGTGCTCGGGGTGCTGGATGCTCAGTACTTAGGGTGCTGGGTGCTCAGTGCTCAGGGTGCCTCGTGCTCAGTACCCTGGGTGCTGGGTGCTCAGTACTCAGGGAGCTCAGTGCTCGGGGTGCAGTGTGCTCAGTACTCAGGGTGCTGGGTGGTCAGTACTCAGGGTGCTCAGTACTCAGGGTGCTGGGTGCTCAGTGCTCAGGGTGCTGGGTGCTCAGTGCTCGGGGTGCTGGGTGCTCATTCTCGGGGTGCTGGGTGCTCAGTACTCAGGGTGCTGGTTGCTCAGTGCTCGGGGTGCTCGATGCTCAGTACACAGGGTGCTGGGTGCTCAGTGCTCGGGGTGCTGGGTGCTCAGTACTCAGGGTGCTGGGTGCTCAGGGCTCAGTACTCAGCGTGCTGGGTGCTCAGTGCTCAGATTGTTGGGTGCTCAGTACTCAGGGTGCTGGGTGCTCAGTGCTCAGGGTGCTCAGTGCTCAGGGTGCTGGGTGCTCAGGGTGCTGGGTGCTCAGTGCTCGGGGTGCTGGGTGCTCAGTGCTCAGGGTGCTGGGTGCTCAGTGCTCAGTGCTCAGGGTGCTGGGTGCTCAGTGCTCAGTGCTCAGGGTGCTGGGTGTTCAGTATTCAGGGTGCTGGGTGCTCAGTACTCAGGGTGCTGGGTGCTCAGTGCTCAGGGTGCTGGGTGCTCAGTGCTCAGGGTGCTGGGTGCTCAGTACTCAGGGTGCTCGGTGCTCAGTACTCAGGGTGCTCGGTGCTCAGTGCTCAGGGTGCTGGGTGCTCAGTGCTCGGGGTGCTGGGTGTTCAGTACTCAGGGTGTTGGGTGCTCAGTACTCAGGGTGCTGGGTGCTCAGTGCTCAGGTTGCTGGGTGCTCAGTGCTCAGGGTGCTGGGTGCTCAGTACTCAGGGTGCTCCGTGCTCAGTACTCAGGGTTCTCGGTGCTCAGTGCTCAGGGTGCTGGGTGCACAGTGCTCAGGGTGCTGGTTGCTCAGTACTCGGGGTGCTGGGTGCTCAGTACTCAGCGTGCTGGGTGCTCAGTGCTCAGGGTGCTGGTTGCTCAGTGCTCGGGGTGCTGTGTGTTCAGTACTCGCGGTGCTGGGTGCTCACTGCTCAGGGTGCTGGTTCTCAGTGCTCGGGGTACTGGGTACTCAGTGCTCAGTACACAGGGTGCTGGGTGCTCAGTGCTCGGGGTGCTGGGTGCTCAGTGCTCAGTACTCAGGGTGCTGAGTGCTCAGAGCTCGGGGTGCTGGGTGCTCAGTACTCAGGGTACTCGGTGCTCAGTACTCAGGGTGCTGGGTGATCAGTGCTCAGGGTGCTGGGTGCTCAGTACTCAGTGTGCTGGGTGCTCAGTACTCAGGGTGCTGGGTGCTCAGTACTCAGGGTGCTCGGTGCTCAGTACTCAGGGTGCTGGGTCCTCAGTGCTCAGGGTGCTGAGTGCTCAGTACTCAGGGTGCTGGGTGCTCAGTACTCGGGGTGCTGGGTGCTCAGTACTCAGGGAGCTGGGTGCTCAGTACTCATTGTGCTGGGTGCTCAGTACTCGGGTGCTGGGTGCTCAGTGCTCAGGGTGCTGGGTGCTCAGTGCTCGGGGTGCTGGGTGCTCAGTGCTCAGTACTCAGGGTGCAGAGTGCTCAGTGCTCGGGGTGCTGGGTGCTCAGTGCTCAGTACTCAGGGTGCTTGGTGCTCAGTGCTCGGGGTGCTGGGTGCTCAGTGCTCAGGGTGCTGGGTGCTCAGTGCTCAGGGTGCTGGGTGCTCAGTACTCAGGGTGCTCGGTGCTTAGTACTCAGGGTGCTGGGTGCTCAGTACTCCGGGTGCTGGGTGCCCAGTGCACGGCGTGCTCGGTGCTCAGTGCTCAAGGTGCTGGGTGCTCAGTACTCAGGGTGATCATTGCTCAGAGTGCTGGGTGCTCAGTACTCAGGGTGCTGGGTGCTCAGTACTCAGGGTGCTCAGTGCTCAGTACTCAGGGTGCTCAGTGCTCAGTACTAAGGGTGCTCAGTGCTCAGGGTGCTGGGTGATCAGTGCTCGGGGTGCTCGGTGCCCAGTACTGAGGGTGCAGGGTGCTCAGTGCTCAGGGTGCTGGGTGCTCAGTGCTCAGGGTGCTGGGTGCTCAGTGCTCAGGGTGCTGGGTGCTCAGTACTCAGGGTGCTCGGTGCTCGGTGTGCTGGGTGCTCAGTGCTCGGGGTGCTCGGTGCTCAGTACTCGGGGTGCTCAGTGCTCAGTACTCAGGGTGCTGGGTGCTCAGTGCTCAGGGTGCTGGGTGCTCAGTACTCAGGGTGCTGCGTGCTCGGTGCTCAGTATGCTGGGTGCTCAGTACTCAGGGTGCTGGGTGCTCAGTACTCAGGGTCCTGCGTGCTCAGTACTCAGGGTGCTCGGTGCTCAGGACTCAGGGTGCTGGGTGCTCAGTGCTCAGGGTGCTGGGTGCTCAGTACTCAGGGTGCTGGGTGCTCAGTGCTCGGGCTGCTCGGTGCTCAGTACTCGGGGTGCTCAGTGCCCAGTGCTCAGGGTGCTGGGTGCTCAGTGCTCAGAGTGCTGGGTGCTCAGTACTCAGGGTGCTCGGTGCTCAGTACTCAGGGTGCTGGGTGCTCAGTGCTCAGGGTGCTCAGTGCTCAGTACTCAGCGTGCTGGGTGATCAGTGGTCAGGGTGCTCGGTGCTCAGTACTCAGGGTGCTCAGTGCTCAGGGTGCTGGGTGCTCAGTACTCAGGGTGCAGGGTGCTCAGTGCTCAGTACTCAGGGTGCTCAGTGCTCAGGGTGCTGGGTGCTCAGTGCTCGGGGTGCTGGGTACTCAGTGCTCAGTACACAGGGTTCTGGGTGCTCAGTGCTCGGGGTGCTGGGTGCTCAGTGCTCAGTACTCAGGGAGCTGGGTGCTCAGTGCTCAGGGTGCTGGATGCTCAGTACTCAGTGTGCTGGGTGCTCAGTGCTCAGGGTGCTGGTTGCTCAGTACTCAGGGTGCTGGGTGCTCATTGCTCAGGGTGCTGGGTGCTCAGTACTCAGGGTGCTCATTGCTCAGGGTGCTGGGTGCTCAGTACTCAGGGTGCTGGGTGCTCAGTACTAAGGGTGCTGGGTGCTCAGTACTCAGGGTGCTCAGTGCTCAGTACTCGGGTGCTCAGGGCTCAGGGTGCTGGGTGCTCACTGCTCGGGGTGCTGGGTGCTCAGTGCTCAGGGTGCTGGGTGCTCAGTTCTCAGGGTGCTCAGTGCTCAGTTCTCAGGGTGCTGGGTGCTCAGTACTCAGGGTGCTGGGTGCTCAGTACTCAGGGTGCTCAGTGCTCAGTACTCAGGGTGCTCAGTGCTCAGTACTCAGGGTGCTCAGTGCTCAGGGTGCTGGGAGCTCAGTGCTCGGGGTGCTGGGTGCTCAGTCCTCAGGTTGCTGGGTGCTCAGTGATGAGGGTGCTCGATGCTCTGTGATCAGGGTGCTGGGTGCTCAGTACTCAGGGTGCTGGGTGCTCAGTGCTCGGGGTGCTGGGTGCTCAGTACTCAGGGTGCTGGGTATTCAGTGCTCAGGGTGCTGGATGCTCCGTGCTCAGGGTGCTCGGTGCTTAGTACTCAGGGTGCTCGGTGCTCGGGGTGCTGGGTGCTCAGTGCTCGGGGTGCTGGGTGCTCAGTGCTCGGGGTGCTGGATGCTCAGTGCTCGGGGTGCTGGGTGATCAGTACTCGGGTGCTGGGTGCTTAGTGCTCAGGGTGCTGGGTGCTCAGTGCTCGGGGTGCTGGGTGCTCAGTGCTCAGTACTCAGGGTGCTGAGTGCTCAGTGCTCGGGGTGCTTGGTGCTCAGTGCTCAGTACTCAGGGTGCTTGGTGCTCAGTGCTCGGGGTGCTGGGTGCTCAGTGCTCAGGGTGCTGGGTGCTCAGTGCTCGCGGTGCTGGGTGCTCAGTGCTCGGGGTGCTGGGTGCTCAGTACTCAGGGTGCTGGGTGCTCAATACTCAGGGTGCTGGGTGCTCAGTGCTCGGGGTGCTGGGTGCTCAGTGCTCGGGGTGCTGGGTGCTCAGTGCTCGGGGTGCTTGGTGCTCAGTACTCAGGGTGCTGGGTGCTCAGTGCTCGGGGTGCTCAGTACTCAGGTTGCTGTGTGATCAGTGCTCAGGGTGCTGGGTGCTCAGTACTCAGGGTGCTCGGTGCTTAGTACTCAGGGTGCTGGGTGCTCAGTACTCCGGATGCTGGGTGCCCAGTGCACGGCGTGCTCGGTGCTCAGTGCTCAAGGTGCTGGGTGCTCAGTACTCAGGGTGATCATTGCTCAGAGTGCTGGGTGCTCAGTACTCAGGGTGCTGGGTGCTCAGTACTCAGGGTGCTCAGTGCTCAGTACTCAGGGTGCTCAGTGCTCAGTACTAAGATTGCTCAGTGCTCAGGGTGCTGGGTGATCAGTGCTCGGGGTGCTCGGTGCCCAGTACTCAGGGTGCAGGGTGCTCAGTGCTCAGGGTGCTGGGTGCTCAGTGCTCAGGGTGCTGGGTGCTCAGTGCTCAGGGTGCTGGGTGCTCAGTACTCAGGGTGCTCGGTGCTCGGTGTGCTGGGTGCTCAGTGCTCGGGGTGCTCGGTGCTCAGTACTCGGGGTGCTCAGTGCTCAGTACTCAGGGTGCTGGGTGCTCAGTGCTCAGGGTGCTGGGTGCTCAGTACTCAGGGTGCTGCGTGCTCGGTGCTCAGTATGCTGGGTGCTCAGTACTCAGGGTGCTGGGTGCTCAGTATTCAGGGTCCTGCGTGCTCAGTACTCAGGGTGCTCGGTGCTCAGGACTCAGGGTGCTGGGTGCTCAGTGCTCAGGGTGCTGGGTGCTCAGTACTCAGGGTGCTGGGTGCTCAGTGCTCGGGGTGCTCGGTGCTCAGTACTCGGCGTGCTCATTGCTCAGTGGTCAGGGTGCTGGGTGCTCAGTGATCAGAGTGCTGGGTGCTCAGTACTCAGGGTGCTCAGTGCTCAGTACTCAGCGTGCTGGGTGCTCAGTGGTCAGGGTGCTCGGTGCTCAGTACTCAGGGTGCTCAGTGCTCAGGGTGCTGGGTGCTCAGTACTCAGGGTGCAGGGTGCTCAGTGCTCAGTACTCAGGGTGCTCAGTGCTCAGGGTGCTGGATGCTCAGTGCTCGGGGTGCTGGGTACTCAGTGCTCAGTACACAGGGTGCTGGGTGCTCAGTGCTCGGGGTGCTGGGTGCTCAGTGCTCAGTACTCAGGGAGCTGGGTGCTCAGTGCTCAGGGTGCTGGATGCACAGTACTCAGGGTGCTGGGTGCTCAGTGCTCAGGGTGCTGGTTGCTCAGTACTCAGGGTGCTGGGTGCTCATTGCTCAGGGTGCTGGGTGCTCAGTACTCAGGGTGCTCATTGCTCAGGGTGCTGGGTGCTCAGTACTCAGGGTGCTGGGTGCTCAGTACTCAGGGTGCTGGGTGCTCAGTACTCAGGGTGCTCAGTGCTCAGTACTCAGGGTGCTCAGGGCTCAGGGTGCTGGGTGCTCAGTACTCAGGGTGCTGGGTGCTCAGTACTCAGGGTGCTCAGTGCTCAGTACTCAGGGTGCTCAGGGCTCAGGTTGCTGGGTGCTCAGTGCTCGGGGTGCTGGGTGCTCAGTACTCAGGGTGCTGGGTGCTCAGGGCTCAGTACTCAGCGTGCTGGGTGCTCAGTGCTCAGAGTGTTGGGTGCTCAGTACTCAGGGTGCTGGGTGCTCAGTGCTCAGTGCTCAGGGTGCTCAGTGCTCAGGGTGCTGGGTGCTCAGGGTGCTGGGTGCTCAGTGCTCGGGGTGCTGGGTGCTCAGTGCTCAGGGTGCTGGGTGCTCAGTGCTTAGTGCTCAGGGTGCTGGGTGCTCAGTGCTCAGTGCTCAGGGTGCTGGGTGTTCAGTACTCACGGTGCTGGCTGCTCAGTACTCAGGGTGCTCGTTGCTCAGTGCTCAGGATGCTGGGTGCTCAGTGCGCGGGGTGCTGGGTGTTCAGTACTCAGGGTGCTGGGTGCTCAGTACTCAGGGTGCTGGGTGCTCAGTGCTCAGGGTGCTGAGTGCTCAGTACTCAGGGTGCTGGGTGCTCAGTGCTCTGGGTGCTGGGTGCTCAGTACTCAGGGTGCTGGGTGCTTAGTTCTGAGGGTGCTGGGTGCTCAGTGCTCGGGGTGCTGGGTGCTCAGTGCTCGGGGTGCTCGGTGCTCAGTGCTCGGGGTGCTTGGTGCTCAGTAATCAGGGTGCTGGGTGCTCAGTACTCGTTGTGCTGGGTGCTCAGTGCTCAGGGTGCTGGGTGCTCAGTGCTCAGGGTGCTCAGTGCTCAGTACTCAGGGTGCTCGGTGCTCAGTGCTCAGGGTGCTCAGTGCTCAGTACTCAGGGTGCTCAGTGCTCAGTGCTCAGGGTGCTGGGTGCTCAGTGCTCGGGGTGCTGGGTGCACAGTGCTCAGGGTGCTGGGTGCTCAGTACTCAGGGTGCCCAGTGCTCATGGTGCTGGGTGCTCAGTGCTCAGTACACAGGGTGCTGACTGCTCAGTGCTCTGGGTGCTGGGTGCTCAGTGCTCAGTACTCAGGGTGCTGGCTGCTCAGTGCTCAGGGTGCTGGGTGCTCAGTACTCAGGGTGCTTGGTGCTCAGTGCTCAGGGTGCTGGGTGCTCAGTACTCAGGGTGCTGGCTGCTCAGTACTCAGGGTGCTCGGTGCTCAGTACTCAGGGTGCTGGGTGCTCGGTGCTCAGTACGCTGGGTGCTCAGTACTCAGGGTGCTGGCTGCTCAGTACTCAGGGTGCTGGGTGCTCGGTGCTCAGTACGCTGGGTGCTCAGTACTCAGGGTGTTGGGTGCTCAGTACTCAGGGTGCTGGGTGCTCAGTGCTCAGGGTGCTGGGTGCTCAGTACTCAGGGTGCTGGGTGCTCAGTGCTCGGGGTGCTGGGTGCTCAGTGCTCAGTACTCAGTGTGCTGGGTGCTCAGTACTCAGGGTGCTGGGTGCTCAGTACTCAGGGTGCTCATTGCTCAGTACTCTGGGTGCTCAGTGCTCAGTACTCAGGGTGCTCAGTGCTCAGGGTGCTGGGTGCTCAGTACTCAGGGTGCTGGGTGCTCAGTGCTCAGGGTGCTCGGTGCTCAGTACATTGGGTGCTCAGTACTCAGGGTGCTGGGTGCTCAGTACTCAGGGTGCTGGGTGCTCAGTGCTCAGGGTTCTCAGTGCTCAGTACATTGGGTGCTCAGTACTCAGGGTGCTGGGTGCTCAGTGCTCAGGGTGCTGGGTGCTCAGTGCTCAGGGTGCTGGGTGCTCAGTGCTCAGGGTGCTGGGTGCTCAGTACTCAGGGTGCTCGGTGCTCAGTACTCAGGGTGCTGGGTGCTCAGTGCTCGGGGTGCTGGGTCCTCAGTACTCAGGGTGCTGGGTGCTCAGTGCTCGGGGTGCTGGGTGCTCAGTGCTCGGGGTGCTCGGTGCTCAGTGCTCGGGGTGCTGGGTGCTCAGTACTCAGGGTGCTGGGTGCTCAGGGTGCTGGGTGCTCAGTGCTCGGGGTGCTGGGTACTCAGTGCTCAGTACACAGGGTGCTGGGTGCTCAGTGCTCGGGGTGCTGGGTGCTCAGTGCTCAGTACTCAGGGAGCTGGGTGCTCAGTGCTCAGGGTGCTGGGTGCTCAGTGCTCAGGGTGCTGGGTGCTCAGTACTCAGGGTGCTCGGTGCTCAGTACTCAGGGTGCTGGGTGCTCAGTGCTCGGGGTGCTGGGTCCTCAGTACTCAGGGTGCTGGGTGCTCAGTGCTCGGGGTGCTGGGTGCTCAGTGCTAGGGGTGCACGGTGCTCAGTGCTCGGGGTGCTGGGTGCTCAGTACTCAGGGTGCTCAGTGCTCAGGGTGCTGGGTGCTCAGTGCTCGGGGTGCTGGGTACTCAGTGCTCAGTACACAGTGTGCTGGGTGCTCAGTGTTCGGGGTGCTGGGTGCTCAGTGCTCAGTACACAGGGAGCTGGGTGCTCAGTGCTCAGGGTGCTGGATGCTCAGTACTCAGGGTGCTGGGTGCTCAGTGCTCAGGGTGCTGGTTGCTCAGTACTCAGAGTGCTGGGTGCTCATTGCTCAGGGTGCTGGGTGCTCAGTACTCAGGGTGCTCATTGCTCAGGGTGCTGGGTGCTCAGTACTCAGGGTGCTGGGTGCTCAGTACTCAGGGTGCTGGGTGCTCAGTGCTCAGGGTGCTGGATGCTCAGTGCTCAGGGTGCTCGGTGCTTAGTACTCAGGGTGCTCGGTGCTCGGGGTGCTGGGTGCTCAGTGCTCGGGGTGCTGGGTGCTCAGTGCTCGGGGTGCTGTATGTTCAGTGCTCGGGGTGCTGGGTGCTCAGTGCTCGGGGTGCTGGGTGCTCAGTGCTCGGGGTGCTGGGTGCTCAGTGCTCAGGGTGCTCAGTGCTCAGTGCTCAGTACTCAGGGTGCTCAGTGCTCAGTGCTCAGGGTGCTCAGTGCTCAGTACTCAGGGTGCTCAGTGCTCAGTGCTCTGGGTGCTGTGTGCTCAGTGCTCAGGGTGCTGGGTGCTCAGTGCTCAGGGTGCTGGGTGCTCAGTACTCAGGGTGCTGGTTGCTCAGTGCTCGGGGTGCTCGATGCTCAGTACACAGGTTGCTGGGTGCTCAGTGCTCGGGGTGCTGGGTGCTCAGTACTCAGGGTGCTGGGTGCTCAGGGCTCAGAGTGTTGGGTGCTCAGTACTCAGGGTGCTGGGTGCTCAGTGCTCAGTGCTCAGGGTGCTCAGTGCTCAGGGTGCTGGGTGCTCAGGGTGCTGGGTGCTCAGTGCTCGGGGTGCTGGGTGCTCAGTGCTCAGGGTGCTGGGTGCTCAGTGCTTAGTGCTCAGGGTGCTGGGTGCTCAGTGCTCAGTGCTCAGGGTGCTGGGTGTTCAGTACTCACGGTGCTGGGTGCTCAGTACTCAGGGTGCTGGGTGCTCAGTGCTCAGGGTGCTGGGTCCTCAGTGCTCAGGGCGCTGGGTGCTCAGTACTCAGGGTGCTGGGTGCTCAGTACTCAGGGTGATCGTTGCTCAGTGCTCAGGATGCTGGGTGCTCAGTGCTCGGGGTGCTGGGTGCTCAGTACTCAGGGTGCTGGGTGCTTAGTACTCAGGGTGCTGGGTGCTCAGTGCTCGGGGTGCTGGGTGCTCAGTGCTCGGGGTGCTCGGTGCTCAGTGCTCCGGGTGCTTGGTGCTCAGTAATCAGGGTGCTGGGTGCTCAGTACTCAGGGTGCTCGGTACTCAGTACTCACGGTGCTCAGTGCTCAGTACTCAGCGTGCTGGGTGCTCAGTGCTCAGGGTGCTGGGTGCTCAGTACTCAGGGTGCTGGGTGCTCAGTGCTCAGGGTGCTCAGTGCTCAGTACTCAGGGTGCTCGGTGCTCAGTGCTCAGGGTGTTCAGTGCTCAGTACTCAGGGTGCTCAGTGCTCAGTGCTCAGGGTGCTGGGTGCTCAGGGCTCGGGGCGCTGGGTGCTCAGTGCTCAGGGTGCTGGGTGCTCAGTACTCAGGGTGCTCAGTGCTCAGGGTGCTGGGTGCTCAGTGCTCAGTACACAGGGTGCTGAGTGCTCAGTGCTCTGGGTGCTGGGTGCTCAGTGCTCAGTACTCAGGGTGCTGGCTGCTCAGTGCTCAGGGTGCTGGATGCTCAGTACTCAGGGTGCTGGGTGCTCAGTGCTCAGGGTGCTGGGTGCTCAGTGCTCGGGGAGCTCAGTACTCAGGGTGCTGTGTGTTCAGTGCTCAGGGTACTGGGTGCTCAGTACTCAGGGTGCTCTGTGCTTAATACTCAGGGTGCTGCGTGCCCAGTACTCCGGGTGCTGGGTGCTCAGTGCTCGGGGTGCTCGGTGCTCAGTGCTCAGGGTGCTGGGTGCTCAGTACTCAGGGTGCTCATTGCTCCGGGTCCTGGGTGCTCAGTACTCAGGGTGCTGGGTGCTCAATACTCAGGGTGCTCAGTGCTCAGTACTCAGGGTGCTCAGTGCTCAGTACTCAGGGTTCTCAGTGCTCAGGGTGCTGGGTGCTCAGTGCTCGGGGTGCTGGGTGCTCAGTGCTCAGGGTGCTGGGTGCTCAGTGCTCAGGGTGCTGGGTGCTCAGTGCTCAGGGTGCTGGGTGCTCAGTGCTCAGGTTGCTGGGTGCTCAGTACTCAGGGTGCTGGGTGCTCAGTACTCAGGGTGCTCAGTGCTCAGGGTGCTGGGTGCTCAGTACTCAGGGTGCTGGGTGCTCAGTGCTCAGGGTGCTCGGTGCTCAGTACATTGGGTGCTCAGTACTCAGGGTGCTGGGTGCTCAGTAATCAGGGTGCTGGGTGCTCAGTGCTCAGGGTGCTCAGTGCTCAGTACATTGGGTGCTCAGTACTCAGGGTGCTGGGTGCTCAGTGCTCAGGGTGCTGGGTGCTCAGTGCTCAGGGTGCTGTGTGCTCAGTGCTCAGGGTGCTGGGTGCTCAGTACTCAGGGTGCTTGGTGCTCAGTGCTCAGTACTCAGGGTGCTTGGTGCTCAGTGCTCGGGGTGCTGGGTGCTCGGTGCTCAGTACTCAGGGTGCTGGGTGATCAGTGCTCAGGGTGCTGGGTGCTCAGTACTCAGTGTGCTGGGTGCTCAGTACTCAGGGTGCTGGGTGCTCAGTACTCAGGGTGCTCGGTGCTCAGTACTCAGGGTGCTGGGTCCTCAGTGCTCAGGGTGCTGAGTGCTCAGTACTCAGGGTGCTGGGTGCTCAGTACTCGGGGTGCTGGGTGCTCAGTACTCAGGGAGATATGTGCTCAGTACTCATTGTGCTGGGTGCTCAGTACTCGGGTGCTGGGTGCTCAGTGCTCAGGGTGCTGGGTGCTCAGTGCTCGGGGTGCTGGGTGCTCAGTGCTGAATACTCAGGGTGCTGAGTGCTCAGTGCTCGGGGTGCTGGGTGCTCAGTGCTCAGTACTCAGGGTGCTTGGTGCTCAGTGCTCGGGGTGCTGGGTGCTCAATGCTCAGGGTGCTGGGTGCTCAGTGCTCAGGGTGCTGGGTGCTCAGTGCTCGGGGTGCTGGGTGCTCAGTACTCAGGGTGCTGGGTGCTCAGTGCTCGGGGTGCTGGGTGCTCAGTGCTCGGGGTGCTGGGTGCTCAGTGCTCAGGGTGCTGGGTGCTCAGTGCTCAGGGTGCTCGGTGCACAGTTCTCAGGGTGCTGGGTGCTCAGTACTCAGGGTGCTGGGTGCTCAGTACTCAGGGTGCTCAGTGCTCAGTACTCAGGGTGCTCAGTGCTCAGGGTGCTGGGAGCTCAGTGCTCGGGGTGCTGGGTGCTCAGTCCTCAGGTTGCTGGGTGCTCAGTGATCAGGGTGCTCGATGCTCAGTGATCAGGGTGCTGGGTGCTCAGTACTCATGGTGCTGGGTGCTCAGTGCTCAGGGTGCTGGGTTCTCAGTACTCAGGGTGCTGGGTGCTCAGTGCTCAGGGTGCTGGATGCTCAGTGCTCAGGGTGCTCGGTGCTTAGTACCCAGGGTGCTCGGTGCTTGGGGTGCTGGGTGCTCAGTGCTCGGGGTGCTGGGTGCTCAGTGCTCGGGGCGCTGGGTGCTCAGTGCTCGGGGTGCTGGGTGCTCAGTACTCGGGTGCTGGGTGCTCAGTGCTCAGGGTGATGGGTGCTCAGTGCTCGGGGTGCTGGGTGCTCAGTGCTCAGTACTCAGGGTGCTGAGTGCTCAGTGCTCGGGGTGCTTGGTGCTCAGTGCTCAGTACTCAGGGTGCTTGGTGCTCAGTGCTCGGGGTGCTGGGTGCTCAGTGCTCAGGGTGCTGGGTGCTCAGTGCTCGGGGTGCTGGGTGCTCAGTACTCAGGGTGCTGGGTGCTCAGTACTCAGGGTGCTGGGTGCTCAGTGCTCGGGGTGCTGGGTGCTCAGTGCTCGGGGTGCTGGGTGCTCAGTGCTCGGGGTGCTTGGTGCTCAGTACTCAGGGTGCTGGGTGCTCAGTGCTCGGGGTGCTCAGTACTCAGGGTGCTGTGTGTTCAGTGCTCAGGGTGCTGGGTGCTCAGTACTCAGGGTGCTCGGTGCTTAGTACTCAGGGTGCTGGGTGCTCAGTACTCCGGGTGCTGGGTGCCCAGTGCACGGCGTGCTCGGTGCTCAGTGCTCAAGGTGCTGGGTGCTCAGTACTCAGGGTGATCATTGCTCAGAGTGCTGGGTGCTCAGTACTCAGGGTGCTGGGTGCTCAGTACTCAGGGTGCTCAGTTCTCAGTACTCAGGGTGCTCAGTGCTCAGTACTAAGGGTGCTCAGTGCTCAGGGTGCTGGGTGATCAGTGCTCGGGGTGCTCTGTGCCCAGTACTCAGGGTGCAGGGTGCTCAGTGCTCAGGGTGCTGGGTGCTCAGTACTCAGGGTGCTGGGTGCTCAGTGCTCGGGGTTCTCGGTGCTCAGTACTCGGGGTGCTCATTGCTCAGTGGTCAGGGTGCTGGGTGCTCAGTGCTCAGAGTGCTGGGTGCTCAGTACTCAGGGTGCTCGATGCTCAGTACTCAGGGTGCTGGGTGCTCGGTGCTCAGGGTGCACAGTGCTCAGTACTCAGGGTGCTCGGTGCTCAGTACTCAGGGTGCTGGGTCCTCAGTGCTCAGGGTGCTGAGTGCTCAGTACTCAGGGTGCTGGGTGCTCAGTACTCGGGGTGCTGGGTGCTCAGTACTCAGGGAGATATGTGCTCAGTACTCATTGTGCTGGGTGCTCAGTACTCGGGTGCTGGGTGCTCAGTGCTCAGGGTGCTGGGTGCTCAGTGCTCGGGGTGCTGGGTGCTCAGTGCTGAATACTCAGGGTGCTGAGTGCTCAGTGCTCGGGGTGCTGGGTGCTCAGTGCTCAGTACTCAGGGTGCTTGGTGCTCAGTGCTCGGGGTGCTGGGTGCTCAATGCTCAGGGTGCTGGGTGCTCAGTGCTCAGGGTGCTGGGTGCTCAGTGCTCGGGGTGCTGGGTGCTCAGTACTCAGGGTGCTGGGTGCTCAGTGCTCGGGGTGCTGGGTGCTCAGTGCTCGGGGTGCTGGGTGCTCAGTGCTCAGGGTGCTGGGTGCTCAGTGCTCAGGGTGCTCGGTGCACAGTTCTCAGGGTGCTGGGTGCTCAGTACTCAGGGTGCTGGGTGCTCAGTACTCAGGGTGCTCAGTGCTCAGTACTCAGGGTGCTCAGTGCTCAGGGTGCTGGGAGCTCAGTGCTCGGGGTGCTGGGTGCTCAGTCCTCAGGTTGCTGGGTGCTCAGTGATCAGGGTGCTCGATGCTCAGTGATCAGGGTGCTGGGTGCTCAGTACTCATGGTGCTGGGTGCTCAGTGCTCAGGGTGCTGGGTTCTCAGTACTCAGGGTGCTGGGTGCTCAGTGCTCAGGGTGCTGGATGCTCAGTGCTCAGGGTGCTCGGTGCTTAGTACCCAGGGTGCTCGGTGCTTGGAGTGCTGGGTGCTCAGTGCTCGGGGTGCTGGGTGCTCAGTGCTCGGGGCGCTGGGTGCTCAGTGCTCGGGGTGCTGGGTGCTCAGTACTCGGGTGCTGGGTGCTCAGTGCTCAGGGTGATGGGTGCTCAGTGCTCGGGGTGCTGGGTGCTCAGTGCTCAGTACTCAGGGTGCTGAGTGCTCAGTGCTCGGGGTGCTTGGTGCTCAGTGCTCAGTACTCAGGGTGCTTGGTGCTCAGTGCTCGGGGTGCTGGGTGCTCAGTGCTCAGGGTGCTGGGTGCTCAGTGCTCAGGGTGCTGGGTGCTCAGTGCTCGGGGTGCTGGGTGCTCAGTACTCAGGGTGCTGGGTGCTCAGTACTCAGGGTGCTGGGTGCTCAGTGCTCGGGGTGCTGGGTGCTCAGTGCTCGGGGTGCTGGGTGCTCAGTGCTCGGGGTGCTTGGTGCTCAGTACTCAGGGTGCTGGGTGCTCAGTGCTCGGGGTGCTCAGTACTCAGGGTGCTGTGTGTTCAGTGCTCAGGGTGCTGGGTGCTCAGTACTCAGGGTGCTCGGTGCTTAGTACTCAGGGTGCTGGGTGCTCAGTACTCCGGGTGCTGGGTGCCCAGTGCACGGCGTGCTCGGTGCTCAGTGCTCAAGGTGCTGGGTGCTCAGTACTCAGGGTGATCATTGCTCAGAGTGCTGGGTGCTCAGTACTCAGGGTGCTGGGTGCTCAGTACTCAGGGTGCTCAGTTCTCAGTACTCAGGTTGCTCAGTGCTCAGTACTAAGGGTGCTCAGTGCTCAGGGTGCTGGGTGATCAGTGCTCGGGGTGCTCTGTGCCCAGTACTCAGGGTGCAGGGTGCTCAGTGCTCAGGGTGCTGGGTGCTCAGTACTCAGGGTGCTGGGTGCTCAGTGCTCGGGGTTCTCGGTGCTCAGTACTCGGGGTGCTCATTGCTCAGTGGTCAGGGTGCTGGGTGCTCAGTGCTCAGAGTGCTGGGTGCTCAGTACTCAGGGTGCTCGATGCTCAGTACTCAGGGTGCTGGGTGCTCGGTGCTCAGGTTGCACAGTGCTCAGTACTCAGCGTGCTGGGTGCTCAGTGGTCAGGGTGCTCGGTGCTCAGTACTCAGGGTGCTCAGTGCTCAGGGTGCTGGGTGCTCAGTACTCAGGGTGCAGGGTGCTCAGTGCTCAGTACTCAGGGTGCTCAGTGCTCAGGGTGCTGGGTGCTCAGTGCTCGCGGTGCTGGGTACTCAGTGCTCAGTACACAGGGTGCTGGGTGCTCAGTGCTCGGGGTGCTGGGTGCTCAGTGCTCAGTACTCAGGGAGCTGGGTGCTCAGTGCTCAGGGTGCTGGATGCTCAGTACTCAGGGTGCTGGGTGCTCAGTGCTCAGGGTGCTGGTTGCTCAGTACTCAGGGTGCTGGGTGCTCATTGCTCAGGGTGCTGGGTGCTCAGTACTCAGGGTGCTCATTGCTCAGGGTGCTGGGTGCTCAGTACTCAGGGTGCTGGGTGCTCAGTACTCAGGGTGCTGGGTGCTCAGTACTCAGGGTGCTCAGTGCTCAGTACTCAGGGTGCTCAGGGCTCAGGGTGCTGGGTGCTCAGTACTCAGGGTGCTGGGTGCTCAGTACTCAGGGTGCTCAGTGCACAGTACTCAGGGTGCTCAGGGCTCAGGGTGCTGGGTGCTCAGTGCTCGGGGTGCTGGGTGCTCAGTACTCAGGGTGCTGGGTGCTCAGGGCTCAGTACTCAGCGTGCTGGGTGCTCAGTGCTCAGAGTGTTGGGTGCTCAGTACTCAGGGTGCTGGGTGCTCAGTGCTCAGTGCTCAGGGTGCTCAGTGCTCAGGGTGCTGGGTGCTCAGGGTGCTGGGTGCTCAGTGCTCGGGGTGCTGGGTGCTCAGTGCTCAGGGTGCTGGGTGCTCAGTGCTTAGTGCTCAGGGTGCTGGGTGCTCAGTGCTCAGTGCTCAGGGTGCTGGGTGTTCAGTACTCACGGTGCTGGGTGCTCAGTACTCAGGGTGCTGGGTGCTCAGTGCTCAGGGTGCTGGGTGCTCAGTGCTCAGGGTGCTGGGTGCTCAGTACTCAGGGTGCTGGCTGCTCAGTACACAGGGTGCTCGTTGCTCAGTGCTCAGGATGCTGGGTGCTCAGTGCGCGGGGTGCTGGGTGTTCAGTACTCAGGGTGCTGGGTGCTCAGTACTCAGGGTGCTGGGTGCTCAGTGCTCAGGGTGCTGAGTGCTCAGTACTCAGGGTGCTGGGTGCTCAGTGCTCGGGGTGCTGGGTGCTCAGTACTCAGGGTGCTGGGTGCTTAGTTCTCAGGGTGCTGGGTGCTCAGTGCTCGGGGTGCTGGGTGCTCAGTGCTCGGGGTGCTCGGTGCTCAGTGCTCGGGGTGCTTGGTGCTCAGTAATCAGGGTGCTGGGTGCTCAGTACTCGTTGTGCTGGGTGCTCAGTGCTCAGGGTGCTGGGTGCTCAGTACTCAGGGTGCTCGGTACTCAGTACTCACGGTGCTCAGTGCTCAGTACTCAGCGTGCTGGGTGCTCAGTGCTCAGGGTGCTGGGTGCTCAGTACTCAGGGTGCTGGGTGCTCAGTGCTCAGGGTGCTCAGTGCTCAGTACTCAGGGTGCTCGGTGCTCAGTGCTCAGGGTGCTCAGTGCTCAGTACTCAGGGTGCTCAGTGCTCAGTGCTAAGGGTGCTGGGTGCTCAGTGCTCGGGGTGCTGGGTGCTCAGTGCTTAGGGTGCTGGGTGCTCAGTACTCAGGGTGCTCAGTGCTCAGGGTGCTGGGTGCTCAGTACTGAGGGTGCCTGGTGCTCAGTGCTCAGGGTGCTGGGTGCTCAGTACTCAGGGTGCTGGGTCCTCAGTGCTCAGGGTGCTGGGTGCTCAGTGCTCGGGGAGCTCAGTACTCAGGGTGCTGTGTGTTCAGTGCTCAGGGTACTGGGTGCTCATTACTCAGGGTGCTCGGTGCTTAGTACTCAGGGTGCTGGGTGCTCAGTACTCCGGGTGCTGGGTGCTCAGTGCTCGGGGTGCTCGGTGCTCAGTGCTCAGGGTGCTGGGTGCTCAGTACTCAGGGTGCTCATTGCTCCGGGTCCTGGGTGCTCAGTACTCAGGGTGCTGGGTGCTCAATACTCAGGGTGCTGGGTGCTCAGTGCTCAGGGTGCTGGGTGCTCAGTGCTCAGTGTGCTCGGTGCTCAGTGCTCAGGGTGCTGGGTGCTCAGTGCTCAGGTTGCTGGGTGCTCAGTACTCAGGGTGCTGGGTGCTCAGTACTCAGGGTGCTCATTGCTCAGTACTCAGGGTGCTCAGTGCTCAGTACTCAGGGTGCTCAGTGCTCAGGGTGCTGGGTGCTCAGTACTCAGGGTGCTGGGTGCTCAGTGCTCAGGGTGCTCGGTGCTCAGTACATTGGGTGCTCAGTACTCAGGGTGCTGGGTGCTCAGTACTCAGGGTGCTGGGTGCTCAGTGCTCAGGGTGCTCAGTGCTCAGTACATTGGGTGCTCAGTACTCAGGGTGCTGGGTGCTCAGTGCTCAGGGTGCTGGGTGCTCAGTGCTCAGGTTGCTGGGTGCTCAGTGCTCAGGGTGCTGGGTGCTCAGTACTCAGGGTGCTCGGTGCTCAGTTCTCAGGGTGCTGGGTGCTCAGTGCTCGGGGTGCTGGGTGCTCAGTGCTCGGGGTGCTCGGTGCTCAGTGCTCGGGGTGCTGGGTGCTCAGTACTCAGGGTGCTCATTGCTCAGTACTCAGGGTGCTCAGTGCTCAGTACTCAGGGTGCTCAGTGCTCAGGGTGCTGGGTGCTCAGTACTCAGGGTGCTGGGTGCTCAGTGCTCAGGGTGCTCGGTGCTCAGTACATTGGGTGCTCAGTACTCAGGGTGCTGGGTGCTCAGTACTCAGGGTGCTGGGTGCTCAGTGCTCAGGGTGCTCAGTGCTCAGTACATTGGGTGCTCAGTACTCAGGGTGCTGGGTGCTCAGTGCTCATGGTGCTGGTTGCTCAGTGCTCAGGGTGCTGGGTGCTCAGTGCTCAGGGTGCTGGGTGCTCAGTACTCAGGGTGCTCGGTGCTCAGTTCTCAGTGTGCTGGGTGCTCAGTGCTCGGGGTGCTGGGTGCTCAGTGCTCGGGGTGCTCGGTGCTCAGTGCTCGGGGTGCTGGGTGCTCAGTACTCAGGGTGCTGGGTGCTCAGTACTCGGTGTGCTGGGTGCTCAGTACTCAGGGTGCTCGGTGCTCAGTGCTCGGGGTGCTGGGTGCTCAGTGCTCAGTACTCAGGGTGCTCAGTGCTCAGGGTGCTGGGTGCTCAGTGCTCGTTGTGCTGGGTACTCAGTGCTCAGTACACAGGGTGCTGGGTGCTCAGTGCTCGGGGTGCTGGGTGCTCAGTGCTCAGGGTGCTCAGTGCTCAGTACTCAGGGTGCTCAGGGCTCAGGGTGCTGGGTGCTCACTGCTCGGGGTGCTGGGTGCTCAGTGCTCAGGGTGCTGGGTGCTCAGTGCTCAGGGTGCTCGGTGCTCAGTTCTCAGGGTGCTGGGGCTCAGTACTCAGGGTGCTGGGTGCTCAGTGCTCAGGGTGCTGGGTGCTCAGTGCTCAGGGTGCTCGGTGCTCAGTACTCAGGGTGCTGGGTGCTCAGTACTCAGGGTGCTGGGTGCTCAGTGCTCAGGGTGCTCAGTGCTCAGTACATTGGGTGCTCAGTACTCAGGGTGCTGGGTGCTCAGTGCTCAGGGTGCTGGGTGCTCAGTGCTCAGGGTGCTGGGTGCTCAGTGCTCAGGGTGCTGGGTGCTCAGTACTCAGGGTGCTCGGTGCTCAGTTCTCAGGGTGCTGGGTGCTCAGTGCTCGGGGTGCTGGGTGCTCAGTGCTCGGGGTGCTCGGTGCTCAGTGCTCGGGGTGCTGGGTGCTCAGTACTCAGGGTGCTGGGTGCGCAGTACTCGGTGTGCTGGGTGCTCAGTACTCAGGGTGCTCGGTGCTCAGTGCTCGGGGTGCTGGGTGCTCAGTGCTCAGTACTCAGGGTGCTCAGTGCTCAGGGTGCTGGGTGCTCAGTGCTCGGTGTGCTGGGTACTCAGTGCTCAGTACACAGGGTGCTGGGTGCTCAGTGCTCGGGGTGCTGGGTGCTCAGTGCTCAGTACTCAGGGAGCTGGGTGCTCAGTGCTCAGGGTGCTGGATGCTCAGTACTCAGGGTGCTTTGTGCTCAGTGCTCAGGGTGCTGGTTGCTCAGTACTCAGGGTGCTGGGTGCTCATTGCTCAGGGTGCTGGGTGCTCAGTACTCAGGGTGCTCATTGCTCAGGGTGCTGGGTGCTCAGTACTCTGGGTGCTGGGTGCTCAGTACTCAGGTTGCTGGGTGCTCAGTACTCAGGGTGCTCAGTGCTCAGTACTCAGGGTGCTCAGGGCTCAGGGTGCTGGGTGCTCACTGCTCGGGGTGCTGGGTGCTCAGTGCTCAGGGTGCTGGGTGCTCAGTGCTCAGGGTGCTCGGTGCTCAGTTCTCAGGGTGCTGGGGTTCAGTACTCAGGGTGCTTTGTGCTCAGTACTCAGGGTGCTCATTGCTCAGTACTCAGGGTGCTCAGTGCTCAGAACTCAGGGTGCTCAGTGCTCAGGGTGCTGGGAGCTCAGTGCTCGGGGTGCTGGGTGCTCAGTCCTCAGGTTGCTGGGTGCTCAGTGATCAGGGTGCTCGATGCTCAGTGATCAGGGTGCTGGGTGCTCAGTACTCAGGGTCCTGGGTGCTCAGTGCTCGGGGTGCTGGGTGCTCAGTACTCAGGGTGCTGGGTGCTCAGTGCTCAGGGTGCTGGATGCTCAGTGCTCAGGGTGCTCGGTGCTTAGTACTCAGGGTGCTCGGTGCTCGGGGTGCTGGGTGCTCAGTGCTCGGGGTGCTGGGTGCTCAGTGCTCGGGGTGCTGGGTGCTCAGTGCTCGGGGTGCTGGGTGCTCAGTGCTCGGGGTGCTGGGTGCTCAGTGCTCAGGGTGCTCAGTGCTCAGTGCTCAGTACTCAGGGTGCTCAGTGCTCAGTGCTCAGGGTGCTCAGTGCTCAGTACTCAGCGTGCTGGGTGCTCAGTGCTCAGAGTGTTGGGTGCTCAGTACTCAGGGTGCTGGGTGCTCAGTGCTCAGTGCTCAGGGTGCTCAGTGCTCAGGGTGCTGGGTGCTCAGGGTGCTGGGTGCTCAGTGCTCGGGGTGCTGGGTGCTCAGTGCTCAGGGTGCTGGGTGCTCAGTGCTTAATGCTCAGGCTGCTTGCTGGGTGCTCAGTGCTCAGTGCTCAGGGTGCTGGGTGTTCAGTACTCACGGTGCTGGGTGCTCAGTACTCAGGGTGCTGGGTGCTCAGTGCTCAGGGTGCTGGGTGCTCAGTGCTCAGGGTGCTGGGTGCTCAGTACTCAGGGTGCTGGCTGCTCAGTACTCAGGGTGCTCGTTGCTCAGTGCTCAGGATGCTGGGTGCTCAGTGCGCGGGGTGCTGGGTGTTCAGTACTCAGGGTGCTGGGTGCTCAGTACTCAGGGTGCTGGCTGCTCAGTGCTCAGGGTGCTGAGTGCTCAGTACTCAGGGTGCTGGGTGCTCAGTGCTCGGGGTGCTGGGTGCTCAGTACTCAGGGTGCTGGGTGCTTAGTTCTCAGGGTGCTGGGTGCTCAGTGCTCGGGGTGCTGGGTGCTCAGTGCTCGGGGTGCTCGGTGCTCAGTGCTCGGGGTGCTTGGTGCTCAGTAATCAGGGTGCTGGGTGCTCAGTACTCGTTGTGCTGGGTGCTCAGTGCTCAGGGTGCTGGGTGCTCAGTACTCAGGGTGCTCGGTACTCAGTACTCACGGTGCTCAGTGCTCAGTACTCAGCGTGCTGGGTGCTCAGTGCTCAGGGTGCTGGGTGCTCAATACTCAGGGTGCTGGGTGCTCAGTGCTCAGGGTGCTCAGTGCTCAGTACTCAGGGTGCTCGGTGCTCAGTGCTCAGGGTGCTCAGTGCTCAGTACTCAGGGTGCTCAGTGCTCATTGCTCAGGGTGCTGGGTGCTCAGTGCTCGGGGTGCTGGGTGCTCAGTGCTCAGGGTGCTGGGTGCTCAGTACTCAGGGTGCTCAGTGCTCAGGGTGCTGGGTGCTCAGTGCTCAGTACACAGGGTGCTGAGTGCTCAGTGCTCTGGGTGCTGGGTGCTCAGTGCTCAGTACTCAGGGTGCTGGCTGCTCAGTGCTCAGGGTGCTGGATGCTCAGTACTCAGGGTGCTGGGTGCTCAGTGCTCAGGTTGCTGGGTGCTCAGTACTGAGGGTGCTGGGTGCTCAGTGCTCAGGGTGCTGGGTGCTCAGTACTCAGGGTGCTGGGTCCTCAGTGCTCAGGGTGCTGGGTGCTCAGTGCTCGGGGAGCTCAGTACTCAGGGTGCTGTGTGTTCAGTGCTCAGGGTACTGGGTGCTCAGTACTCAGGGTGCTCGGTGCTTAGTACTCAGGGTGCTGGGTGCTCAGTACTCCGGGTGCTGGGTGCTCAGTGCTCGGGGTGCTCGGTGCTCAGTGCTCAGGGTGCTGGGTGCTCAGTACTCAGGGTGCTCATTGCTCCGGGTCCTGGGTGCTCAGTACTCAGGGTGCTGGGTGCTCAATACTCAGGGTGCTCAGTGCTCAGTTCTCAGGGTGCTCAGTGCTCAGTACTCAGGGTTCTCAGTGCTCAGGGTGCTGGGTGCTCAGTGCTCGTGGTGCTGGGTGCTCAGTGCTCAGGGTGCTGGGTGCTCAGTGCTCAGTGTGCTCGGTGCTCAGTGCTCAGGGTGCTGGGTGCTCAGTGCTCAGGTTGCTGGGTGCTCAGTACTCAGGGTGCTGGGTGCTCAGTACTCAGGGTGCTCATTGCTCAGTACTCAGGGTGCTCAGTGCTCAGTACTCAGGGTGCTCAGTGCTCAGGGTGCTGGGTGCTCAGTACTCAGGGTGCTGGGTGCTCAGTGCTCAGGGTGCTCGGTGCTCAGTACATTGGGTGCTCAGTACTCAGGGTGCTGGGTGCTCAGTACTCAGGGTGCTGGGTGCTCAGTGCTCAGGGTGCTCAGTGCTCAGTACATTGGGTGCTCAGTACTCAGGGTGCTGGGTGCTCAGTGCTCAGGGTGCTGGGTGCTCAGTGCTCAGGGTGCTGGGTGCTCAGTGCTCAGGGTGCTGGGTGCTCAGTACTCAGGGTGCTCGGTGCTCAGTACTCAGGGTGCTGGGTGCTCAGTGCTCGGGGTGCTGGGTGCTCAGTGCTCGTGGTGCTCGGTGCTCAGTTCTCGGGGTGCTGGGTGCTCAGTACTCAGGGTGCTGGGTGCTCAGTACTCGGTGTGCTGGGTGCTCAGTACTCAGGGTGCTCGGTGCTCAGTGCTCGGGGTGCTGGGTGCTCAGTGCTCAGTACTCAGGGTGCTCAGTGCTCAGGGTGCTGGGTGCTCAGTGCTCGGTGTGCTGGGTACTCAGTACTCAGGGTGCTGGGTGCTCAGGGCTCAGTACTCAGCGTGCTGGGTGCTCAGTGCTCAGAGTGTTGGGTGCTCAGTACTCAGGGTGCTGGGTGCTCAGTGCTCAGTGCTCAGGGTGCTCAGTGCTCAGGGTGCTGGGTGCTCAGGGTGCTGGGTGCTCAGTGCTCGGGGTGCTGGGTGCTCAGTGCTCAGGGTGCTGGGTGCTCAGTGCTTAGTGCTCAGGGTGCTGGGTGCTCAGTGCTCAGTGCTCAGGTTGCTGGGTGTTCAGTACTCACGGTGCTGGGTGCTCAGTACTCAGGGTGCTGGGTGCTCAGTGCTCAGGGTGCTGGGTGCTCAGTGCTCAGGGTGCTGGGTGCTCAGTACTCAGGGTGCTGGGTGCTCAGTACTCAGGGTGCTCGTTGCTCAGTGCTCAGGATGCTGGGTGCTCAGTGCGCGGGGTGCTGGGTGTTCAGTACTCAGGGTGCTGGGTGCTCAGTACTCAGGGTGCTGGGTGCTCAGTGCTCAGGGTGCTGAGTGCTCAGTACTCAGGGTGCTGTGTGCTCAGTGCTCGGGGTGCTGGGTGCTCAGTACTCAGGGTGCTGGGTGCTTAGTACTCAGGGTGCTGGGTGCTCAGTGCTCGGGGTGCTGGGTGCTCAGTGCTCGTTGTGCTCGGTGCTCAGTGCTCGGGGTGCTTGGTGCTCAGTAATCAGGGTGCTGGGTGCTCAGTACTCGTTGTGCTGGGTGCTCAGTGCTCAGGGTGCTGGGTGCTCAGTACTCAGGGTGCTCGGTACTCAGTACTCATGGTGCTCAGTGCTCAGTACTCAGCGTGCTGGGTGCTCAGTGCTCAGGGTGCTGGGTGCTCAGTACTCAGGGTGCTGGGTGCTCAGTGCTCAGGGTGCTCAGTGCTCAGTACTCAGGGTGCTCGGTGCTCAGTGCTCAGGGTGCTCAGTGCTCAGTACTCAGGGTGCTCAGTACTCAGGGTGCTGGGTGCTCATTACTCAGGGTGCTGGGTGCTCAGTGCTCAGGGTGCTCAGTGCTCAGTACATTGGGTGCTCAGTACTCAGGGTGCTGGGTGCTCAGTGCTCAGGGTGCTGGGTGCTCAGTGCTCAGGGTGCTGGGTGCTCAGTGCTCAGGGTGCTGGGTGCTCAGTACTCAGGGTGCTCGGTGCTCAGTACTCAGGGTGCTAGGTGCTCAGTGCTCGGGGTGCTGGGTGCTCAGTGCTCGTGGTGCTCGGTGCTCAGTTCTCGGGGTGCTGGGTGCTCAGTACTCAGGGTGCTGGGTGCTCAGTACTCGGTGTGCTGGGTGCTCAGTACTCAGGGTGCTCGGTGCTCAGTGCTCAGTACACAGGGTGCTGGGTGCTCACTGCTCGGGGTGCTGGGTGCTCAGTGCTCAGTACTCAGGGTGCTCGGTGCTCAGTGCTCAGGGTGCTCAGTGCTCAGTACTCAGGGTGCTCAGTGCTCAGTGCTCAGGGTGCTGGGTGCTCAGTGCTCGGGGTGCTGGGTGCTCAGTGCTCAGGGTGCTGGGTGCTCAGTACTCAGGGTGCTCAGTGCTCAGGGTGCTGGGTGCTCAGTGCTCAGTACACAGGGTGCTGAGTGCTCAGTGCTCTGGGTGCTGGGTGCTCAGTGCTCAGTACTCAGGGTGCTGGCTGCTCAGTGCTCAGGGTGCTGGATGCTCAGTACTCAGGGTGCTGGGTGCTCAGTGCTCAGGTTGCTGGGTGCTCAGTACTGAGGGTGCTGGGTGCTCAGTGCTCAGGGTGCTGGGTGCTCAGTACTCAGGGTGCTGGGTCCTCAGTGCTCAGGGTGCTGGGTGCTCAGTGCTCGGGGAGCTCAGTACTCAGGGTGCTGTGTGTTCAGTGCTCAGGGTACTGGGTGCTCAGTACTCAGGGTGCTCGGTGCTTAGTACTCAGGGTGCTGGGTGCTCAGTACTCCGGGTGCTGGGTGCTCAGTGCTCGGGGTGCTCGGTGCTCAGTGCTCAGGGTGCTGGGTGCTCAGTACTCAGGGTGCTCATTGCTCCGGGTCCTGGGTGCTCAGTACTCAGGGTGCTGGGTGCTCAATACTCAGGGTGCTCAGTGCTCAGTTCTCAGGGTGCTCAGTGCTCAGTACTCAGGGTTCTCAGTGCTCAGGGTGCTGGGTGCTCAGTGCTCGGGGTGCTGGGTGCTCAGTGCTCAGGGTGCTGGGTGCTCAGTGCTCAGTGTGCTCGGTGCTCAGTGCTCAGGGTGCTGGGTGCTCAGTGCTCAGGTTGCTGGGTGCTCAGTACTCAGGGTGCTGGGTGCTCAGTACTCAGGGTGCTCATTGCTCAGTACTCAGGGTGCTCAGTGCTCAGTACTCAGGGTGCTCAGTGCTCAGGGTGCTGGGTGCTCAGTACTCAGGGTGCTGGGTGCTCAGTGCTCAGGGTGCTCGGTGCTCAGTACATTGGGTGCTCAGTACTCAGGGTGCTGGGTGCTCAGTACTCAGGGTGCTGGGTGCTCAGTGCTCAGGGTGCTCAGTGCTCAGTACATTGGGTGCTCAGTACTCAGGGTGCTGGGTGCTCAGTGCTCAGGGTGCTGGGTGCTCAGTGCTCAGGGTGCTGGGTGCTCAGTGCTCAGGGTGCTGGGTGCTCAGTACTCAGGGTGCTCGGTGCTCAGTACTCAGGGTGCTGGGTGCTCAGTGCTCGGGGTGCTGGGTGCTCAGTGCTCGTGGTGCTCGGTGCTCAGTTCTCGGGGTGCTGGGTGCTCAGTACTCAGGGTGCTGGGTGCTCAGTACTCGGTGTGCTGGGTGCTCAGTACTCAGGGTGCTCGGTGCTCAGTGCTCGGGGTGCTGGGTGCTCAGTGCTCAGTACTCAGGGTGCTCAGTGCTCAGGGTGCTGGGTGCTCAGTGCTCGGTGTGCTGGGTACTCAGTGCTCAGTACACAGGGTGCTGGGTGCTCAGTGCTCGGGGTGCTGGGTGCTCAGTGCTCAGTACTCAGGGAGCTGGGTGCTCAGTGCTCAGGGTGCTGGATGCTCAGTACTCAGGGTGCTGGGTGCTCAGTGCTCAGGGTGCTGGTTGCTCAGTACTCAGTGTGCTGGGTGCTCATTGCTCAGGGTGCTGGGTGCTCAGTACTCAGGGTGCTCATTGCTCAGGGTGCTGGGTGCTCAGTACTCAGGGTGCTGGGTGCTCAGTACTCAGGGTGCTGGGTGCTCAGTACTCAGGGTGCTCAGTGCTCAGTACTCAGGGTGCTCAGGGCTCAGGGTGCTGGGTGCTCACTGCTCGGGGTGCTGGGTGCTCAGTGCTCAGGGTGCTGGGTGCTCAGTGCTCAGGGTGCTCGGTGCTCAGTTCTCAGGGTGCTGGGGCTCAGTACTCAGGGTGCTGGGTGCTCAGTACTCAGGGTGCTCAGTGCTCAGTACTCAGGGTGCTCAGTGCTCAGTACTCAGGGTGCTCAGTGCTCAGGGTGCTGGGAGCTCAGTGCTCGGGGTGCTGGGTGCTCAGTCCTCAGGTTGCTGGGTGCTCAGTGATCAGGGTGCTCGATGCTCAGTGATCAGGGTGCTGGGTGCTCAGTACTCAGGGTCCTGGGTGCTCAGTGCTCGGGGTGCTGGGTGCTCAGTACTCAGGGTGCTGGGTGCTCAGTGCTCAGGGTGCTGGATGCTCAGTGCTCAGGGTGCTCGGTGCTTAGTACTCAGGGTGCTCGGTGCTCGGGGTGCTGGGTGCTCAGTGCTCGGGGTGCTGGGTGCTCAGTGCTCGGGGTGCTGGGTGCTCAGTGCTCGGGGTGCTGGGTGCTCAGTGCTCGGGGTGCTGGGTGCTCAGTGCTCGGGGTGCTGGGTGCTCAGTGCTCGGGGTGCTGGGTGCTCAGTGCTCAGGGTGCTCAGTGCTCAGTGCTCAGTACTCAGGGTGCTCAGTGCTCAGTGCTCAGGGTGCTCAGTGCTCAGTACTCAGGGTGCTCAGTGCTCAGTGCTCTGGGTGCTGGGTGCTCAGTGCTCAGGGTGCTGGGTGCTCAGTGCTCAGGGTGCTGGGTGCTCAGTACTCAGGGTGCTGGTTGCTCAGTGCTCGGGGTGCTCGATGCTCAGTACACAGGTTGCTGGGTGCTCAGTGCTCGGGGTGCTGGGTGCTCAGTACTCAGTGTGCTGGGTGCTCAGGGCTCAGTACTCAGCGTGCTGGGTGCTCAGTGCTCAGAGTGTTGGGTGCTCAGTACTCAGGGTGCTGGGTGCTCAGTGCTCAGTGCTCAGGGTGCTCAGTGCTCAGGGTGCTGGGTGCTCAGGGTGCTGGGTGCTCAGTGCTCGGGGTGCTGGGTGCTCAGTGCTCAGGGTGCTGGGTGCTCAGTGCTTAGTGTTCAGGGTGCTGGGTGCTCAGTGCTCAGTGCTCAGGTTGCTGGGTGTTCAGTACTCACGGTGCTGGGTGCTCAGTACTCAGGGTGCTGGGTGCTCAGTGCTCAGGGTGCTGGGTGCTCAGTGCTCAGGGTGCTGGGTGCTCAGTACTCAGGGTGCTCGTTGCTCAGTGCTCAGGATGCTGGGTGCTCAGTGCGCGGGGTGCTGGGTGTTCAGTACTCAGGGTGCTGGGTGCTCAGTACTCAGGGTGCTGGGTGCTCAGTGCTCAGGGTGCTGAGTGCTCAGTACTCAGGGTGCTGTGTGCTCAGTGCTCGGGGTGCTGGGTGCTCAGTACTCAGGGTGCTGGGTGCTTAGTACTCAGGGTGCTGGGTGCTCAGTGCTCGGGGTGCTGGGTGCTCAGTGCTCGGGGTGCTCGGTGCTCAGTGCTCGGGGTGCTTGGTGCTCAGTAATCAGGGTGCTGGGTGCTCAGTACTCGTTGTGCTGGGTGCTCAGTGCTCAGGGTGCTGGGTGCTCAGTACTCAGGGTGCTCGGTACTCAGTACTCATGGTGCTCAGTGCTCAGTACTCAGCGTGCTGGGTGCTCAGTGCTCAGGGTGCTGGGTGCTCAGTACTCAGGGTGCTGGGTGCTCAGTGCTCAGGGTGCTCAGTGCTCAGTACTCAGGGTGCTCGGTGCTCAGTGCTCAGGGTGCTCAGTGCTCAGTACTCAGGGTGCTCAGTACTCAGGGTGCTGGGTGCTCATTACTCAGGGTGCTGGGTGCTCAGTGCTCAGGGTGCTCAGTGCTCAGTACATTGGGTGCTCAGTACTCAGGGTGCTGGGTGCTCAGTGCTCAGGGTGCTGGGTGCTCAGTGCTCAGGGTGCTGGGTGCTCAGTGCTCAGGGTGCTGGGTGCTCAGTACTCAGGGTGCTCGGTGCTCAGTACTCAGGGTGCTGGGTGCTCAGTGCTCGGGGTGCTGGGTGCTCAGTGCTCGTGGTGCTCGGTGCTCAGTTCTCGGGGTGCTGGGTGCTCAGTACTCAGGGTGCTGGGTGCTCAGTACTCGGTGTGCTGGGTGCTCAGTACTCAGGGTGCTCGGTGCTCAGTGCTCAGTACACAGGGTGCTGGGTGCTCACTGCTCGGGGTGCTGGGTGCTCAGTGCTCAGTACTCAGGGAGCTGGGTGTTCAGTGCTCAGGGTGCTGGATGCTCAGTACTCAGGGTGCTGGGTGCTCAGTGCTCAGGGTGCTGGTTGCTCAGTACTCAGGGTGCTGGGTGCTCATTGCTTAGGGTGCTGGGTGCTCAGTACTCAGGGTGCTCATTGCTCAGGGTGCTGGGTGCTCAGTACTCAGGGTGCTGGGTGCTCAGTACTCAGGGTGCTGGGTGCTCAGTACTCAGGGTGCTCAGTGCTCAGTACTCAGGGTGCTCAGGGCTCAGGGTGCTGGGTGCTCACTGCTCGTGGTGCTGGGTGCTCAGTGCTCAGGGTGCTGGGTGCTCAGTGCTCAGGGTGCTCGGTGCTCTGTTCTCAGGGTGCTGGGGCTCAGTACTCAGGTTGCTGGGTGCTCAGTACTCAGGGTGCTCAGTGCTCAGTACTCAGGGTGCTCAGTGCTCAGTACTCAGGGTGCTCAGTGCTCAGGGTGCTGGGAGCTCAGTGCTCGGGGTGCTGGGTGCTCAGTCCTCAGGTTGCTGGGTGCTCAGTGATCAGGGTGCTCGATGCTCAGTGATCAGGGTGCTGGGTGCTCAGTACTCAGGGTCCTGGGTGCTCAGTGCTCGGGGTGCTGGGTGCTCAGTACTCAGGGTGCTGGGTGCTCAGTGCTCAGGGTGCTGGATGCTCAGTGCTCAGGGTGCTCGGTGCTTAGTACTCAGGGTGCTCGGTGCTCGGGGTGCTGGGTGCTCAGTGCTCGGGGTGCTGGGTGCTCAGTGCTCGGGGTGCTGGGTGCTCAGTGCTCGGGGTGCTGGGTGCTCAGTGCTCGGGGTGCTGGGTGCTCAGTGCTCGGGGTGCTGGGTGCTCAGTGCTCGGGGTGCTGGGTGCTCAGTGCTCAGGGTGCTCAGTGCTCAGTGCTCAGTACTCAGGGTGCTCAGTGCTCAGTACTCAGGGTGCTCAGTGCTCAGTACTCAGGGTGCTCAGGGCTCAGGGTGCTGGGTGCTCACTGCTCGTGGTGCTGGGTGCTCAGTGCTCAGGGTGCTGGGTGCTCAGTGCTCAGGGTGCTCGGTGCTCAGTTCTCAGGGTGCTGGGGCTCAGTACTCAGGGTGCTGGGTGCTCAGTACACAGGGTGCTCAGTGCTCAGTACTCAGGGTGCTCAGTGCTCAGTACTCAGGGTGCTCAGTGCTCAGGGTGCTGGGAGCTCAGTGCTCAGGGTGCTGGGTGGTCAGTGCTCAGGGTGCTGGGTGCTCAGTGCTCAGGGTGCTGGGTGCTCAGTACTCAGGGTGCTCGGTGCTCGGTGTGCTGGGTGCTCAGTGCTCGCGGTGCTCGTTGCTCAGTACTCGGGGTGCTCAGTGCTCAGTACTCAGGGTGCTGGGTGCTCAGTGCTCAGGGTGCTGGGTGCTCAGTACTCAGGGTGCTGCGTCCTCGGTGCTCAGTATGCTGGGTGCTCAGTACTCAGGGTGCTGGGTGCTCAGTACTCAGGGTCCTGCGTGCTCAGTACTCATGGTGCTCGGTGCTCAGGACTCAGGGTGCTGGGTGCTCAGTGCTCAGGGTGCTGGGTGCTCAGTACTCAGGGTGCTGGGTGCTCAGTGCTCGGGGTGCTGGGTGCTCAGTACTCGGGGTGCTCAGTGCTCAGGGTGCTGGGTGCTCAGTGCTCAGAGTGCTGGGTGCTCAGTACTCAGGGTGCTCGGTGCTCAGTACTCAGGGTGCTGGGTGCTCAGTGCTCAGGGTGCTCAGTGCTCAGTACTCAGCGTGCTGGGTGCTCAGTGGTCAGGGTGCTCGGTGCTCAGTACTCAGGGTGCTCAGTGATCAGGGTGCTGGGTGCTCAGTACTCAGGGTGCAGGGTGCTCAGTGCTCAGTACTCAGGGTGCTCAGTGCTCAGGGTGCTGGGTGCTCAGTGCTCGGGGTGCTGGGTACTCAGTGCTCAGTACACAGGGTGCTGGGTGCTCAGTGCTCGGGGTGCTGGGTGCTCAGTGCTCAGTACTCAGGGAGCTGGGTGCTCAGTGCTCAGGGTGCTGGATGCTCAGTACTCAGGGTGCTGGGTGCTCAGTGCTCAGGGTGCTGGTTGCTCAGTACTCAGGGTGCTGGGTGCTCATTGCTCAGGGTGCTGGGTGCTCAGTACTCAGGGTGCTCATTGCTCAGGGTGCTGGGTGCTCAGTACTCAGGGTGCTGGGTGCTCAGTACTCAGGGTGCTGGGTGCTCAGTACTCAGGGTGCTCAGTGCTCAGTACTCCGGGTGCTCAGGGCTCAGGGTGCTGGGTGCTCACTGCTCGGGGTGCTGGGTGCTCAGTGCTCAGGGTGCTGGGTGCTCAGTGCTCAGGGTGCTCGGTGCTCAGTTCTCAGGGTGCTGGGTGCTCAGTACTCAGGGTGCTGGGTGCTCAGTACTCAGGGTGCTCAGTGCTCAGTACTCAGGGTGCTCAGTGCTCAGTACTCAGGGTTCTCAGTGCTCAGGGTGCTGGGAGCTCAGTGCTCGGGGTGCTGGGTGCTCAGTCCTCAGGTTGCTGGGTGCTCAGTGATCAGGGTGCTCGATGCTCAGTGATCAGGGTGCTGGGTGCTCAGTACTCAGGGTGCTGGGTGCTCAGTGCTCGGGGTGCTGGGTGCTCAGTACTCAGGGTGCTGGGTGCTCAGTGCTCAGGGTGCTGGATGCTCAGTGCTCAGGGTGCTCGGTGCTTAGTACTCAGTGTGCTCGGTGCTCGGGGTGCTGGGTGCTCAGTGCTCGGGGTGCTGGGTGCTCAGTGCTCGGGGTGCTGGGTGCTCAGTGCTCGGGGTGCTGGGTGCTCAGTGCTCGGGATGCTGGGTGCTCAGTGCTCGGGGTGCTGGGTGCTCAGTGCTCAGGGTGCTCTGTGCTCAGTACTCAGGGTGCTCAGTGCTCAGTGCTCAGGGTGCTCAGTGCTCAGTACTCAGGGTGCTCAGTGCTCAGCGCTCTGGGTGCTGGGTGCTCAGTGCTCAGGGTGCTGGGTGCTCAGTGCTCAGGGTGCTGGGTGCTCAGTACTCAGGGTGCTGGTTGCTCAGTGCTCGGGGTGCTCGATGCTCAGTACACAGGTTGTTGGGTGCTCAGTGCTCGGGGTGCTGGGTGCTCAGTACTAAGTGTGCTGGGTGCTCAGGGCTCAGTACTCAGCGTGCTGGGTGCTCAGTGCTCAGAGTGTTGCGTGCTCAGTACTCAGGGTGCTGGGTGCTCAGTGCTCAGTGCTCAGGGTGCTCAGTGCTCAGGGTGCTGGGTGCTCAGGGTGCTGGGTGCTCAGTGCTCGGGGTGCTGGGTGCTCAGTGCTCAGGGTGCTGGGTGCTCAGTGCTTAGTGCTCAGGGTGCTGGGTGCTCAGTGCTCAGTGCTCAGGGTGCTGGGTGTTCAGTACTCACGGTGCTGGGTGCTCAGTACTCAGGGTGCTGGGTGCTCAGTGCTCAGGGTGCTGGGTGCTCAGTGCTCAGGGTGCTGGGTGCTCAGTACTCAGGGTGCTGGGTGCTCAGTACTCAGGGTGCTCGTTGCTCAGTGCTCAGGATGCTGGGTGCTCAGTGCGCGGGGTGCTGGGTGTTCAGTACTCAGGGTGCTGGGTGCTCAGTACTCAGGGTGCTGGGTGCTCAGTGCTCAGGGTGCTGAGTGCTCAGTACTCAGGGTGCTGGGTGCTCAGTGCTCGGGGTGCTGGGTGCTCAGTACTCAGGGTGCTGGGTGCTTAGTACTCAGGGTGCTGGGTGCTCAGTGCTCGGGGTGCTGGGTGCTCAGTGCTCGGGGTGCTCGGTGCTCAGTGCTCGGGGTTCTTGGTGCTCAGTAATCAGGGTGCTGGGTGCTCAGTACTCGTTGTGCTGGGTGCTCAGTGCTCAGGGTGCTGGGTGCTCAGTACTCAGGGTGCTCGGTACTCAGTACTCACGGTGCTCAGTGCTCAGTACTCAGCGTGCTGGGTGCTCAGTGCTCAGGGTGCTGGGTGCTCAGTACTCAGGGTGCTGGGTGCTCAGTGCTCAGGGTGCTCAGTGCTCAGTACTCAAGGTGCTCGGTGCTCAGTGCTCAGGGTGCTCAGTGCTCAGTACTCAGGGTGCTCAGTGCTCAGTGCTCAGGGTGCTGGGTGCTCAGTGCTCGGGGTGCTGGGTGCTCAGTGCTCAGGGTGCTGGGTGCTCAGTACTCAGGGTGCTCAGTGCTCAGGGTGCTGGGTGCTCAGTGCTCAGTACACAGGGTGCTGAGTGCTCAGTGCTCTGGGTGCTGGGTGCTCAGTGCTCAGTACTCAGGGTGCTGGCTGCTCAGTGCTCAGGGTGCTGGATGCTCAGTACTCAGGGTGCTGGGTGCTCAGTGCTCAGGGTGCTGGGTGCTCAGTACTCAGGGTGCTAGGTGCTCAGTGCTCAGGGTGCTGGGTGCTCAGTACTCAGGGTGCTGGGTCCTCAGTGCTCAGGGTGCTGGGTGCTCAGTGCTCGGGGAGCTCAGTACTCAGGGTGCTGTGTGTTCAGTGCTCAAGGTACTGGGTGCTCAGTACTCAGGGTGCTCGGTGCTTAGTACTCAGGGTGCTAGGTGCTCAGTACTCCGGGTGCTGGGTGCTCAGTGCTCGGGGTGCTCGGTGCTCAGTGCTCAGGGTGCTGGGTGCTCAGTACTCAGGGTGCTCATTGCTCCGGGTCCTGGGTGCACAGTACACAGGGTGCTGGGTGCTCAATACTCAGGGTGCTCAGTGCTCAGTACTCAGGGTGCTCAGTGCTCAGTACTCAGGGTTCTCAGTGCTCAGGCTGCTGGGTGCTCAGTGCTCGGGGTGCTGGGTGCTCAGTGCTCAGGGTGCTGGGTGCTCAGTGCTCAGGGTGCTGGGTGCTCAGTGCTCAGGGTGCTTTGTGCTCAGTGCTCATGTTGCTGGGTGCTCAGTACTCAGGGTGCTGGGTGCTCAGTACTCAGGGTGCTCATTGCTCAGTACTCAGGGTGCTGGCTGCTCAGTACTCAGGGTGCTGGGTGCTCAGTGCTCAGGGTGCTCGGTGCTCAGTACATTGGGTGCTCAGTACTCAGGGTGCTGGGTGCTCAATACTCAGGGTGCTGGGTGCTCAGTGCTCAGGGTGCTCAGTGCTCAGTACATTGGGTGCTCAGTACTCAGGGTGCTGGGTGCTCAGTGCTCAGGGTGCTGGGTGCTCAGTGCTCAGGGTGCTGGGTGCTCAGTGCTCAGGGTGCTGGGTGCTCAGTACTCAGGGTGCTCGGTGCTCAGGACTCAGGGTGCTGGGTGCTCAGTGCTCGCGGTGCTGGGTGCTCAGTACTCAGGGTGCTGGGTGCTCAGTGCTCGGGGTGCTGGGTGCTCAGTGCTCGGGGTGCTCGGTGCTCAGTGCTCGGGGTGCTGGGTGCTCAGTACTCAGGGTGCTGGGTGCTCAGTACTCGGTGTGCTGGGTGCTCAGTACTCAGGGTGCTCGGTGCTCAGTGCTCGGGGTGCTGGGTGCTCAGTGCTCAGTACACAGGGTGCTGAGTGCTCAGTGCTCGGGGTGCTGGGTGCTCAGTGCTCAGTACTCAGGGTGCTCGGTGCTCAGTGCTCGGGGTGCTGGGTGCTCAGTGCTCAGTACTCAGGGTGCTGGGTGCTCAGTGCTCGGGGTGCTGGATGCTCAGTACTTAGGGTGCTGGGTGCTCAGTGCTCAGGGTGCCTCGTGCTCAGTACTCAGGGTGCTGGGTGCTCAGTGCTCAGGGTGCTGGGTGCTCAGTACTCAGGGTGCTGGGTCCTCAGTGCTCAGGGTGCTGGGTGCTCAGTGCTCGGGGTGCTCAGTACTCAGGGTTCTGTGTGTTCAGTGCTCAGGGTACTGGGTGCTCAGTTCGCAGGGTGCTGGGTGCTCAGTACTCATAGTGCTCAGTGCTCAGTACTCGGGGTGCTGGGTGCTCAGTACTCAGGGTGCTTGGTGTTCAGTACTCAGGGTGCTGGTTGCTCAGTACTCAGGGTGCTGGGTGCTCAGTGCTCAGGGTGCTGAGTGCTCAGTACTCAGGGTGCTGGGTGCTCAGTACTCGGGGTGCTGGGTGCTCAGTGCTCAGGGTGCTGGGTGCTCAGTTCTCGGGGTGCTGGGTGCTCAGTGCTCGGGGTGCTCGGTGCTCAGTACTCGGGGTGCTGGGTGCTTAGTACTCAGGGTGCTGGGTGCTCAGTGCTCGGGGTGCTGGGTGCTCAGTGCTCGGGGTGCTCGGTGCTCAGTGCTCGGGGTGCTTGGTGCTCAGTACTCAGGGTGCTGGGTGCTCAGTACTCGTTGTGCTGGGTGCTCAGTGCTCAGGGTGCTGGGTGCTCAGTACTCAGGGTGCTCGGTACTCAGTACTCACGGTTCTCAGTGCTCAGTACTCAGCGTGCTGGGTGCTCAGTGCTCAGGGTGCTGGGTGCTCAGTGCTCAGGGTGCTGGGTGCTCAGTGCTCAGGGTGCTGGGTGCTCAGTGCTCAGGGTGCTGGGTGCTCAGTACTCAGGGTGCTCGGTGCTCAGTACTCAGGGTGCTGGGTGCTCAGTGCTCGGGGTGCTGGGTGCTCAGTGCTCGTGGTGCTCGGTGCTCAGTTCTCGGGGTGCTGGGTGCTCAGTACTCAGGGTGCTGGGTGCTCAGTACTCGGTGTGCTGGGTGCTCAGTACTCAGGGAGCTCGGTGCTCAGTGCTCGGGGTGCTGGGTGCTCAGTGCTCAGTACTCAGGGTGCTCAGTGCTCAGGGTGCTGGGTGCTCAGTGCTCGGTGTGCTGGGTACTCAGTGCTCAGTACACAGGGTGCTGGGTGCTCAGTGCTCGGGGTGCTGGGTGCTCAGAGCTCAGTACTCAGGGAGCTGGGTGCTCAGTGCTCAGGGTGCTGGATGCTCAGTACTCAGGGTGCTGGGTGCTCAGTGCTCAGGGTGCTGGTTGCTCAGTACTCAGTGTGCTGTGTGCTCATTGCTCAGGGTGCTGGGTGCTCAGTACTCAGGGTGCTCATTGCTCAGGGTGCTGGGTGCTCAGTACTCAGGGTGCTGGGTGCTCAGTACTCAGGGTGCTGGGTGCTCAGTACTCAGGGTGCTCAGTGCTCAGTACTCAGGGTGCTCAGGGCTCAGGGTGCTGGGTGCTCACTGCTCGGGGTGCTGGGTGCTCAGTGCTCAGGGTGCTGGGTGCTCAGTGCTCAGGGTGCTCGGTGCTCAGTTCTCAGGGTGCTGGGGCTCAGTACTCAGGGTGCTGGGTGCTCAGTACTCAGGGTGCTCAGTGCTCAGTACTCAGGGTGCTCAGTGCTCAGTACTCAGGGTGCTCAGTGCTCAGGGTGCTGGGAGCTCAGTGCTCGGGGTGCTGGGTGCTCAGTCCTCAGGTTGCTGGGTGCTCAGTGATCAGGGTGCTCGATGCTCAGTGATCAGGGTGCTGGGTGCTCAGTACTCAGGGTCCTGGGTGCTCAGTGCTCGGGGTGCTGGGTGCTCAGTACTCAGGGTGCTGGGTGCTCAGTGCTCAGGGTGCTGGATGCTCAGTGCTCAGGGTGCTCGGTGCTTAGTACTCAGGGTGCTCGGTGCTCGGGGTGCTGAGTGCTCAGTGCTCGGGGTGCTGGGTGCTCAGTGCTCGGGGTGCTGGGTGCTCAGTGCTCGGGGTGCTGGGTGCTCAGTGCTCGGGGTGCTGGGTGCTCAGTGCTCGGGGTGCTGGGTGCTCAGTGCTCGGGGTGCTGGGTGCTCAGTGCTCAGGGTGCTCAGTGCTCAGTGCTCAGTACTCAGGGTGCTCAGTGCTCAGTGCTCAGGGTGCTCAGTGCTCAGTACTCAGGGTGCTCAGTGCTCAGTGCTCTGGGTGCTGGGTGCTCAGTGCTCAGGGTGCTGGGTGCTCAGTGCTCAGGGTGCTGGGTGCTCAGTACTCAGGGTGCTGGTTGCTCAGTGCTCGGGGTGCTCGATGCTCAGTACACAGGTTGCTGGGTGCTCAGTGCTCGGGGTGCTGGGTGCTCAGTACTCAGGGTGCTGGGTGCTCAGGGTTCAGTACTCAGCGTGCTGGGTGCTCAGTGCTCAGAGTGTTGGGTGCTCAGTACTCAGGGTGCTGGGTGCTCAGTGCTCAGTGCTCAGGGTGCTCAGTGCTCAGGGTGCTGGGTGCTCAGGGTGCTGGGTGCTCAGTGCTCGGGGTGCTGGGTGCTCAGTGCTCAGGGTGCTGGGTGCTCAGTGCTTAGTGCTCAGGGTGCTGGGTGCTCAGTGCTCAGTGCTCAGGTTGCTGGGTGTTCAGTACTCACGGTGCTGGGTGCTCAGTACTCAGGGTGCTGGGTGCTCAGTGCTCAGGGTGCTGGGTGCTCAGTGCTCAGGGTGCTGGGTGCTCAGTACTCAGGGTGCTGGGTGCTCAGTACTCAGGGTGCTCGTTGCTCAGTGCTCAGGATGCTGGGTGCTCAGTGCGCGGGGTGCTGGGTGTTCAGTACTCAGGGTGCTGGGTGCTCAGTACTCAGGGTGCTGGGTGCTCAGTGCTCAGGGTGCTGAGTGCTCAGTACTCAGGGTGCTGGGTGCTCAGTGCTCAGGGTGCTGGGTGCTCAGTACTCAGGGTGCTGGGTGCTTAGTACTCAGGGTGCTGGGTGCTCAGTGCTCGGGGTGCTGGGTGCTCAGTGCTCGGGGTGCTCGGTGCTCAGTGCTCGGGGTGCTTGGTGCTCAGTAATCAGGGTGCTGGGTGCTCAGTACTCGTTGTGCTGGGTGCTCAGTGCTCAGGGTGCTGGGTGCTCAGTACTCAGGGTGCTCGGTACTCAGTACTCACGGTGCTCAGTGCTCAGTACTCAGCGTGCTGGGTGCTCAGTGCTCAGGGTGCTGGGTGCTCAGTACTCAGGGTGCTGGGTGCTCAGTGCTCAGGGTGCTCAGTGCTCAGTACTCAGGGTGCTCGGTGCTCAGTGCTCAGGGTGCTCAGTGCTCAGTACTCAGGGTGCTCAGTGCTCAGTGCTCAGGGTGCTGGGTGCTCAGGGCTCGGGGTGCTGGGTGCTCAGTGCTCAGGGTGCTGGGTGCTCAGTACTCAGGGTGCTCAGTGCTCAGGGTGCTGGGTGCTCAGTGCTCAGTACACAGGGTGCTGAGTGCTCAGTGCTCTGGGTGCTGGGTGCTCAGTGCTCAGTACTCAGGGTGCTGGCTGCTCAGTGCTCAGGGTGCTGGATGCTCAGTACTCAGGGTGCTGGGTGCTCAGTGCTCAGGGTGCTGGGTGCTCAGTACTCAGGGTGCTGGGTGCTCAGTGCTCAGGGTGCTGGGTGCTCAGTACTCAGGGTGCTGGGTCCTCAGTGCTCAGGGTGCTGGGTGCTCAGTGCTCGGGGAGCTCAGTACTCAGGGTGCTGTGTGTTCAGTGCTCAGGGTACTGGGTGCTCAGTACTCAGGGTGCTCGGTGCTTAGTACTCAGGGTGCTGGGTGCTCAGTACTCCGGGTGCTGGGTGCTCAGTGCTCGGGGTGCTCGGTGCTCAGTGCTCAAGGTGCTGGGTGCTCAGTACTCAGGGTGCTCATTGCTCCGGGTCCTGGGTGCTCAGTACTCAGGGTGCTGGGTGCTCAATACTCAGAGTGCTCAGTGCTCAGTACTCAGGGTGCTCAGTGCTCAGTACTCAGGGTTCTCAGTGCTCAGGGTGCTGGGTGCTCAGTGCTCGGGGTGCTGGGTGCTCAGTGCTCAGGGTGCTGGGTGCTCAGTGCTCAGGGTGCTGGGTGCTCAGTGCTCAGGGTGCTCATTGCTCAGTACTCAGGGTGCTCAGTGCTCAGTACTCAGGGTGCTCAGTGCTCAGGGTGCTGGGTGCTCAGTACTCAGGGTGCTGGGTGCTCAGTGCTCAGTGTGCTCGGTGCTCAGTACATTGGGTGCTCAGTACTCAGGGTGCTGGGTGCTCATTACTCAGGGTGCTGGGTGCTCAGTGCTCAGGGTGCTCAGTGCTCAGTACATTGGGTGCTCAGTACTCAGGGTGCTGTGTGCTCAGTGCTCAGGGTGCTGGGTGCTCAGTGCTCAGGGTGCTGGGTGCTCAGTGCTCAGGGTGCTGGGTGCTCAGTACTCAGGGTGCTCGGTGCTCAGTACTCAGGGTGCTGGGTGCTCAGTGCTCGGGGTGCTGGGTGCTCAGTACTCAGGGTGCTGGGTGCTCAGTGCTCGGGGTGCTGGGTGCTCAGTGCTCGGTGTGCTCGGTGCTCTGTGCTCGGGGTGCTGGGTGCTCAGTACTCAGGGTGCTGGGTGCTCAGTACTCGGTGTGCTGGGTGCTCAGTACTCAGGGTGCTCGGTGCTCAGTGCTCGGGGTGCTGGGTGCTCAGTGCTCAGTACACAGGGTGCTGAGTGTTCAGTGCTCGGGGTGCTGGGTGCTCGGTGCTCAGTACTCAGGGTGCTGGGTGATCAGTGCTCAGGGTGCTGGGTGCTCAGTACTCAGTGTGCTGGGTGCTCAGTACTCAGGGTGCTGGGTGCTCAGTACTCAGGGTGCTCGGTGCTCAGTACTCAGGGTGCTGGGTCCTCAGTGCTCAGGGTGCTGAGTGCTCAGTACTCAGGGTGCTGGGTGCTCAGTACTCGGGGTGCTGGGTGCTCAGTACTCAGGGAGCTGGGTGCTCAGTACTCATTGTGCTGGGTGCTCAGTACTCGGGTGCTGGGTGCTCAGTGCTCAGGGTGCTGGGTGCTCAGTGCTCGGGGTGCTGGGTGCTCAGTGCTGAGTACTCAGGGTGCTGAGTGCTCAGTGCTCAGGGTGCTGGGTGCTCAGTGCTCAGTACTCAGGGTGCTTGGTGCTCAGTGCTCGGGGTGCTGGGTGCTCAGTGCTCAGGGTGCTGGGTGCTCAGTGCTCAGGGTGCTGGGTGCTCAGTGCTCGGGGTGCTGGGTGCTCAGTACTCAGGGTGCTGGGTGCTCAGTGCTCGGGGAGCTGGGTGCTCAGTACTCATTGTGCTGGGTGCTCAGTACTCGGGTGCTGGGTGCTCAGTACTCATTGTGCTGGGTGCTCAGTACTCGGGTGCTGGGTGCTCAGTACTCAGGGTGCTGGGTGCTCAGTGCTCGGGGTGCTGGGTGCTCAGTGCTCAGGGTGCTGGGTGCTCAGTGCTTAGTGCTCAGGGTGCTGGGTGCTCAGTGCTCAGTGCTCAGGGTGCTGGGTGTTCAGTACTCACGGTGCTGGGTGCTCAGTACTCAGGGTGCTGGGTGCTCAGTGCTCAGGGTGCTGGGTGCTCAGTGCTCAGGGTGCTGGGTGCTCAGTACTCAGGGTGCTGGGTGCTCAGTACTCAGGGTGCTCGTTGCTCAGTGCTCAGGATGCTGGGTGCTCAGTGCGCGGGGTGCTGGGTGTTCAGTACTCAGGGTGCTGGGTGCTCAGTACTCAGGGTGCTGGGTGCTCAGTGCTCAGGGTGCTGAGTGCTCAGTACCCAGGGTGCTGGGTGCTCAGTGCTCGGGGTGCTGGGTGCTCAGTACTCAGGGTGCTGGGTGCTTAGTACTCAGGGTGCTGGGTGCTCAGTGCTCAGGGTGCTGGGTGCTCAGTGCTCGGGGTGCTCGGTGCTCAGTGCTCGGGGTTCTTGGTGCTCAGTAATCAGGGTGCTGGGTGCTCAGTACTCGTTGTGCTGGGTGCTCAGTGCTCAGGGTGCTGGGTGCTCAGTACTCAGGGTGCTCGGTACTCAGTACTCACGGTGCTCAGTGCTCAGTACTCAGCGTGCTGGGTGCTCAGTGCTCAGGGTGCTGGGTGCTCAGTACTCAGGGTGCTGGGTGCTCAGTGCTCAGGGTGCTCAGTGCTCAGTACTCAAGGTGCTCGGTGCTCAGTGCTCAGGGTGCTCAGTGCTCAGTACTCAGGGTGCTCAGTGCTCAGTGCTCAGGGTGCTGGGTGCTCAGTGCTCGGGGTGCTGGGTGCTCAGTGCTCAGGGTGCTGGGTGCTCAGTACTCAGGGTGCTCAGTGCTCAGGGTGCTGGGTGCTCAGTGCTCAGTACACAGGGTGCTGAGTGCTCAGTGCTCTGGGTGCTGGGTGCTCAGTGCTCAGTACTCAGGGTGCTCCCTGCTCAGTGCTCAGGGTGCTGGATGCTCAGTACTCAGGGTGCTGGGTGCTCAGTGCTCAGGGTGCTGGGTGCTCAATACTCAGGGTGCTAGGTGCTCAGTGCTCAGGGTGCTGGGTGCTCAGTACTCAGGGTGCTGGGTCCTCAGTGCTCAGGGTGCTGGGTGCTCAGTGCTCGGGGAGCTCAGTATTCAGCGTGCTGTGTGTTCAGTGCTCAGGGTACTGGGTGCTCAGTACTCAGGGTGCTCGGTGCTTAGTACTCAGGGTGCTAGGTGCTCAGTACTCCGGGTGCTGGGTGCTCAGTGCTCGGGGTGCTCGGTGCTCAGTGCTCAGGGTGCTGGGTGCTCAGTACTCAGGGTGCTCATTGCTCCGGGTCCTGGGTGCACAGGACACAGGGTGCTGGGTGCTCAATACTCAGGGTGCTCAGTGCTCAGTACTCAGGGTGCTCAGTGCTCAGTACTCAGGGTTCTCAGTGCTCAGGCTGCTGGGTGCTCAGTGCTCGGGGTGCTGGGTGCTCAGTGCTCAGGGTGCTGGGTGCTCAGTGCTCAGGGTGCTGGGTGCTCAGTGCTCAGGGTGCTGGGTGCTCAGTGCTCATGTTGCTGGGTGCTCAGTACTCAGGGTGCTGGGTGCTCAGTACGCAGGGTGCTCATTGCTCAGTACTCAGGGTGCTGGGTGCTCAGTACTCAGGGTGCTGGGTGCTCAGTGCTCAGGGTGCTCGGTGCTCAGTACATTGGGTGCTCAGTACTCAGGGTGCTGGGTGCTCAATACTCAGGGTGCTGGGTGCTCAGTGCTCAGGGTGCTCAGTGCTCAGTACATTGGGTGCTCAGTACTCAGGGTGCTGGGTGCTCAGTGCTCAGGGTGCTGGGTGCTCAGTGCTCAGGGTGCTGGGTGCTCAGTGCTCAGGGTGCTGGGTGCTCAGTACTCAGGGTGCTCGGTGCTCAGGACTCAGGGTGCTGGGTGCTCAGTGCTCGCGGTGCTGGGTGCTCAGTACTCAGGGTGCTGGGTGCTCAGTGCTCGGCCTGCTGGGTGCTCAGTGCTCGGGGTGCTCGGTGCTCAGTGCTCGGGGTGCTGGGTGCTCAGTACTCAGGGTGCTGGGTGCTCAGTACTCGGTGTGCTGGGTGCTCAGTACTCAGGGTGCTCGGTGCTCAGTGCTCGGGGTGCTGGGTGCTCAGTGCTCAGTACACAGGGTGCTGAGTGCTCAGTGCTCGGGGTGCTGGGTGCTCAGTGCTCAGTACTCAGGGTGCTCGGTGCTCAGTGCTCGGGGTGCTGGGTGCTCAGTGCTCAGTACTCAGGGTGCTGGGAGCTCAGTGCTCGGGGTGCTGGATGCTCAGTACTTAGGGTGCTGGGTGCTCAGTGCTCAGGGTGCCTCGTGCTCAGTACTCAGGGTGCTGGGTGCTCAGTGCTCAGGGTGCTGGGTGCTCAGTATTCAGGGTGCTGGGTCCTCAGTGCTCAGGGTGCTGGGTGCTCAGTACTCAGGGTGCTGGGTGCTCAGTGCTCAGGGTGCTGGGTGCTCAGTATTCAGGGTGCTGGGTCCTCAGTACTCAGGGTGCTGGGTGCTTAGTACTCAGGGTGCTGGGTGCTCAGTGCTCGGGGTGCTGGGTGCTCAGTGCTCGGGGTGCTCGGTGCTCAGTGCTCGGGGTGCTTGGTGCTCAGTACTCAGGGTGCTGGGTGCTCAGTACTCGTTGTGCTGGGTGCTCAGTGCTCAGGGTGCTGGGTGCTCAGTACTCAGGGTGCTCGGTACTCAGTACTCACGGTTCTCAGTGCTCAGTACTCAGCGTGCTGGGTGCTCAGTGCTCAGGGTGCTGGGTGCTCAGTGCTCAGGGTGCTGGGTGCTCAGTGCTCAGGGTGCTGGGTGCTCAGTGCTCAGGGTGCTGGGTGCTCAGTACTCAGGGTGCTCGGTGCTCAGTACTCAGGGTGCTGGGTGCTCAGTGCTCGGGGTGCTGGGTGCTCAGTGCTCGTGGTGCTCGGTGCTCAGTTCTCGGGGTGCTGGGTGCTCAGTACTCAGGGTGCTGGGTGCTCAGTACTCGGTGTGCTGGGTGCTCAGTACTCAGGGAGCTCGGTGCTCAGTGCTCGGGGTGCTGGGTGCTCAGTGCTCAGTACTCAGGGTCCTCAGTGCTCAGGGTGCTGGGTGCTCAGTGCTCGGTGTGCTGGGTACTCAGTGCTAGGTACACAGGGTGCTGGGTGCTCAGTGCTCGGGGTGCTGGGTGCTCAGTTCTCAGTACTCAGGGAGCTGGGTGCTCAGTGCTCAGGGTGCTGGATGCTCAGTACTCAGGGTGCTGGGTGCTCAGTGCTCAGGGTGCTGGTTGCTCAGTACTCAGTGTGCTGGGTGCTCATTGCTCAGGGTGCTGGGTGCTCAGTACTCAGGGTGCTCATTGCTCAGGGTGCTGGGTGCTCAGTACTCAGGGTGCTGGGTGCTCAGTACTCAGGGTGCTGGGTGCTCAGTACTCAGGGTGCTCAGTGCTCAGTACTCAGGGTGCTCAGGGCTCAGGGTGCTGGATGCTCACTGCTCGGGGTGATGGGTGCTCAGTGCTCAGGGTGCTGGGTGCTCAGTGCTCAGGGTGCTCGGTGCTCAGTTCTCAGGGTGCTGGGGCTCAGTACTCAGGGTGCTGGGTGCTCAGTACTCAGGGTGCTCAGTGCTCAGTACTCAGGGTGCTCAGTGCTCAGTACTCAGGGTGCTCAGTGCTCAGGGTGCTGGGAGCTCAGTGCTCGGGGTGCTGGGTGCTCAGTCCTCAGGTTGCTGGGTGCTCAGTGATCAGGGTGCTCGATGCTCAGTGATCAGGGTGCTGGGTGCTCAGTACTCAGGGTCCTGGGTGCTCAGTGCTCGGGGTGCTGGGTGCTCAGTACTCAGGGTGCTGGGTGCTCAGTGCTCAGGGTGCTGGATGCTCAGTGCTCAGGGTGCTCGGTTCTTAGTACTCAGGGTGCTCGGTGCTCGGGGTGCTGGGTGCTCAGTGCTCGGGGTGCTGGGTGCTCAGTGCTCGGGGTGCTGGGTGCTCAGTGCTCGGGGTGCTGGGTGCTCAGTGCTCGGGGTGCTGGGTGCTCAGTGCTCGGGGTGCTGGGTGCTCAGTGCTCGGGGTGCTGGGTGCTCAGTGCTCAGGGTGCTCAGTGCTCAGTGCTCAGTACTCAGGGTGCTCAGTGCTCAGTGCTCAGGGTGCTCAGTGCTCAGTACTCAGGGTGCTCAGTGCTCAGTGCTCTGGGTGCTGGGTGCTCAGTGCTCAGGGTGCTGGGTGCTCAGTGCTCAGGGTGCTGGGTGCTCAGTACTCAGGGTGCTGGTTGCTCAGTGCTCGTGGTGCTCGATGCTCAGTACACAGGTTGCTGGGTGCTCAGTGCTCGGGGTGCTGGGTGCTCAGTACTCAGGGTGCTGGGTGCTCAGGGTTCAGTACTCAGCGTGCTGGGTGCTCAGTGCTCAGAGTGTTGGGTGCTCAGTACTCAGGGTGCTGGGTGCTCAGTGCTCAGTGCTCAGGGTGCTCAGTGCTCAGGGTGCTGGGTGCTCAGGGTGCTGGGTGCTCAGTGCTCGGGGTGCTGGGTGCTCAGTGCTCAGGGTGCTGGGTGCTCAGTGCTTAGTGCTCAGGGTGCTGGGTGCTCAGTGCTCAGTGCTCAGGTTGCTGGGTGTTCAGTACTCACGGTGCTGGGTGCTCAGTACTCAGGGTGCTGGGTGCTCAGTGCTCAGGGTGCTGGGTGCTCAGTGCTCAGGGTGCTGGGTGCTCAGTACTCAGGGTGCTGGGTGCTCAGTACTCAGGGTGCTCGTTGCTCAGTGCTCAGGATGCTGGGTGCTCAGTGCGCGGGGTGCTGGGTGTTCAGTACTCAGGGTGCTGGGTGCTCAGTACTCAGGGTGCTGGGTGCTCAGTGCTCAGGGTGCTGAGTGCTCAGTACTCAGGGTGCTGGGTGCTCAGTGCTCGGGGTGCTGGGTGCTCAGTACTCAGGGTGCTGGGTGCTTAGTACTCAGGGTGCTGGGTGCTCAGTGCTCGGGGTGCTGGGTGCTCAGTGCTCGGGGTGCTCGGTGCTCAGTGCTCGGAGTGCTTGGTGCTCAGTAATCAGTGTGCTGGGTGCACAGTACTCGTTGTGCTGGGTGCTCAGTGCTCAGGGTGCTGGGTGCTCAGTACTCAGGGTGCTCGGTACTCAGTACTCACGGTGCTCAGTGCTCAGTACTCAGCGTGCTGGGTGCTCAGTGCTCAGGGTGCTGGGTGCTCAGTACTCAGGGTGCTGGGTGCTCAGTTCTCAGGGTGCTCAGTGCTCAGTACTCAGGGTGCTCGGTGCTCAGTGCTCAGGGTGCTCAGTGCTCAGTACTCAGGGTGCTCAGTGCTCAGTGCTCAGGGTGCTGGGTGCTCAGGGCTCGGGGTGCTGGGTGCTCAGTGCTCAGGGTGCTGGGTGCTCAGTACTCAGGGTGCTCAGTGCTCAGGGTGCTGGGTGCTCAGTGCTCAGTACACAGGGTGCTGAGTGCTCAGTGCTCTGGGTGCTGGGTGCTCAGTGCTCAGTACTCAGGGTGCTGGCTGCTCCGTGCTCAGGGTGCTGGATGCTCAGTACTCAGGGTGCTGGGTGCTCAGTGCTCAGGGTGCTGGGTGCTCAGTACTCAGGGTGCTGGGTGCTCAGTGCTCAGGGTGCTGGGTGCTCAGTACTCAGGGTGCTGGGTCCTCAGTGCTCAGGGTGCTGGGTGCTCAGTGCTCGGGGAGCTCAGTACTCAGGGTGCTGTGTGTTCAGTGCTCAGGGTACTGGGTGCTCAGTACTCAGGGTGCTCGGTGCTTAGTACTCAGGGTGCTGGGTGCTCAGTACTCCGGGTGCTGGGTGCTCAGTGCTCGGGGTGCTCGGTGCTCAGTGCTCAAGGTGCTGGGTGCTCAGTACTCAGGGTGCTCATTGCTCCGGGTCCTGGGTGCTCAGTACTCAGGGTGCTGGGTGCTCAATACTCAGGGTGCTCAGTGCTCAGTACTCAGGGTGCTCAGTGCTCAGTACTCAGGGTTCTCAGTGCTCAGGGTGCTGGGTGCTCAGTGCTCGGGGTGCTGGGTGCTCAGTGCTCAGGGTGCTGGGTGCTCAGTGCTCAGGGTGCTGGGTGCTCAGTGCTCAGGGTGCTCATTGCTCAGTACTCAGGGTGCTCAGTGCTCAGTACTCAGGGTGCTCAGTGCTCAGGGTGCTGGGTGCTCAGTACTCAGGGTGCTGGGTGCTCAGTGCTCAGGGTGCTCGGTGCTCAGTACATTGGGTGCTCAGTACTCAGGGTGCTGGGTGCTCATTACTCAGGGTGCTGGGTGCTCAGTGCTCAGGGTGCTCAGTGCTCAGTACATTGGGTGCTCAGTACTCAGGGTGCTGTGTGCTCAGTGCTCAGGGTGCTGGGTGCTCAGTGCTCAGGGTGCTGGGTGCTCAGTGCTCAGGGTGCTGGGTGCTCAGTACTCAGGGTGCTCGGTGCTCAGTACTCAGGGCGCTGGGTGCTCAGTGCTCGGGGTGCTGGGTGCTCAGTACTCAGGGTGCTGGGTGCTCAGTGCTCGGGGTGCTGGGTGCTCAGTGCTCGGTGTGCTCGGTGCTCTGTGCTCGGGGTGCTGGGTGCTCAGTACTCAGGGTGCTGGGTGCTCAGTACTCGGTGTGCTGGGTGCTCAGTACTCAGGGTGCTCGGTGCTCAGTGCTCGGGGTGCTGGGTGCTCAGTGCTCAGTACACAGGGTGCTGAGTGCTCAGTGCTCGGGGTGCTGGGTGCTCGGTGCTCAGTACTCAGGGTGCTGGGAGATCAGTGCTCAGGGTGCTGGGTGCTCAGTACTCAGTGTGCTGGGTGCTCAGTACTCAGGGTGCTGGGTGCTCAGTACTCAGGGTGCTCGGTGCTCAGTACTCAGGGTGCTGGGTCCTCAGTGCTCAGGGTGCTGAGTGCTCAGTACTCAGGGTGCTGGGTGCTCAGTACTCGGGGTGCTGGGTGCTCAGTACTCAGGGAGCTGGGTGCTCAGTACTCATTGTGCTGGGTGCTCAGTACTCGGGTGCTGGGTGCTCAGTGCTCAGGGTGCTGGGTGCTCAGTGCTCGGGGTGCTGGGTGCTCAGTGCTGAGTACTCAGGGTGCTGAGTGCTCAGTGCTCGGGGTGCTGGGTGCTCAGTGCTCAGTACTCAGGGTGCTTGGTGCTCAGTGCTCGGGGTGCTGGGTGCTCAGTGCTCAGGGTGCTGGGTGCTCAGTGCTCAGGGTGCTGGGTGCTCAGTGCTCGGGGTGCTGGGTGCTCAGTACTCAGGGTGCTGGGTGCTCAGTGCTCGGGGAGCTGGGTGCTCAGTACTCATTGTGCTGGGTGCTCAGTACTCGGGTGCTGGGTGCTCAGTACTCATTGTGCTGGGTGCTCAGTACTCGGGTGCTGGGTGCTCAGTACTCAGGGTGCTGGGTGCTCAGTGCTCGGGGTGCTGGGTGCTCAGTGCTCGGGGTGCTGGGTGCTCAGTGCTCAGTCTGCTGGGTGCTCAGTGCTCGGGGTGCTTGGTGCTCAGTACTCAGGGTGCTGGGTGCTCAGTACTCAGGGTGCTGGGTGCTCAGTGCTCGGGGTGCTCAGTACTCAGGGTGCTGTGTGTTCAGTGCTCAGGGTGCTGGGTGCTCAGTACTCAGGGTGCTCGGTGCTTAGTACTCAGGGTGCTGGGTGCTCAGTACTCCGGGTGCTGGGTGCCCAGTGCACGGCGTGCTCGGTGCTCAGTGCTCAAGGTGCTGGGTGCTCAGTACTCAGGGTGATCATTGCTCAGAGTGCTGGGTGCTCAGTACTCAGGGTGCTGGGTGCTCAGTACTCAGGGTGCTCAGTGCTCAGTACTCAGGGTGCTCAGTGCTCAGTACTAAGGGTGCTCAGTGCTCAGGGTGCTGGGTGATCAGTGCTCGGGGTGCTCAGTGCCCAGTACTCAGGGTGCAGGGTGCTCAGTGCTCAGGGTGCTGGGTGCTCAGTGCTCAGGGTGCTGGGTGCTCAGTGCTCAGGGTGCTGGGTGCTCAGTACTCAGGGTGCTCGGTGCTCGGTGTGCTGGGTGCTCAGTGCTCGGGGTGCTCGGTGCTCAGTACACGGGGTGCTCAGTGCTCAGTACTCAGGGTGCTGGGTGCTCAGTGCTCAGGGTGCTGGGTGCTCAGTACTCAGGGTGCTGCGTCCTCGGTGCTCAGTATGCTGGGTGCTCAGTACTCAGGGTGCTGGGTGCTCAGTGCTCAGGGTGCTGGATTCTCAGTGCTCAGGGTGCTCGGTGCTTAGTACTCAGGGTGCTCGGTGCTCGGGGTGCTGGGTGCTCAGTGCTCGGGGTGCTGGGTGCTCAGTGCTCGGGGTGCTGGGTGCTCAGTGCTCGGGGTGCTGGGTGCCCAGTGCTCGGGGTGCTGGGTGCTCAGTGCTCGGGGTGCTGGGTGCTCAGTGCTCGGGGTGCTGGGTGCTCAGTGCTCAGGGTGCTCAGTGCTCAGTGCTCAGTACTCAGGGTGCTCAGTGCTCAGTGCTCAGGGTGCTCAGTGCTCAGTACTCAGGGTGCTCAGTGCTCAGTGCTCTGGGTGCTGGGTGCTCAGTGCTCAGGGTGCTGGGTGCTCAGTGCTCAGGGTGCTGGGTGCTCAGTACTCAGGGTGCTGGTTGCTCAGTGCTCGGGGTGGTCGATGCTCAGTACACAGGTTGCTGGGTGCTCAGTGCTCGGGGTGCTGGGTGCTCAGTACTCAGGGTGCTGGGTGCTCAGTGCTCAGTGCTCAGGGTGCTCAGTGCTCAGGGTGCTGGGTGCTCAGGGTGCTGGGTGCTCAGTGCTCGGGGTGCTGGGTGCTCAGTGCTCAGGGTGCTGGGTGCTCAGTGCTTAGTGCTCAGGGTGCTGGGTGCTCAGTGCTCAGTGCTCAGGTTGCTGGGTGTTCAGTACTCACGGTGCTGGGTGCTCAGTACTCAGGGTGCTGGGTGCTCAGTGCTCAGGGTGCTGGGTGCTCAGTGCTCAGGGTGCTGGGTGCTCAGTACTCAGGGTGCTGGGTGCTCAGTACTCAGCGTGCTCGTTGCTCAGTGCTCAGGATGCTGGGTGCTCAGTGCGCGGGGTGCTGGTTGTTCAGTACTCAGGGTGCTGGGTGCTCAGTACTCAGGGTGCTGGGTGCTCAGTGCTCAGGGTGCTGAGTGCTCAGTACTCAGGGTGCTGGGTGCTCAGTGCTCGGGGTGCTGGGTGCTCAGTACTCAGGGTGCTGGGTGCTTAGTACTCAGGGTGCTGGGTGCTCAGTGCTCGGGGTGCTGGGTGCTCAGTGCTCGGGGTGCTCGGTGCTCAGTGCTCGGGGTGCTTGGTGCTCAGTAATCAGGGTGCTGGGTGCTCAGTACTCGTTGTGCTGGGTGCTCAGTGCTCAGGGTGCTGGGTGCTCAGTACTCAGGGTGCTCGGTACTCAGTACTCACGGTGCTCAGTGCTCAGTACTCAGCGTGCTGGGTGCTCAGTGCTCAGGGTGCTGGGTGCTCAGTACTCAGGGTGCTGAGTGCTCAGTGCTCAGGGTGCTCAGTGCTCAGTACTCAGGGTGCTCGGTGCTCAGTGCTCAGGGTGCTCAGTGCTCAGTACTCAGGGTGCTCAGTGCTCAGTGCTCAGGGTGCTGGGTGCTCAGGGCTCGGGGTGCTGGGTGCTCAGTGCTCAGGGTGCTGGGTGCTCAGTACTCAGGGTGCTCAGTGCTCAGGGTGCTGGGTGCTCAGTGCTCAGTACACAGGGTGCTGAGTGCTCAGTGCTCTGGGTGCTGGGTGCTCAGTGCTCAGTACTCAGGGTGCTGGCTGCTCAGGGCTCAGGGTGCTGGATGCTCAGTACTCAGGGTGCTGGGTGCTCAGTGCTCAGGGTGCTGGGTGCTCAGTACTCAGGGTGCTGGGTGCTCAGTGCTCAGGGTGCTGGGTGCTCAGTACTCAGGGTGCTGGGTCCTCAGTGCTCAGGGTGCTGGGTGCTCAGTGCTCGGGGAGCTCAGTACTCAGGGTGCTGTGTGTTCAGTGCTCAGGGTACTGGGTGCTCAGTACTCAGGGTGCTGGGTGCTCAGTGCTCGGGGTGCTCGGTGCTCAGTGCTCAGGGTGCTGGGTGCTCAGTACTCAGGGTGCTCATTGCTCCGGGTCCTGGGTGCTCAGTACTCAGGGTGCTGGGTGCTCAATACTCAGGGTGCTCAGTGCTCAGTACTCAGGGTGCTCAGTGCTCAGTACTCAGGGTTCTCAGTGCTCAGGGTGCTGGGTGCTCAGTGCTCGGGGTGCTGGGTGCTCAGTGCTCAGGGTGCTGGGTGCTCAGTGCTCAGGGTGCTGGGTGCTCAGTGCTCAGGGTGCTGGGTGCTCAGTGCTCAGGTTGCTGGGTGCTCAGTACTCAGGGTGCTGGGTGCTCAGTACTCAGGGTGCTCATTGCTCAGTACTCAGGGTGCTCAGTGCTCAGTACACAGGGTGCTCAGTGCTCAGGGTGCTGGGTGCTCAGTACTCAGGGTGCTGGGTGCTCAGTGCTCAGGGTGCTCGGTGCTCAGTACATTGGGTGCTCAGTACTCAGGGTGCTGGGTGCTCATTACTCAGGGTGCTGGGTGCTCAGTGCTCAGGGTGCTCAGTGCTCAGTACATTGGGTGCTCAGTACTCAGGGTGCTGGGTGCTCAGTGCTCAGGGTGCTGGGTGCTCAGTGCTCAGGGTGCTGGGTGCTCAGTGCTCAGGGTGCTGGGTGCTCAGTACTCAGGGTGCTCGGTGCTCAGTACTCAGGGTGCTGGGTGCTCAGTGCTCGGGGTGCTGGGTGCTCAGTACTCAGGGTGCTGGGTGCTCAGTGCTCGGGGTGCTGGGTGCTCAGTGCTCGGTGTGCTCGGTGCTCTGTGCTCGGGGTGCTGGGTGCTCAGTACTCAGGGTGCTGGGTGCTCAGTACTCGGTGTGCTGGGTGCTCAGTACTCAGGGTGCTCGGTGCTCAGTGCTCGGGGTGCTGGGTGCTCAGTGCTCAGTACACAGGGTGCTGAGTGCTCAGTCCTCGGGGTGCTGGGTGCTCGGTGCTCAGTACTCAGGGTGCTGGGTGATCAGTGCTCAGGGTGCTGGGTGCTCAGTACTCAGTGTGCTGGGTGCTCAGTACTCAGGGTGCTGGGTGCTCAGTACTCAGGGTGCTCGGTGCTCAGTACTCAGGGTGCTGGGTCCTCAGTGCTCAGGGTGCTGAGTGCTCAGTACTCAGGGTGCTGGGTGCTCAGTACTCGGGGTGCTGGGTTCTCAGTACTCAGGGAGCTGGGTGCTCAGTACTCATTGTGCTGGGTGCTCAGTACTCGGGTGCTGGGTGCTCAGTGCTCAGGGTGCTGGGTGCTCAGTGCTCGGGGTGCTGGGTGCTCAGTGCTGAGTACTCAGGGTGCTGAGTGCTCAGTGCTCGGGGTGCTGGGTGCTCAGTGCTCAGTACTCAGGGTGCTTGGTGCTCAGTGCTCGGGGTGCTGGGTGCTCAGTGCTCAGGGTGCTGGGTGCTCAGTGCTCAGGGTGCTGGGTGCTCAGTGCTCGGGGTGCTGGGTGCTCAGTACTCAGGGTGCTGGGTGCTCAGTGCTCGGGGAGCTGGGTGCTCAGTACTCATTGTGCTGGGTGCTCAGTACTCGGGTGCTGGGTGCTCAGTACTCATTGTGCTGGGTGCTCAGTACTCGGGTGCTGGGTGCTCAGTACTCAGGGTGCTGGGTGCTCAGTGCTAGGGGTGCTGGGTGCTCAGTGCTCGGGGTGCTGGGTGCTCAGTGCTCGGTCTGCTGGGTGCTCAGTGCTCGGGGTGCTTGGTGCTCAGTACTCAGGGTGCTGGGTGCTCAGTACTCAGGGTGCTGGGTGCTCAGTGCTCGGGGTGCTCAGTACTCAGGGTGCTGTGTGTTCAGTGCTCAGGGTGCTGGGTGCTCAGTACTCAGGGTGCTCGGTGCTTAGTACTCAGGGTGCTGGGTGCTCAGTACTCCGGGTGCTGGGTGCCCAGTGCACGGCGTGCTCGGTGCTCAGTGCTCAAGGTGCTGGGTGCTCAGTACTCAGGGTGATCATTGCTCAGAGTGCTGGGTGCTCAGTACTCAGGGTGCTGGGTGCTCAGTACTCAGGGTGCTCAGTGCTCAGTACTCAGGGTGCTCAGTGCTCAGTACTAAGGGTGCTCAGTGCTCAGGGTGCTGGGTGATCAGTGCTCGGGGTGCTCGGTGCCCAGTACTCAGGGTGCAGGGTGCTCAGTGCTCAGGGTGCTGGGTGCTCAGTGCTCAGGGTGCTGGGTGCTCAGTGCTCAGGGTGCTGGGTGCTCAGTACTCAGGGTGCTCGGTGCTCGGTGTGCTGGGTGCCAGTGCTCGGGGTGCTCGGTGCTCAGTACTCGGGGTGCTCAGTGCTCAGTACTCAGGGTGCTGGGTGCTCAGTGCTCAGGGTGCTGGGTGCTCAGTACTCAGGGTGCTGCGTCCTCGGTGCTCAGTATGCTGGGTGCTCAGTACTCAGGGTGCTGGGTGCTCAGTACTCAGGGTCCTGCGTGCTCAGTACTCATGGTGCTCGGTGCTCAGGACACAGGGTGCTGGGTGCTCAGTGCTCAGGGTGCTGGGTGCTCAGTACTCAGGGTGCTGGGTGCTCAGTGCTCGGGGTGCTCGGTGCTCAGTACTCGGGGTGCTCAGTGCTCAGTGCTCAGGGTGCTGGGTGCTCAGTGCTCAGAGTGCTGGGTGCTCAGTACTCAGGGTGCTCGGTGCTCAGTAGTCAGGGTGCTGGGTGCTCAGTGCTCAGGGTGCTCAGTGCTCAGGACTCAGCGTGCTGGGTGCTCAGTGGTCAGGGTGCTCGGTGCTCAGTACTCAGGGTGCTCAGTGATCAGGGTGCTGGGTGCTCAGTACTCAGGGTGCAGGGTGCTCAGTGCTCAGTACTCAGGGTGCTCAGTGCTCAGGGTGCTGGGTGCTCAGTGCTCGGGGTGCTGGGTACTCAGTGCTCAGTACACAGGGTGCTGGGTGCTCAGTGCTCGGGGTGCTGGGTGCTCAGTGCTCAGTACTCAGGGAGCTGGGTGCTCAGTGCTCAGGGTGCTGGATGCTCAGTACTCAGGGTGCTGGGTCCTCAGTGCTCAGGGTGCTGGTTGCTCAGTACTCAGGGTGCTGGGTGCTCATTGCTCAGGGTGCTGGGTGCTCAGTACTCAGGGTGCTCATTGCTCAGGGTGCTGGGTGCTCAGTACTCAGGGTGCTGGGTGCTCAGTACTCAGGGTGCTGGGTGCTCAGTACTCAGGGTGCTCAGTGCTCAGTACTCCGGGTGCTCAGGGCTCAGGGTGCTGGGTGCTCACTGCTCGGGGTGCTGGGTGCTCAGTGCTCAGGGTGCTGGGTGCTCAGTGCTCAGGGTGCTCGGTGCTCAGTTCTCAGGGTGCTGGGTGCTCAGTACTCAGGGTGCTGGGTGCTCAGTACTCAGGGTGCTCAGTGCTCAGTACTCAGGGTGCTCAGTGCTCAGTGCTCAGGGTGCTCAGTGCTCAGTACTCAGGGTGCTCAGTGCTCAGTGCTCTGGGTGCTGGGTGCTCAGTGCTCAGGGTGCTGGGTGCTCAGTGCTCAGGGTGCTGGGTGCTCAGTACTCAGGGTGCTGGTTGCTCAGTGCTCGGGGTGCTCGATGCTCAGTACACAGGTTGCTGGGTGCTCAGTGCTCGGGGTGCTGGGTGCTCAGTACTAAGGGTGCTGGGTGCTCAGGGCTCAGAGTGTTGGGTGCTCAGTACACAGGGTGCTGGGTGCTCAGTGCTCAGTGCTCAGGGTGCTCAGTGCTCAGGGTGCTGGGTGCTCAGGGTGCTGGGTGCTCAGTGCTCGGGGTGCTGGGTGCTCAGTGCTCAGGGTGCTGGGTGCTCAGTGCTTAGTGCTCAGGGTGCTGGGTGCTCAGTGCTCAGTGCTCAGGGTGCTGGGTGTTCAGTACTCACGGTGCTGGGTGCTCAGTACTCAGGGTGCTGGGTGCTCAGTGCTCAGGGTGCTGGGTGCTCAGTGCTCAGGGTGCTGGGTGCTCAGTACTCAGGGTGCTGGGTGCTCAGTACTCAGGGTGCTCGTTGCTCAGTGCACAGGATGCTGGGTGCTCAGTGCGCGGGGTGCTTGGTGTTCAGTACTCAGGGTGCTGGGTGCTCAGTATTCAGGGTGCTGGGTGCTCAGTGCTCAGGGTGCTGAGTGCTCAGTACTCAGGGTGCTGGGTGTTCAGTGCTCGGGGTGCTGGGTGCTCAGTACTCAGGGTGCTGGGTGCTTAGTACTCAGGGTGCTGGGTGCTCAGTGCTCGGGGTGCTGGGTGCTCAGTGCTCGGGGTGCTCGGTGCTCAGTGCTCGGGGTTCTTGGTGCTCAGTAATCAGGGTGCTGGGTGCTCAGTACTCGTTGTGCTGGGTGCTCAGTGCTCAGGGTGCTGGGTGCTCAGTACTCAGGGTGCTCGGTACTCAGTACTCACGGTGCTCAGTGCTCAGTACTCAGCGTGCTGGGTGCTCAGTGCTCAGGGTGCTGGGTGCTCAGTACTCAGGGTGCTGGGTGCTCAGTGCTCAGGGTGCTCAGTGCTCAGTACTCAAGGTGCTCGGTGCTCAGTGCTCAGGGTGCTCGGTGCTCAGTACTCAGGGTGCTCAGTGCTCAGTGCTCAGGGTGCTGGGTGCTCAGTGCTCAGGGTGCTGGGTGCTCAGTGCTCAGGGTGCTGGGTGCTCAGTACTCAGGGTGCTCAGTGCTCAGGGTGCTGGGTGCTCAGTGCTCAGTACACAGGGTGCTGAGTGCTCAGTGCTCTGGGTGCTGGGTGCTCAGTGCTCAGTACTCAGGGTGCTGGCTGCTCAGTGCTCAGGGTGCTGGATGCTCAGTACTCAGGGTGCTGGGTGCTCAGTGCTCAGGGTGCTGGGTGCTCAGTACTCAGGGTGCTAGGTGCTCAGTGCTCAGGGTGCTGGGTGCTCAGTACTCAGGGTGCTGGGTCCTCAGTGCTCAGGGTGCTGGGTGCTCAGTGCTCGGGGAGCTCAGTACTCAGGGTGCTGTGTGTTCAGTGCTCAGGGTACTGGGTGCTCAGTACTCAGGGTGCTCGGTGCTTAGTACTCAGGGTGCTAGGTGCTCAGTACTCCGGGTGCTGGGTGCTCAGTGCTCGGGGTGCTCGGTGCTCAGTGCTCAGGGTGCTGGGTGCTCAGTGCTCAGGGTGCTGGGTGCTCAGTACTCATTGTGCTGGGTGCTCAGTACTCGGGTGCTGGGTGCTCAGTACTCATTGTGCTGGGTGCTCAGTACTCGGGTGCTGGGTGCTCAGTACTCAGGGTGCTGGGTGCTCAGTGCTCGGGGTGCTGGGTGCTCAGTGCTCGGGGTGCTGGGTGCTCAGTGCTCGGTCTGCTGGGTGCTCAGTGCTCGGGGTGCTTGGTGCTCAGTACTCAGGGTGCTGGGTGCTCAGTACTCAGGGTGCTGGGTGCTCAGTGCTCGGGGTGCTCAGTACTCAGGGTGCTGTGTGTTCAGTGCTCAGGGTGCTGGGTGCTCAGTACTCAGGGTGCTCGGTGCTTAGTACTCAGGGTGCTGGGTGCTCAGTACTCCGGGTGCTGGGTGCCCAGTGCACGGCGTGCTCGGTGCTCAGTGCTCAAGGTGCTGGGTGCTCAGTACTCAGGGTGATCATTGCTCAGAGTGCTGGGTGCTCAGTACTCAGGGTGCTGGGTGCTCAGTACTCAGGGTGCTCAGTGCTCAGTACTCAGGGTGCTCAGTGCTCAGTACTAAGGGTGCTCAGTGCTCAGGGTGCTGGGTGATCAGTGCTCGGGGTGCTCGGTGCCCAGTACTCACGGTGCAGGGTGCTCAGTGCTCAGGGTGCTGGGTGCTCAGTGCTCAGGGTGCTGGGTGCTCAGTGCTCAGGGTGCTGGGTGCTCAGTACTCAGGGTGCTCGGTGCTCTGTGTGCTGGGTGCTCAGTGCTCGGGGTGCTCGGTGCTCAGTACTCGGGGTGCTCAGTGCTCAGTACTCAGGGTGCTGGGTGCTCAGTGCTCAGGGTGCTGGGTGCTCAGTACTCAGGGTGCTGCGTCCTCGGTGCTCAGTATGCTGGGTGCTCAGTACTCAGGGTGCTGGGTGCTCAGTACTCAGGGTCCTGCGTGCTCAGTACTCATGGTGCTCGGTGCTCAGGACACAGGGTGCTGGGTGCTCAGTGCTCAGGGTGCTGGGTGCTCAGTACTCAGGGTGCTGGGTGCTCAGTGCTCGGGGTGCTCGGTGCTCAGTACTCGGGGTGCTCAGTGCTCAGTGCTCAGGGTGCTGGGTGCACAGTGCTCAGAGTGCTGGGTGCTCAGTACTCAGGGTGCTCGGTGCTCAGTAGTCAGGGTGCTGGGTGCTCAGTGCTCAGGGTGCTCAGTGCTCAGGACTCAGCGTGCTGGGTGCTCAGTGGTCAGGGTGCTCGGTGCTCAGTACTCAGGGTGCTCAGTGATCAGGGTGCTGGGTGCTCAGTACTCAGGGTGCAGGGTGCTCAGTGCTCAGTACTCAGGGTGCTCAGTGCTCAGGGTGCTGGGTGCTCAGTGCTCGGGGTGCTGGGTACTCAGTGCTCAGTACACAGGGTGCTGGGTGCTCAGTGCTCGGGGTGCTGGGTGCTCAGTGCTCAGTACTCAGGGAGCTGGGTGCTCAGTGCTCAGGGTGCTGGATGCTCAGTACTCAGGGTGCTGGGTGCTCAGTGCTCAGGGTGCTGGTTGCTCAGTACTCAGGGTGCTGGGTGCTCATTGCTCAGGGTGCTGGGTGCTCAGTACTCAGGGTGCTCATTGCTCAGGGTGCTGGGTGCTCAGTACTCAGGGTGCTGGGTGCTCAGTACTCAGGGTGCTGGGTGCTCAGTACTCAGGGTGCTCAGTGCTCAGTACTCCGGGTGCTCAGGGCTCAGGGTGCGGGGTGCTCACTGCTCGGGGTGCTGGGTGCTCAGTGCTCAGGGTGCTGGGTGCTCAGTGCTCAGGGTGCTCGGTGCTCAGTTCTCAGGGTGCTGGGTGCTCAGTACTCAGGGTGCTGGGTGCTCAGTACTCAGGGTGCTCAGTGCTCAGTACTCAGGGTGCTCAGTGCTCAGTACTCAGGGTTCTCAGTGCTCAGGGTGCTGGGAGCTCAGTGCTCGGGGTGCTGGGTGCTCAGTCCTCAGGTTGCTGGGTGCTCAGTGATCAGGGTGCTCGATGCTCAGTGATCAGGGTGCTGGGTGCTCAGTACTCAGGGTGCTGGGTGCTCAGTGCTCGGGGTGCTGGGTGCTCAGTACTCAGGGTGCTGGGTGCTCAGTGCTCAGGGTGCTGGATGCTCAGTGCTCAGGGTGCTCGGTGCTTAGTACTCAGTGTGCTCGGTGCTCGGGGTGCTGGGTGCTCAGTGCTCGGGGTGCTGGGTGCTCAGTGCTCGGGGTGCTGGGTGCTCAGTGCTCGGGGTGCTGGGTGCTCAGTGCTCGGGGTGCTGGGTGCTCAGTGCTCGGGGTGCTGGGTGCTCAGTGCTCAGGGTGCTCAGTGCTCAGTACTCAGGGTGCTCAGTGCTCAGTGCTCAGGGTGCTCAGTGCTCAGTACTCAGGGTGCTCAGTGCTCAGTGCTCAGGGTGCTCAGTGCTCAGTACTCAGGGTGCTCAGTGCTCAGTGCTCTGGGTGCTGGGTGCTCAGTGCTCAGGGTGCTGGGTGCTCAGTGCTCAGGGTGCTGGGTGCTCAGTACTCAGGGTGCTGGTTGCTCAGTGCTCGGGGTGCTCGATGCTCAGTACACAGGTTGCTGGGTGCTCAGTGCTCGGGGTGCTGGGTGCTCAGTACTAAGGGTGCTGGGTGCTCAGGGCTCAGTACTCAGCGTGCTGGGTGCTCAGTGCTCAGAGTGTTGGGTGCTCAGTACACAGGGTGCTGGGTGCTCAGTGCTCAGTGCTCAGGGTGCTCAGTGCTCAGGGTGCTGGGTGCTCAGGGTGCTGGGTGCTCAGTGCTCGGGGTGCTGGGTGCTCAGTGCTCAGGGTGCTGGGTGCTCAGTGCTTAGTGCTCAGGGTGCTGGGTGCTCAGTGCTCAGTGCTCAGGGTGCTGGGTGTTCAGTACTCACGGTGCTGGGTGCTCAGTACTCAGGGTGCTGGGTGCTCAGTGCTCAGGGTGCTGGGTGCTCAGTGCTCAGGGTGCTGGGTGCTCAGTACTCAGGGTGCTGGGTGCTCAGTACTCAGGGTGCTCGTTGCTCAGTGCACAGGATGCTGGGTGCTCAGTGCGCGGGGTGCTTGGTGTTCAGTACTCAGGGTGCTGGGTGCTCAGTATTCAGGGTGCTGGGTGCTCAGTGCTCAGGGTGCTGAGTGCTCAGTACTCAGGGTGCTGGGTGCTCAGTGCTCGGGGTGCTGGGTGCTCAGTACTCAGGGTGCTGGGTGCTTAGTACTCAGGGTGCTGGGTGCTCAGTGCTCGGGGTGCTGGGTGCTCAGTGCTCGGGGTGCTGGGTGCTCAGTGCTCGGGGTTCTTGGTGCTCAGTAATCAGGGTGCTGGGTGCTCAGTACTCGTTGTGCTGGGTGCTCAGTGCTCAGGGTGCTGGGTGCTCAGTACTCAGGGTGCTCGGTACTCAGTACTCACGGTGCTCAGTGCTCAGTACTCAGCGTGCTGGGTGCTCAGTGCTCAGGGTGCTGGGTGCTCAGTACTCAGGGTGCTGGGTGCTCAGTGCTCAGGGTGCTCAGTGCTCAGTACTCAAGGTGCTCGGTGCTCAGTGCTCAGGGTGCTCAGTGCTCAGTACTCAGGGTGCTCAGTGCTCAGTGCTCAGGGTGCTGGGTGCTCAGTGCTCAGGGTGCTGGGTGCTCAGTGCTCAGGGTGCTGTGTGCTCAGTACTCAGGGTGCTCAGTGCTCAGGGTGCTGGGTGCTCAGTGCTCAGTACACAGGGTGCTGAGTGCTCAGTGCTCTGGGTGCTGGGTGCTCAGTGCTCAGTACTCAGGGTGCTGGCTGCTCAGTGCTCAGGGTGCTGGATGCTCAGTACTCAGGGTGCTGGGTGCTCACTGCTCAGGGTGCTGGGTGCTCAGTACTCAGGGTGCTAGGTGCTCAGTGCTCAGGGTGCTGGGTGCTCAGTACTCAGGGTGCTGGGTCCTCAGTGCTCAGGGTGCTGGGTGCTCAGTGCTCGGGGAGCTCAGTACTCAGGGTGCTGTGTGTTCAGTGCTCAGGGTACTGGGTGCTCAGTACTCAGGGTGCTCGGTGCTTAGTACTCAGGGTGCTAGGTGCTCAGTACTCCGGGTGCTGGGTGCTCAGTGCTCGGGGTGCTCGGTGCTCAGTGCTCAGGGTGCTGGGTGCTCAGTACTCAGGGTGCTCATTGCTCCGGGTCCTGGGTGCACAGTACACAGGGTGCTGGGTGCTCAATACTCAGGGTGCTCAGTGCTCAGTACTCAGGGTGCTCAGTGCTCAGTACTCAGGGTTCTCAGTGCTCAGGGTGCTGGGTGCTCAGTGCTCGGGGTGCTGGGTGCTCAGTGCTCAGGGTGCTGGGTGCTCAGTGCTCAGGGTGCTGGGTGCTCAGTGCTCAGGGTGCTGGGTGCTCAGTGCTCATGTTGCTGGGTGCTCAGTACTCAGGGTGCTGGGTGCTCAGTACTCAGGGTGCTCATTGCTCAGTACTCAGGGTGCTGGGTGCTCAGTACTCAGGGTGCTGGGTGCTCAGTGCTCAGGGTGCTCGGTGCTCAGTACATTGGGTGCTCAATACTCAGGGTGCTGGGTGCTCAATACTCAGGGTGCTCGGTGCTCAGTGCTCAGGGTGCTCAGTGCTCAGTACATTGGGTGCTCAGTACTCAGGGTGCTGGGTGCTCAGTGCTCAGGGTGCTGGGTGCTCAGTGCTCAGGGTGCTGGGTGCTCAGTGCTCAGGGTGCTGGGTGCTCAGTACTCAGGGTGCTCGGTGCTCAGGACTCAGGGTGCTGGGTGCTCAGTGCTCGGGGTGCTGGGTGCTCAGTACTCAGGGTGCTGGGTGCTCAGTGCTCGGGGTGCTGGGTGCTCAGTGCTCGGGGTGCTCGGTGCTCAGTGCTCGGGGTGCTGGGTGCTCAGTACTCAGGGTGCTGGGTGCTCAGTACTCGGTGTGCTGGGTGCTCAGTACTCAGGGTGCTCGGTGCTCAGTGCTCGGGGTGCTGGGTGCTCAGTGCTCAGTACACAGGGTGCTGAGTGCTCAGTGCTCGGGGTGCTGGGTGCTCAGTGCTCAGTACTCAGGGTGCTCGGTGCTCAGTGCTCTGGGTGCTGGGTGCTCAGTGCTCAGTACTCAGGGTGCTGGGTGCTCAGTGCTCGGGGTGCTGGATGCTCAGTACTTAGGGTGCTGGGTGCTCAGTGCTCAGGGTGCCTCGTGCTCAGTACTCAGGGTGCTGGGTGCTCAGTGCTCAAGGTGCTGGGTGCTCAGTACTCAGGGTGCTGGGTCCTCAGTGCTCAGGGTGCTGGGTGCTCAGTGCTCGGGGTGCTCAGTACTCAGGGTTCTGTGTGTTCAGTGCTCAGGGTACTGGGTGCTCAGTACGCAGGGTGCTGGGTGCTCAGTACTCATAGTGCTCAGTGCTCAGTACTCGGGGTGCTGGGTGCTCAGTACTCAGGGTGCTTGGTGTTCAGTACTCAGGGTGCTGGTTGCTCAGTACTCAGGGTGCTGGGTGCTCAGTGCTCAGGGTGCTGAGTGCTCAGTACTCAGGGTGCTGGGTGCTCAGTACTCGGGGTGCTGGGTGCTCAGTGCTCAGGGTGCTGGGTGCTCAGTTCTCGGGGTGCTGGGTGCTCAGTGCTCGGGGTGCTCGGTGCTCAGTACTCGGGGTGCTGGGTGCTTAGTACTCAGGGTGCTGGGTGCTCAGTGCTCGGGGTGCTGGGTGCTCAGTGCTCGGGGTGCTCGGTGCTCAGTGCTCGGGGTGCTTGGTGCTCAGTACTCAGGGTGCTGGGTGCTCAGTACTCGTTGTGCTGGGTGCTCAGTGCTCAGGGTGCTGGGTGCTCAGTACTCAGGGTGCTCGGTACTCAGTACTCACGGTTCTCAGTGCTCAGTACTCAGCGTGCTGGGTGCTCAGTGCTCAGGGTGCTGGGTGCTCAGTACTCAGGGTGCTGGTTGCTCAGTGCTCAGGGTGCTCAGTGCTCAGTACTCAGGGTGCTCTGTGCTCAGTGCTCAGGGTGCTCAGTGCTCAGTACTCAGGGTGCTCAGTGCTCAGTGCTCAGGGTGCTTGGTGCTCAGTGCTCGGGGTGCTGGGTGCTCAGTGCTCAGGGTGCTGGGTGCTCAGTACTCAGGGTGCTTAGTGCTCAGGGTGCTGGGTGCTCAGTGCTCAGTACACAGGGTGCTGAGTGCTCAGTGCTCTGGGTGCTGGGTGCTCAGTGCTCAGTACTCAGGGTGCTGGCTGCTAAGTGCTCAGGGTGCTGGATGCTCAGTACTCAGGGTGCTGGGTGATCAGTGCTCAGGGTGCTGGGTGCTCAGTACTCAGGGTGCTGGGTGCTCAGTGCTCAGGGTGCTGGGTGCTCAGTACTCAGGGTGCTGGGTCCTCAGTGCTCAGGGTGCTGGGTGCTCAGTGCTCGGCGAGCTCAGTACTCAGGGTGCTGGCTGCTCAGTGCTCAGGGTGCTGGATGCTCAGTACTCAGGGTGCTGGGTGCTCAGTGCTCAGGGTGCTGGGTGCTCAGTACTCAAGGTGCTGGGTGCTCAGTGCTCAGGGTGCTGGGAGCTCAGTACTCAGGGTGCTCATTGCTCCGGGTCCTGGGTGCTCAGTACTCAGGGTGCTGGGTGCTCAATACTCAGGGTGCTCAGTGCTCAGTATTCAGGGTGCTCAGTGCTCAGTACTCAGGGTTCTCAGTGCTCAGGGTGCTGTGTGCTCAGTGCTCGGGTGCTGGGTGCTCAGTGCTCAGGGTGCTGGGTGCTCAGTGCTCAGGGTGCTGGGTGCTCAGTGCTCAGGGTGCTCGGTGCTCAGTGCTCAGGTTGCTGGGTGCTCAGTACTCAGGGTGCTTGGTGCTCTGTACTCAGGGTGCTCATTGCTCAGTACTCAGGGTGCTCAGTGCTCAGTACTCAGGATGCTCAGTGCTCAGGGTGCTGGGTGCTCAGTACTCAGGGTGCTGGGTGCTCAGTGCTCAGGGTGCTCGGTGCTCAGTACATTGGGTGCTCAGTACTCAGGGTGCTGGGTGCTCAGTACTCAGGGTGCTGGGTGCTCAGTGCTCAGGGTGCTCAGTGCTCAGTACATTGGGTGCTCAGTACTCAGGGTGCTGGGTGCTCAGTGCTCAGGGTGCTGGGTGCTCAGTGCTCAGGGTGCTGGGTGCTCAGTGCTCAGGGTGCTGGGTGCTCAGTACTCAGCGTGCTCGGTGCTCAGTACTCAGGGTGCTGGGTGCTCAGTGCTCGGGGTGCTGGGTGCTCAGTACTCAGGGTGCTGGGTGCTCAGTGCTCGGGGTGCTGGGTGCTCAGTGCTCGGGGTGCTCGGTGCTCAGTGCTCGGGGTGCTGGGTGCTCAGTACTCAGGGTGCTGGGTGCTCAGTACTCGGTGTGCTGGGTGCTCAATACTCAGGGTGTTCGGTGCTCAGTGCTCGGGGTGCTGGGTGCTCAGTGCTCAGTACACAGGGTGCTGAGTGCTCAGTGCTCGGGGTGCTGGGTGCTCAGTGCTCAGTACTCAGGGTGCTCGGTGCTCAGTGCTCGGGGTGCTGGGTACTCAGTGCTCAGTACACAGGGTGCTGTGTGCTCAGTGCTCGGGGTGCTGGGTGCTCAGTGCTCAGTACTCAGGGTGCTGGGTGCTCAGTGCTCGGGGTGTTGGATGCTCAGTAATTAGGGTGCTGGGTGCTCAGTGCTCAGGGTGCCTCGTGCTCAGTACTCAGGGTGCTGGGTGCTCAGTGCTCAGGGTGCTGGGTGCTCAGTACTCAGGGTGCTGGGTCCTCAGTGCTCAGGGTGCTGGGTGCTCAGTGCTCGGGGTGCTCAGTACTCAGGGTTCTGTGTGTTCAGTGCTCAGGGTACTGGGTGCTCAGTACTCAGGGTGCTGGGTGCTCAGTACTCATAGTGCTCAGTGCTCAGTACTCGGGGTGCTGGGTGCTCAGTACTCAGGGTGATCAGTGCTCAGTACTCGGGGTGCTGGGTGCTCAGTACTCGGGGTGCTGGGTGCTCAGTGCTCAGGGTGCTGAGTGCTCAGTACTCAGGGTGCTGGGTGCTCAGTGCTCGGGGTGCTCGGTGCTCAGTACTCGGGGTGCTGGGTGCTCAGTGCTCAGGGTGCTGGGTGCTCAGTGCTCAGGGTGCTGGGTGCTCAGTGCTCGGGGTGCTCGGTGCTCAGTACTCAGGGTGCTGGGTGCTCAGTACTCAGGGTGCTGGGTGCTCAGTGATCAGGGTGCTGGGTGCTCAGTACTCAGGGTGCTGGGTGCTCAGTACTCAGGGTGCTAAGAGCTCAGGGTGCTCAGTGCTCGGGGTGCTGAATGCTCAGTGCTCAGTGCACAGGGTGCTGGGTGCTCAGTCCTCGGGGTGCTGGGTGCTCAGTTCTCTGGGTGCTCAGTGCTCAGTACTCAGGGTGCTGTGTGCTCAGTACTCAGGGTGCTGGGTGCTCAGTACTCAGGGAGCTGAGTGCTCGGGGTGCAGTGTGCTCAGTACTCAGGGTGCTGGGTGGTCAGTACTCAGGGTGCTCAGTACTCAGGGTGCTGGGTGCTCAGTGCTCAGGGTGCTGGGTGCTCAGTGCTCGGGGTGCTGGGTGCTCAGTACTCAGGGTGCTGGGTGCTCAGTGCTCAGGGTGCTGGATGCTCAGTGCTCAGGGTGCTCGGTGCTTAGTACTCAGTGTGCTCGGTGCTCGGGGTGCTGGGTGCTCAGTGCTCGGGGTGCTGGGTACTCAGTGCTCGGGGTGCTGGGTGCTCGGGGTGCAGTGTGCTCAGTACTCAGGGTGCTGGGTGGTCAGTACTGAGGGTGCTCAGTACTCAGGGTGCTGGGTGCTCAGTGCTCAGGGTGCTGGGTGCTCAGTGCTCGGGGTGCTGGGTGCTCAGTACTCAGGGTGCTGGGTGCTCAGTGCTCAGGGTGCTGGATGCTCAGTGCTCAGGGTGCTCGGTGCTTAGTACTCAGTGTGCTCGGTGCTCGGGGTGCTGGGTGCTCAGTGCTCGGGGTGCTGGGTGCTCAGTGCTCGGGGTGCTGGGTGCTCAGTGCTCAGGGTGCTCAGTGCTCAGTACTCAGGGTGCTCAGTGCTCAGTGCTCAGGGTGCTCAGTGCTCAGTACTCAGGGTGCTCAGTGCTCAGTGCTCTGGGTGCTGGGTGCTCAGTGCTCAGGGTGCTGGGTGCTCAGTACTCAGGGTGCTGGTTGCTCAGTGCTCGGGGTGCTCGATGCTCAGTACACAGGTTGCTGGGTGCTCAGTGCTCTTGGTGCTGGGTGCTCAGTACTAAGGGTGCTGGGTGCTCAGGGCTCAGTACTCAGCGTGCTGGGTGCTCAGTGCTCAGAGTGTTGGGTGCTCAGTACTCAGGGTGCTGGGTGCTCAGTGCTCAGTGCTCAGGGTGCTCAGTGCTCAGGGTGCTGGGTGCTCAGGGTGCTGGGTGCTCAGTGCTCGGGGTGCTGGGTGCTCAGTGCTCAGGGTGCTGGGTGCTCAGTGCTTAGTGCTCAGGGTGCTGGGTGCTCAGTGCTCAGTGCTCAGGGTGCTGGGTGTTCAGTACTCACGGTGCTGGGTGCTCAGTACTCAGGGTGCTGGGTGCTCAGTGCTCAGGGTGCTGGGTGCTCAGTGCTCAGGGTGCTGGGTGCTCAGTACTCAGGGTGCTGGGTGCTCAGTACTCAGGGTGCTCGTTGCTCAGTGCTCAGGATGCTGGGTGCTCAGTGCGCGGGGTGCTGGGTGTTCAGTACTCAGGGTGCTGGGTGCTCAGTACTCAGGGTGCTGGGTGCTCAGTGCTCAGGGTGCTGAGTGCTCAGTACTCAGGGTGCTGGGTGCTCAGTGCTCGGGGTGCTGGGTGCTCAGTACTCAGGGTGCTGGGTGCTTAGTACTCAGGGTGCTGGGTGCTCAGTGCTCGGGGTGCTGGGTGCTCAGTGCTCGGGGTGCTCGGTGCTCAGTGCTCGGGGTTCTTGGTGCTCAGTAATCAGGGTGCTGGGTGCTCAGTACTCGTTGTGCTGGGTGCTCAGTGCTCAGGGTGCTGGGTGCTCAGTACTCAGGGTGCTCGGTACTCAGTACTCACGGTGCTCAGTGCTCAGTACTCAGCGTGCTGGGTGCTCAGTGCTCAGGGTGCTGGGTGCTCAGTACTCAGGGTGCTGGGTGCTCAGTGCTCAGGGTGCTCAGTGCTCAGTACTCAAGGTGCTCGGTGCTCAGTGCTCAGGGTGCTCAGTGCTCAGTACTCAGGGTGCTCAGTGCTCAGTGCTCAGGGTGCTGGGTGCTCAGTGCTCGGGGTGCTGGGTGCTCAGTGCTCAGGGTGCTGGGTGCTCAGTACTCAGGGTGCTCAGTGCTCAGGGCGCTGGGTGCTCAGTGCTCAGTACACAGGGTGCTGAGTGCTCAGTGCTCTGGGTGCTGGGTGCTCAGTGCTCAGTACTCAGGGTGCTGGCTGCTCAGTGCTCAGGGTGCTGGATGCTCAGTACTCAGGGTGCTGGGTGCTCAGTGCTCAGGGTGCTGGGTGCTCAGTACTCAGGGTGCTAGGTGCTCAGTGCTCAGGGTGCTGGGTGCTCAGTACTCAGGGTGCTGGGTCCTCAGTGCTCAGGGTGCTGGGTGCTCAGTGCTCGGGGAGCTCAGTACTCAGGGTGCTGTGTGTTCAGTGCTCAGGGTACTGGGTGCTCAGTACTCAGGGTGCTCGGTGCTTAGTACTCAGGGTGCTAGGTGCTCAGTACTCCGGGTGCTGGGTGCTCAGTGCTCGGGGTGCTCGGTGCTCAGTGCTCAGGGTGCTGGGTGCTCAGTACTCAGGGTGCTCATTGCTCCGGGTCCTGGGTGCCCAGTACACAGGGTGCTGGGTGCTCAATACTCAGGGTGCTCAGTGCTCAGTACTCAGGGTGCTCAGTGCTCAGTACTCAGGGTTCTCAGTGCTCAGGGTGCTGGGTGCTCAGTGCTCGGGGTGCTGGGTGCTCAGTGCTCAGGGTGCTGGGTGCTCAGTGCTCAGGGTGCTGGGTGCTCAGTGCTCAGGGTGCTGGGTGCTCAGTGCTCATGTTGCTGGGTGCTAAGTACTCAGGGTGCTGGGTGCTCAGTACTCAGGGTGCTCATTGCTCAGTACTCAGGGTGCTGGGTGCTCAGTACTCAGGGTGCTGGGTGCTCAGTGCTCAGGGTGCTCGGTGCTCAGTACATTGGGTGCTCAGTACTCAGGGTGCTGGGTGCTCAATACTCAGGGTGCTGGGTGCTCAGTGCTCAGGGTGCTCAGTGCTCAGTACATTGGGTGCTCAGTACTCAGGGTGCTGGGTGCTCAGTGCTCAGGGTGCTGGGTGCTCAGTGCTCAGGGTGCTGGGTGCTCAGTGCTCAGGGTGCTGGGTGCTCAGTACTCAGGGTGCTCGGTGCTCAGGACTCAGGATGCTGGGTGCTCAGTGCTCGGGGTGCTGGGTGCTCAGTACTCAGGGTGCTGGGTGCTCAGTGCTCGGGGTGCTGGGTGCTCAGTGCTCGGGGTGCTCGGTGCTCAGTGCTCGGGGTGCTGGGTGCTCAGTACTCAGGGTGCTGGGTGCTCAGTACTCGGTGTGCTGGGTGCTCAGTACTCAGGGTGCTCGGTGCTCAGTGCTTGGGGTGCTGGGTGCTCAGTGCTCAGTACTCAGGGTGCTCGGTGCTCAGTGCTCGGGGTGCTCGGTGCTCAGTGCTCAGTACTCCGGGTGCTGGGTGCTCAGTGCTCGGGGTGCTGGATGCTCAGTACTTAGGGTGCTGGGTGCTCAGTACTCAGGGTGCCTCGTGCTCAGTACTCAGGGTGCTGGGTGCTCAGTGCTCAGGGTGCTGGGTGCCAAGTACTCAGGGTGCTGGGTCCTCAGTGCTCAGGGTGCTGGGTGCTCAGTGCTCGGGGTGCTCAGTACTCAGGGTTCTGTGTGTTAAGTGCTCAGGGTACTGGGTGCTCAGTACGCAGGGTGCTGGGTGCTCAGTACTCATAGTGCTCAGTGCTCAGTACTCGGGGTGCTGGGTGCTCAGTACTCAGGGTGCTTGGTGTTCAGTACTCAGGGTGCTGGTTGCTCCGTACTCAGGGTGCTGGGTGCTCAGTGCTCAGGGTGCTGAGTGCTCAGTACTCAGTGTGCTGGGTGCTCAGTACTCGGGGTGCTGGGTGCTCAGTGCTCAGGGTGCTGAGTGCTCAGTTCTCGGGGTGCTGGGTGCTCAGTGCTCGGGGTGCTCGGTGCTCAGTACTCGGGGTGCTGGGTGCTTAGTACTCAGGGTGCTGGGTGCTCAGTGCTCGGGGTGCTGGGTGCTCAGTGCTCGGGGTGCTCGGTGCTCAGTGCTCGGGGTGCTTGGTGCTCAGTACTCAGGGTGCTGGGTGCTCAGTACTCGTTGTGTTGGTTCTCAGTGCTCAGGGTGCTGGGTGCTCAGTACTCAGGGTGCTCGGTACTCAGTACTCACGGTTCTCAGTGCTCAGTACTCAGCGTGCTGGGTGCTCAGTGCTCAGGGTGCTGGGTGCTCAGTACTCAGGGTGCTGGGTGCTCAGTGCTCAGGGTGCTCAGTGCTCAGTACTCAGGGTGCTCTGTGCTCAGTGCTCAGGGTGCTCAGTGCTCAGTACTCAGGGTGCTCAGTGCTCAGTGCTCAGGGTGCTTGGTGCTCAGTGCTCGGGGTGCTGGGTGCTCAGTGCTCAGGGTGCTGGGTGCTCAGTACTCAGGGTGCTTAGTGCTCAGGGTGCTGGGTGCTCAGTGCTCAGTACACAGGGTGCTGAGTGCTCAGTGCTCTGGGTGCTGGGTGCTCAGTGCTCAGTACTCAGGGTGCTGGCTGCTCAGTGCTCAGGGTGCTGGATGCTCAGTACTCAGGGTGCTGGGTGATCAGTGCTCAGGGTGCTGGGTGCTCAGTACTCAGGGTGCTGGGTGCTCAGTGCTCAGGGTGCTGGGTGCTCAGTACTCAGGGTGCTGGGTCCTCAGTGCTCAGGGTGCTGGGTGCTCAGTGCTTGGCGAGCTCAGTACTCAGGGTGCTGGCTGCTCAGTGCTCAGGGTGCTTGATGCTCAGTACTCAGGGTGCTGGGTGCTCAGTGCTCAGGGTGCTGGGTGCTCAGTACTCAGGGTGCTGGGTGCTCAGTGCTCAGGGTGCTGGGAGCTCAGTACTCAGGGTGCTCATTGCTCCGGGTCCTGGGTGCTCAGTACTCAGGGTGCTGGGTGCTCAATACTCAGGGTGCTCAGTGCTCAGTATTCAGGGTGCTCAGTGCTCAGTACTCAGGGTTCTCAGTGCTCAGGGTGCTGGGTGCTCAGTGCTCGGGTGCTGGGTGCTCAGTGCTCAGGGTGCTGGGTGCTCAGTGCTCAGGGTGCTGGGTGCTCAGTGCTCAGGGTGCTCGGTGCTCAGTGCTCAGGTTGCTGGGTGCTCAGTACTCAGGGTGCTGGGTGCTCTGTACTCAGGGTGCTCATTGCTCAGTACTCAGGGTGCTCAGTGCTCAGTACTCAGGGTGCTCAGTGCTCAGGGTGCTGGGTGCTCAGTACTCAGGGTGCTGGGTGCTCAGTGCTCAGGGTGCTCGGTGCTCAGTACATTGGGTGCTCAGTACCCAGGGTGCTGGGTGCTCAGTACTCAGGGTGCTGGGTGCTCAGTGCTCAGGGTGCTCAGTGCTCAGTACATTGGGTGCTCAGTACTCAGGGTGCTGGGTGCTCAGTGCTCAGGGTGCTGGGTGCTCAGTGCTAAGGGTGCTGGGTGCTCAGTGCTCAGGGTGCTGGGTGCTCAGTACTCAGGGTGCTCGGTGCTCAGTACTCAGGGTGCTGGGTGCTCAGTGCTCGGGGTGCTGGGTGCTCAGTACTCAGGGTGCTGGGTGCTCAGTGCTTGGGGTGCTGGGTGCTCAGTGCTCGGGGTGCTCGGTGCTCAGTGCTCGGGGTGCTGGGTGCTCAGTACTCAGGGTGCTGGGTGCTCAGTACTCGGTGTGCTGTGTGCTCAATACTCAGGGTGCTCGGTGCTCAGTGCTCGGGGTGCTGGGTGCTCAGTGCTCAGTACACAGGGTGCTGAGTGCTCAGTGCTCGGGGTGCTGGGTGCTCAGTGCTCAGTACTCAGGGTGCTCGGTGCTCAGTGCTCGGGGTGCTGGGTACTCAGTGCTCAGTACACAGGGTGCTGTGTGCTCAGTGCTCGGGGTGCTGGGTGCTCAGTGCTCAGTACTCAGGGTGCTGGGTGCTCAGTGCTCGGGGTGCTGGATGCTCAGTACTTAGGGTGCTGGGTGCTCAGTGCTCAGGGTGCCTCGTGCTCAGTACTCAGGGTGCTGGGTGCTCAGTGCTCAGGGTGCTGGGTGCTCAGTACTCAGGGTGCTGGGTCCTCAGTGCTCAGGGTGCTGGGTGCTCAGTGCTCGGGGTGTTCAGTACTCAGGGTTCTGTGTGTTCAGTGCTCAGGGTACTGGGTGCTCAGTACTCAGGGTGCTGGGTGCTCAGTACTCATAGTGCTCAGTGCTCAGTACTCGGGGTGCTGGGTGCTCAGTACTCAGGGTGATCAGTGCTCAGTACTCGGGGTGCTGGGTGCTCAGTACTCGGGGTGCTGGGTGCTCAGTGCTCAGGGTGCTGAGTGCTCAGTACTCAGTGTGCTGGGTGCTCAGTGCTCGGGGTGCTCGGTGCTCAGTACTCGGGGTGCTGGGTGCTCAGTGCTCAGGGTGCTGGGTGCTCAGTGCTCAGGGTTCTGGGTGCTCAGTGCTCGGGGTGCTCGGTGCTCAGTACTCAGGGTGCTGGGTGCTCAGTACTCAGGGTGCTGGGTGCTCAGTGATCAGGGTGCTGGGTGCTCAGTACTCAGGGTGCTGGGTGCTCAGTACTCAGGGTGCTAAGAGCTCAGGATGCTCAGTGCTCGGGGTGCTGAATGCTCAGTGCTCAGTACTCAGGGTGCTGTGTGCTCAGTACTCAGGGTGCTGGGTGCTCAGTACTCAGGGAGCTCAGTGCTCGGGGTGCAGTGTGCTCAGTACTCAGGGTGCTGGGTGGTCAGTACTCAGGGTGCTCAGTACTCAGGGTGCTGGGTGCTCAGTGCTCAGGGTGCTGGGTGCTCAGTGCTCGGGGTGCTTTGTGCTCATTCTCGGTTTGCTGGGTGCTCAGTACTCAGGGTGCTGGTTGCTCAGTGCTCGGGGTGCTCGATGCTCAGTACACAGGGTGCTGGGTGCTCAGTGCTCGGGGTGCTGGGTGCTCAGTACTCAGTGTGCTGGGTGCTCAGGGCTCAGTACTCAGCGTGCTGGGTGCTCAGTGCTCAGAGTGTTGGGTGCACAGTACTCAGGGTGCTGGGTGCTCAGTGCTCAGGGTGCTCAGTGCTCAGGGTGCTGGGTGCTCAGTGCTCGGGGTGCTGGGTGCTCAGTGCTCAGGGTGCTGCGTGCTCAGTGCTCAGTGCTCAGGGTGCTGGGTGCTCAGTGCTCAGTGCTCAGGGTGCTGGGTGTTCAGTACTCAGGGTGCTGGGTGCTCAGTACTCAGGGTGCTGGGTGCTCAGTGCTCAGGGTGCTGGTTGCTCAGTGCTCAGGGTGCTGGGTGCTCAGTACTCAGGGTGCTCGGTGCTCAGTACTCAGGTTGCTCGGTGCTCAGTGCTCAGGGTGCTGGGTGCTCAGTGCTCGGGGTGCTGGGTGTTCAGTACTCAGGGTGCTGGGTGCTCAGTACTCGGGGTGCTGGGTGCTCAGTGCTCAGGGTGCTGGGTGCTCAGTGCTCAGGGTGCTGGGTGCTCAGTACTCAGGGTGCTCCGTGCTCAGTACTCAGGGTTCTCGGTGCTCAGTGCTCAGGGTGCTGGGTGAACAGTGCTCAGGGTGCTGGGTGCTCAGTACTCGGGGTGCTGGGTGCTCAGTACTCAGCGTGCTGGGTGCTCAGTGCTCAGGGTGCTGGTTGCTCAGTGCTCGGGGTGCTGTGTGCTCAGTACTCGCGGTGCTGGGTGCTCACTGCTCAGGGTGCTGGTTCTCAGTGCTCGGGGTACTGGGTACTCAGTGCTCAGTACACAGGGTGCTGGGTGCTCAGTGCTCGGGGTGCTGGGTGCTCAGTGCTCAGTACTAAGGGTGCTGAGTGCTCAGTGCTCGGGGTGCTGGGTGCTCAGTACTCAGGGTACTCGGTGCTCAGTACTCAGGGTGCTGGGTGATCAGTGCCTACGGTGCTCGGTGCTCAGTACTCAGGGTGCTGGGTCCTCAGTGCTCAGGGTGCTGAGTGCTCAGTACTCAGGGTGCTGGGTGCTCAGTACTCGGGGTGCTGGGTGCTCAGTACTCAGGGAGCTGGGTGCTCAGTACTCATTGTGCTGGGTGCTCAGTACTCGGGTGCTGGGTGCTCAGTGCTCAGGGTGCTGGGTGCTCAGTGCTCAGGGTGCTGGGTGCTCAGTGCTCAGTACTCAGGGTGCTGAGTGCTCAGTGCTCGGGGTGCTGGGTGCTCAGTGCTCAGTACTCAGGGTGCTTGGTGCTCAGTGCTCGGGGTGCTGGGTGCTCAGTGCTCAGGGTGCTGGGTGCTCAGTGCTCAGGGTGCTGGGTGCTCAGTGCTCGGGGTGCTGGGTGCTCAGTACTCAGGGTGCTGGGTGCTCAGTACTCAGGGTGCTGGGTGCTCAGTGCTCGGGGTGCTGGGTGCTCAGTGCTCGGGGTGCTGGGTGCTCAGTGCTCGGGGTGCTCGGTGCTCAGTACTCAGGGTGCTGGGTGCTCAGTGCTCGGGGTGCTCAGTACTCAGGGTGCTGTGTGTTCAGTGCTCAGGGTGCTGGGTGCTCAGTACTCAGGGTGCTCGGTGCTTAGTACTCAGGGTGCTGGGTGCTCAGTACTCCGGGTGCTGGGTGCCCAGTGCACGGCGTGCTCGGTGCTCAGTGCTCAAGGTGCTGGGTGCTCAGTACTCAGGGTGATCATTGCTCAGAGTGCTGGGTGCTCAGTACTCAGGGTGCTGGGTGCTCAGTACTCAGGGTGCTCAGTGCTCAGTACTCAGGGTGCTCAGTGCTCAGTACTAAGGGTGCTCAGTGCTCAGGGTGCTGGGTGATCAGTGCTCGGGGTGCTCGGTGCCCAGTACTCAGGGTGCAGGGTGCTCAGTGCTCAGGGTGCTGGGTGCTCAGTGCTCAGGGTGCTGGGTGCTCAGTGCTCAGGGTGCTGGGTGCTCAGTACTCAGGGTGCTCGGTGCTCAGGGTGCTGGGTGCTCAGTGTTCGGGGTGCTCGGTGCTCAGTACTCGGGGTGCTCAGTGCTCAGTACTCAGGGTGCTGGGTGCTCAGTGCTCAGGGTGCTGGGTGCTCAGTACTCAGGGTGCTGCGTGCTCGGTGCTCAGTATGCTGGGTGCTCAGTACTCAGGGTGCTGGGTGCTCAGTACTCAGGGTCCTGGGTGCTCAGTACTCAGGGTGCTCGGTGCTCAGGACTCAGGGTGCTGGGTGCTCAGTGCTCAGGGTGCTGGGTGCTCAGTACTCAGGGTGCTGGGTGCTCAGTGCTCGGGGTGCTCGGTGCTCAGTACTCGGGGTGCTCAGTGCTCAGTGCTCAGGGTGCTGGGTGCTCAGTGCTCAGAGTGCTGGGTGCTCAGTACTCAGGGTGCTCGGTGCTCAGTACTCAGGGTGCTGGGTGCTCGGTGCTCAGGGTGCTCAGTGCTCAGTACTCAGCGTGCTGGGTGCTCAGTGGTCAGGGTGCTCGGTGTTCAGTACTCAGGGTGCTTAGTGCTCAGGGTGCTGGGTGCTCAGTACTCAGGGTGCAGGGTGCTCAGTTCTCAGTACTCAGGGTGCTCAGTGCTCAGGGTGCTGGGTGCTCAGTGCTCGGGGTGCTGGGTACTCAGTGCTCAGTACACAGGGTGCTGGGTGCTCAGTGCTCGGGGTGCTGGGTGCTCAGTGCTCAGTACTCAGGGAGCTGGGTGCTCAGTGCTCAGGGTGCTGGATGCTCAGTACTCAGGGTGCTGGGTGCTCAGTGCTCCGGGTGCTGGTTGCTCAGTACTCAGGGTGCTGGGTGCTCATTGCTCAGGGTACTGGGTGCTCAGTACTCAGGGTGCTCATTGCTCAGGGTGCTGGGTGCTCAGTACTCAGGGTGCTGGGTGCTCAGTACTCAGGGTGCTGGGTGCTCAGTACTCAGGGTGCTCAGTGCTCAGTACTCAGGGTGCTCAGGGCTCAGGGTGCTGGGTGCTCACTGCTCGGGGTGCTGGGTGCTCAGTGCTCAGGGTGCTGGGTGCTCAGTGCTCAGGGTGCTCGGTGCTCAGTTCTCAGGGTGCTGGGTGCTCAGTACTCAGGGTGCTGGGTGCTCAGTACTCAGGGTGCTCAGTGCTCAGTACTCAGGGTGCTCAGTGCTCAGTACTCAGGGTGCTCAGGGCTCAGGGTGCTGGGAGCTCAGTGCCCGGAGTGCTGGGTGCTCAGTCCTCAGTTTGCTGGGTGCTCAGTGATCAGGGTGCTCGATGCTCAGTGATCAGGGTGCTGGGTGCTCAGTACTCAGGGTGCTGGGTGCTCAGTGCTCGGGGTGCTGGGTGCTCAGTACTCAGGGTGCTGGGTGCTCAGTGCTCAGGGTGCTGGATGCTCAGTGCTCAGGGTGCTCGGTGCTTAGTACTCAGGGTGCTCGGTGCTCGGGGTGCTGGGTGCTCAGTGCTCGGGGTGCTTGGTGCTCAGTGCTCGGGGTGCTGGGTGCTCAGTGCTCGGGGTGCTGGGTGCTCAGTGCTCGGGGTGCTGGGTGCTCAGTGCTCGGGGTGCTGGGTGCTCAGTGCTCAGGGTGCTCAGTGCTCAGTACTCAGGGTGCTCAGTGCTCAGTGCTCAGGGTGCTCAGTGCTCAGTACTCAGGGTGCTCAGTGCTCAGTGCTCTGGGTGCTGGGTGCTCAGTGCTCAGGGTGCTGGGTGCTCAGTGCTCAGGGTGCTCGATGCTCAGTACACAGGTTGCTGGGTGCTCAGTGCTCGGGGTGCTGGGTGCTCAGTACTCAGGGTGCTGGGTGCTCAGGGCTCAGTACTCAGCGTGCTGGGTGCTCAGTGCTCAGAGTGTTGGGTGCTCAGTACTCAGGGTGCTGGGTGCTCAGTGCTCAGTGCTCAGGGTGCTCAGTGCTCAGGGTGCTGGGTGCTCAGGGTGCTGGGTGCTCAGTGCTCGGGGTGCTGGGTGCTCAGTGCTCAGGGTGCTGGGTGCTCAGTGCTTAGTGATCAGGGTGCTGGGTGCTCAGTGCTCAGTGCTCAGGGTGCTGGGTGTTCAGTACTCATGGTGCTGGGTGCTCAGTACTCAGGGTGCTGGGTGCTCAGTGCTCAGGGTGCTGGGTGCTCAGTGCTCAGGGTGCTGGGTGCTCAGTACTCAGGGTGCTGGGTGCTCAGTACTCAGGGTGCTCATTGCTCAGTGCTCAGGGTGCTGGGTGCTCAGTGCGCGGGGTGCTGGATGCTCAGTACTCAGGGTGCTGGGTGCTTAGTACTCAGGGTGCTGGGTGCTCAGTACTCAGGGTGCTGGGTGCTTAGTACTCAGGGTGCTGGGTGCTCAGTGCTCGGGGTGTTGGGTGCTCAGTGCTCGGGGTGCTCGGTGCTCAGTGCTCGGGGTGCTTGGTGCTCAGTAATCAGGGTGCTGGGTGCTCAGTACTCGTTGTGCTGGGTGCTCAGTGCTCAGGGTGCTGGGTGCTCAGTACTCAGGGTGCTCGGTACTCAGTACTCACGGTGCTCAGTGCTCAGTACTTAGGGTGCTCAGGCTCAGTGCTCGGGGTGCTGGGTGCTCAGTGCTCGGGGTGCTGGGTGCTCAGTGCTCGGGGTGCTGGGTGCTCAGTGCTCAGGGTGCTGGGTGCTCAGTGCTTAGAGTGCTGGGTGCTCAGTACTCAGGGTGCTCGGTGCTCAGTACTCAGGGTGCTGGGTGCTCAGTGCTCAGGGTGCTCAGTGCTCAGTACTCAGCGTGCAGGGTGCTCTGTGGTCAGGGTGCTCGGTGCTCAGTACTCAGGGTGCTCAGTGCTCAGGGTGCTGGGTGCTCAGTACTCAGGGTGCAGGGTGCTCAGTGCTCAGTACTCAGGGTGCTCAGTGCTCAGGGTGCTGGGTGCTCAGTGCTCGGGGTGCTGGGTACTCAGTGCTCAGTACACAGGGTGCTGGGTGCGCAGTGCTCGGGGTGCTGGGTGCTCAGTGCTCAGTACTCAGAGAGCTGGGTGCTCAGTGCTCCGGGTGCTGGATGCTCAGTACTCAGGGTGCTGGGTACTCAGTGCTCAGGGTGCTGGTTGCTCAGTACTCAGGGTGCTGGGTGCTCAGTGCTCAGGGTGCTGGGTGCTCAGTACTCAGGGTGCTCATTGCTCAGGGTGCTGGGTGCTCAGTACTCAGGGTGCTGGGTGCTCAGTACTCAGGGTGCTGGGTGCTCAGTACTCAGGGTGCTCAGTGCTCAGTACACAGGGTGCTCAGTGCTCAGTAATCAGGGTGCTCAGGGCTCAGGGTGCTGGGTGCTCACTGCTCGGGGTGCTGGGTGCTCAGTGCTCAGGGTGCTGGGTGCTCAGTGCTCAGGGTGCTCGGTGCTCAGTTCTCAGGGTGCTGGGTGCTCAGTACTCAGGGTGCTGGGTGCTCAGTACTCAGGGTGCTCAGTGCTCAGTACTCAGGGTGCTCAGAGCTCAGTACACAGGGTGCTCAGTGCTCAGGGTGCTGGGTGCTCAGTGCTCGGGGTGCTGGGTGCTCAGTCCTCAGGGTGCTGGGTGCTCAGTGCTCAGGGTGCTCGGTGCTCAGTGATCAGGGTGCTGGGTGCTCGGTACTCAGGGTGCTGGGTGCTCAGTGCTCAGGGTGCTGGGTGCTCAGTACTCAGGGTGCTGGGTGCTCAGTGCTCAGGGTGCTGGGTGCTCAGTGCTCAGGGTGCTCGGTGCTTAGTACTCAGGGTGCTCGGTGCTCGGGGTGCTGGGTGCTCAGTGCTCAGGGTGCTGGGTGCTCAGTGCTCAGGGTGCTGGGTGCTCAGTGCTCGGGGTGCTGGGTGCTCAGTGCTCGGGGTGCTGGGTGCTCAGTGCTCGGGGTGCTGGGTGCTCAGTACTCGGGGTGCTCGGTGCTCAGTGCTCAGGGTGCTTGGTGCTCAGTGCTCAGGGTGCTGGGTGCTCAGTACTCAGGGTGCTGGCTGCTCAGTACTCAGGGTGCTCGGTGCTCAGTACTCAGGGTTCTGCGTGCTCGGTGCTCAGTACGCTGGGTGCTCAGTACTCAGGGTGCTGGCTGCTCAGTAATCAGGGTGCTGGGTGCACAGTGCTCGGGGTGCTGGGTGCTCAGTACTCAGTGTGCTGGGTGTTCAGTACTCAGGGTGCTCATTGCTTGGGGTGCTGGTGCTCAGTACTCAGGGTGCTCAGTGCTCGGGGTGCTGGGTGCTCAGTGCTCAGTACTCAGGGTGCTGGGTGCTCAGTGCTCAAGGTGCTGGGTGCTCAGTACTCAGGGTGCTGGGTCCTCAGTGCTCAGGGTGCTGAGTGCTCAGTACTCAGGGTGCTGGGTGCTCCGTCCTCGGGGTGCTGGGTGCTCAGTACTCAGGGTGCTGGGTGCTTAGTACTCAGGGTGCTGGGTGCTCAGTGCTCGGGGTGCTGGGTGCTCAGTGCTCGGGGTGCTCGGTGCTCAGTGCTCGGGGTGCTTGGTGCTCAGTAATCAGGGTGCTGGGTGCTCAGTACTCGTTGTGCTGGGTGCTCAGTGCTCAGGGTGCTGGGTGCTCAGTACTCAGGGTGCTCGGTACTCAGTACTCACGGTGCTCAGTGCTCAGTACTCAGGGTGCTCAGGCTCAGTGCTCGGGGTGCTGGGTGCTCAGTGCTCGGAGTGCTGGGTGCTCAGTGCTCGGGTTGCTGGGTGCTCAGTGCTCAGGGTGCTGGGTGCTCAGTGCTTAGAGTGCTGGGTGCTCAGTACTCAGGGTGCTCGGTACTCAGTACTCAGGGTGCTGGGTGCTCAGTGCTCAGGGTGCTCAGTGCTCAGTACTCAGCGTGCAGGGTGTTCAGTGGTCACGGTGCTCGGTGCTCAGTACTCAGTGTGCTCAGTGCTCAGGGTGCTGGGTGCTCAGTACTCAGGGTGCAGGGTGCTCAGTGCTCAGTACTCAGGGTGCTCAGTGCTCAGGGTGCTGGGTGCTCAGTGCTCGGGGTGCTGGGTACTCAGTGCTCAGTACACAGGGTGCTGGGTGCTCAGTGCTCGGGGTGCTGGGTGCTCAGTGCTCAGTACTCAGGGAGCTGGGTGCTCAGTGCTCTGGGTGCTGGATGCTCAGTACTCAGGGTGCTGGGTGCTCAGTGCTCAGGGTGCTCGGTGCTCAGTACTCAGGGTGCTGGGTGCTCAGTACTCAGGGTGCTGGGTGCTCAGTGCTCAGGGTGCTGGGTGCTCAGTACTCAGGGTGCTGGGTGCTCAGTGCTCAGGGTGCTGGGTGCTCAGTGCTCAGGGTGCTCGGTGCTTAGTACTCAGGGTGCTCGGTGCTCGGGGTGCTGGGTGCTCAGTGCTCAGGGTGCTGGGTGCTCAGTGCTCAGGGTGCTGGGTGCTCAGTGCTCAGGGTGCTGGGTGCTCAGTGCTCGGGGTGCTGGGTGCTCAGTGCTCGGGGTGCTGGGTGCTCAGCGCTCGGGGTGCTGGGTGCTCAGTACTCGGGGTGCTCGGTGCTCAGTACTCAGGGTGCTTGGTGCTCAGTGCTCAGGGTGCTGGGTGCTCAGTACTCAGGGTGCTGGCTGCTCAGTACTCAGGGTGCTCGGTGCTCAGTACTCAGGTTGCTGCGTGCTCGGTGCTCAGTACGCTGGGTGCTCAGTACTCAGGGTGCTGGCTGCTCAGTAATCAGGGTGCTGGGTGCTCAGTGCTCGGGGTGCTGGGTGCTCAGTACTCAGTGTGCTGGGTGCTCAGTACTCAGGGTGCTCAGTGCTTGGGGTGCTGGTTGCTCAGTACTCAGGGTGCTCAGTGCTTGGGGTGTTGGGTGCTCAGTACTCAGGGTGCTGGGTGCTCAGTGCTCAGGGTGCTGGGTGCTCAGTGCTCGGGGTGCTGGGTGCTCAGTGCTCAGTACTCAGGGTGCTGGGTGCTCAGTGCTCAGGGTGCTGGGTGCTCAGTGCTCAGGGTGCTGGGTGCTCAGTGCTCAGGGTGCTGGGTACTCAGTGCTCAGGGAGCTGGGTACTCAGTGCTCGGGGTGCTGGGTGCTCAGTACTCAGTGTGCTGGGTGCTCAGTGCTCAGAGTGTTGGGTGCTCAGTACTCAGGGTGCTGGGTGCTCAGTGCTCAGTGCTCAGGGTGCTCAGTGCTCAGGGTGCTGGGTGCTCAGGGTGCTGGGAGCTCAGTGCTCGGGGTGCTGGGTGCTCAGTGCTCAGGGTGCTGGGTGCTCAGTGCTTAGTGCTCAGGGTGCTGGGTGCTCAGTGCTCAGTGCTCAGGGTGCTGGGTGTTCAGTACTCATGGTGCTGGGTGCTCAGTACTCAGGGTGCTGGGTGCTCAGTGCTCAGGGTGCTGGGTGCTCAGTGCTCAGGGTGCTGGGTGCTCAGTACTCAGGGTGCTGGGTACTCAGTACTCAGGGTGCTCGTTGCTCAGTGCTCAGGGTGCTGGGTGCTCAGTGCGCGGGGTGCAGGGTGTTCAGTACTCAGGGTGCTGGGTGCTCAGTACTCAGGGTGCTGGGTGCTCAGTGCTCAGGGTGCTGAGTGCTCAGTACTCAGGGTGCTGGGTGCTCAGTGCTCGGGGTGCTGGGTGCTCAGTACTCAGGGTGCTGGGTGCTTAGTACTCAGGGTGCTGGGTGCTCAGTGCTCGGGGTGTTGGGTGCTCAGTGCTCGGGGTGCTCGGTGCTCAGTGCTCGGGGTGCTTGGTGCTCAGTAATCAGGGTGCTGGGTGCTCAGTACTCGTTGTGCTGGGTGCTCAGTGCTCAGGGTGCTGGGTGCTCAGTACTCAGGGTGCTCGGTACTCAGTACTCACGGTGCTCAGTGCTCAGTACTCAGGGTGCTCAGGCTCAGTGCTCGGGGTGCTGGGTGCTCAGTGCTCGGGGTGCTGGGTGCTCAGTGCTCGGGGTGCTCGGTGCTCAGTGCTCAGGGTGCTGGGTGCTCAGTGCTTAGAGTGCTGGGTGCTCAGTACTCAGGGTGCTCGGTGCTCAGTACTCAGGGTGCTGGGTGCTCAGTGCTCAGGGTGCTCAGTGCTCAGTACTCAGCGTGCAGGGTGCTCTGTGGTCAGGGTGCTCGGTGCTCAGTACTCAGGGTGCTCAGTGCTCAGGGTGCTGGGTGCTCAGTACTCAGGGTGCAGGGTGCTCAGTGCTCAGTACTCAGGGTGCTCAGTGCTCAGGGTGCTGGGTGCTCAGTGCTCGGGGTGCTGGGTACTCAGTGCTCAGTACACAGGGTGCTGGGTGCGCAGTGCTCGGGGTGCTGGGTGCTCAGTGCTCAGTACTCAGAGAGCTGGGTGCTCAGTGCTCCGGGTGCTGGATGCTCAGTACTCAGGGTGCTGGGTACTCAGTGCTCAGGGTGCTGGTTGCTCAATACTCAGGGTGCTGGGTGCTCAGTGCTCAGGGTGCTGGGTGCTCAGTACTCAGGGTGCTCATTGCTCAGGGTGCTGGGTGCTCAGTACTCAGGGTGCTGGGTGCTCAGTACTCAGGGTGCTGGGTGCTCAGTACTCAGGGTGCTCAGTGCTCAGTACTCAGGGTGCTCAGTGCTCAGTAATCAGGGTGCTCAGGGATCAGGGTGCTGGGTGCTAACTGCTCGGGGTGCTGGGTGCTCAGTGCTCAGGGTGCTGGGTGCTCAGTGCTCAGGGTGCTCGGTGCTCAGTTCTCAGGGTGCTGGGTGCTCAGTACTCAGGGTGCTGGGTGCTCAGTACTCAGGGTGCTCAGTGCTCAGTACTCAGGGTGCTCAGTGCTCAGTACACAGGGTGCTCAGTGCTCAGGGTGCTGGGTGCTCAGTGCTCGGGGTGCTGGGTGCTCAGTACTCAGGGTGCTGGGTGCTCAGTACTCAGGGTGCTCAGTGCTCAGTACTCAGGGTGCTCAGTGCTCAGTACACAGGGTGCTCAGTCCTCAGGGTGCTGGGTGCTCAGTGCTCAGGGTGCTCGGTGCTCAGTGATCAGGGTGCTGGGTGCTCGGTACTCAGGGTGCTGGGTGCTCAGTGCTCAGGGTGCTGGGTGCTCAGTACTCAGGGTGCTGGGTGCTCAGTGCTCAGGGTGCTGGGTGCTCAGTGCTCAGGGTGCTCGGTGCTTAGTACTCAGGGTGCTCGGTGCTCGGGGCGCTGGGTGCTCAGTGCTCAGGGTGCTGGGTGCTCAGTGCTCAGGGTGCTGGGTGCTCAGTGCTCGGGGTGCTGGGTGCTCAGTGCTCGGGGTGCTGGGTGCTCAGTGCTCGGGGTGCTGGGTGCTCAGTACTCGGGGTGCTCGGTGCTCAGTACTCAGGGTGCTTGGTGCTCAGTGCTCAGGGTGCTGGGTGCTCAGTACTCAGGGTGCTGGCTGCTGAGTACTCAGGGTGCTCGGTGCTCAGTACTCAGGGTGCTGCGTGCTCGGTGCTCAGTACGCTGGGTGCTCAGTACTCAGGGTGCTGGCTGCTCAGTAATCAGGGTGCTGGGTGCTCAGTGCTCGGGGTGCTGGGTGCTCAGTACTCAGTGTGCTGGGTGCTCAGTACTCAGGGTGCTCAGTGCTTGGGGTGCTGGTGCTCAGTACTCAGGGTGCTCAGTGCTTGGGGTGTTGGGTGCTCAGTACTCAGGGTGCTGGGTGCTCAGTGCTCAGGGTGCTGGGTGCTCAGTACTCAGGGTGCTGGGTGCTCAGTGCTCGGGGTGCTGGGTGCTCAGTGCTCAGGGTGCTGGGTGCTCAGTGCTCAGGGTGCTCGGTGCTCAGTTCTCAGGGTGCTGGGTGCTCAGTACTCAGGGTGCTGGGTGCTCAGTACTCAGGGTGCTCAGTGCTCAGTACTCAGGGTGCTCAGTGCTCAGTACACAGGGTGCTCAGTGCTCAGGGTGCTGGGTGCTCAGTGCTCGGGGTGCTGGGTGCTCAGTCCTCAGGGTGCTGGGTGCTCAGTGCTCAGGGTGCTCGGTGCTCAGTGATCAGGGTGTTGGGTGCTCGGTACTCAGGGTGCTGGGTGCTCAGTGCTCAGGGTGCTGGGTGCTCAGTACTCAGGGTGCTGGGTGCTCAGTGCTCAGGGTGCTGGGTGCTCAGTGCTCAGGGTGCTCGGTGCTTAGTACTCAGGGTGCTCGGTGCTCGGGGCGCTGGGTGCTCAGTGCTCAGGGTGCTGGGTGCTCAGTGCTCAGGGTGCTGGGTGCTCAGTGCTCGGGGTGCTGGGTGCTCAGTGCTCGGGGTGCTGGGTGCTCAGTGCTCGGGGTCCTGGGTGCTCAGTACTCGGGGTGCTCGGTGCTCAGTACTCAGGGTGCTTGGTGCTCAGTGCTCAGGGTGCTGGGTGCTCAGTACTCAGGGTGCTGGCTGCTCAGTACTCAGGGTGCTCGGTGCTCAGTACTCAGGGCGCTGCGTGCTCGGTGCTCAGTACGCTGGGTGCTCAGTACTCAGGGTGCTGGCTGCTCAGTAATCAGGGTGCTGGGTGCTCAGTGCTCGGGGTGCTGGGTGCTCAGTACTCAGTGTGCTGGGTGCTCAGTACTCAGGGTGCTCAGTGCTTGGGGTGCTGGTGCTCAGTACTCAGGGTGCTCAGTGCTTGGGGTGTTGGGTGCTCAGTACTCAGGGTGCTGGGTGCTCAGTGCTCAGGGTGCTGGGTGCTCAGTACTCAGGGTGCTGGGTGCTCAGTGCTCGGGGTGCTGGGTGCTCAGTGCTCAGTACTCAGGGTGCTGGGTGCTCAGTGCTCAAGGTGCTGGGTGCTCAGTACTCAGTACTCAGGGTGCTGGGTGCTCAGTGCTCAGGGTGCTGGGTGCTCAGTGCTCAGTGCTCGGGGTGCTGGGTGCTCAGTGCTCAGGGTGCTGAGTGCTCAGTACTCAGGGTGCTGGGTGCTCCGTGCTCGGGGTGCTGGGTGCTCAGTACTCAGGGTGCTGGGTGCTTAGTACTCAGGGTGCTGGGTGCTCAGTGCTCGGGGTGATGGGTGCTCAGTGCTCGGGGTGCTCGGTGCTCAGTGCTCGGGGTGCTTGGTGCTCAGTACTCAGGGTGCTCGGTACTCAGTACTCACGGTGCTCAGTGCTCAGTACTCAGGGTGCTCAGGCTCAGTGCTCGGGGTGCTGGGTGCTCAGTGCTCGGAGTGCTGGGTGCTCAGTGCTCGGGGTGCTGGGTGCTCAGTGCTCAGGGTGCTGGGTGCTCAGTGCTTAGAGTGCTGGGTGCTCAGTACTCAGGGTGCTCGGTACTCAGTACTCAGGGTGCTGGGTGCTCAGTGCTCAGGGTGCTCAGTGCTCAGTACTCAGCGTGCAGGGTGCTCAGTGGTCAGGGTGCTCGGTGCTCAGTACTCAGTGTGCTCAGTGCTCAGGGTGCTGGGTGCTCAGTACTCAGGGTGCAGGGTGCTCAGTGCTCAGTACTCAGGGTGCTCAGTGCTCAGGGTGCTGGGTGCTCAGTGCTCGGGGTGCTGGGTACTCAGTGCTCAGTACACAGGGTGCTGGGTGCTCAGTGCTCGGGGTGCTGGGTGCTCAGTGCTCAGTACTCAGGGAGCTGGGTGCTCAGTGCTCTGGGTGCTGGATGCTCAGTACTCAGGGTGCTGGGTGCTCAGTGCTCAGGGTGCTCGGTGCTCAGTACTCAGGGTGCTGGGTGCTCAGTCTCAGGGTGCTGGGTGCTCAGTGCTCAGGGTGCTGGGTGCTCAGTACTCAGGGTGCTGGGTGCTCAGTGCTCAGGGTGCTGGGTGCTCAGTGCTCAGGGTGCTCGGTGCTTAGTACTCAGGGTGCTCGGTTCTCGGGGTGCTGGGTGCTCAGTGCTCAGGGTGCTGGGTGCTCAGTGCTCAGGGTGCTGGGTGCTCAGTGCTCAGGGTGCTGGGTGCTCAGTGCTCGGGGTGCTGGGTGCTCAGTGCTCGGGGTGCTGGGTGCTCAGTGCTCGGGGTGCTGGGTGCTCAGTACTCGGGGTGCTCAGTGCTCAGTACTCAGGGTGCTTGGTGCTCAGTGCTCAGGGTGCTGGTTGCTCAATACTCAGGGTGCTGGGTGCTCAGTGCTCAGGGTGCTGGGTGCTCAGTACTCAGGGTGCTCATTGCTCAGGGTGCTGGGTGCTCAGTACTCAGGGTGCTGGGTGCTCAGTACTCAGGGTGCTGGGTACTCAGTGCTCAGGGTGCTGGTTGCTCAATACTCAGGGTGCTGGGTGCTCAGTGCTCAGGGTGCTGGGTGCTCAGTACTCAGGGTGCTCATTGCTCAGGGTGCTGGGTGCTCAGTACTCAGGGTGCTGGGTGCTCAGTACTCAGGGTGCTGGGTGCTCAGTACTCAGGGTGCTCAGTGCTCAGTACTCAGGGTGCTGGGTGCTCAGTACTCAGGGTGCTCATTGCTCAGGGTGCTGGGTGCTCAGTACTCAGGGTGCTGGGTGCTCAGTACTCAGGGTGCTCAGTGCTCAGTACTCAGGGTGCTCAGTGCTCAGTAATCAGGGTGCTCAGGGATCAGTAATCAGGGTGCTCAGGGATCAGGGTGCTGGGTGCTAACTGCTCGGGGTGCTGGGTGCTCAGTGCTCAGGGTGCTGGGTGCTCAGTGCTCAGGGTGCTCGGTGCTCAGTTCTCAGGGTGCTGGGTGCTCAGTACTCAGGGTGCTGGGTGCTCAGTACTCAGGGTGCTCAGTGCTCAGTACTCAGGGTGCTCAGTGCTCAGTACACAGGGTGCTCAGTGCTCAGGGTGCTGGGTGCTCAGTGCTCGGGGTGCTGGGTGCTCAGTACTCAGGGTGCTGGGTGCTCAGTACTCAGGGTGCTCAGTGCTCAGTACTCAGGGTGCTCAGTGCTCAGTACACAGGGTGCTCAGTCCTCAGGGTGCTGGGTGCTCAGTGCTCAGGGTGCTCGGTGCTCAGTGATCAGGGTGCTGGGTGCTCGGTACTCAGGGTGCTGGGTGCTCAGTGCTCAGGGTGCTGGGTGCTCAGTACTCAGGGTGCTGGGTGCTCAGTGCTCAGGGTGCTGGGTGCTCAGTGCTCAGGGTGCTCGGTGCTTAGTACTCAGGGTGCTCGGTGCTCGGGGCGCTGGGTGCTCAGTGCTCAGGGTGCTGGGTGCTCAGTGCTCAGGGTGCTGGGTGCTCAGTGCTCGGGGTGCTGGGTGCTCAGTGCTCGGGGTGCTGGGTGCTCAGTGCTCGGGGTGCTGGGTGCTCAGTACTCGGGGTGCTCGGTGCTCAGTACTCAGGGTGCTTGGTGCTCAGTGCTCAGGGTGCTGGGTGCTCAGTACTCAGGGTGCTGGCTGCTGAGTACTCAGGGTGCTCGGTGCTCAGTACTCAGGGTGCTGCGTGCTCGGTGCTCAGTACGCTGGGTGCTCAGTACTCAGGGTGCTGGCTGCTCAGTAATCAGGGTGCTGGGTGCTCAGTGCTCGGGGTGCTGGGTGCTCAGTACTCAGTGTGCTGGGTGCTCAGTACTCAGGGTGCTCAGTGCTTGGGGTGCTGGTGCTCAGTACTCAGGGTGCTCAGTGCTTGGGGTGTTGGGTGCTCAGTACTCAGGGTGCTGGGTGCTCAGTGCTCAGGGTGCTGGGTGCTCAGTACTCAGGGTGCTGGGTGCTCAGTGCTCGGGGTGCTGGGTGCTCAGTGCTCAGGGTGCTGGGTGCTCAGTGCTCAGGGTGCTCGGTGCTCAGTTCTCAGGGTGCTGGGTGCTCAGTACTCAGGGTGCTGGGTGCTCAGTACTCAGGGTGCTCAGTGCTCAGTACTCAGGGTGCTCAGTGCTCAGTACACAGGGTGCTCAGTGCTCAGGGTGCTGGGTGCTCAGTGCTCGGGGTGCTGGGTGCTCAGTCCTCAGGGTGCTGGGTGCTCAGTGCTCAGGGTGCTCGGTGCTCAGTGATCAGGGTGTTGGGTGCTCGGTACTCAGGGTGCTGGGTGCTCAGTGCTCAGGGTGCTGGGTGCTCAGTACTCAGGGTGCTGGGTGCTCAGTGCTCAGGGTGCTGGGTGCTCAGTGCTCAGGGTGCTCGGTGCTTAGTACTCAGGGTGCTCGGTGCTCGGGGCGCTGGGTGCTCAGTGCTCAGGGTGCTGGGTGCTCAGTGCTCAGGGTGCTGGGTGCTCAGTGCTCGGGGTGCTGGGTGCTCAGTGCTCGGGGTGCTGGGTGCTCAGTGCTCGGGGTCCTGGGTGCTCAGTACTCGGGGTGCTCGGTGCTCAGTACTCAGGGTGCTTGGTGCTCAGTGCTCAGGGTGCTGGGTGCTCAGTACTCAGGGTGCTGGCTGCTCAGTACTCAGGGTGCTCGGTGCTCAGTACTCAGGGCGCTGCGTGCTCGGTGCTCAGTACGCTGGGTGCTCAGTACTCAGGGTGCTGGCTGCTCAGTAATCAGGGTGCTGGGTGCTCAGTGCTCGGGGTGCTGGGTGCTCAGTACTCAGTGTGCTGGGTGCTCAGTACTCAGGGTGCTCAGTGCTTGGGGTGATGGTGATCAGTACTCAGGGTGCTCAGTGCTTGGGGTGTTGGGTGCTCAGTACTCAGGGTGCTGGGTGCTCAGTGCTCAGGGTGCTGGGTGCTCAGTACTCAGGGTGCTGGGTGCTCAGTGCTCGGGGTGCTGGGTGCTCAGTGCTCAGTACTCAGGGTGCTGGGTGCTCAGTGCTCAAGGTGCTGGGTGCTCAGTACTCAGTACTCAGGGTGCTGGGTGCTCAGTGCTCAGGGTGCTGGGTGCTCAGTGCTCAGTGCTCGGGGTGCTGGGTGCTCAGTGCTCAGGGTGCTGAGTGCTCAGTACTCAGGGTGCTGGGTGCTCCGTGCTCGGGGTGCTGGGTGCTCAGTACTCAGGGTGCTGGGTGCTTAGTACTCAGGGTGCTGGGTGCTCAGTGCTCGGGGTGCTGGGTGCTCAGTGCTCGGGGTGCTCGGTGCTCAGTGCTCGGGGTGCTTGGTGCTCAGTACTCAGGGTGCTCGGTACTCAGTACTCACGGTGCTCAGTGCTCAGTACTCAGGGTGCTCAGGCTCAGTGCTCGGGGTGCTGGGTGCTCAGTGCTCGGAGTGCTGGGTGCTCAGTGCTCGGGGTGCTGGGTGCTCAGTGCTCAGGGTGCTGGGTGCTCAGTGCTTAGAGTGCTGGGTGCTCAGTACTCAGGGTGCTCGGTACTCAGTACTCAGGGTGCTGGGTGCTCAGTGCTCAGGGTGCTCAGTGCTCAGTACTCAGCGTGCAGGGTGCTCAGTGGTCAGGGTGCTCGGTGCTCAGTACTCAGTGTGCTCAGTGCTCAGGGTGCTGGGTGCTCAGTACTCAGGGTGCAGGGTGCTCAGTGCTCAGTACTCAGGGTGCTCAGTGCTCAGGGTGCTGGGTGCTCAGTGCTCGGGGTGCTGGGTACTCAGTGCTCAGTACACAGGGTGCTGGGTGCTCAGTGCTCGGGGTGCTGGGTGCTCAGTGCTCAGTACTCAGGGAGCTGGGTGCTCAGTGCTCTGGGTGCTGGATGCTCAGTACTCAGGGTGCTGGGTGCTCAGTGCTCAGGGTGCTCGGTGCTCAGTACTCAGGGTGCTGGGTGCTCAGTACTCAGGGTGCTGGGTGCTCAGTGCTCAGGGTGCTGGGTGCTCAGTACTCAGGGTGCTGGGTGCTCAGTGCTCAGGGTGCTGGGTGCTCAGTGCTCAGGGTGCTCGGTGCTTAGTACTCAGGGTGCTCGGTTCTCGGGGTGCTGGGTGCTCAGTGCTCAGGGTGCTGGGTGCTCAGTGCTCAGGGTGCTGGGTGCTCAGTGCTCAGGGTGCTGGGTGCTCAGTGCTCAGGGTGCTGGGTGCTCAGTGCTCAGGGTGCTGGGTGCTCAGTGCTCGGGGTGCTGGGTGCTCAGTGCTCGGGGTGCTGGGTGCTCAGTGCTCGGGGTGCTGGGTGCTCAGTACTCGGGGTGCTCAGTGCTCAGTACTCAGGGTGCTTGGTGCTCAGTGCTCAGGGTGCTGGGTGCTCAGTACTCAGGGTGCTGGGTGCTCAGTACTCAGGGTGCTCAGTGCTCAGTACTCAGGGTGCTCAGTGCTCAGTACACAGGGTGCTCAGTGCTCAGGGTGCTGGGTGCTCAGTGCTCGGGGTGCTGGGTGCTCAGTCCTCAGGGTGCTGGGTGCTCAGTGCTCAGGGTGCTCGGTGCTCAGTGATCAGGGTGTTGGGTGCTCGGTACTCAGGGTGCTGGGTGCTCAGTGCTCAGGGTGCTGGGTGCTCAGTACTCAGGGTGCTGGGTGCTCAGTGCTCAGGGTGCTGGGTGCTCAGTGCTCAGGGTGCTCGGTGCTTAGTACTCAGGGTGCTCGGTGCTCGGGGCGCTGGGTGCTCAGTGCTCAGGGTGCTGGGTGCTCAGTGCTCAGGGTGCTGGGTGCTCAGTGCTCGGGGTGCTGGGTGCTCAGTGCTCGGGGTGCTGGGTGCTCAGTGCTCGGGGTCCTGGGTGCTCAGTACTCGGGGTGCTCGGTGCTCAGTACTCAGGGTGCTTGGTTCTCAGTGCTCAGGGTGCTGGGTGCTCAGTACTCAGGGTGCTGGCTGCTCAGTACTCAGGGTGCTCGGTGCTCAGTACTCAGGGCGCTGCGTGCTCGGTGCTCAGTACGCTGGGTGCTCAGTACTCAGGGTGCTGGCTGCTCAGTAATCAGGGTGCTGGGTGCTCAGTGCTCGGGGTGCTGGGTGCTCAGTACTCAGTGTGCTGGGTGCTCAGTACTCAGGGTGCTCAGTGCTTGGGGTGATGGTGATCAGTACTCAGGGTGCTCAGTGCTTGGGGTGTTGGGTGCTCAGTACTCAGGGTGCTGGGTGCTCAGTGCTCAGGGTGCTGGGTGCTCAGTACTCAGGGTGCTGGGTGCTCAGTGCTCGGGGTGCTGGGTGCTCAGTGCTCAGTACTCAGGGTGCTGGGTGCTCAGTGCTCAAGGTGCTGGGTGCTCAGTACTCAGTACTCAGGGTGCTGGGTGCTCAGTGCTCAGGGTGCTGGGTGCTCAGTGCTCAGTGCTCGGGGTGCTGGGTGCTCAGTGCTCAGGGTGCTGAGTGCTCAGTACTCAGGGTGCTGGGTGCTCCGTGCTCGGGGTGCTGGGTGCTCAGTACTCAGGGTGCTGGGTGCTTAGTACTCAGGGTGCTGGGTGCTCAGTGCTCGGGGTGCTGGGTGCTCAGTGCTCGGGGTGCTCGGTGCTCAGTGCTCGGGGTGCTTGGTGCTCAGTACTCAGGGTGCTCGGTACTCAGTACTCACGGTGCTCAGTGCTCAGTACTCAGGGTGCTCAGGCTCAGTGCTCGGGGTGCTGGGTGCTCAGTGCTCGGAGTGCTGGGTGCTCAGTGCTCGGGGTGCTGGGTGCTCAGTGCTCAGGGTGCTGGGTGCTCAGTGCTTAGAGTGCTGGGTGCTCAGTACTCAGGGTGCTCGGTACTCAGTACTCAGGGTGCTGGGTGCTCAGTGCTCAGGGTGCTCAGTGCTCAGTACTCAGCGTGCAGGGTGCTCAGTGGTCAGGGTGCTCGGTGCTCAGTACTCAGTGTGCTCAGTGCTCAGGGTGCTGGGTGCTCAGTACTCAGGGTGCAGGGTGCTCAGTGCTCAGTACTCAGGGTGCTCAGTGCTCAGGGTGCTGGGTGCTCAGTGCTCGGGGTGCTGGGTACTCAGTGCTCAGTACACAGGGTGCTGGGTGCTCAGTGCTCGGGGTGCTGGGTGCTCAGTGCTCAGTACTCAGGGAGCTGGGTGCTCAGTGCTCTGGGTGCTGGATGCTCAGTACTCAGGGTGCTGGGTGCTCAGTGCTCAGGGTGCTCGGTGCTCAGTACTCAGGGTGCTGGGTGCTCAGTACTCAGGGTGCTGGGTGCTCAGTGCTCAGGGTGCTGGGTGCTCAGTACTCAGGGTGCTGGGTGCTCAGTGCTCAGGGTGCTGGGTGCTCAGTGCTCAGGGTGCTCGGTGCTTAGTACTCAGGGTGCTCGGTTCTCGGGGTGCTGGGTGCTCAGTGCTCAGGGTGCTGGGTGCTCAGTGCTCAGGGTGCTGGGTGCTCAGTGCTCAGGGTGCTGGGTGCTCAGTGCTCGGGGTGCTGGGTGCTCAGTGCTCGGGGTGCTGGGTGCTCAGTGCTCGGGGTGCTGGGTGCTCAGTACTCGGGGTGCTCAGTGCTCAGTACTCAGGGTGCTTGGTGCTCAGTGCTCAGGGTGCTGGGTGCTCAGTACTCAGGGTGCTGGCTGCTCAGTACTCAGGGTGCTCGGTGCTCAGTACTCAGGGTGCTGCGTGCTCGGTGCTCAGTACGCTGGGTGCTCAGTACTCAGGGTGCTGGCTGCTCAGTAATCAGGGTGCTGGGTGCTCAGTGCTCGGGGTGCTGGGTGCTCAGCTCTCAGTGTGCTGGGTGCTCAGTACTCAGGGTGCTCAGTGCTTGGGGTGCTGGTTGCTCAGTACACAGGGTGCTCAGTGCTTGGGGTGTTGGGTGCTCAGTACTCAGGGTGCTGGGTGCTCAGTGCTCAGGGTGCTGGGTGCTCAGTGCTCGGGGTGCTGGGTGCTCAGTGCTCAGTACTCAGGGTGCTGGGTGCTCAGTGCTCAGGGTGCTGGGTGCTCAGTGCTCAGGGTGCTGGGTGCTCAGTGCTCAGGGTGCTGGGTACTCAGTGCTCAGGGTGCTGGGTACTCAGTGCTCGGGGTGCTGGGTGCTCAGTACTCAGGGTGCTGGGTGCTCAGTACTCAGGGTGCTCAGTGCTCAGTACTCATGGTGCTCAGTGCTCCGTACAAGGGTGCTCAGTGCTCAGGGTGCTGGGTGCTCAGTGCTCAGGGTGCTGGGTGCTCAGTCCTCAGGGTGCTGGGTGCTCAGTGCTCAGGGTGCTCGGTGCTCAGTGCTCAGGGTGCTGGGTGCTCAGTACTCAGGGTGCTGGGTTCTCAGTGCTCGGGTTGCTGGGTGCTCAGTACTCAGGGTGCTGGGTGCTCAGTGCTCAGGGTGCTGGGTGCTCAGTGCACAGGGTGCTCGGTGCTTAGTACTCAGGGTGCTCGGTGCTCGCGGTGCTGGGTGCTCAGTGCTCGGGTTGCTGGGTGCTCAGTGCTCGGGGTGCTGGGTGCTCAGTGCTCGGGGTGCTGGGTGCTCAGTGCTCGGGGTGCTGGGTGCTCAGTACTCGGGGTGCTCGGTGCTCAGTACTCAGGGTGCTGGGTGCTCAGTGCTCAGGGTACTGGGTGCTCAGTACTCAGTGTGCTGGGTGCTCGCTGCTCAGTACGCTGGGTGCTCAGTACTCAGGGTGCTGGGTGCTCAGTGCTCGGGGTGCTCAGTACTCAGGGTGATGTGTGTTCAGTGCTCAGGGTACTGGGTGCTCAGTTCTCAGGGTGCTCGGTGCTCAGTACTCAGGGTGCTCAGTGCTCAGGGTGCTGGGTGCTCAGTACTCAGGGTGCCTGGTGCTCAGTGCTCAGTACTCAGGGTGCTCAGTGCTCAGGGTGCTGGGTGCTCAGTGCTCGGGGTGCTGGGTTCTCAGTGCTCAGTACACAGGATGCTGGGTGCTCAGTGCTCGGGGTGATGGGTGCTCAGTGCTCAGTACTCAGGGTGCTGGGTGCTCAGTGCTCGGGGTGCTGGATGCTCACTACTCAGGGTGCTGGGTGCTCAGTGCTCAGGGTGCTGGTTGCTCAGTACTCAGCGTGCTGGGTGCTCAGTGCTCAGGGTGCTGGGTGCTCAGTACTCAGGGTGCTCATTGCTCAGGGTGCTGGGTGCTCAGTACTCAGTGTGCTGGGTGCTCAGTACTCAGGGTGCTGGGTGCTCAGTACTCAGGGTGCTCAGTGCTCAGTACTCAGGGTGCTCAGTGCTCAGTACTCAGGGTGCTCAGGGCTCAGGGTGCTGGGTGCTCACTGCTCGGGGTGCTGGGTGCTCAGTGCTCAGGGTGCTGGATGCTCAGTGCTCAGGGTGCTCGGTGATCAGTACTCAGGGTGCTCAGTGCTCAGTACTCAGGGTGCTCAGTGCTCAGTACTCAGGGTGCTCAGTGCTCAGTGCTCAGGGTGCTGGGTGCTCAGTGCTCGGGGTGCTGGGTGCTCAGTCCTCAGGGTGCTGGGTGCTCAGTGCTCAGGGTGCTCGGTGCTCAGTGATCAGGGTGCTGGGTGCTCAGTACTCAGGGTGCTGGGTGCTCAGTGCTCGCTGTGCTGGGTGCTCAGTACTCAAGGTGCTGGGTGCTCAGTGCTCAGGGTGCTGGGTGCTCAGTGCTCAGGGTGCTCGGTGCTTAGTACTCAGGGTGCTCGGTGCTCGGGGTGCTGGGTGCTCAGTGCTCGGGGTGCTGGGTGCTCAGTGCTCGGGGTGCTGGGTGCTCAGTGCTCGGGGTGCTGGGTGCTCAGTGCTCAGGGTGCTGGGTGCTCAGTGCTCGGGGGGCTGGGTGCTCAGTGCTCAGTACTCAGGGTGCTGGGTGCTCAGTGCTCAGGGTGCTGGGTGCTCAGTACTCAGGGTGCTCGGTGCTCAGTACTCAGGGTGCTGGGTCCTCAGTGCTCAGGGTGCTGAGTGCTCAGTACTCAGGGTGCTGGGTGCTCAGTACTCGTTGTGCAGGGTGCTCAGTACTCAGGGAGCTGGGTGCTCAGTACTCATTGTGCTGGGTGCTCAGTACTCGGGTGCTGGGTGCTCAGTGCTCAGGGTGCTGGGTGCTCAGTGCTCGGGGTGCTGGGTGCTCAGTGCTCAGTACTCAGGGTTCTGGGTGCTCAGTGCTCGGGGTGCTGGGTGCTCAGTACTCAGTGTGCTGGGTGCTCAGTGCTCAGAGTGTTGGGTGCTCAGTACTCAGGGTGCTGGGTGCTCAGTGCTCAGTGCTCAGGGTGCTCAGTGCTCAAGGTGCTGGGTGCTCAGGGTGCTGGGTGCTCAGTGCACGGGGTGCTGGGTGCTCAGTGCTCAGGGTGCTGGGTGCTCAGTGCTTAGTGCTCAGGGTGCTGGGTGCTCAGTGCTCAGTGCTCAGGGTGCTGGGTGTTCAGTACTCATGGTGCTGGGTGCTCAGTACTCAGGGTGCTGGTTGCTCAGTGCTCAGGGTGCTGGGTGCTCAGTGCTCAGGGTGCTGGGTGCTCAGTACTCAGGGTGCTGGGTGCTCAGTACTCAGGGTGCTCGTTGCTCAGTGCTCAGGGTGCTGGGTGCTCAGTGCGCGGGGTGCTGGGTGCTCAGTGCTCAGGGTGCTGGGTGCTCAGTACTCAGGGTGCTCGGTACTCAGTACTCACGGTGCTCAGTGCTCAGTACTCAGGGTGCTCAGGCTCAGTGCTCGGGGTGCTGGGTGCTCAGTGCTCGGGGTGCTGGGTGCTCAGTGCTCGGGGTGCTCGGTGCTCAGTGCTCAGGGTGCTGGGTGCTCAGTGCTTAGAGTGCTGGGTGCTCAGTACTCAGGGTGCTCGGTGCTCAGTACTCAGGGTGCTGGGTGCTCAGTGCTCAGGGTGCTCAGTGCTCAGTACTCAGCGTGCAGGGTGCTCTGTGGTCAGGGTGCTCGGTGCTCAGTACTCAGGGTGCTCAGTGCTCAGGGTGCTGGGTGCTCAGTACTCAGGGTGCAGGGTGCTCAGTGCTCAGTACTCAGGGTGCTCAGTGCTCAGGGTGCTGGGTGCTCAGTGCTCGGGGTGCTGGGTACTCAGTGCTCAGTACACAGGGTGCTGGGTGCGCAGTGCTCGGCGTCCTGGGTGCTCAGTGCTCAGTACTCAGAGAGCTGGGTGCTCAGTGCTCCGGGTGCTGGATGCTCAGTACTCAGGGTGCTGGGTACTCAGTGCTCAGGGTGCTGGTTGCTCAATACTCAGGGTGCTGGGTGCTCAGTGCTCAGGGTGCTGGGTGCTCAGTACTCAGGGTGCTCATTGCTCAGGGTGCTGGGTGCTCAGTACTCAGGGTGCTGGGTGCTCAGTACTCAGGGTGCTGGGTGCTCAGTACTCAGGGTGCTCAGTGCTCAGTACTCAGGGTGCTCAGTGCTCAGTAATCAGGGTGCTCAGGGCTCAGGGTGCTGGTGCTAACTGCTCGGGGTGCTGGGTGCTCAGTGCTCAGGGTGCTGGGTGCTCAGTGCTCAGGGTGCTCGGTGCTCAGTTCTCAGGGTGCTGGGTGCTCAGTACTCAGGGTGCTGGGTGCTCAGTACTCAGGGTGCTCAGTGCTCAGTACTCAGGGTGCTCAGTGCTCAGTACACAGGGTGCCCAGTGCTCAGGGTGCTGGGTGCTCAGTGCTCGGGGTGCTGGGTGCTCAGTCCTCAGTGTGCTGGGTGCTCAGTGCTCAGGGTCCTCGGTGCTCAGTGATCAGGGTGCTGGGTGCTCGGTACTCAGGGTGCTGGGTGCTCAGTGCTCAGGGTGCTGGGTGCTCAGTACTCAGGGTGCTGGGTGCTCAGTGCTCAGGGTGCTGGGTGCTCAGTGCTCAGGGTGCTCGGTGCTTAGTACTCAGGGTGCTCGGTGCTCAGGGTGCTGGGTGCTCAGTGCTCAGGGTGCTGGGTGCTCAGTGCTCAGGGTGCTGGTTGCTCAGTGCTCGGGGTGCTGGGTGCTCAGTGCTCGGGGTGCTGGGTGCTCAGTGCTCGGGGTGCTGGGTGCTCAGTACTCGGGGTGCTCGGTGCTCAGTACTCAGGGTGCTTGGTGCTCAGTGCTCAGGGTGCTGGGTGCTCAGTACTCAGGGTGCTGGCTGCTCAGTACTCAGGGTGCTCGGTGCTCAGTACTCAGGGTGCTGCGTGCTCGGTGCTCAGTACGCTGGGTGCTCAGTACTCAGGGTGCTGGCTGCTCAGTAATCAGGGTGCTGGGTGCTCAGTGCTCGGGGTGCTGGGTGCTCAGTACTCAGTGTGCTGGGTGCTCAGTACTCAGGGTGCTCAGTGCTTGGGGTGCTGGTGCTCAGTACTCAGGGTGCTCAGTGCTTGGGGTGTTGGGTGCTCAGTACTCAGGGTGCTGGGTGCTCAGTGCTCAGGGTGCTGGGTGCTCAGTACTCAGGGTGCTGGGTGCTCAGTGCTCGGGGTGCTGGGTGCTCAGTGCTCAGTACTCAGGGTGCTGGGTGCTCAGTGCTCAAGGTGCTGGGTGCTCAGTACTCAGGGTGCTGGGTCCTCAGTGCTCAGGGTGCTGAGTGCTCAGTACTCAGGGTGCTGGGTGCTCCGTGCTCGGGGTGCTGGGTGCTCAGTACTCAGGGTGCTGGGTGCTTAGTACTCAGGGTGCTGGGTGCTCAGTGCTCGGGGTGCTGGGTGCTCAGTGCTCGGGGTGCTCGGTGCTCAGTGCTCGGGGTGCTTGGTGCTCAGTACTCAGGGTGCTCGGTACTCAGTACTCACGGTGCTCAGTGCTCAGTACTCAGGGTGCTCAGGCTCAGTGCTCGGGGTGCTGGGTGCTCAGTGCTCGGAGTGCTGGGTGCTCAGTGCTCGGGGTGCTGGGTGCTCAGTGCTCAGGGTGCTGGGTGCTCAGTGCTTAGAGTGCTGGGTGCTCAGTACTCAGGGTGCTCGGTACTCAGTACTCAGGGTGCTGGGTGCTCAGTGCTCAGGGTGCTCAGTGCTCAGTACTCAGCGTGCAGGGTGCTCAGTGGTCAGGGTGCTCGGTGCTCAGTACTCAGTGTGCTCAGTGCTCAGGGTGCTGGGTGCTCAGTACTCAGGGTGCAGGGTGCTCAGTGCTCAGTACTCAGGGTGCTCAGTGCTCAGGGTGCTGGGTGCTCAGTGCTCGGGGTGCTGGGTACTCAGTGCTCAGTACACAGGGTGCTGGGTGCTCAGTGCTCGGGGTGCTGGGTGCTCAGTGCTCAGTACTCAGGGAGCTGGGTGCTCAGTGCTCTGGGTGCTGGATGCTCAGTACTCAGGGTGCTGGGTGCTCAGTGCTCAGGGTGCTCGGTGCTCAGTACTCAGGGTGCTGGGTGCTCAGTACTCAGGGTGCTGGGTGCTCAGTGCTCAGGGTGCTGGGTGCTCAGTACTCAGGGTGCTGGGTGCTCAGTGCTCAGGGTGCTGGGTGCTCAGTGCTCAGGGTGCTCGGTGCTTAGTACTCAGGGTGCTCGGTTCTCGGGGTGCTGGGTGCTCAGTGCTCAGGGTGCTGGGTGCTCAGTGCTCAGGGTGCTGGGTGCTCAGTGCTCAGGGTGCTGGGTGCTCAGTGCTCGGGGTGCTGGGTACTCAGTGCTCGGGGTGCTGGGTGCTCAGTGCTCGGGGTGCTGGGTGCTCAGTACTTGGGGTGCTCGGTGCTCAGTACTCAGGGTGCTTGGTGCTCAGTGCTCAGGGTGCTGGGTGCTCAGTACTCAGGGTGCTGGCTGCTCAGTACTCAGGGTGCTCGGTGCTCAGTACTCAGGGTGCTGCGTGCTCGGTGCTCAGTACGCTGGGTGCTCAGTACTCAGGGTGCTGGCTGCTCAGTAATCAGGGTGCTGGGTGCTCAGTGCTCGGGGTGCTGGGTGCTCAGCTCTCAGTGTGCTGGGTGCTCAGTACTCAGGGTGCTCAGTGCTTGGGGTGCGGGTTGCTCAGTACACAGGGTGCTCAGTGCTTGGGGTGTTGGGTGCTCAGTACTCAGGGTGCTGGGTGCTCAGTGCTCAGGGTGCTGGGTGCTCAGTGCTCGGGGTGCTGGGTGCTCAGTGCTCAGTACTCAGGGTGCTGGGTGCTCAGTGCTCAGGGTGCTGGGTGCTCAGTGCTCAGGGTGCTGGGTGCTCAGTGCTCAGGGTGCTGGGTACTCAGTGCTCAGGGTGCTGGGTACTCAGTGCTCGGGGTGCTGGGTGCTCAGTACTCAGGGTGCTGGGTGCTCAGTACTCAGGGTGCTCAGTGCTCAGTACTCATGGTGCTCAGTGCTCCGTACAAGGGTGCTCAGTGCTCAGGGTGCTGGGTGCTCAGTGCTCAGGGTGCTGGGTGCTCAGTCCTCAGGGTGCTGGGTGCTCAGTGCTCAGGGTGCTCGGTGCTCAGTGCTCAGGGTGCTGGGTGCTCAGTACTCAGGGTGCTGGGTTCTCAGTGCTCGGGTTGCTGGGTGCTCAGTACTCAGGATGCTGGGTGCTCAGGGCTCAGGGTGCTGGGTGCTCAGTGCTCAGGGTGCTCGGTGCTTAGTACTCAGGGTGCTCGGTGCTCGCGGTGCTGGGTGCTCAGTGCTCGGGTTGCTGGGTGCTCAGTGCTCGGGGTGCTGGGTGCTCAGTGCTCGGGGTGCTGGGTGCTCAGTGCTCGGGGTGCTGGGTGCTCAGTACTCGGGGTGCTCGGTGCTCAGTACTCAGGGTGCTGGGTGCTCAGTGCTCAGGGTACTGGGTGCTCAGTACTCAGGGTGCTGGGTGCTCGCTGCTCAGTACGCTGGGTGCTCAGTACTCAGGGTGCTGGGTGCTCAGTGCTCGGGGTGCTCAGTACTCAGGGTGATGTGTGTTCAGTGCTCAGGGTACTGGGTGCTCAGTTCTCAGGGTGCTCGGTGCTCAGTACTCAGGGTGCTCAGTGCTCAGGGTGCTGGGTGCTCAGTACTCAGGGTGCCTGGTGCTCAGTGCTCAGTACTCAGGGTGCTCAGTGCTCAGGGTGCTGGGTGCTCAGTGCTCGGGGTGCTGGGTTCTCAGTGCTCAGTACACAGGGTGCTGGGTGCTCAGTGCTCGGGGTGATGGGTGCTCAGTGCTCAGTACTCAGGGTGCTGGTTGCTCAGTGCTCGGGGTGCTGGATGCTCAGTACTCAGGGTGCTGGGTGCTCAGTGCTCAGGGTGCTGGTTGCTCAGTACTCAGCGTGCTGGGTGCTCAGTGCTCAGGGTGCTGTGTGCTCAGTACTCAGGGTGCTCATTGCTCAGGGTGCTGGGTGCTCAGTACTCAGTGTGCTGGGTGCTCAGTACTCAGGGTGCTGGGTGCTCAGTACTCAGGGTGCTCAGTGCTCAGTACTCAGGGTGCTCAGTGCTCAGTACTCAGGGTGCTCAGGGCTCAGGGTGCTGGGTGCTCACTGCTCGGGGTGCTGGGTGCTCAGTGCTCAGGGTGCTGGATGCTCAGTGCTCAGGGTGCTCGGTGATCAGTACTCAGGGTGCTCAGTGCTCAGTACTCAGGGTGCTCAGTGCTCAGTACTCAGGGTGCTCAGTGCTCAGTGCTCAGGGTGCTGGGTGCTCAGTGCTCGGGGTGCTGGGTGCTCAGTCCTCAGGGTGCTGGGTGCTCAGTGCTCAGGGTGCTCGGTGCTCAGTGATCAGGGTGCTGGGTGCTCAGTACTCAGGGTGCTGGGTGCTCAGTGCTCGGGGTGCTGGGTGCTCAGTACTCAAGGTGCTGGGTGCTCAGTGCTCAGGGTGCTGGGTGCTCAGTACTCAGGGTGCTGGGTGCTCAGTGCTCAGGGTGCTGGGTGCTCAGTGCTCGGGGTGCTGGGTGCTCAGTGCTCAGGGTGCTGGGTGCTCAGAATTCAGGGTGCTCAGTGCTCGGGGTGCTGGATGCTCAGTACTCAGGGTGCTGGGTGCTCAGTGCACAAGGTGCTGGTTGCTCAGTACTCAGGGTGCTGGGTGCTCAGTGCTCAGGGTGCTGGGTGCTCAGTACTCAGGGTGCTCATTGCTCAGGGTGCTGGGTGCTCAGTACTCAGGGTGCTGGGTGCTCAGTACTCAGGGTGCTGGGTGCTCAGTACTCAGGGTGCTCAGTGCTCAGTACTCAGGGTGCTCAGTGCTCAGTACTCAGGGTGCTCAGGGCTCAGGGTGCTGGTTGCTCACTGCTCGGGGTGCTGGGTGCTCAGTGCTCGGGGAGCTCGGTGCTCAGTACTCTTGGTGCTGGGTGCTCAGTGCTCTGGGTGCTCGGTGCTCAGTACTCAGGGTTCTCAGTGCTCAGTGCTCAGGGTGCTGGATGCTCAGTACTCCTAGTGCTCAGTGCTCAGTACTCGGGGTGCTGGGTGCTCAGTACTCAGGGTGCTCATTGCTCAGTACTCGGGGTGCTGGGTGCTCAGTGCTCAGGGTGCTCAGTGCTCGGGGTGCTGGGTGCTCAGTTCTCGGGGTGCTCGGTGCTCAGTACTCGGGGTGCTGGGTGCTCAGTGCTCAGGGTGCTGGGTGCTCAGTGCTCGGGGTGCTGGGTGCTCAGTGCTCAGGGTGCTGGGTGCTCAGTGCTCGGGGTGCTCGGTGCTCAGTAATCAGGGTGCTGGGTGCTCAGTACTCAGGGTGCTAAGAGCTCAGGGTGCTCAGTGCTCGGGGTGCTGGGTGCTCAGTGCTCAGGGTGCTGGGTGCTCAGTGCTCGGGGTGCTGGGTGCTCAGTGCTCAGGGTGCTGGGTGCTCAGTGCTCGGGGTGCTGGGTGCTCAGTGCTCAGGGTGCTGGGTGCTCAGTGCTCGGGGTGCTCGGTGCTCAGTACTCGGGGTGCTGGGTGCTCAGTGCTCAGGGTGCTGGGTGCTCAGTGCTCGGGGTGCTGGGTGCTCAGTGCTCAGGGTGCTGGGTGCTCAGTACTCAGGGTGCTGGGTGCTCAGTGCTCAGTGTGCTGGGTGCTCAGTACTCAGGGTGCTGGGTGCTCAGTACTCAGGGTGCTAAGAGCTCAGTGTGCTCAGTGCTCGGGGTGCTGGATGCTCAGTGCTCAGTGCACAGGGTGCTGGATGCTCAGTCCTCGGGGTGCTGGGTGCTCAGTTCTCTGGGTGCTCAGTGCTCAGTACTCAGGGTGCTGTGGGCTCAGTACTCAGGGTGCTGGGTGCTCAGTATTCAGGGTGCTGGGTGGTCAGTACTCAGGGTGCTCAGTACTCAGGGTGCTGGGTGCTCAGAGCTCAGGGTGCTGGGTGCTCAGTGCTCGGGGTGATGGGTGATCATTCTCGGGGTGCTGGGTGCTCAGTACTCAGGGTGCTGGTTGCTCAGTGCTCGAGGTGCTCGGTGCTCAGTACACAGGGTGCTGGGTGCTCAGTGCTCGGGGTGCTGGGTGCTCAGTACTCAGGGTGCTGGGTGCTCAGTGCTCAGTACTCAGCGTGCTGCGTGCTCAGTGCTCAGAGTGTTGGGTGCTCGGTACTCAGGGTGCTGGGTGCTCAGTGCTCAGTGCTCAGGGTGCTCAGTGCTCAGGGTGCTGGGTGCTCAGGGTGCTGGGTGCTCAGTGCTCAGTGCTGAGGGTGCTCAGTGCTCCGGGTGCTGGGTGCTCAGTGCTCAGTTCTCAGGGTGCTGCGTGTTCAGTACTCAGGGTGCTGGCTGCTCAGTACTCAGGGTGCTGGGTGCTCAGTGCTCAGGGTGCTGGGTGCTCAGTGCTCAGGGTGCAGGGTGCTCAGTACTCAGGGTGCTGGGTGCTCAGTACTCAGGGTGCTCGGTGCTCAGTGCTCAGGGTGCTGGGTGCTCAGTGCTCGGGGTGCTGGGTGTTAAGTACTCAGGGTGCTGGGTGCTCAGTACTCAGGGTGCTGGGTGCTCAGTGCTCAGGGTGCTGGGTGCTCAGTGCTCAGGGTGCTGGGTGCTCAGTACTCCGGGTGCTGGGTGCTCAGTACTCAGGGTTCTCGGTGCTCAGTGCTCAGGGTGCTGGGTGCACAGTGCTCAGGGTGCTGGGTGCTCAGTACTCGGGGTGCTGGGTGCTCAGTACTCAGGGTGCTGGGTGCTCAGTGCTCAGGGTGCTGGGTGCTCAGTGCTCGGTGTGCTGGGTGCTCAGTACTCGGGGTGCTGGGTGCTCAGTGCTCAGGGTGCTAGGTCTCAGTGCTCGGGGTACTGGGTACTCAGTGCTCAGTACACAGGGTGCTGGGTGCTCAGTGCTCGGTGTGCTGGGTGCTCAGTGCTCAGTACTCAGGGTGCTGGGTGCTCAGTGCTCGGGGTGCTGGGTGCTCAGTACTCAGGGTACTCGGTGCTCAGTACTCACCGTGCTGGGTGATCAGTGCTCAGGGTGCTGGGTGCTCAGTACTCAGTGTGCTGGGTGCTCAGTACTCAGGGTGCTGGGTGCTCAGTACTCAGGGTGCTCGGTGCTCAGTACTCAGGGTGCTGGTTCCTCAGTGCTCAGGGTGCTGAGTGCTCAGTACTCAGGGTGCTGGGTGCTCAGTACTCGGGGTGCTGGGTGCTCAGTACTCAGGGAGCTGGGTGCTCAGTACTCATTGTGCTGGGTGCTCAGTACTCGGGTGCTGGGTGCTCAGTGCTCAGGGTGCTGGGTGCTCAGTGCTCGGGGTGCTGGGTGCTCAGTGCTCAGTACTCAGGGTGCTGGGTGCTCATTGCTCGGGGTGCTGGGTGCTCAGTGCTCAGTACTCAGGGTGCTTGGTGCTCAGTGCTCGGGGTGCTGGGTGCTCAGTGCTCAGGGTGCTGGGTGCTCAGTGCTCAGGGTGCTGGGTGCTCAGTGCTCGGGGTTCTGGGTGCTCAGTACTCAGGGTTCTGGGTGCTCAGTACTCAGGGTGCTGGGTGCTCAGTGCTCGGGGTGCTGGGTGCTCAGTGCTCGGGGTGCTGGGTGCTCAGTGCTCGGGGTGCTCGGTGCTCAGTACTCAGGGTGCTGGGTGCTCAGTGCTCGGGGTGCTCAGTACTCAGGGTGCTCAGTGCTCAGTACTCAGGGTGCTCAGTGCTCAGTACTCATGGTGCTCAGGGCTCAGGGTGCTGGGTGCTCACTGCTCGGGGTGCTGGGTGCTCAGTGCTCGGGGAGCTCGGTGCTCAGTACTCAGGGTGCTGGGTGCTCAGTGCTCGGGGTGCTCGGTGCTCAGTACTCAGGGTTCTCAGTGCTCAGTGCTCAGGGTGCTGGATGCTCAGTACTCCTAGTGCTCAGTGCTCAGTACTCGGGGTGCTGGGTGCTCAGTACTCGGGGTGCTGGGTGCTCAGTGCTCAGGGTGCTCGGTGCTCAGTGCTCGGGGTGCTGGGTGCTCAGTGCTCAGGTTGCTGGGTGCTCAGTGCTCGGGGTGCTCGGTGCTCAGTACTCGGGGTGCTGGGTGCTCAGTTCCCAGGGTGCTCGGTGCTCAGTTCTCAGGGTGCTGGGTGCTCAGTGCTCAGTGCTCAGGGTGCTGCGTGTTCAGTACTCAGGGTGCTGGCTGCTCAGTACTCAGGGTGCTGGGTGCTCAGTGCTCAGGGTGCTGGGTGCTCAGTGCTCAGGGTGAAGGGTGCTCAGTACTCAGGGTGCTGGGTGCTCAGTACTCAGGGTGCTCGGTGCTCAGTGCTCAGGGTGCTGGGTGCTCAGTGCTCGGGGTGCTGGGTGTTAAGTACTCAGGGTGCTGGGTGCTCAGTACTCAGGGTGCTGGGTGCTCAGTGCTCAGGGTGCTGGGTGCTCAGTGCTCAGGGTGCTGGGTGCTCAGTACTCCGGGTGCTGGGTGCTCAGTACTCAGGGTTCTCGGTGCTCAGTGCTCAGGGTGCTGGGTGCACAGTGCTCAGGGTGCTGGGTGCTCAGTACTCGGGGTGCTGGGTGCTCAGTACTCAGGGTGCTGGGTGCTCAGTGCTCAGGGTGCTGGGTGCTCAGTGCTCGGTGTGCTGGGTGCTCAGTACTCGGGGTGCTGGGTGCTCAGTGCTCAGGGTGCTAGGTCTCAGTGCTCGGGGTACTGGGTACTCAGTGCTCAGTACACAGGGTGCTGGGTGCTCAGTGCTCGGTGTGCTGGGTGCTCAGTGCTCAGTACTCAGGGTGCTGGGTGCTCAGTGCTCGGGGTGCTGGGTGCTCAGTACTCAGGGTACTCGGTGCTCAGTACTCACCGTGCTGGGTGATCAGTGCTCAGGGTGCTGGGTGCTCAGTACTCAGTGTGCTGGGTGCTCAGTACTCAGGGTGCTGGGTGCTCAGTACTCAGGGTGCTCGGTGCTCAGTACTCAGGGTGCTGGTTCCTCAGTGCTCAGGGTGCTGAGTGCTCAGTACTCAGGGTGCTGGGTGCTCAGTACTCGGGGTGCTGGGTGCTCAGTACTCAGGGAGCTGGGTGCTCAGTACTCATTGTGCTGGGTGCTCAGTACTCGGGTGCTGGGTGCTCAGTGCTCAGGGTGCTGGGTGCTCAGTGCTCGGGGTGCTGGGTGCTCAGTGCTCAGTACTCAGGGTGCTGGGTGCTCATTGCTCGGGGTGCTGGGTGCTCAGTGCTCAGTACTCAGGGTGCTTGGTGCTCAGTGCTCGGGGTGCTGGGTGCTCAGTGCTCAGGGTGCTGGGTGCTCAGTGCTCAGGGTGCTGGGTGCTCAGTGCTCGGGGTTCTGGGTGCTCAGTACTCAGGGTTCTGGGTGCTCAGTACTCAGGGTGCTGGGTGCTCAGTGCTCGGGGTGCTGGGTGCTCAGTGCTCGGGGTGCTGGGTGCTCAGTGCTCGGGGTGCTCGGTGCTCAGTACTCAGGGTGCTGGGTGCTCAGTGCTCGGGGTGCTCAGTACTCAGGGTGCTCAGTGCTCAGTACTCAGGGTGCTCAGTGCTCAGTACTCAGGGTGCTCAGGGCTCAGGGTGCTGGGTGCTCACTGCTCGGGGTGCTGGGTGCTCAGTGCTCGGGGAGCTCGGTGCTCAGTACTCAGGGTGCTGGGTGCTCAGTGCTCGGGGTGCTCGGTGCTCAGTACTCAGGGTTCTCAGTGCTCAGTGCTCAGGGTGCTGGATGCTCAGTACTCCTAGTGCTCAGTGCTCAGTACTCGGGGTGCTGGGTGCTCAGTACTCGGGGTGCTGGGTGCTCAGTGCTCAGGGTGCTCGGTGCTCAGTGCTCGGGGTGCTGGGTGCTCAGTGCTCAGGTTGCTGGGTGCTCAGTGCTCGGGGTGCTCGGTGCTCAGTACTCGGGGTGCTGGGTGCTCAGTTCCCAGGGTGCTCGGTGCTCAGTGCTCGGGGTGCTGGGTGCTCAGTGCTCAGGGTGCTGGGTGCTCAGTGCTCGGGGTGCTCGGTGCTCAGTAGTCAGGGTGCTGGGTGCTCAGTACTCAGGGTGCTGGGTGCTCAGTGCTCAGGGTGCTGGGTGCTCAGTACTCAGGGTGCTGGGTGCTCAGTACTCAGGGTGCTAAGAGCTCAGGGTGCTCAGTCCTCGGGGTGCTGGATGCACAGTGCTCAGTGCACAGGGTGCTGGGTGCTCAGTCCTCGGGGTGCTGGGTGCTCAGTTCTCTGGGTGCTCAGTGCTCAGTACTCAGGGTGCTGTGTGCTCAGTACTCAGGGTGCTGGGTTCTCAGTACTCAGGGAGCTCAGTACTCAGGGTGCTGGGTGCTCAGTGCTCAGGGTGCTGGGTGCTCAGCGCTCGGGGTGCTGGGTGCTCAGTACTCAGGGTGCTGTGTGCTCAGTGCTCAGTACTCAGCGTGCTGGGTGCTCAGTGCTCAGAGTGTTGGGTGCTCAGTACTCAGGGTGCTGGGTGCTCAGTGCTCAGTGCTCAGGGTGCTCAGTGCTCAGGGTGCTGGGTGCTCAGGGTGCTGGGTGCTCAGTGCTCGGGGTGCTGGGTGCTCAGTGCTCAGTGCTCAGGGTGCTGGGTGCTCATTGCTCAGTGCTCAGGGTGCTGGGTGCTCAGTACTCAGGGTGCTGGCTGCTCAGTACTCAGGGTGCTGGGTGCTCAGTGCTCAGGGTGATGGGTGCTCAGTGCTCAGGGTGCTGGGTGCTCAGTACTCCGGGTGCTGGGTGCTCAGTACTCAGGGTTCTCGGTGCTCAGTGCTCAGGGTGCTGGGTGCACAGTGCTCAGGGTGCTGGGTGCTCAGTACTCGGGGTGCTCGGTGCTCAGTACTCAGGGTGCTGGGTCCTCAGTGCTCAGGGAGCTGAGTGCTCAGTACTCAGGGTGCTGGGTGCTCAGTACTCGGGGTGCTGGGTGCTCAGTACTCAGGGAGCTGGGTGCTCAGTACTCATTGTGCTGGGTGCTCAGTACTCGGGTGCTGGGTGCTCAGTGCTCAGGGTGCTGGGTGCTCAGTGCTCGGGGTGCTGGGTGCTCAGTGCTCAGTACTCAGGGTGCTGGGTGCTCAGTGCTCGGGGTGCTGGGTGCTCAGTGCTCAGTACTCAGGGTGCTTGGTGCTCAGTGCTCGGGATGCTGGGTGCTCAGTGCTCAGGGTGCTGGGTGCTCAGTGCTCAGGGTGCTGGGTGCTCAGTGCTCGGGGTCCTGGGTGATCAGTACTCAATGTTCTGTGTGCTCAGTACTCAGGGTGCTGGGTGCTCAGTGCTCGTTCTGCTGGGTCCTCAGTGCTCGGGGTGCTGGGTGCTCAGTGCTCGGGGTGCTCGGTGCTCAGTACTCAGGGTGCTGGGTGCTCAGTGCTCGGGGTGCTCAGTACTCAGGGTGCTGTGTGTTCAGTGCTCAGGGTGCTGGGTCCTCACTACTCAGGGTGCTCGGTTCTTAGTACTCAGGGTGCTGGGTGCTCAGTACTCCGGTTGCTGGGTGCTCAGTGCTCGGGGTGCTCGGTGCTCAGTGCTCAAGGTGCTGGGTGCTCAGTACTCAGGGTGATCATTGCTCAGAGTGCTGGGTGCTCAGTACTCAGGGTGCTGGGTGCTCAGTACTCAGGGTGCTGGGTGCTCAGTACTCAGGGTGCTCGGTGCTCGGGGTGCTGGGTGCTCAGTGCTCGGGGTGCTCGGTGCTCAGTACTCAGGGTGCTGGGTACTCAGTGCTCAGGGTGCTGGGTGCTCAGTGCTCAGGGTGCTGGGTGCTCAGTGCTCAGGGTGCTGGGTGCTCAGTACTCAGGGTGCTCGGTGCTCGGGGTGCTGGGTGCTCAGTGCTCGGGGTGCTCGGTGCTCAGTACTCGGGGTGCTCAGTGCTCAGTACTCATGGTGCTGGGTGCTCAGTACTCAGGGAGCTCAGTGCTCGGGGAGCAGGGTGCTCAGTACTCAGGGTGCTGGGTGGTCAGTACTCAGGGTGCTTAATACTCAGGGTGCTGGGTGCTCAGTGCTCAGGGTGCTGCGTGCTCAGTGCTCGGGGTGCTGGGTGCTCAGTGCTCGGGGTGCTCGGTGCTCAGTACACAGGGTGCTGGGTGCTCAGTGCTCGGGGTGCTGGGTGCTCAGTACTCAGGGTGCTGTGTGCTCAGTGCTCAGTACTCAGCGTGCTGGGTGCTCAGTGCTCAGAGTGTTGGGTGCTCAGTACTCAGGATGCTGGGTACTCAGTGCTCAGTGCTCAGGGTGCTCAGTGCTCAGGGTTCTGGGTGCTCAGGGTGCTGGGTGCTCAGTGCTCGGGGTGCAGTTTGCTCAGTGCTCAGGGTACTGGGTGCTCAGTGCTCAGTGCTCAGGGTGCTGGGTGCTCAGTGCTCAGTGCTCAGGGTGCTGGGTGTTCAGTACTCAGGGTGCTGGGTGCTCAGTACTCAGGGTGCTGGGTGCTCAGTGCTCAGGGTGCTCGGTGCTCAGTACTCAGCTTGCTCAGTGCTCAGTACTCAGCTTGCTCAGTGCTCAGTACTCAGCCTGCTGGGTGCTCAGTGCTCAGGGTGCTGGGTGCTCAGTACTCAGGGTGCTTCGTGCTTAGTACTCAGGGTACTTGGTCCTCAGCGCTCAGGGTGCTGGGTGCTCAGTACTCAGGGTGCATGGTGCTCAGTGCTCAGTACTCTGGGTGCTGGGTGCTCAGTGCTCGGGGTGCTGGGTGCTCAGTGCTCAGGGTGCTGGGTGCTCAGTACTCAGGGTGCTCAGGGTGCTGGGTGCTCAGTGCTCGGGGTGCTGGGTACTCAGTGCTCAGTACACAGGGTGCTGAGTGCTCAGTGCTCGGGGTGCTGGGTGCTCAGTGCTCAGTACTCAGGGTGCTGGGTGCTCAGTGCTCGGGGTGCTGGGTGCTCAGTACTCAGGGTGCTGGGTGCTCAGTGCTCAGGGTGCTGGGTGCTCAGTACTCAGGGTGCTGGGTGCTCAGTACTCAGTGTGCTCAGTGCTCGGGGAGATCGGTGCTCAGTACTCAGGGTGCTGGGTGCTCAGTGCTCGGGGTGCTCGGTGCTCAGTACGCAGGGTTCTCAGTGCTCAGTGCTCAGGGTGCTGGGTGCTCAGTACTCCTAGTGCTCAGTGCTCAGTACTCGGGGTGCTGGGTGCTCAGTACTCAGGGTGCTCAGTGCTCAGTACTCGGGGTTCTGGGTGCTCAGTGCTCAGGGTGCTCAGTGCTCAGTGCTCGGGGTGCTGGTTGCTCAGTTCTCGGGGTGCTCGGTGCTCAGTACTCGGGGTGCTGGGTGCTCAGTGCTCAGGGTGCTGGGTGCTCACTGCTCGGGGTGCTGGGTGCTCAGTGCTCAGGGTGCTGGGTGCTCAGTGCTCGGGGTGTGCGGTGCTCAGTACTCAGGGTGCTGGGTGCTCAGTGCTCAGGGTGCTGGGTGCTCAGTACTCAGGGTGCTGGGTGCTCAGTACTCAGGGTGCTAAGAGCTCCGGGTGCTCAGTGCTCGGGGTGCTGGATGCTCAGTGCTCAGTGCACAGGGTGCTGGGTGCTCAGTCCTCGGGGTGCTGGGTGCTCAGTTCTCTGTGTGCTCAGTGCTCAGTACTCAGGGTGCTGTGAGCTCAGTACTCAGGGTGCCGGGTGCTCAGAACTCAGGGAGCTCAGTGCTCGGTGTGCAGGGTGCTCAGTACTCAGGGTGCTGGGTGGTCAGTACTCAGGGTGCTTAATACTCAGGGTGCTGGGTGCTCAGTGCTCAGGGTGCTGGGTGCTCAGTGCTCAGGGTGCTCGGTGCTCAGTGCTCGGGGTGCTGGGTGCTCAGTGCTCAGGTTGCTGGGTGCTCAGTGCTCGGGGTGCTCGGTGCTCAGTACTCGGGGTGCTGGGTGCTCAGTTCCCAGGGTGCTCGGTGCTCAGTGCTCGGGGTGCTGGGTGCTCAGTGCTCAGGGTGCTGGGTGCTCAGTGCTCGGGGTGCTCGGTGCTCAGTAGTCAGGGTGCTGGGTGCTCAGTACTCAGGGTGCTGGGTGCTCAGTGCTCAGGGTGCTGGGTGCTCAGTACTCAGGGTGCTGGGTGCTCAGTACTCAGGGTGCTAAGAGCTCAGGGTGCTCAGTCCTCGGGGTGCTGGATGCACAGTGCTCAGTGCACAGGGTGCTGGGTGCTCAGTCCTCGGGGTGCTGGGTGCTCAGTTCTCTGGGTGCTCAGTGCTCAGTACTCAGGGTGCTGTGTGCTCAGTACTCAGGGTGCTGGGTTCTCAGTACTCAGGGAGCTCAGTACTCAGGGTGCTGGGTGCTCAGTGCTCAGGGTGCTGGGTGCTCAGCGCTCGGGGTGCTGGGTGCTCAGTACTCAGGGTGCTGTGTGCTCAGTGCTCAGTACTCAGCGTGCTGGGTGCTCAGTGCTCAGAGTGTTGGGTGCTCAGTACTCAGGGTGCTGGGTGCTCAGTGCTCAGTGCTCAGGGTGCTCAGTGCTCAGGGTGCTGGGTGCTCAGGGTGCTGGGTGCTCAGTGCTCGGGGTGCTGGGTGCTCAGTGCTCAGTGCTCAGGGTGCTGGGTGCTCATTGCTCAGTGCTCAGGGTGCTGGGTGCTCAGTACTCAGGGTGCTGGCTGCTCAGTACTCAGGGTGCTGGGTGCTCAGTGCTCAGGGTGATGGGTGCTCAGTGCTCAGGGTGCTGGGTGCTCAGTACTCCGGGTGCTGGGTGCTCAGTACTCAGGGTTCTCGGTGCTCAGTGCTCAGGGTGCTGGGTGCACAGTGCTCAGGGTGCTGGGTGCTCAGTACTCGGGGTGCTCGGTGCTCAGTACTCAGGGTGCTGGGTCCTCAGTGCTCAGGGAGCTGAGTGCTCAGTACTCAGGGTGCTGGGTGCTCAGTACTCGGGGTGCTGGGTGCTCAGTACTCAGGGAGCTGGGTGCTCAGTACTCATTGTGCTGGGTGCTCAGTACTCGGGTGCTGGGTGCTCAGTGCTCAGGGTGCTGGGTGCTCAGTGCTCGGGGTGCTGGGTGCTCAGTGCTCAGTACTCAGGGTGCTGGGTGCTCAGTGCTCGGGGTGCTGGGTGCTCAGTGCTCAGTACTCAGGGTGCTTGGTGCTCAGTGCTCGGGATGCTGGGTGCTCAGTGCTCAGGGTGCTGGGTGCTCAGTGCTCAGGGTGCTGGGTGCTCAGTGCTCGGGGTCCTGGGTGATCAGTACTCAATGTTCTGTGTGCTCAGTACTCAGGGTGCTGGGTGCTCAGTGCTCGTTCTGCTGGGTCCTCAGTGCTCGGGGTGCTGGGTGCTCAGTGCTCGGGGTGCTCGGTGCTCAGTACTCAGGGTGCTGGGTGCTCAGTGCTCGGGGTGCTCAGTACTCAGGGTGCTGTGTGTTCAGTGCTCAGGGTGCTGGGTCCTCACTACTCAGGGTGCTCGGTTCTTAGTACTCAGGGTGCTGGGTGCTCAGTACTCCGGTTGCTGGGTGCTCAGTGCTCGGGGTGCTCGGTGCTCAGTGCTCAAGGTGCTGGGTGCTCAGTACTCAGGGTGATCATTGCTCAGAGTGCTGGGTGCTCAGTACTCAGGGTGCTGGGTGCTCAGTACTCAGGGTGCTGGGTGCTCAGTACTCAGGGTGCTCGGTGCTCGGGGTGCTGGGTGCTCAGTGCTCGGGGTGCTCGGTGCTCAGTACTCAGGGTGCTGGGTACTCAGTGCTCAGGGTGCTGGGTGCTCAGTGCTCAGGGTGCTGGGTGCTCAGTGCTCAGGGTGCTGGGTGCTCAGTACTCAGGGTGCTCGGTGCTCGGGGTGCTGGGTGCTCAGTGCTCGGGGTGCTCGGTGCTCAGTACTCGGGGTGCTCAGTGCTCAGTACTCATGGTGCTGGGTGCTCAGTACTCAGGGAGCTCAGTGCTCGGGGAGCAGGGTGCTCAGTACTCAGGGTGCTGGGTGGTCAGTACTCAGGGTGCTTAATACTCAGGGTGCTGGGTGCTCAGTGCTCAGGGTGCTGCGTGCTCAGTGCTCGGGGTGCTGGGTGCTCAGTGCTCGGGGTGCTCGGTGCTCAGTACACAGGGTGCTGGGTGCTCAGTGCTCGGGGTGCTGGGTGCTCAGTACTCAGGGTGCTGTGTGCTCAGTGCTCAGTACTCAGCGTGCTGGGTGCTCAGTGCTCAGAGTGTTGGGTGCTCAGTACTCAGGATGCTGGGTACTCAGTGCTCAGTGCTCAGGGTGCTCAGTGCTCAGGGTTCTGGGTGCTCAGGGTGCTGGGTGCTCAGTGCTCGGGGTGCAGTTTGCTCAGTGCTCAGGGTACTGGGTGCTCAGTGCTCAGTGCTCAGGGTGCTGGGTGCTCAGTGCTCAGTGCTCAGGGTGCTGGGTGTTCAGTACTCAGGGTGCTGGGTGCTCAGTACTCAGGGTGCTGGGTGCTCAGTGCTCAGGGTGCTCGGTGCTCAGTACTCAGCTTGCTCAGTGCTCAGTACTCAGCTTGCTCAGTGCTCAGTACTCAGCCTGCTGGGTGCTCAGTGCTCAGGGTGCTGGGTGCTCAGTACTCAGGGTGCTTCGTGCTTAGTACTCAGGGTACTTGGTCCTCAGCGCTCAGGGTGCTGGGTGCTCAGTACTCAGGGTGCATGGTGCTCAGTGCTCAGTACTCTGGGTGCTGGGTGCTCAGTGCTCGGGGTGCTGGGTGCTCAGTGCTCAGGGTGCTGGGTGCTCAGTACTCAGGGTGCTCAGGGTGCTGGGTGCTCAGTGCTCGGGGTGCTGGGTACTCAGTGCTCAGTACACAGGGTGCTGAGTGCTCAGTGCTCGGGGTGCTGGGTGCTCAGTGCTCAGTACTCAGGGTGCTGGGTGCTCAGTGCTCGGGGTGCTGGGTGCTCAGTACTCAGGGTGCTGGGTGCTCAGTGCTCAGGGTGCTGGGTGCTCAGTACTCAGGTTGCTGGGTCCTCCGTGCTCAGAGTGCTGGGTGCTCAGTGCTCGGGGTGCTCAGTACTCAGGGTGCTGTGTGTTCAGTGCTCAGGGTACTGGGTGCTCAGTACTCATGGTGTTCGGTGCTCAGTACTCATGGTGTTGGGTACTCAGTGCTCAGGGTGCTCATTCTCGGGGTGCTGGGTGCTCAGTACTCAGGGTGCTGGGTGCTCAGTGCGCGGGGTGCTGGGTGCTCAGTGCTCGGGGTGCTCGGTGCTCAGTACTCAGGGTGCTGGGTGCTCAGTACTCAGTGTGCTCAGTGCTCGGGGAGATCGGTGCTCAGTACTCAGGGTGCTGGGTGCTCAGTGCTCGGGGTGCTCGGTGCTCAGTACGCAGGGTTCTCAGTGCTCAGTGCTCAGGGTGATGTGTGCTCAGTACTCCTAGTGCTCAGTGCTCAGTACTCGGGGTGCTGGGTGCTCAGTACTCAGGGTGCTCAGTGCTCAGTACTCGGGGTTCTGGGTGCTCAGTGCTCAGGGTGCTCAGTGCTCAGTGCTCGGGGTGCTGGTTGCTCAGTTCTCGGGGTGCTCGGTGCTCAGTACTCGGGGTGCTGGGTGCTCAGTGCTCAGGTGCTGGGTGCTCACTGCTCGGGGTGCTGGGTGCTCAGTGCTCAGGGTGCTGGGTGCTCAGTGCTCGGGGTGTGCGGTGCTCAGTACTCAGGGTGCTGGGTGCTCAGTGCTCAGGGTGCTGGGTGCTCAGTACTCAGGGTGCTGGGTGCTCAGTACTCAGGGTGCTAAGAGCTCCGGGTGCTCAGTGCTCGGGGTGCTGGATGCTCAGTGCTCAGTGCACAGGGTGCTGGGTGCTCATTCCTCGGGGTGCTGGGTGCTCAGTTCTCTGTGTGCTCAGTGCTCAGTACTCAGGGTGCTGTGAGCTCAGTACTTAGGGTGCCGGGTCCTCAGAACTCAGGGAGCTCAGTGCTCGGTGTGCAGGGTGCTCAGTACTCAGGGTGCTGGGTGGTCAGTACTCAGGGTGCTTAATACTCAGGGTACTGGGTGCTCAGTGCTCAGGGTGCTGGGTGCTCAGTGCTCTGGTGCTCGGTGCTCAGTACACAGGGTGCTGGGTGCTCAGTGCTCGGGGTGCTGGGTGCTCAGTACTCAGGGTGCTGGGTGCTCAGTGCTCAGGGTGCTGGTTGCTCAGTGCTCAGAGTGTTGGGTGCTCAGTACTCAGGGTGCTGGGTCCTCAGTGCTCAGTGCTCAGGGTGCTCAGTGCTCAGGGTGCTGGGTGCTCAGGGTGCTGGGTGCTCAGTGCTCGGGGTGCTGGGTGCTCAGTGCTCAGTGTGCTGGGTGCTCAGTGCTCAGTGCTCAGGGTGCTGGGTGCTCAGTGCTCAGTACTCAGCTTGCTGGTTGCTCAGTGCTCAGAGTGTTGTGTGCTCAGTACTCAGGGTGCTGGGTGCTCAGTGCTCAGTGCTCAGGGTGCTCAGTGCTCAGGGTGCTGGGTGCTCAGGGTGCTGGGTGCTCAGTGCTCAGGGTGCTGGGTGCTCAGTGCTCAGGGTGCTGGGTGCTCAGTGCTCAGTGCTCAGGGTGCTGGGTGCTCAGTGCTCAGTGCTCAGGGTGCTGGGTGTTCAGTACTCAGGGTGCTGGGTGCTCAGTACTCAGGGTGCTGGGTGCTCAGTGCTCAGCGTGCTGGGTGCTCAGTGCTCAGGGTGCTGGGTGCTCAGTACTCAGGGTGCTGGGTGCTCAGTACCCAGGGTGGTCGGTGCTCAGTGCTCAGGGTGCTGGGTGCTCAGTGCTCGGGGTGCTGGGTGTTCAGTACTAAGGGTGCTGGGTGCTCATTACTCAGGGTTCTCGGTGCTCAGTGCTCAGGGTGCTGGGTGCACAGTGCTCAGGGTGCTGGGTGCTCAGTGCTCAGGGTGCTGGGTGCTCAGTGCTCAGGGTGCTGGGTGCTCAGTACTCAGGGTGCTGGGTGCTCATTACTCAGGGTTCTCGGTGCTCAGTGCTCAGGGTGCTGGGTGCACAGTGCTCAGGGTGCTGGGTGCTCAGTACTCGGGGTGCTGGGTGCTCAGTACTCAGGGTGCTGGGTGCTCAGTGCTCAGGGTGCTGGGTGCTCAGTGCTCGGGGTGCTGGGTGCTCAGTACTCGGGGTGCTGGGTGCTCAGTGCTCATTGTGCTAGGTCTCATTGCTCGGGGTACTGGGTACTCAGTGCTCAGTACACAGGGTGCTGGGTGCTCAGTGCTCGGGGCGCTGGGTGCTCAGTGCTCAGTACTCAGGGTGCTGGGTGCTCAGTGCTCGGGGTGCTGGGTGGTCAGTACTCAGGGTACTCGGTGCTCAGTACTCAGGGTGCTGGGTGATCAGTGCTCAGGGTGCTGGGTGCTCAGTACTCAGTGTGCTGGGTGCTCAGTCCTCAGGGTGCTGGGTGCTCAGTACTCAGGGTGCTCGGTGCTCAGTACTCAGGGTGCTGGGTCCTCAGTGCTCAGGGTGCTGAGTGCTCAGTACTCAGGGTGCTGGGTGCTCAGTACTCGGGGTGCAGGGTGCTCAGTACTCAGGGAGCTGGGTGCTCAGTACTCATTGTGCTGGGTGCTCAGTACTCGGGTGCTGGGTGCTCAGTGCTCAGGGTGCTGGGTGCTCAGTGCTCGGGGTGCTGGGTGCTCAGTGCTCAGTACTCAGGGTGCTGGGTGCTCAGTGCTCGGGGTGCTGGGTGCTCAGTGCTCAGTACTCAGGGTGCTTGGTGCTCAGTGCTCGGGGTGCTGGGTGCTCAGTGCTCAGTGTGCTGGGTGCTCAGTGCTCAGGGTGCTGGGTGCTCAGTGCTCGGGGTCCTGGGTGCTCAGTACTCAGGGTTCTGGGTGCTCAGTACTCAGGGTGCTGGGTGCTCAGTGCTCGGGGTGCTCGGTGCTCAGTGCTCGGGGTGCTCGGTGCTCAGTACTCAGGGTGCTGGGTGCTCAGTACTCAGTGTGCTCAGTGCTCGGGGAGATCGGTGCTCAGTACTCAGGGTGCTGGGTGCTCAGTGCTCGGGGTGCTCGGTGCTCAGTACGCAGGGTTCTCAGTGCTCAGTGCTCAGGGTGCTGGGTGCTCAGTACTCCTAGTGCTCAGTGCTCAGTACTCGGGGTGCTGGGTGCTCAGTACTCAGGGTGCTCAGTGCTCAGTACTCGGGGTTCTGGGTGCTCAGTGCTCAGGGTGCTCAGTGCTCAGTGCTCGGGGTGCTGGTTGCTCAGTTCTCGGGGTGCTCGGTGCTCAGTACTCGGGGTGCTGGGTGCTCAGTGCTCAGGGTGCTGGGTGCTCACTGCTCGGGGTGCTGGGTGCTCAGTGCTCAGGGTGCTGGGTGCTCAGTGCTCGGGGTGTGCGGTGCTCAGTACTCAGGGTGCTGGGTGCTCAGTGCTCAGGGTGCTGGGTGCTCAGTACTCAGGGTGCTGGGTGCTCAGTACTCAGGGTGCTAAGAGCTCCGGGTGCTCAGTGCTCGGGGTGCTGGATGCTCAGTGCTCAGTGCACAGGGTGCTGGGTGCTCAGTCCTCGGGGTGCTGGGTGCTCAGTTCTCTGTGTGCTCAGTGCTCAGTACTCAGGGTGCTGTGAGCTCAGTACTCAGGGTGCCGGGTGCTCAGAACTCAGGGAGCTCAGTGCTCGGTGTGCAGGGTGCTCAGTACTCAGGGTGCTGGGTGGTCAGTACTCAGGGTGCTTAATACTCAGGGTGCTGGGTGCTCAGTGCTCAGGGTGCTGGGTGCTCAGTGCTCTGGTGCTCGGTGCTCAGTACACAGGGTGCTGGGTGCTCAGTGCTCGGGGTGCTGGGTGCTCAGTACTCAGGGTGCTGGGTGCTCAGTGCTCAGGGTGCTGGTTGCTCAGTGCTCAGAGTGTTGGGTGCTCAGTACTCAGGGTGCTGGGTCCTCAGTGCTCAGTGCTCAGGGTGCTCAGTGCTCAGGGTGCTGGGTGCTCAGGGTGCTGGGTGCTCAGTGCTCGGGGTGCTGGGTGCTCAGTGCTCAGTGTGCTGGGTGCTCAGTGCTCAGTGCTCAGGGTGCTGGGTGCTCAGTGCTCAGTACTCAGCTTGCTGGTTGCTCAGTGCTCAGAGTGTTGTGTGCTCAGTACTCAGGGTGCTGGGTGCTCAGTGCTCAGTGCTCAGCGTGCTCAGTGCTCAGGGTGCTGGGTGCTCAGGGTGCTGGGTGCTCAGTGCTCAGGGTGCTGGGTGCTCAGTGCTCAGGGTGCTGGGTGCTCAGTGCTCAGTGCTCAGGGTGCTGGGTGCTCAGTGCTCAGTGCTCAGGGTGCTGGGTGTTCAGTACTCAGGGTGCTGGGTGCTCAGTACTCAGGGTGCTGGGTGCTCAGTGCTCAGCGTGCTGGGTGCTCAGTGCTCAGGGTGCTGGGTGCTCAGTACTCAGGGTGCTGGGTGCTCAGTACTCAGGGTGGTCGGTGCTCAGTGCTCAGGGTGCTGGGTGCTCAGTGCTCGGGGTGCTGGGTGTTCAGTACTAAGGGTGCTGGGTGCTCATTACTCAGGGTTCTCGGTGCTCAGTGCTCAGGGTGCTGGGTGCACAGTGCTCAGGGTGCTGGGTGCTCAGTGCTCAGGGTGCTGGGTGCTCAGTGCTCAGGGTGCTGGGTGCTCAGTACTCAGGGTGCTGGGTGCTCATTACTCAGGGTTCTCGGTGCTCAGTGCTCAGGGTGCTGGGTGCACAGTGCTCAGGGTGCTGGGTGCTCAGTACTCGGGGTGCTGGGTGCTCAGTACTCAGGGTGCTGGGTGCTCAGTGCTCAGGGTGCTGGGTGCTCAGTGCTCGGGGTGCTGGGTGCTCAGTACTCGGGGTGCTGGGTGCTCAGTGCTCATTGTGCTAGGTCTCATTGCTCGGGGTACTGGGTACTCAGTGCTCAGTACACAGGGTGCTGGGTGCTCAGTGCTCGGGGCGCTGGGTGCTCAGTGCTCAGTACTCAGGGTGCTGGGTGCTCAGTGCTCGGGGTGCTGGGTGGTCAGTACTCAGGGTACTCGGTGCTCAGTACTCAGGGTGCTGGGTGATCAGTGCTCAGGGTGCTGGGTGCTCAGTACTCAGAGTGCTGGGTGCTCAGTACTCAGGGTGCTGGGTGCTCAGTACTCAGGGTGCTCGGTGCTCAGTACTCAGGGTGCTGGGTCCTCAGTGCTCAGGGTGCTGAGTGCTCAGTACTCAGGGTGCTGGGTGCTCAGTACTCGGGGTGCAGGGTGCTCAGTACTCAGGGAGCTGGGTGCTCAGTACTCATTGTGCTGGGTGCTCAGTACTCGGGTGCTGGGTGCTCAGTGCTCAGGGTGCTGGGTGCTCAGTGCTCGGGGTGCTGGGTGCTCAGTGCTCAGTACTCAGGGTGCTGGGTGCTCAGTGCTCGGGGTGCTGGGTGCTCAGTGCTCAGTACTCAGGGTGCTTGGTGCTCAGTGCTCGGGGTGCTGGGTGCTCAGTGCTCAGTGTGCTGGGTGCTCAGTGCTCAGGGTGCTGGGTGCTCAGTGCTCGGGGTCCTGGGTGCTCAGTACTCAGGGTTCTGGGTGCTCAGTACTCAGGGTGCTGGGTGCTCAGTGCTCGGGGTGCTCGGTGCTCAGTGCTCGGGGTGCTCGGTGCTCAGTACTCAGGGTGCTGGGTGCTCAGTACTCAGTGTGCTCAGTGCTCGGGGAGATCGGTGCTCAGTACTCAGGGTGCTGGGTGCTCAGTGCTCGGGGTGCTCGGTGCTCAGTACGCAGGGTTCTCAGTGCTCAGTGCTCAGGGTGCTGGGTGCTCAGTACTCCTAGTGCTCAGTGCTCAGTACTCGGGGTGCTGGGTGCTCAGTACTCAGGGTGCTCAGTGCTCAGTACTCGGGGTTCTGGGTGCTCAGTGCTCAGGGTGCTCAGTGCTCAGTGCTCGGGGTGCTGGTTGCTCAGTTCTCGGGGTGCTCGGTGCTCAGTACTCGGGGTGCTGGGTGCTCAGTGCTCAGGGTGCTGGGTGCTCACTGCTCGGGGTGCTGGGTGCTCAGTGCTCAGGGTGCTGGGTGCTCAGTGCTCGGGGTGTGCGGTGCTCAGTACTCAGGGTGCTGGGTGCTCAGTGCTCAGGGTGCTGGGTGCTCAGTACTCAGGGTGCTGGGTGCTCAGTACTCAGGGTGCTAAGAGCTCCGGGTGCTCAGTGCTCGGGGTGCTGGATGCTCAGTGCTCAGTGCACAGGGTGCTGGGTGCTCAGTCCTCGGGGTGCTGGGTGCTCAGTTCTCTGTGTGCTCAGTGCTCAGTACTCAGGGTGCTGTGAGCTCAGTACTCAGGGTGCCGGGTGCTCAGAACTCAGGGAGCTCAGTGCTCGGTGTGCAGGGTGCTCAGTACTCAGGGTGCTGGGTGGTCAGTACTCAGGGTGCTTAATACTCAGGGTGCTGGGTGCTCAGTGCTCAGGGTGCTGGGTGCTCAGTGCTCTGGTGCTCGGTGCTCAGTACACAGGGTGCTGGGTGCTCAGTGCTCGGGGTGCTGGGTGCTCAGTACTCAGGGTGCTGGGTGCTCAGTGCTCAGGGTGCTGGTTGCTCAGTGCTCAGAGTGTTGGGTGCTCAGTACTCAGGGTGCTGGGTCCTCAGTGCTCAGTGCTCAGGGTGCTCAGTGCTCAGGGTGCTGGGTGCTCAGGGTGCTGGGTGCTCAGTGCTCGGGGTGCTGGGTGCTCAGTGCTCAGTGTGCTGGGTGCTCAGTGCTCAGTGCTCAGGGTGCTGGGTGCTCAGTGCTCAGTACTCAGCTTGCTGGTTGCTCAGTGCTCAGAGTGTTGTGTGCTCAGTACTCAGGGTGCTGGGTGCTCAGTGCTCAGTGCTCAGGGTGCTCAGTGCTCAGGGTGCTGGGTGCTCAGGGTGCTGGGTGCTCAGTGCTCAGGGTGCTGGGTGCTCAGTGCTCAGGGTGCTGGGTGCTCAGTGCTCAGTGCTCAGGGTGCTGGGTGCTCAGTGCTCAGTGCTCAGGGTGCTGGGTGTTCAGTACTCAGGGTGCTGGGTGCTCAGTACTCAGGGTGCTGGGTGCTCAGTGCTCAGCGTGCTGGGTGCTCAGTGCTCAGGGTGCTGGGTGCTCAGTACTCAGGGTGCTGGGTGCTCAGTACTCAGGGTGGTCGGTGCTCAGTGCTCAGGGTGCTGGGTGCTCAGTGCTCGGGGTGCTGGGTGTTCAGTACTAAGGGTGCTGGGTGCTCATTACTCAGGGTTCTCGGTGCTCAGTGCTCAGGGTGCTGGGTGCACAGTGCTCAGGGTGCTGGGTGCTCAGTGCTCAGGGTGCTGGGTGCTCAGTGCTCAGGGTGCTGGGTGCTCAGTACTCAGGGTGCTGGGTGCTCATTACTCAGGGTTCTCGGTGCTCAGTGCTCAGGGTGCTGGGTGCACAGTGCTCAGGGTGCTGGGTGCTCAGTACTCGGGGTGCTGGGTGCTCAGTACTCAGGGTGCTGGGTGCTCAGGGCTCAGGGTGCTGGGTGCTCAGTGCTCGGGGTGCTGGGTGCTCAGTACTCGGGGTGCTGGGTGCTCAGTGCTCATTGTGCTAGGTCTCATTGCTCGGGGTACTGGGTACTCAGTGCTCAGTACACAGGGTGCTGGGTGCTCAGTGCTCGGGGCGCTGGGTGCTCAGTGCTCAGTACTCAGGGTGCTGGGTGCTCAGTGCTCGGGGTGCTGGGTGGTCAGTACTCAGGGTACTCGGTGCTCAGTACTCAGGGTGCTGGGTGATCAGTGCTCAGGGTGCTGGGTGCTCAGTACTCAGTGTGCTGGGTGCTCAGTACTCAGGGTGCTCGGTGCTCAGTACTCAGGGTGCTCGGTGCTCAGTACTCAGGGTGCTGGGTCCTCAGTGCTCAGGGTGCTGAGTGCTCAGTACTCAGGGTGCTGGGTGCTCAGTACTCGGGGTGCAGTGTGCTCAGTACTCAGGGAGCTGGGTGCTCAGTACTCATTGTGCTGGGTGCTCAGTACTCGGGTGCTGGGTGCTCAGTGCTCAGGGTGCTGGGTGCTCAGTGCTCGGGGTGCTGGGTGCTCAGTGCTCAGTACTCAGGGTGCTGGGTGCTCAGTGCTCGGGGTGCTGGGTGCTCAGTGCTCAGTACTCAGGGTGCTTGGTGCTCAGTGCTCGGGGTGCTGGGTGCTCAGTGCTCAGTGTGCTGGGTGCTCAGTGCTCAGGGTGCTGGGTGCTCAGTGCTCGGGGTCCTGGGTGCTCAGTACTCAGGGTTCTGGGTGCTCAGTACTCAGGGTGCTGGGTGCTCAGTGCTCGGGGTGCTCGGTGCTCAGTGCTCGGGGTGCTGGGTGCTCAGTGCTCGGGGTGCTCGGTGCTCAGTACTCAGGGTGCTGGGTGCTCAGTGCTCGGCGTGCTCAGTACTCAGGGTACTGTGTGTTCAGTGCTCAGGGTGCTGGGTGCTCAGTACTCAGGGTGCTCGGTGCTTAGTACTCAGGGTGCTGGGTGCTCAGTACTCCGGGTGCTGTGTGCTCAGTGCTCGGGGTGCTCGGTGCTCAGTGCTCAAGGTGCTGGGTGCTCAGTACTCAGGGTGATCATTGCTCAGAGTGCTGGGTGCTCAGTACTCAGGGTGCTGGGTGCTCAGAATTCAGGGTGCTCTGTGCTCGGGGTGCTGGATGCTCAGTTCTCAGGGTGCTGGGTGCTCAGTGCACAGGGTGCTGGTTGCTCAGTACTCAGGGTGCTGTGTGCTCAGTGCTCAGGGTGCTGGGTGCTCAGTACTCAGGGTGCTCATTGCTCAGGGTGCTGGGTGATCAGTACTCAGGGTGCTGGGTGCTCAGTACTCAGGGTGCTGGGTGCTCAGTACTCAGGGTGCTCAGTGCTCAGTACTCAGGGTGCTCAGTGCTCAGTACTCAGGGTGCTCAGGGCTCAGGGTGCTGGGTGCTCACTTCTCGGGGTGCTGGGTGCTCAGTGCTCGGGGAGCTCGGTGCTCAGTACTCTTGGTGCTGGGTGCTCAGTGCTCAGGGTGCTGGGTGCTCAGTGCTCAGGGTGCTGGGTGCTCAGTACTCAGGGTGCTGGGTGCTCATTACTCAGGGTTCTCGGTGCTCAGTGCTCAGGGTGCTGGGTGCACAGTGCTCAGGGTGCTGGGTGCTCAGTACTCGGGGTGCTGGGTGCTCAGTACTCAGGGTGCTGGGTGCTCAGTGCTCAAGGTGCTGGTTGCTCAGTGCTCGGGGTGCTGGGTGCTCAGTACTCGGGGTGCTGGGTGCTCAGTGCTCAGGGTGCTAGGTCTCATTGCTCGGGGTACTGGGTACTCAGTGCTCAGTACACAGGGTGCTGGGTGCTCAGTGCTCGGGGCGCTGGGTGCTCAGTGCTCAGTACTCAGGGTGCTGGGTGCTCAGTGCTCGGGGTGCTGGGTGCTCAGTACTCAGGGTACTCGGTGCTCAGTACTCAGGGTGCTGGGTGATCAGTGCTCAGGGTGCTGGGTGCTCAGTACTCAGTGTGCTGGGTGCTCAGTACTCAGGGTGCTGGGTGCTCAGTACTCAGGGTGCTCGGTGCTCAGTACTCAGGGTGCTGGGTCCTCAGTGCTCAGGGTGCTGAGTGCTCAGTACTCAGGGTGCTGGGTGCTCAGTACTCGGGGTGCAGGGTGCTCAGTACTCAGGGAGCTGGGTGCTCAGTACTCATTGTGCTGGGTGCTCAGTACTCGGGTGCTGGGTGCTCAGTTCTCAGGGTGCTGGGTGCTCAGTGCTCGGGGTGCTGGGTGCTCAGTGCTCAGTACTCAGGGTGCTGGGTGCTCAGTGCTCTGGGTGCTGGGTGCTCAGTGCTCAGTACTCAGGGTGCTTGGTGCTCAGTGCTCGGGGTGCTGGGTGCTCAGTGCTCAGTGTGCTGGTTGCTCAGTGCTCAGGGTGCTGGGTGCTCAGTGCTCGGGGTCCTGGGTGCTCAGTACTCAGGGTTCTGGGTGCTCAGTACTCAGGGTGCTGGGTGCTCAGTGCTCGGGGTGCTCGGTGCTCAGTGCTCGGGGTGCTGGGTGCTCAGTGCTCGGGGTGCTCGGTGCTCAGTACTCAGGGTGCTGGGTGCTCAGTGCTCGGCGTGCTCAGTACTCAGGGTGCTGTGTGTTCAGTGCTCAGGGTGCTGGGTGCTCAGTACTCAGGGTGCTCGGTGCTTAGTACTCAGGGTGCTGGGTGCTCAGTACTCCGGGTGCTGTGTGCTCAGTGCTCGGGGTGCTCGGTGCTCAGTGCTCAAGGTGCTGGGTGCTCAGTACTCAGGGTGCTCATTGCTCAGGGTGCTGGGTGCTCAGTACTCAGGGTGCTGGGTGCTCAGTACTCAGGGTGCTGGGTGCTCAGTACTCAGGGTGCTCAGTGCTCAGTACTCAGGGTGCTCAGTGCTCAGTACTCAGGGTGCTCAGTGCTCAGGGTGCTGGGAGCTCAGTACTCAGGGTGCTGGGTGCTCAGAATTCAGGGTGCTCAGTGCTCGGGGTGCTGGATGCTCAGTACTCAGGGTGCTGGGTGCTCAGTGCACAGGGTGCTGGTTGCTCAGTACTCAGGGTGCTGGGTGCTCAGTGCTCAGGGTGCTGGGTGCTCAGTACTCAGGGTGCTCATTGCTCAGGGTGCTGGGTGCTCAGTACTCAGGGTGCTGGGTGCTCAGTACTCAGGGTGCTGGGTGCTCAGTACTCAGGGTGCTCAGTGCTCAGTACTCAGGGTGCTCAGTGCTCAGTACTCAGGGTGCTCAGGGCTCAGGGTGCTGGGTGCTCACTGCTCGGGGTGCTGGGTGCTCAGTGCTCGGGGAGCTCGGTGCTCAGTACTCTTGGTGCTGGGTGCTCAGTGCTCTGGGTGCTCGGTGCTCAGTACTCATGGTTCTCAGTGCTCAGTGCTCAGGGTGCTGGATGCTCAGTATTCCTAGTGCTCAGTGCTCAGTACTCGGGGTGCTGGGTGCTCAGTACTCAGGGTGCTCATTGCTCAGTACTCGGGGTGCTGGGTGCTCAGTGCTCAGGGTGCTCAGTGCTCGGGGTGCTGGGTGCTCAGTTCTCGGGGTGCTCGGTGCTCAGTACTCGGGGTGCTGGGTGCTCAGTGCTCAGGGTGCTGGGTGCTCCCTGCTCGGGGTGCTGGGTGCTCAGTGCTCAGGGTGCTGGGTGCTCAGTGCTCGGGGTGCTCGGTGCTCAGTACTCAGGGTGCTGGGTGCTCAGTACTCAGGGTGCTGGGTGCTCAGTGCTCAGGGTGCAGGGTGCTCAGTACTCAGGATGCTGGGTGCTCAGTACTCAGGGTGCTAAGAGCTCAGTGTGCTCAGGGCTCGGGGTGCTGGATGCTCAGTGCTCAGTGCACAGGGTGCTGGATGCTCAGTCCTCGGGGTGCTGGGTGCTCAGTTCTCTGGGTGCTCAGTGCTCAGTACTCAGGGTGCTGTGTGCTCAGTACTCAGGGTGCTGGGTGCTCAGTACTCAGGGTGCTGGGTGGTCAGTACTCAGGGTGCTCAGTACTCAGGGTGCTGGGTGCTCAGAGCTCAGGGTGCTGGGTGCTCAGTGCTCGGGGTGATGGGTGATCATTCTCGGGGTGCTGGGTGCTCAGTACTCAGGGTGCTGGTTGCTCAGTGCTCGAGGTGCTCGGTGCTCAGTACACAGGGTGCTGGGTGCTCAGTGCTCGGGGTGCTGGGTGCTCAGTACTCAGGGTGCTGGGTGCTAAGTGCTCAGTACTCAGCGTGCTGGGTGCTCAGTGCTCAGAGTGTTGGGTGCTCAGTACTCAGGGTGCTGGGTGCTCAGTGCTCAGTGCTCAGGGTGCTCAGTGCTCAGGGTGCTGGGTGCTCAGGGTGCTGGGTGCTCAGTGCTCAGTGCTCAGGGTGCTCAGTGCTCCGGGTGCTGGGTGCTCAGTGCTCAGTGCTCAGGGTGCTGGGTGCTCAGTGCTCAGTGCTCAGGGTGCTGGGTGTTCATTACTCAGGGTGCTGGCTGCTCAGTACTCAGGGTGCTGGGTGCTCAGTGCTCAGGGTGCTGGGTGCTCAGTGCTCAGGGTGCTGGGTGCTCAGTACTCAGGGTGCTGTGTGCTCAGGACTCAGGGTGGTCGGTGCTCAGTGCTCAGGGTGCTGGGTGCTCAGTGCTCGGGGTGCTGGGTGTTAAGTACTCAGGGTGCTGGGTGCTCAGTACTCAGGGTGCTGGGTGCTCAGTGCTCAGGGTGCTGGGTGCTCAGTGCTCAGGGTGCTGGGTGCTCAGTACTCCGGGTGCTGGGTGCTCAGTACTCAGGGTTCTCGGTGCTCAGTGCTCAGGGTGCTGGGTGCACAGTGCTCAGGGTGCTGGGTGCTCAGTACTCGGGGTGCTGGGTGCTCAGTACTCAGGGTGCTGGGTGCTCAGTGCTCAGGGTGCTGGGTGCTCAGTGCTCGGGGTGCTGGGTGCTCAGTACTCGGGGTGCTGGGTGCTCAGTGCTCAGGGTGCTAGGTCTCAGTGCTCGGGGTACTGGGTACTCAGTGCTCAGTACACAGGGTGCTGGGTGCTCAGTGCTCCTGGTGCTGGGTGCTCAGTGCTCAGTACTCAGGGTGCTGGGTGCTCAGTGCTCGGGGTGCTGGGTGCTCAGTACTCAGGGTACTCAGTGCTCAGTACTCAGGGTGCTGGGTGATCAGTGCTCAGGGTGCTGGGTGCTCAGTACTCAGTGTGCTGGGTGCTCAGTACTCAGGGTGCTGGGTGCTCAGTACTCAGGGTGCTCGGTGCTCAGTACTCAGGGTGCTGGTTCCTCAGTGCTCAGGGTGCTGGGTGCTCAGTACTCAGTGTGCTGGGTGCTCAGTACTCGGGGTGCTGGGTGCTCAGTACTCAGGGTACTCGGTGCTCAGTACTCAGGGTGCTGGGTGATCAGTGCTCAGGGTGCTGGGTGCTCAGTACTCGGGGAGCTGGGTGCTCAGTACTCGGGTGCTGGGTGCTCAGTGCTCAGGGTTCTGGGTGCTCAGTGATCGGGGTGCTGGGTGCTCAGTGCTCAGTACTCAGGGTGCTGGGTGCTCAGTGCTCGGGGTGCTGGGTGCTCAGTGCTCAGTACTCAGGGTGCTTGGTGCTCAGTGCTCGGGGTGCTGGGTGCTCAGTGCTCAGGGTGCTGGGTGCTCAGTGCTCAGGGTGCTGGGTGCTCAGTGCTCGGGGTTCTGGGTGCTCAGTACTCAGGGTTCTGGGTGCTCAGTACTCAGGGTGCTGGGTGCTCAGTGCTCGGGGTGCTGGATGCTCAGTGCTCGGGGTGCTGGGTGCTCAGTGCTCGGGGTGCTCGGTCCTCAGTACTCAGGGTGCTGGGTGCTCAGTGCTCGGGGTGCTCAGTACTCAGGGTGCTCAGTGCTCAGTACTCAGGGTGCTCAGTGCTCAGTACTCAGGGTGCTCAGGGCTCAGGGTGCTGGGTGCTCAGTGCTCGGGATGCTGGGTGCTCAGTGCTCGGGGTGCTGTGTGTTCAGTGCTCAGGGTGCTGTGTGATCAGTACTCAGGGTGCTCGGTGCTTAGTACTCAGGGTGCTGGGTGCTCAGTACTCCGGGTGCTGGGTTCTCAGTGCTCGGGGTGCTCGCTGCTCAGTGCTCAAGGTGCTGGGTGCTCAGTACTCAGGGTGATCATTGCTCAGAGTGCTGGGTGCTTAGTACTCAGGGTGTTGGGTGCTCAGTACTCAGGGTGCTCAGTGCTCAGGGTGCTGGATGCTCAGTACTCAGGGTGCTGGGTGCTCAGGGCTCAGGATGCTGGTTGCTCAGTACTCAGGGTGCTGGGTGCTCAGTGCTCAGGGTGCCGGGTTCTCAGTACTCAGGGTGCTCATTGCTCAGGGTGCTGGGTGCTCAGTACTCAGGGTGCTGGGTGCTCAGTACTCAGGGTGCTGGGTGCTCTGTACTCAGGGTGCTCAGTGCTCAGTACTCAGGGAGCTCAGTGCTCAGTACTCAGGGTGCTCAGGGCTCAGGGTGCTGGGTGCTCACTGCTCAGGGTGCTGGGTGCTCAGTGCTCGGGGAGCTCGGTGCTGAGTACTCAGGGTGCTGGGTGCTCAGTGCTCGTGGTGCTCGGTGCTCAGTACTCAGGGTTCTCAGTGCTCAGTGCTCAGGGTGCTGGGTGCTCAGTACTCCTAGTGCTCAGTGCTCAGTACTCGGGGTGCTGGGTGCTCAGTACTCAGGGTGCTCAGTGCTCAGTACTCAGGGTTCTCAGTGCTCAGTGCTCAGGGTGCTGGGTGCTCAGTACTCCTAGTGCTCAGTGCTCAGTGCGCGGGGTGCTGGGTGCTCAGTGCTCGGGGTGCTCGGTGCTCAGTACTCATGGTGTTGGGTACTCAGTGCTCAGGGTGCTCATTCTCGGGGTGCTGGGTGCTCAGTACTCAGGGTGCTTGGTGCTCAGTGCTCGGGGTGCTGGGTGCTCAGTGCTCAGGGTGCTGGGTGCTCAGTGCTCAGGGTGCTGGGTGCTCAGTGCTCGGGGTTCTGGGTGCTCAGTACTCAGGGTTCTGGGTGCTCAGTACTCAGGGTGCTGGGTGCTCAGTGCTCGGGGTGCTGGGTGCTCAGTGCTCGGGGTGCTGGGTGCTCAGTGCTCGGGGTGCTCGGTGCTCAGTACTCAGGGTGCTGGGTGCTCAGTGCTCGGGGTGCTCAGTACACAGGGTGCTCAGTGCTCAGTACTCAGGGTGCTCAGTGCTCAGTACTCAGGGTGCTCAGGGCTCAGGGTGCTGGGTGCTCACTGCTCGGGGTGCTGGGTGCTCAGTGCTCGGGGAGCTCGGTGCTCAGTACTCAGGGTGCTGGGTGCTCAGTGCTCGGGGTGCTCGGTGCTCAGTACTCAGGGTTCTCAGTGCTCAGTGCTCAGGGTGCTGGATGCTCAGTACTCCTAGTGCTCAGTGCTCAGTACTCGGGGTGCTGGGTGCTCAGTACTCGGGGTGCTGGGTGCTCAGTGCTCAGGGTGCTCGGTGCTCAGTGCTCGGGGTGCTGGGTGCTCAGTGCTCAGGTTGCTGGGTGCTCAGTGCTCGGGGTGCTCGGTGCTCAGTGCTCGGGGTGCTGGGTGCTCAGTGCTCAGGGTGCTGGGTGCTCAGTGCTCGGGGTGCTCGGTGCTCAGTAGTCAGGGTGCTGGGTGCTCAGTACTCAGGGTGCTGGGTGCTCAGTGCTCAGGGTGCTGGGTGCTCAGTACTCAGGGTGCTGGGTGCTCAGTACTCAGGGTGCTAAGAGCTCAGGGTGCTCAGTCCTCGGGGTGCTGGATGCACAGTGCTCAGTGCACAGGGTGCTGGGTGCTCAGTCCTCGGGGTGCTGGGTGCTCAGTTCTCTGGGTGTTCAGTGCTCAGTACTCAGGGTGCTGTGTGCTCAGTACTCAGGGTGCTGGGTTCTCAGTACTCAGGGAGCTCAGTACTCAGGGTGCTGGGTGCTCAGTGCTCAGGGTGCTGGGTGCTCAGCGCTCGGGGTGCTGGGTGCTCAGTACTCAGGGTGCTGTGTGCTCAGTGCTCAGTACTCAGCGTGCTGGGTGCTCAGTGCTCAGAGTGTTGGGTGCTCAGTACTCAGGGTGCTGGGTGCTCAGTGCTCAGTGCTCAGGGTGCTCAGTGCTCAGGGTGCTGGGTGCTCAGGGTGCTGGGTGCTCAGTGCTCGGGGTGCTGGGTGCTCAGTGCTCAGGGTGCTGGGTGCTCAGTGCTCAGTGCTCAGGGTGCTGGGTGCTCAATGCTCAGGGTGCTGGGTGCTCAGTGCTCAGGGTGCTGGGTGCTCAGTACTCCGGGTGCTGGGTGCTCAGTACTCAGGGTTCTCGGTGCTCAGTGCTCAGGGTGCTGGGTGCACAGTGCTCAGGGTGCTGGGTGCTCAGTACTCGGGGTGCTCGGTCCTCAGTACTCAGGGTGCTGGGTCCTCAGTGCTCAGGGAGCTGAGTGCTCAGTACTCAGGGTGCTGGGTGCTCAGTACTCGGGGTGCTGGGTGCTCAGTACTCAGGGAGCTGGGTGCTCAGTACTCATTGTGCTGGGTGCTCAGTACTCGGGTGCTGGGTGCTCAGTGCTCAGGGTGCTGGGTGCTCAGTGCTCAGGGTGCTGGGTGCTCAGTGCTCAGTACTCAGGGTGCTGGGTGATCAGTGCTCGGGGTGCTGGGTGCTCAGTGCTCAGTACTCAGGGTGCTTGGTGCTCAGTGCTCGGGGTGCTGGGTGCTCAGTGCTCAGGGTGCTGGGTGCTCAGTGCTCAGGGTGCTGGGTGCTCAGTGCTCGGGGTCCTGGGTGATCAGTACTCAATGTTCTGTGTGCTCAGTACTCAGGGTGCTGGGTGCTCAGTGCTCGTTCTGCTGGGTGCTCAGTGCTCGGGGTGCTGGGTGCTCAGTGCTCGGGGTGCTCGGTGCTCAGTACTCAGGGTGCTGGGTGCTCAGTGCTCGGGGTGCTCAGTACTCAGGGTGCTGTGTGTTCAGTGCTCAGGGTGCTGGGTCCTCACTACTCAGGGTGCTCGGTGCTTAGTACTCAGGGTGCTATGTGCTCAGTACTCCGGTTGCTGGGTGCTCAGTGCTCGGGGTGCTCGGTGCTCAGTGCTCAAGGTGCTGGGTGCTCAGTACTCAGGGTGATCATTGCTCAGAGTGCTGGGTGCTCAGTACTCAGGGTGCTGGGTGCTCAGTACTCAGGGTGCTGGGTGCTCAGTACTCAGGGTGCTCGGTGCTCGGGGTGCTGGGTGCTCAGTGCTCGGGGTGCTCGGTGCTCAGTACTCAGGGTGCTGGGTACTCAGTGCTCAGGGTGCTGGGTGCTCAGTGCTCAGGGTGCTGGGTGCTCAGTGCTCAGGGTGCTGGGTGCTCAGTACTCAGGGTGCTCGGTGCTCGGGGTGCTGGGTGCTCAGTGCTCGGGGTGCTCGGTGCTCAGTACTCGGGGTGCTCAGTGCTCAGTACTCATGGTGCTGGGTGCTCAGTACTCAGGTAGCTCAGTGCTCGGGGAGCAGGGTGCTCAGTACTCAGGGTGCTGGGTGGTCAGTACTCAGGGTGCTTAATACTCAGGGTGCTGGGTGCTCAGTGCTCAGGGTGCTGCGTGCTCAGTGCTCGGGGTGCTGGGTGCTCAGTGCTCGGGGTGCTCGGTGCTCAGTACACAGGGTGCTGGGTGCTCAGTGCTCGGGGTGCTGGGTGCTCAGTACTCAGGGTGCTGTGTGCTCAGTGCTCAGTACTCAGCGTGCTGGGTGCTCAGTGCTCAGAGTGTTGGGTGCTCAGTACTCAGGATGCTGGGTACTCAGTGCTCAGTGCTCAGGGTGCTCAGTGCTCAGGGTTCTGGGTGCTCAGGGTGCTGGGTGCTCAGTGCTCTGGGTGCAGTTTGCTCAGTGCTCAGGGTACTGGGTGCTCAGTGCTCAGTGCTCAGGGTGCTGGGTGCTCAGTGCTCAGTGCTCAGGGTGCTGGGTGTTCAGTACTCAGGGTGCTGGGTGCTCAGTACTCAGGGTGCTGGGTGCTCAGTGCTCAGGGTGCTCGGTGCTCAGTACTCAGCTTGCTCAGTGCTCAGTACTCAGCTTGCTCAGTGCTCAGTACTCAGCGTGCTGGGTGCTCAGTGCTCAGGGTGCTGGGTGCTCAGTACTCAGGGTGCTGCGTGCTTAGTACTCAGGGTACTTGGTCCTCAGCGCTCAGGGTGCTGGGTGCTCAGTACTCAGGGTGCAGGGTGCTCAGTGCTCAGTACTCTGGGTGCTGGGTGCTCAGTGCTCGGGGTGCTGGGTGCTCAGTGCTCAGGGTGCTGGGTGCTCAGTGCTCAGGGTGCTGGGTGCTCAGTACTCCGGGTGCTGGGTGCACAGTACTCAGGGTTCTCGGTGCTCAGTGCTCAGGGTGCTGGGTGCACAGTGCTCAGGGTGCTGGGTGCTCAGTACTCGGGGTGCTGGGTGCTCAGTACTCAGGGTGCTGGGTGCTCAGTGCTCAGGGTGCTGGGTGCTCAGTGCTCGGGGTGCTGGGTGCTCAGTACTCGGGGTGCTGGGTGCTCAGTGCTCAGGGTGCTAGGTCTCAGTGCTCGGGGTACTGGGTACTCAGTGCTCAGTACACAGGGTGCTGGGTGCTCAGTGCTCCTGGTGCTGGGTGCTCAGTGCTCAGTACTCAGGGTGCTGGGTGCTCAGTGCTCGGGGTGCTGGGTGCTCAGTACTCAGGGTACTCAGTGCTCAGTACTCAGGGTGCTGGGTGATCAGTGCTCAGGGTGCTGGGTGCTCAGTACTCAGTGTGCTGGGTGCTCAGTACTCAGGGTGCTGGGAGCTCAGTACTCAGGGTGCTCGGGGCTCAGTACTCAGGGTGCTGGTTCCTCAGTGCTCAGGGTGCTGGGTGCTCAGTACTCAGTGTGCTGGGTGCTCAGTACTCGGGGTGCTGGGTGCTCAGTACTCAGGGTACTCGGTGCTCAGTACTCAGGGTGCTGGGTGATCAGTGCTCAGGGTGCTGGGTGCTCAGTACTCGGGGAGCTGGGTGCTCAGTACTCGGGTGCTGGGTGCCCAGTGCTCAGGGTTCTGGGTGCTCAGTGATCGTGGTGCTGGGTGCTCAGTGCTCAGTACTCAGGGTGCTGGGTGCTCAGTGCTCGGGGTGCTGGGTGCTCAGTGCTCAGTACTCAGGGTGCTTGGTGCTCAGTGCTCGGGGTGCTGGGTGCTCAGTGCTCAGGGTGCTGGGTGCTCAGTGCTCAGGGTGCTGGGTGCTCAGTGCTCGGGGTTCTGGGTGCTCAGTACTCAGGGTTCTGGGTGCTCAGTACTCAGGGTGCTGGGTGCTCAGTGCTTGGGGTGCTGGGTGCTCAGTGCTCGGGGTGCTGGGTGCTCAGTGCTCGGGGTGCTCGGTCCTCAGTACTCAGGGTGCTGGGTGCTCAGTGCTCGGGGTGCTCAGTACTCAGGGTGCTCAGTGCTCAGTACTCAGGGTGCTCAGTGCTCAGTACTCAGGGTGCTCAGGGCTCAGGGTGCTGGGTGCTCAGTGCTCGGGATGCTGGGTGCTCAGTGCTCGGGGTGCTGTGTGTTCAGTGCTCAGGGTGCTGTGTGATCAGTACTCAGGGTGCTCGGTGCTTAGTACTCAGGGTGCTGGGTGCTCAGTACTCCGGGTGCTGGGTGCTCAGTGCTCGGGGTGCTCGGTGCTCAGTGCTCAAGGTGCTGGGTGCTCAGTACTCAGGGTGATCATTGCTCAGAGTGCTGGGTGCTTAGTACTCAGGGTGTTGGGTGCTCAGTACTCAGGGTGCTCAGTGCTCGGGGTGCTGGATGCTCAGTACTCAGGGTGCTGGGTGCTCAGGGCTCAGGATGCTGGTTGCTCAGTACTCAGGGTGCTGGGTGCTCAGTGCTCAGGGTGCTGGGTTCTCAGTACTCAGGGTGCTCATTGCTCAGGGTGCTGGGTGCTCAGTACTCAGGGTGCTGGGTGCTCAGTACTCAGGGTGCTGGGTGCTCTGTACTCAGGGTGCTCAGTGCTCAGTACTCAGGGAGCTCAGTGCTCAGTACTCAGGGTGCTCAGGGCTCAGGGTGCTGGGTGCTCACTGCTCAGGGTGCTGGGTGCTCAGTGCTCGGGGAGCTCGGTGCTGAGTACTCAGGGTGCTGGGTGCTCAGTGCTCGTGGTGCTCGGTGCTCAGTACTCAGGGTTCTCAGTGCTCAGTGCTCAGGGTGCTGGGTGCTCAGTACTCCTAGTGCTCAGTGCTCAGTACTCGGGGTGCTGGGTGCTCAGTACTCAGGGTGCTCAGTGCTCAGTACTCAGGGTTCTCAGTGCTCAGTGCTCAGGGTGCTGGGTGCTCAGTACTCCTAGTGCTCAGTGCTCAGTGCGCGGGGTGCTGGGTGCTCAGTGCTCGGGGTGCTCGGTGCTCAGTACTCATGGTGTTGGGTACTCAGTGCTCAGGGTGCTTGGTGCTCAGTGCTCGGGGTGCTGGGTGCTCAGTGCTCAGGGTGCTGGGTGCTCAGTGCTCAGGGTGCTGGGTGCTCAGTGCTCGGGGTTCTGGGTGCTCAGTACTCAGGGTTCTGGGTGCTCAGTACTCAGGGTGCTGGGTGCTCAGTGCTTGGGGTGCTGGGTGCTCAGTGCTCAGGGTGCTGGGTGCTCAGTGCTCGGGGTGCTCGGTCCTCAGTACTCAGGGTGCTGGGTGCTCAGTGCTCGGGGTGCTCAGTACTCAGGGTGCTCAGTGCTCAGTACTCAGGGTGCTCAGTGCTCAGTACTCAGGGTGCTCAGGGCTCAGGGTGCTGGGTGCTCAGTGCTCGGGATGCTGCGTGCTCAGTGCTCGGGGTGCTGTGTGTTCAGTGCTCAGGGTGCTGTGTGATCAGTACTCAGGGTGCTCGGTGCTTAGTACTCAGGGTGCTGGGTGCTCAGTACTCCGGGTGCTGGGTGCTCAGTGCTCGGGGTGCTCGGTGCTCAGTGCTCAAGGTGCTGGGTGCTCAGTACTCAGGGTGATCATTGCTCAGAGTGCTGGGTGCTTAGTACTCAGGGTGTTGGGTGCTCAGTACTCAGTGTGCTCAGTGCTCGGGGTGCTGGATGCTCAGTACTCAGGGTGCTGGGTGCTCAGGGCTCAGGATGCTGGTTGCTCAGTACTCAGGGTGCTGGGTGCTCAGTGCTCAGGGTGCTGGGTTCTCAGTACTCAGGGTGCTCATTGCTCAGGGTGCTGGGTGCTCAGTACTCAGGGTGCTGGGTGCTCAGTACTCAGGGTGCTGTGTGCTCTGTACTCAGGGTGCTCAGTGCTCAGTACTCAGGGAGCTCAGTGCTCAGTACTCAGGGTGCTCAGGGCTCAGGGTGCTGGGTGCTCAGTGCTCAGTACTCAGGGTGCTCAGGGCTCAGGGTGCTGGGTGCTCACTGCTCGGGGTGCTGGGTGCTCAGTGCTCGGGGAGCTCGGTGCTCAGTACTCAGGGTGCTGGGTGCTCAGTGCTCGGGGTGCTCGGTGCTCAGTACTCAGGGTTCTCAGTGCTCAGTGCTCAGGGTGCTGGATGCTCAGTACTCCTAGTGCTCAGTGCTCAGTACTCGGGGTGCTGGGTGCTAGGTACTCGGGGTGCTGGGTGCTCAGTGCTCAGGGTGCTCGGTGCTCAGTGCTCGGGGTGCTGGGTGCTCAGTGCTCAGGTTGCTGGGTGCTCAGTGCTCGGGGTGCTCGGTGCTCAGTACTCGGGGTGCTGGGTGCTCAGTGCTCAGGGTGCTCGGTGCTCAGTGCTCGGGGTGCTGGGTGCTCAGTGCTCAGGGTGCTGGGTGCTCAGTGCTCGGGGTGCTCGGTGCTCAGTAGTCAGGGTGCTGGGTGCTCAGTACTCAGGGTGCTGGGTGCTCAGTGCTCAGGGTGCTGGGTGCTCAGTACTCAGGGTGCTGGGTGCTCAGTACTCAGGGTGCTAAGAGCTCAGGGTGCTCAGTCCTCGGGGTGCTGGATGCACAGTGCTCAGTGCACAGGGTGCTGGGTGCTCAGTCCTCGGGGTGCTGGGTGCTCAGTTCTCTGGGTGCTCAGTGCTCAGTACTCAGGGTGCTGTGTGCTCAGTACTCAGGGTGCTGGGTTCTCAGTACTCAGGGAGCTCAGTACTCAGGGTGCTGGGTGCTCAGTGCTCAGGGTGCTGGGTGCTCAGCGCTCGGGGTGCTGGGTGCTCAGTACTCAGGGTCCTGTGTGCTCAGTGCTCAGTACTCAGCGTGCTGGGTGCTCAGTGCTCAGAGTGTTGGGTGCTCAGTACTCAGGGTGCTGGGTGCTCAGTGCTCAGTGCTCAGGGTGCTCAATGCTCAGGGTGCTGGGTGCTCAGGGTGCTGGGTGCTCAGTGCTCGGGGTGCTGGGTGCTCAGTGCTCAGGGTGCTGGGTGCTCAGTGCTCAGTGCTCAGGGTGCTGGGTGCTCATTGCTCAGTGCTCAGGGTGCTGGGTGCTCAGTACTCAGGGTGCTGGCTGCTCAGTACTCAGGGTGCTGGGTGCTCAGTGCTCAGGGTGATGGGTGCTCAGTGCTCAGGGTGCTGGGTGCTCAGTACTCCGGGTGCTGGGTGCTCAGTACTCAGGGTTCTCGGTGCTCAGTGCTCAGGGTGCTGGGTGCACAGTGCTCAGGGTGCTGGGTGCTCAGTCCTCGGGGTGCTCGGTGCTCAGTACTCAGGGTGCTGGGTCCTCAGTGCTCAGGGAGCTGAGTGCTCAGTACTCAGGGTGCTGGGTGCTCAGTACTCGGGGTGCTGGGTGCTCAGTACTCAGGGAGCTGGGTGCTCAGTACTCATTGTGCTGGGTGCTCAGTACTCGGGTGCTGGGTGCTCAGTGCTCAGGGTGCTGGGTGCTCAGTGCTCGGGGTGCTGGGTGCTCAGTGCTCAGTACTCAGGGTGCTGGGTGCTCAGTGCTCGGGGTGCTGGGTGCTCAGTGCTCAGTACTCAGGGTGCTTGGTGCTCAGTGCTCGGGGTGCTGGGTGCTCAGTGCTCAGGGTGCTGGGTGTTCAGTGCTCAGGGTGCTGGGTGCTCAGTGCTCGGGGTCCTGGGTGATCAGTACTCAATGTTCTGTGTGCTCAGTACTCAGGGTGCTGGGTGCTCAGTGCTCGTTCTGCTGGGTGCTCAGTGCTCGGGGTGCTGGGTGCTCAGTGCTCGGGGTGCTCGGTGCTCAGTACTCAGGGTGCTGGGTGCTCAGTGCTCGGGGTGCTCAGTACTCAGGGTGCTGTGTGTTCAGTGCTCAGGGTGCTGGGTCCTCACTACTCAGGGTGCTCGGTGCTTAGTACTCAGGGTGCTGGGTGCTCAGTACTCCGGTTGCTGGGTGCTCAGTGCTCGGGGTGCTCGGTGCTCAGTGCTCAAGGTGCTGGGTGCTCAGTACTCAGGGTGATCATTGCTCAGAGTGCTGGGTGCTCAGTACTCAGGGTGCTGGGTGCTCAGTACTCAGGGTGCTGGGTGCTCAGTACTCAGGGTGCTCGGTGCTCGGGGTGCTGGGTGCTCAGTGCTCGGGGTGCTCGGTGCTCAGTACTCAGGGTGCTGGGTACTCAGTGCTCAGGGTGCTGGGTGCTCAGTGCTCAGGGTGCTGGGTGCTCAGTGCTCAGGGTGCTGGGTGCTCAGTACTCAGGGTGCTCGGTGCTCGGGGTGCTGGGTGCTCAGTGCTCGGGGTGCTCGGTGCTCAGTACTCGGGGTGCTCAGTGCTCAGTACTCATGGTGCTGGGTGCTCAGTACTCAGGGAGCTCAGTGCTCGGGGAGCAGGGTGCTCAGTACTCAGGGTGCTGGGTGGTCAGTACTCAGGGTGCTTAATACTCAGGGTGCTGGGTGCTCAGTGCTCAGGGTGCTGCGTGCTCAGTGCTCGGGGTGCTGGGTGCTCAGTGCTCGGGGTGCTCGGTGCTCAGTACACAGGGTGCTGGGTGCTCAGTGCTCGGGGTGCTGGGTGCTCAGTACTCAGGGTGCTGTGTGCTCAGTGCTCAGTACTCAGCGTGCTGGGTGCTCAGTGCTCAGAGTGTTGGGTGCTCAGTACTCAGGATGCTGGGTACTCAGTGCTCAGTGCTCAGGGTGCTCAGTGCTCAGGGTTCTGGGTGCTCAGGGTGCTGGGTGCTCAGTGCTCGGGGTGCAGTTTGCTCAGTGCTCAGGGTACTGGGTGCTCAGTGCTCAGTGCTCAGGGTGCTGGGTGCTCAGTGCTCAGTGCTCAGGGTGCTGGGTGTTCAGTACTCAGGGTGCTGGGTGCTCAGTACTCAGGGTGCTGGGTGCTCAGTGCTCAGGGTGCTCGGTGCTCAGTACTCAGCTTGCTCAGTGCTCAGTACTCAGCTTGCTCAGTGCTCAGTACTCAGCGTGCTGGGTGCTCAGTGCTCAGGGTGCTGGGTGCTCAGTACTCAGGGTGCTGCGTGCTTAGTACTCAGGGTACTTGGTCCTCAGCGCTCAGGGTGCTGGGTGCTCAGTACTCAGGGTGCAGGGTGCTCAGTGCTCAGTACTCTGGGTGCTGGGTGCTCAGTGCTCGGGGTGCTGGGTGCTCAGTGCTCAGGGTGCTGGGTGCTCAGTACTCAGGGTGCTCAGGGTGCTGGGTGCTCAGTGCTCGGGGTGCTGGGTACTCAGTGCTCAGTACCCAGGGTGCTGAGTGCTCAGTGCTCGGGGTGCTGGGTGCTCAGTGCTCAGTACTCAGGGTGCTGGGTGCTCAGTGCTCGGCGTGCTGGATGCTCAGTACTCAGGGTGCTGGGTGCTCAGTGCTCAGGGTGCTGGGTGCTCAGTACTCAGGGTGCTGGGTGCTCAGTGCTCAGGGTGCTGGGTGCTCAGTACTCAGGTTGCTGGGTCCTCCGTGCTCAGAGTGCTGGGTGCTCAGTGCTCGGGGTGCTCAGTACTCAGGGTGCTGTGTGTTCAGTGCTCAGGGTACTGGGTGCTCAGTACTCATGGTGCTCGGTGCTCAGTACTCATGGTGTTGGGTACTCAGTGCTCAGGGTGCTGGGTGCTCAGTGCTCAGGGTGCTGGGTGCTCAGTGCTCAGGGTGCTGGGTGCTCAGTACTCAGGGTGCTCGGTGCTCGGGGTGCTGGGTGCTCAGTGCTCGGGGTGCTCGGTGCTCAGTACTCGGGGTGCTCAGTGCTCAGTACTCATGGTGCTGGGTGCTCAGTACTCAGGGAGCTCAGTGCTCGGGGAGCAGGGTGCTCAGTACTCAGGGTGCTGGGTGGTCAGTACTCAGGGTGCTTAATACTCAGGGTGCTGGGTGCTCAGTGCTCAGGGTGCTGCGTGCTCAGTGCTCGGGGTGCTGGGTGCTCAGTGCTCGGGGTGCTCGGTGCTCAGTACACAGGGTGCTGGGTGCTCAGTGCTCGGGGTGCTGGGTGCTCAGTACTCAGGGTGCTGTGTGCTCAGTGCTCAGTACTCAGCGTGCTGGGTGCTCAGTGCTCAGAGTGTTGGGTGCTCAGTACTCAGGATGCTGGGTACTCAGTGCTCAGTGCTCAGGGTGCTCAGTGCTCAGGGTTCTGGGTGCTCAGGGTGCTGGGTGCTCAGTGCTCGGGGTGCAGTTTGCTCAGTGCTCAGGGTACTGGGTGCTCAGTGCTCAGTGCTCAGGGTGCTGGGTGCTCAGTGCTCAGTGCTCAGGGTGCTGGGTGTTCAGTACTCAGGGTGCTGGGTGCTCAGTACTCAGGGTGCTGGGTGCTCAGTGCTCAGGGTGCTCGGTGCTCAGTACTCAGCTTGCTCAGTGCTCAGTACTCAGCTTGCTCAGTGCTCAGTACTCAGCGTGCTGGGTGCTCAGTGCTCAGGGTGCTGGGTGCTCAGTACTCAGGGTGCTGCGTGCTTAGTACTCAGGGTACTTGGTCCTCAGCGCTCAGGGTGCTGGGTGCTCAGTACTCAGGGTGCAGGGTGCTCAGTGCTCAGTACTCTGGGTGCTGGGTGCTCAGTGCTCGGGGTGCTGGGTGCTCAGTGCTCAGGGTGCTGGGTGCTCAGTACTCAGGGTGCTCAGGGTGCTGGGTGCTCAGTGCTCGGGGTGCTGGGTACTCAGTGCTCAGTACACAGGGTGCTGAGTGCTCAGTGCTCGGGGTGCTGGGTGCTCAGTGCTCAGTACTCAGGGTGCTGGGTGCTCAGTGCTCGGGGTGCTGGATGCTCAGTACTCAGGGTGCTGGGTGCTCAGTGCTCAGGGTGCTGGGTGCTCAGTACTCAGGGTGCTGGGTGCTCAGTGCTCAGGGTGCTGGGTGCTCAGTACTCAGGTTGCTGGGTCCTCCGTGCTCAGAGTGCTGGGTGCTCAGTGCTCGGGGTGCTCAGTACTCAGGGTGCTGTGTGTTCAGTGCTCAGGGTACTGGGTGCTCAGTACTCATGGTGCTCGGTGCTCAGTACTCATGGTGTTGGGTACTCAGTGCTCAGGGTGCTCATTCTCGGGGTGCTGGGTGCTCAGTACTCAGGGTGCTGGGTGCTCAGTGCGCGGGGTGCTGGGTGCTCAGTGCTCGGGGTGCTCGGTGCTCAGTACTCAGGGTGCTGGGTGCTCAGTACTCAGTGTGCTCAGTGCTCGGGGAGATCGGTGCTCAGTACTCAGGGTGCTGGGTGCTCAGTGCTCGGGGTGCTCGGTGCTCAGTACGCAGGGTTCTCAGTGCTCAGTGCTCAGGGTGCTGGGTGCTCAGTACTCCTAGTGCTCAGTGCTCAGTACTCGGGGTGCTGGGTGCTCAGTACTCAGGGTGCTCAGTGCTCAGTACTCGGGGTTCTGGGTGCTCAGTGCTCAGGGTGCTCAGTGCTCAGTGCTCGGGGTGCTGGTTGCTCAGTTCTCGGGGTGCTCGTTGCTCAGTACTCGGGGTGCTGGGTGCTCAGTGCTCAGGGTGCTGGGTGCTCACTGCTCGGGGTGCTGGGTGCTCAGTGCTCAGGGTGCTGGGTGCTCAGTGCTCGGGGTGTGCGGTGCTCAGTACTCAGGGTGCTGGGTGCTCAGTGCTCAGGGTGCTGGGTGCTCAGTACTCAGGGTGCTGGGTGCTCAGTACTTAGGGTGCTAAGAGCTCCGGGTGCTCAGTGCTCGGGGTGCTGGATGCTCAGTGCTCAGTGCACAGGGTGCTGGGTGCTCAGTCCTCGGGGTGCTGGGTGCTCAGTTCTCTGTGTGCTCAGTGCTCAGTACTCAGGGTGCTGTGAGCTCAGTACTCAGGGTGCCGGGTGCTCAGAACTCAGGGAGCTCAGTGCTCGGTGTGCAGGGTGCTCAGTACTCAGGGTGCTGGGTGGTCAGTACTCAGGGTGCTTAATACTCAGGGTGCTGGGTGCTCAGTGCTCAGGGTGCTGGGTGCTCAGTGCTCTGGTGCTCGGTGCTCAGTACACAGGGTGCTGGGTGCTCAGTACTCAGGGTGCTGGGAGGTCAGTACTCAGGGTGCTTAATACTCAGGGTGCTGGGTGCTCAGTACTCAGGGTGCTGGGTGCTCAGTGCTCAGGGTGCTGGTTGCTCAGTGATCAGAGTGTTGGGTGCTCAGTACTCAGGGTGCTGGGTCCTCAGTGCTCAGTGCTCAGGGTGCTCAGTGCTCAGGGTGCTGGGTGCTCAGGGTGCTGGGTGCTCAGTGCTCGGGGTGCTGGGTGCTCAGTGCTCAGTGTGCTGGGTGCTCAGTGCTCAGTGCTCAGGGTGCTGGGTGCTCAGTGCTCAGTACTCAGCTTGCTGGTTGCTCAGTGCTCAGAGTGTTGTGTGCTCAGTACTCAGGGTGCTGGGTGCTCAGTGCTCAGTGCTCAGGGTGCTCAGTGCTCAGGGTGCTGGGTGCTCAGAGTGCTGGGTGCTCAGTGCTCAGGGTGCTGGGTGCTCAGTGCTCAGGGTGCTGGGTGCTCAGTGCTCAGTGCTCAGGGTGCTGGGTGCTCAGTGCTCAGTGCTCAGGGTGCTGGGTGTTCAGTACTCAGGGTGCTGGGTGCTCAGTACTCAGGGTGCTGGGTGCTCAGTGCTCAGCGTGCTGGGTGCTCAGTGCTCAGGGTGCTGGGTGCTCAGTACTCAGGGTGCTGGGTGCTCAGTACTCAGGGTGGTCGGTGCTCAGTGCTCAGGGTGCTGGGTGCTCAGTGCTCGGGGTGCTGGGTGTTCAGTACTAAGGGTGCTGGGTGCTCATTACTCAGGGTTCTCGGTGCTCAGTGCTCAGGGTGCTGGGTGCACAGTGCTCAGGGTGCTGGGTGCTCAGTGCTCAGGGTGCTGGGTGCTCAGTGCTCAGGGTGCTGGGTGCTCAGTACTCAGGGTGCTGGGTGCTCATTACTCAGGGTTCTCGGTGCTCAGTGCTCAGGGTGCTGGGTGCACAGTGCTCAGGGTGCTGGGTGCTCAGTACTCGGGGTGCTGGGTGCTCAGTACTCAGGGTGCTGGGTGCTCAGTGCTCAGGGTGCTGGGTGCTCAGTGCTCGGGGTGCTGGGTGCTCAGTACTCGGGGTGCTGGGTGCTCAGTGCTCATTGTGCTAGGTCTCATTGCTCGGGGTACTGGGTACTCAGTGCTCAGTACACAGGGTGCTGGGTGCTCAGTGCTCGGGGCGCTGGGTGCTCAGTGCTCAGTACTCAGGGTGCTGGGTGCTCAGTGCTCGGGGTGCTGGGTGGTCAGTACTCAGGGTACTCGGTGCTCAGTACTCAGGGTGCTGGGTGATCAGTGCTCAGGGTGCTGGGTGCTCAGTACTCAGTGTGCTGGGTGCTCAGTACTCAGGGTGCTGGGTGCTCAGTACTCAGGGTGCTCGGTGCTCAGTACTCAGGGTGCTGGGTCCTCAGTGCTCAGGGTGCTGAGTGCTCAGTACTCAGGGTGCTGGGTGCTCAGTACTCGGGGTGCAGGGTGCTCAGTACTCAGGGAGCTGGGGGCTCAGTACTCATTGTGCTGGGTGCTCAGTACTCGGGTGCTGGGTGCTCAGTGCTCAGGGTGCTGGGTGCTCAGTGCTCGGGGTGCTGGGTGCTCAGTGCTCAGTACTCAGGGTGCTGGGTGCTCAGTGCTCGGGGTGCTGGGTGCTCAGTGCTCAGTACTCAGGGTGCTTGGTGCTCAGTGCTCGGGGTGCTGGGTGCTCAGTGCTCAGTGTGCTGGGTGCTCAGTGCTCAGGGTGCTGGGTGCTCAGTGCTCGGGGTCCTGGGTGCTCAGTACTCAGGGTTCTGGGTGCTCAGTACTCAGGGTGCTGGGTGCTCAGTGCTCGGGGTGCTCGGTGCTCAGTGCTCGGGGTGCTGGGTGCTCAGTGCTCGGGGTGCTCGGTGCTCAGTACTCAGGGTGCTGGGTGCTCAGTGCTCGGCGTGCTCAGTACTCAGGGTGCTGTGTGTTCAGTGCTCAGGGTGCTGGGTGCTCAGTACTCAGGGTGCTCGGTGCTTAGTACTCAGGGTGCTGGGTGCTCAGTACTCCGGGTGCTGTGTGCTCAGTGCTCGGGGTGCTCGGTGCTCAGTGCTCAAGGTGCTGGGTGCTCAGTACTCAGGGTGATCATTGCTCAGAGTGCTGGGTGCTCAGTACTCAGGGTGCTGGGTGCTCAGAATTCAGGGTGCTCAGTGCTCGGGGTGCTGGATACTCAGTACTCAGGGTGCTGGGTGCTCAGTGCACAGGGTGCTGGTTGCTCAGTACTCAGGGTGCTGGGTGCTCAGTGCTCAGGGTGCTGGGTGCTCAGTACTCAGGGTGCTCATTGATCAGGGTGCTGGGTGATCAGTACTCAGGGTGCTGGGTGCTCAGTACTCAGGGTGCTGGGTGCTCAGTACTCAGGGTGCTCAGTGCTCAGTACTCAGGGTGCTCAGTGCTCAGTACTCAGGGTGCTCCGGGCTCAGGGTGCTGGGTGCTCACTGCTCGGGGTGCTGGGTGCTCAGTGCTCGGGGAGCTCGGTGCTCAGTACTCTTGGTGCTGGGTGCTCAGTGCTCAGGGTGCTGGGTGCTCAGTGCTCAGGGTGCTGGGTGCTCAGTACTCAGGGTGCTGGGTGCTCATTACTCAGGGTTCTCGGTGCTCAGTGCTCAGGGTGCTGGGTGCACAGTGCTCAGGGTGCTGGGTGCTCAGTACTCGGGGTGCTGGGTGCTCAGTACTCAGGGTGCTGGGTGCTCAGTGCTCAGGGTGCTGGGTGCTCAGTGCTCGGGGTGCTGGGTGCTCAGTACTCGGGGTGCTGGGTGCTCAGTGCTCAGGGTGCTAGGTCTCATTGCTCGGGGTACTGGGTACTCAGTGCTCAGTACACAGGGTGCTGGGTGCTCAGTGCTCGGGGCGCTGGGTGCTCAGTGCTCAGTACTCAGGGTGCTGGGTGCTCAGTGCTCGGGGTGCTGGGTGCTCAGTACTCAGGGTACTCGGTGCTCAGTACTCAGGGTGCTGGGTGATCAGTGCTCAGGGTTCTGGGTGCTCAGTACTCAGTGTGCTGGGTGCTCAGTACTCAGGGTGCTGGGTGCTCAGTACTCAGGGTGCTCGGTGCTCAGTACTCAGGGTGCTGGGTCCTCAGTGCTCAGGGTGCTGAGTGCTCAGTACTCAGGGTGCTGGGTGCTCAGTACTCGGGGTGCACGGTGCTCAGTACTCAGGGAGCTGGGTGCTCAGTACTCATTGTGCTGGGTGCTCAGTACTCGGGTGCTGGGTGCTCAGTTCTCAGGGTGCTGGGTGCTCAGTGCTCGGGGTGCTGGGTGCTCAGTGCTCAGTACTCAGGGTGCTGGGTGCTCAGTGCTCGGGGTGCTGGGTGCTCAGTGCTCAGTACTCAGGGTGCTTGGTGCTCAGTGCTCGGGGTGCTGGGTGCTCAGTGCTCAGTGTGCTGGGTGCTCAGTGCTCAGGGTGCTGGGTGCTCAGTGCTCGGGGTCCTGGGTGCTCAGTACTCAGGGTTCTGGGTGCTCAGTACTCAGGGTGCTGGGTGCTCAGTGCTCGGGGTGCTCGGTGCTCAGTGCTCGGGGTGCTGGGTGCTCAGTGCTCGGGGTGCTCGGTGCTCAGTACTCAGGGTGCTGTGTGTTCAGTGCTCAGGGTGCTGGGTGCTCAGTACTCAGGGTGCTCGGTGCTTAGTACTCAGGGTGCTGGGTGCTCAGTACTCCGGGTGCTGTGTGCTCAGTGCTCGGGGTGCTCGGTGCTCAGTGCTCAAGGTGCTGGGTGCTCAGTACTCAGGGTGCTCATTGCTCAGGGTGCTGGGTGCTCAGTACTCAGGGTGCTGGGTGCTCAGTACTCAGGGTGCTGGGTGCTCAGTACTCAGGGTGCTCAGTGCTCAGTACTCAGGGTGCTCAGTGCTCAGTACTCAGGTTGCTCAGTGCTCAGGGTGCTGGGAGCTCAGTACTCAGGGTGCTGGGTGCTCAGAATTCAGGGTGCTCAGTGCTCGGGGTGCTGGATGCTCAGTACTCAGGGTGCTGGGTGCTCAGTGCACAGGGTGCTGGTTGCTCAGTACTCAGGGTGCTGGGTGCTCAGTGCTCAGGGTGCTGGGTGCTCAGTACTCAGGGTGCTCATTGCTCAGGGTGCTGGGTGCTCAGTACTCAGGGTGCTGGGTGCTCAGTACTCAGGGTGCTGGGTGCTCAGTACTCAGGGTGCTCAGTGCTCAGTACTCAGGGTGCTCAGTGCTCAGTACTCAGGGTGCTCAGGGCTCAGGGTGCTGGGTGCTCACTGCTCGGGGTGCTGGGTGCTCAGTGCTCGGGGAGCTCGGTGCTCAGTACTCTTGGTGCTGGGTGCTCAGTGCTCTGGGTGCTCGGTGCTCAGTACTCATGGTTCTCAGTGCTCAGTGCTCAGGGTGCTGGATGCTCAGTATTCCTAGTGCTCAGTGCTCAGTACTCGGGGTGCTGGGTGCTCAGTACTCAGGGTGCTCATTGCTCAGTACTCGGGGTGCTGGGTGCTCAGTGTTCAGGGTGCTCAGTGCTCGGGTTGCTGGGTGCTCAGTTCTCGGGGTGCTCGGTGCTCAGTACTCGGGGTGCTGGGTGCTCAGTGCTCAGGGTGCTGGGTGCTCACTGCTCGGGGTGCTGGGTGCTCAGTGCTCAGGGTGCTGGGTGCTCAGTGCTCGGGGTGCTCGGTGCTCAGTACTCAGGGTGCTGGGTGCTCAGTACTCAGGGTGCTGGGTGCTCAGTGCTCAGGGTGCAGGGTGCTCAGTACTCAGGGTGCTGGGTGCTCAGTACTCAGGGTGCTAAGAGCTCAGTGTGCTCAGGGCTCGGGGTGCTGGATGCTCAGTGCTCAGTGCACAGGGTGCTGGATGCTCAGTCCTCGGGGTGCTGGGTGCTCAGTTCTCTGGGTGCTCAGTGCTCAGTACTCAGGGTGCTGTGTGCTCAGTACTCAGGGTGCTGGGTGCTCAGTACTCAGGGTGCTGGGTGGTCAGTACTCAGGGTGCTCAGTACTCAGGGTGCTGGGTGCTCAGAGCTCAGGGTGCTGGGTGCTCAGTGCTCGGGGTGATGGGTGATCATTCTCGGGGTGCTGGGTGCTCAGTACTCAGGGTGCTGGTTGCTCAGTGCTCGAGGTGCTCGGTGCTCAGTACACAGGGTGCTGGGTGCTCAGTGCTCGGGGTGCTGGGTGCTCAGTACTCAGGGTGCTGGGTGCTAAGTGCTCAGTACTCAGCGTGCTGGGTGCTCAGTGCTCAGAGTGTTGGGTGCTCAGTACTCAGGGTGCTGGGTGCTCAGTGCTCAGTGCTCAGGGTGCTCAGTGCTCAGGGTGCTGGGTGCTCAGGGTGCTGGGTGCTCAGTGCTCAGTGCTCAGGGTGCTCAGTGCTCCGGGTGCTGGGTGCTCAGTGCTCAGGGTGCTGGGTGCTCAGTGCTCAGTGCTCAGGGTGCTGGGTGTTCATTACTCAGGGTGCTGGCTGCTCAGTACTCAGGGTGCTGGGTGCTCAGTGCTCAGGGTGCTGGGTGCTCAGTGCTCAGGGTGCTGGGTGCTCAGTGCTCGGGGTGCTCGGTGCTCAGTACTCAGGGTGCTCAGTGCTCAGTACTCAGGGTGCTGGGTGCTCAGTGCTCAGGGTGCTGGGTGCTCAGTACTCAGGGTGCTGGGTGCTCGGTGCTCAGTACGCTGGGTGCTCGGTACTCAGGGTGCTGGGTGCTCAGTACTCAGGGTGCTCGGTGCTCAGTACTCAGAGTGCTGGGTGCTCAGTGCTCGGGGAGCTGGGTGCTCAGTACTCAGGGTGCTGGGTGCTCAGTGCTCGGGGTGCTCGGTGCTCAGTGCTCCGGGTGCTGGGTGCTCAGTACTCAGGGTGCTGGGTGCTCAGTACTCGGTGTGCTGGGTGCTCAGTACTCAGGGTGCTCGGTGCTCAGTACTCAGGGTGCTCAGTGCTCAGTACGCAGGGTGCTCAGTGCTCAGTGCTCGGGGTGCTGGGTGCTCAGTGCTCGGGGAGCTGGGTGCTCAGTGCTCGGGGTGCTGTGTGCTCAGTGCTCCGGGTGCTGGGTGCTCAGTGCTCGGGGTGCTCGGTGCTCAGTACGCTGGGTGCTCAGTACTCAGGGTGCTGGGTGCTCAGTACTCAGGGTGCTGGGTGCTTAGTACTCAGGGTGCTGGGTGAGCAGTGCTCGGGGTGCTGGGTGCTCAGTGCTCAGTACTCAGGGTGCTGGGTGCTCAGTGCTCAAGGTGCTGGGTGCTCAGTGCTCAGGGTGCTGGGTGCTCAGTGCTCAGGGTGCTGGGTGCTCGGTGCTAAGGGTGCTGGGTGCTCAGTACTCAGGGTGCTGGGTGCTCTGTACTCAGGGTGCTGGGTGCTCAGTGCTCGGGGTGCTGGGTGCTCAGTGCTCGGGGTGCTGGGTGCTCAGTGCTCGGGGTGCTCGGTGCTCAGTACTCAGGGTGCTTGGTACTCAGTGCTCGAGGTGCTCAGTACTCAGGGTGCTGTGTGTTCAGTGCTCAGGGTGCTGGGTGCTCAGTACTCAGGGTGCTCGGTGCTTAGTACTCAGGGTGCTGGGTGCTCAGTACTCCGGATGCTGGGTGCTCAGTACTCAGGGTGCTCGGTGCTCAGTACTCAGGGTGCTCTGTGCACAGTACTCAGCGTGCTGGGTGCTCAGTGCTCAGGGTGCTCGGTGCTCAGTACTCAGGGTGCTCAGAGCTCAGTACTCAGCGTGCTGGGTGCTCAGTGCTCAGGGTGCTGGGTGCTCAGTACTCAGGGTGCTATGTGCTTAGTACTCAGGGTGCTCGGTCCTCAGTGCTCAGGTTGCTGGGTGCTAAGTACTCAGGGTGCTGGGTGCTCAGTGCTCAGGGTGCTCAGTGATCAGTACTCAGGGTGCTAGGTGCTCAGTGCTCAGGGTGCTCAGTGCTCAGTACTCAGGGTGCTCAGTGCTCAGTGCTCTGGGTGCTGGGTGCTCAGTGCTCGGGGTGCTGGGTGCTCAGTGCTCAGGGTGCTGGGTGCTCAGTACTCAGGGTGCTGGGTGCTCAGTGCTCGGGGTGCTGGTTACTCAGTGCTCAGTACACAGGGTGCTGGGTGCTCAGTGCTCGGGGTGCTGGTTACTCAGTGCTCAGTACAGAGAGTGCTGAGTGCTCAGTGCTCGGGGTGCTGGATGCTCAGTACTCAGGGTGCTGGGTGCTCAGTACTCAGGGTGCTCAGTGCTCAGGGTGCTGGGTGCTCAGTGCTCGGGGTGCTGGATGCTCAGTACTCAGGGTGCTGGGTGCTCAGTGCTCAGGGTACTGGGTGCTCAGCACTCAGGGTGCTGGGTGCTCAGTGCTCAGGGTGCTGGGTGCTCAGTTCTCAGGGTGCTGGGTGCTCAGTGCTCGGGGTGCTGGATGCTCAGTACTCAGCACCGAACACCCCGAGCACTGAGCACCCAGCACCCTGAGTACTTAGCACCCAGCACCTTGAGTACTGAGCACCCAGAACCCTGAGTACTGGGCACTCAGCACCCTGAGTACTGAGCACCGAGCACCGCGAGCACTGATCACCCTGAGGACTGAGCACCCAGCACCCCGAGCACTGAGCACCCAGCACCCTGAGTACTGAGCACCCAGCACCCCGAGTACTGAGCACCCAGCACCCTGAGTACTGAGCACCCAGCACCCTGAGCACTGAGCACCCAGCACCCTGAGTACTGAGCACCCTGAGTACTGAGCACTGAGCACCGAGCACCCTGAGTACTGAGCACCCTGAGGACTGAGCACCCAGCAGCCTGAGCACTGAGCACCCAGCACCCTGAGTACTGAGCATTGATCACCATGAGCACTGAGCACCCAGCACCCCGAGCACTGAGCACCCAGCACCCTGAGTACTGAGCACCCAGCACCCCGAGCACTAAGCACCGAGCACCCTGAGTACTGAACACCCAGCACCCTGAACACTGAGCACTGAGCACCCAGCACCCTGAGCACTGAGCACTGAGCACCCAGCACCCTGAGTACTGAGCACCCAACACTCTGAGCACTGAGCACCCAGCACGCTGAGTACTGAGCACTGAGCACACAGCACCCTGAGTACTGAGCACCCAGCACCCCGAGCACTGAGCACCCAGCGCCCCGAGCACTGAGCACCCAGCACCCTGAGCACTGAGCACTGAGCACACTGAGCACTGAGCAACCAGCACCCCGAGTATTGAGCACTGAGCACCCTGAGTACTGAGCACCCAGCACCCCGAGTACTGAGCACTGAGCACCCTGAGTACTGAGCACCCAGCACCCTGAGCACTGAAAACCCTGAGTACTGAGCACCGAGCACCCTGAGTACTGAGCACCCAGCACCCTGAGAACTGAGCACGGAGCACCCCGAGGACTGAGCACCCTGCACCCTGAGCACTGAGCACCCAGCACCTTGAGTACTGAGCACCGAGCACCGCGAGCACTGAGCACCCAGCACCCTGAGTACTGAGCACCCAGCACCCTGAGCACTGAGCACCCAGCACCCTGAGTACTGAGCACCCAACACACAGAGTACTGAGCACCCAGCACCCTGAGAACTGAGCACCCAGCACCCTGAGTACTGAGCACCCAGCACCCTGAGTACTGAGCACCAAGCACCCTGAGCACTGAGCACTGAGCCCCCAGCAGCCTGAGCACTGAGCACTGAGCACACAGCACCCCGAGCCCTGAGCACCCAGCACCCCAAGGACTGAGCACCCAGCGCCTTGAGTACTGAGCACCGATCACCCTGAGCACTGAGCACCCAGCACCCCGAGAACTGAGCACCCAGCACCCTGAGTACTGAGCACCCAGCACCCTGAGCACTGAGCACCCAGCACCCTGAGTACTGAGCACACTGAGTACTGAGCAACGATCACCCTGAGCACTGAGCACCCAGCACCCTGAGTACTGAGCACCCAGCACCCTGAGCACTGAGCACCCAGCACCCTGAGCACTGAGCACCCAGCACCCTGAGTACTGAGCACCCAGCACCCTGAGTACTGAGTACCCAGCACCCTGAGCACTGAGCACCCAGCACCCTGAGTACTAAGCACCGATCACCCTGAGTACTGAGCACCCAGCACCCTGAATACTGAGCACCCAGCACCCTGAGCACTGTGCACCCATCACCCTGAGTACTGAGCACCCAGCACCCTGAGTACTGAGCACCCAGCACCCTGAGTACTGAGCACCCAGCACCCTGAGTACTAAGCACCCAGCACCCTGAGTACTGAGCACCGAGCACCCCGAGCACTGAGCAACCAGCACCCTGAGTACTGAGCACTGAGCACCTTGAGTACTGAGCACCGAACACCCTGAGTACTGAGCACCCAGCACCCTGAGGACTGAGCACCCAGCACCCTGAGCACTGAGCACCCAGCACCCTGAGTACTGAGCACCCAGCACCCTGAGTACTGAGTACCCAGCACACTGAGCACTGAGCACCCAGCACCCTGAGTAATGATCACCGAGCACCCCGGGCACTGAGCACCCAGCACCCTGAGTACTGAGCACCCAGCACCCTGTGTACTGAGCACCCAGCACCCTGAGTACTGAGCACCCAGCACCCTCAGCACTGAGCACAAAGCACGCTGTGTACTGAGCACTGAGCACACTGAGTACTGAGCACCGAGGACCCTGAGCACTGAGCACCCAGCACGCTTAGTACTGAGCACTGAGCACCCTGAGTACTGAGCACCGAGCACCCTGAGTACTGAGCACCCAGCACCATGAGCACTGAGCAGCCAGCACACTCAGCACTGAGCACCCAGCACCCCGAGCACTGAGCACCCAGCACCGTGAGCCCTGAGCACCCAGCACCCCGAGTACTGAGCACCCAGCACCCCGAGTACTGAGCACCGAGCACGCCGAGCACTGAGCACCCAGCACCCTGAGTACTGAGCACCCAGCACCCTGAGTACTGAGCACTGAGCACCCCGAGTACGGAGCACCCAGCACCCTGAGCACTGAGCGCACAGCACCCTGAGCACTGAGCAGACAGCACCCTGAGTACTGAGCACCCAGCACCCTGAGTACTGAGCACCCAGAACCCTGAGTACTGGGCACTCAGCACCCTGAGTACTGAGCACCGAGCACCGCGAGCACTGATCACCCTGAGGACTGAGCACCCAGCACCCCGAGCACTGAGCACCCAGCACCCTGAGTACTGAGCACCCAGCACCCCGAGTACTGAGCACCCAGCACCCTGAGTACTGAGCACCCAGCACCCTGAGTACTGAGCACCCAGCACCCTGAGTACTAAGCACCCAGCACCCTGAGTACTGAGCACCGAGCACCCCGAGCACTGAGCAACCAGCACCCTGAGTACTGAGCACTGAGCACCTTGAGTACTGAGCACCGAACACCCTGAGTACTGAGCACCCAGCACCCTGAGGACTGAGCACCCAGCACCCTGAGCACTGAGCACCCAGCACCCTGAGTACTGAGCACCCAGCACCCTGAGTACTGAGTACCCAGCACACTGAGCACTGAGCACCCAGCACCCTGAGTAATGATCACCGAGCACCCCGAGCACTGAGCACCCAGCACCCTGAGTACTGAGCACCCAGCACCCTGTGTACTGAGCACCCAGCACCCTGAGTACTGAGCACCCAGCACCCTCAGCACTGAGCACAAAGCACGCTGTGTACTGAGCACTGAGCACACTGAGTACTGAGCACCGAGGACCCTGAGCACTGAGCACCCAGCACGCTTAGTACTGAGCACTGAGCACCCTGAGTACTGAGCACCGAGCACCCTGAGTACTGAGCACCCAGCACCATGAGCACTGAGCAGCCAGCACACTCAGCACTGAGCACCCAGCACCCCGAGCACTGAGCACCCAGCACCCTGAGTCCTGAGCACCCAGCACCCCGAGTACTGAGCACCCAGCACCCCGAGTACTGAGCACCGAGCACGCCGAGCACTGGGCACCCAGCACCCTGAGTACTGAGCACCCAGCACCCTGAGTACTGAGCACTGAGCACCCCGAGTACGGAGCACCCAGCACCCTGAGCACTGAGCGCACAGCACCCTGAGCACTGAGCAGACAGCACCCTGAGTACTGAGCACCCAGCACCCTGAGTACTGAGCACCCAGAACCCTGAGTACTGGGCACTCAGCACCCTGAGTACTGAGCACCGAGCACCGCGAGCACTGATCACCCTGAGGACTGAGCACCCAGCACCCCGAGCACTGAGCACCCAGCACCCTGAGTACTGAGCACCCAGCACCCCGAGTACTGAGCACCCAGCACCCTGAGTACTGAGCACCCAGCACCCTGAGCACTGAGCACCCAGCACCCTGAGTACTGAGCACCCTGAGTACTGAGCACTGAGCACCGAGCACCCTGAGTACTGAGCACCCTGAGGACTGAGCACCCAGCACCCTGAGCACTGAGCACCCAGCACCCTGAGTACTGAGCATTGATCACCATGAGCACTGAGCACCCAGCACCCCGAGCACTGAGCACCCAGCACCCTGAGTACTGAGCACCCAGCACCCCGAGCACTAAGCACCGAGCACCCTGAGTACTGAACACCCAGCACCCTGAACACTGAGCACTGAGCACCCAGCACCCTGAGCACTGAGCACTGAGCACCCAGCACCCCGAGCACTGAGCACCCAGCACCCAGAGCACCGATCACCCTGAGCGATGAGCACCCTGAGCACTGAGCACTGAGCACCCAGCACCCTGAGTACTGAGCACCCAACACTCTGAGCACTGAGCACCCAGCACGCTGAGTACTGAGCACTGAGCACACAGCACCCTGAGTACTGAGCACCCAGCACCCCGAGCACTGAGCACCCAGCGCCCCGAGCACTGAGGACCCAGCACCCTGAGCACTGAGGAATGAGCACACTGAGCACTGAGCACCCAGCACCGTGAGTACTGAGCACCCAGCACCCCGAGCACTAAGCACCGAGCACCCTGAGTACTGAACACCCAGCACCCTGAACACTGAGCACTGAGCACCCAGCACCCTGAGCACTGAGCACTGAGCACCCAGCACCCCGAGCACTGAGCACCCAGCACCCTGAGCACCGATCACCCTGAGCGATGAGCACCCTGAGCACTGAGCACTGAGCACCCAGCACCCTGAGTACTGAGCACCCAACACTCTGAGCACTGAGCACCCAGCACGCTGAGAACTGAGCACTGAGCACACAGCACCCTGAGTACTGAGCACCCAGCACCCCGAGCACTGAGCACCCAGCGCCCCGAGCACTGAGCACCCAGCACCCTGAGCACTGAGCACTGAGCACACTGAGCACTGAGCAACCAGCACCCCGAGTACTGAGCACTGAGCACCCTGAGAACTGAGCACCCAGCACCCCGAGTACTGAGCACTGAGCACCCTGAGTACTGAGCACCCAGCACCCTGAGCACTGAAAACCCTGAGTACTGAGCACCGAGCACCCTGAGCACTGAAAACCCTGAGTACTGAGCACCGAGCACCCTGAGTACTGAGCACCCAGCACCCTGAGCACTGAGCACGGAGCACCCAGAGGACTGAGCACCCTGCACCCTGAGCACTGAGCACCCAGCACCCTGAGTACAGAGCACCCAGCACCCTGAGCACTGAGCACCCAGCACCCTGAATACTGAGCACCCAACACACAGAGTACTGAGCACCCAGCACCCTGAGAACTGAGCACCCAGCACCCTGAGTACTGAGCACCCAGCACCCTGAGTACTGAGCACCAAGCACCCTGAGCACTGAGCACTGAGCACCCAGCAGCCTGAGCACTGAGCACACAGCACCCCGAGCACTGAGCACCCAGCACCCCAAGGACTGAGCACCCAGCACCCTGAGTACTGAGCACCCTGAGTACTGAGCACCGATCACCCTGAGCACTGAGCACCCAGCACCCTGAGTACTGAGCACCCAGCACCCTGAGCACTGAGCACCCAGCACCCTGAGCACTGAGCACCCAGCACCCTGAGTACTGAGCACCCAGCACCCTGAGTACTGCGTACCCAGCACCCTGAGCACTGAGCACCCAGCACCCTGTGTACTAAGCACCGATCACCCTGAGTACTGAGCACCCAGCACCCTGAGTACTGAGCACCCAGCACCCTGAGTACTGAGCACCCAGCACCCTGAGCACTGTGCACCCATCACCCTGAGTACTGAGCACCCAGCACCCTGAGTACTGAGCACCCAGCACCCTGAGTACTGAGCACCCAGCACCCTGAGTACTAAGCACCCAGCACCCTGAGTACTGAGCACCGAGCACCCCGAGCACTGAGCAACCAGCACCCTGAGTACTGAGCACTGAGCACCCTGAGTACTGAGCACCGAACACCCTGAGTACTGAGCACCCAGCACCCTGAGGACTGAGCACCCAGCACCCTGAGCACTGAGCACCCAGCACCCTGAGTACTGAGCTCCCAGCACCCTGAGTACTGAGTACCCAGCACACTGAGCACTGAGCACCCAGCACCCTGAGTACTGAGCACCGAGCACCCCGAGCACTGAGCACCCAGCACCCTGAGTACTGAGCACCCAGCACCCTGAGTACTGAGCACCCAGCACCCTGAGTACTGAGCACCCAGCACCCTCAGCACTGAGCACAAAGCACGCTGTGTACTGAGCACTGAGCACCCTGAGTACTGAGCACCGAGGACCCTGAGCACTGAGCACCCAGCACGCTTAGTACTGAGCACTGAGCACCCTGAGTACTGAGCACCGAGCACGCCGAGCACTGAGCACCCAGCACCCTGAGTACTGAGCACTGAGCACCCCGAGTACTGAGCACCCAGCATCCCGAGCACTGAGCACCCAGCACCCTGAGTACTGAGAACAGATCACCCTGAGTACTGAGCACCCAGCACCCTGAGGACTGAGCCCCCAGCATCCTGAGTACTGAGCACCCAGCACCCCGAGCACTGAGCACCCAGCACCCCGAGAATGAGCACCCAGCACCCTGAGTACTGAGAACCGAGCACCCTGAGTACTGAGCCCCCAGCAACCTGAGTACTGAGCCCCCAGCACCCTGAGTACTGAGCACCCAGCACCCCGAGCACTGAGCACCCAGCACCCTGAGTACTGAGCACCCATCACCCTGAGTACTGAGCACTCAGCACCCTGAGTACTGAGCACCGAGCACCCCGAGCACTGAGCACCCAGCACCCTGAGCACGGAGCACCCCGAGGACTGAGCACCCAGCACCCTGAGCACTGAGCACCCAGCACCTTGAGTACTGAGCACCGAGCACCTCGAGCACTGAGCACCCAGCACCCTGAGTACTGAGCACGCAGCACCCTGAGCACTGAGCACCCAGCACCCTGAGCACTGAGCACCCAACACACAGAGTATTGAGCACCCAGCACCCTGAGCACTGAGCACCCAGCACCCTGAGTACTGATCACCCAGCACCCTGAGTACTGAACACCCAGCACCCTGAGCACTGAGCACTGAGTACCCTGAGCACTGAGTACTGAGCACTGAGCACCCTGAGCACTGAGCACCCAGCACACCGAGTACTGAACACCCATTACCCTGAGCACTGAGCACTGAGCACCCTGAGCACTGAGTACTGAGCACTGAGCACCCTGAGTACTGAGCACCCAGCACACCGAGTACTGAACACCCAGCACCCTGAGTACTGAACACCCAGCACCCTGAGCACTGAGTACTGACCACTGAGCACCCTGAGCACTGAGCACCCAGCACCCTGAGTACTGAGCACCCTGCACCCTGAGTACTGAACACCCAGCACCCTGAGCACTGAGCACTGAGCACCCAACACCCCGAGCACTGAGCACTGAGCACCCTGAGCACTGAGCACCCAGCACCCCGAGTACTGAGCACTGAGCACCCTGAGTACTGAGCACCAAGCACACCGAGTACTGAGCACTGAGCACCCTGAGTACTGAGCACCCAGCACCCTGAGCACTGAGCACCCAGCACCCTGAGTACTGAGCACTGAGAACCCTGAGTACTGAGTACCGAGCACCCCGAGCACTGAGCACCCAGCACCCTGAGTACTGAGCACCCAGCACCATGAGCACTGAGCACCCAGCACCCCGAGCACTGAGCACCCAGCACCCCGAGCACTGAGCACCCAGCACCCTGAGTACTGAGCACCCAGCACCCTGAGTACTGAGCACCCAGCACCCTGAGTACCGAGCACTCAGCACCCTGAGTACTGAGCACCGAGCACCCCGAGCACTGAGCACCCAGCACCTTGAGCACTGAGCACCCTGAGGACTGAGCACCCAGCACACTGAGCACTGAGCACCGATCACCCTGAGCACTGAGCACCCAGCACCCCGAGCACTGAGCAACCAGCACCCTGAGTACTGAGCACCCAGCACCCCGAGTACTGAGCACCCAGCACCCTGAGTACTGAGCACCCAGCACCCCGAGCACTGAGTGCCCAGCACCCTGAGTACTGAACACCCTGAGTACTGAGCACTGAGCACTGAGCACCCTGAGTACTACTGAGCACCCTGAGGACTGAGCACCCAGCACCCTGAGCACTGAGCACCCAGGACCCTGAGTACTGACCACTGATCACCCTGAGCACTGAGCACCTAGCACACCGAGCACTGAGCACCCAGCACCCTGAGTACTGAGCACCCAGCACCCTGAGCACTGTGCACCCAGCACCCTGAGTACTGCGCACCCAGCACCCTGAGTACTGAGCACCCAGCACCCTGGGCACTGAGCACCCAGCACCCTGAGTACTGAGCACCCAGCACCCTGAGTACTGAGCACCCAGCACCCTGAGCACTGAGCAACCAGCACCCTGAGCACTGAGCACCAAGCACCCTGAGTACTGAGCACCCAGTACCCTGAGTACTGAACACCCAGCACCCTGAGCACTGAGCACTGAGCACCCAGCACCCTCAGCACTGAGCACTGAGCACCCAGCACCCTGAGCACTGAGCACCCAGCACCCCGAGCACTGAGCACCCAGCACCCTGAGCACCCAGCACCCTGAGCACTGAGCACCCTGAGCACTGAGCACTGAGCACCCAGCACCCTGAGTACTGAGCACCCAACACTCTGAGCACTGAGCACCCAGCACGCTGAGTACTGAGCACTGAGCACAAAGCACCCTGAGTACTGAGCACCCAGAACTCCGAGCACTGAGCACCCAGCTCCCCGAGCACTGAGCACCCAGCACCCTGAGCACTGAGCACTGAGCACCCTGAGCACTGAGCACCCAGCACCCCGAGTGCTGAGCACTGAGCACCCTGAGTACTGAGCACCCAGCACCCCGAGTACTGAGCACTGAGCACCCTGAGAACTGAGCACCCAGCACCCTGAGCACAGAGCACTGAGAACCCTGAGTACTGAGCAACGAGCACCCTGAGTACTGAGCACCCAGCACCCTGAGCACTGAGCAGGGAGCACCCCGAGGACTGAGCACCCAGCACCCTGAGCACTGTGCACCCAGCACCTTGAGTACTGAGCACCGAGCACCCCGAACACTGAGCACCCAGCACCCTGAATACTGAGCACCCAGCACCCTGAGCACTGAGCACCCAGAACCCCGAGCACTGAGCACCCAGCACCCCGAGCACTGAGCACGCAGCACCCTGAGTACTGAGCACCCAGCAACCCGAGCACTGAGCACCCAGCACCCTGAGAATGAGCACCCAGCACCATGAGTACTGAGCACCCAGCACCCTGAGTACTGAGCACTAAGCACCCAGAGCACTGAGCACCCAGCACCCCGAGCACGGAGCACCCAGGACCCCGAGCACTGAGAACTGAGCACCCAGCACCCTGAGTACTGAGCACCGAGATCCCCGAGCACTGAGCACACTGAGTACTGAGCACCCAGCACCCCGAGCACTGAGCACCCAGCACCCTGAGCACTGAGCACCCAGCACCATGAGCACGGAGCACCCCGAGGACTGAGCACCCAGCACCCTGAGCACTGAGCACCCAGCACCTTGAGTACTGAGCACCGAGCACCTCGAGCACTAAGCACCCAGCACCCTGAGTACTGAGCAACCAGCACCCTGAGCACTGAGCACCCAGAACCCTGAGCACTGACCACCCAGCACCCTGAGCACGGAGCACCCAGCACCCTGAGTACTGAGCACCCAACACCCAGAGTACTGAGCACCCAGCACCCTGAGCACTGAGCACCCAGCACCCTGAGTACTGAGCACCAAGCACCCTGAGTACTGAACACCCAGCACCCTGAGCACTGAGCACTGAGCACCCTGAGCACTGAGTACTGAGCACTGAGCACCCTGAGCACTGAGCACCCAGCACCCCGAGTACTGAGCACCCAGCACCCTGAGTACTGAGCACAGAGCACTCTGAGCACTGAGCACCCAGCACCCTGAGTACTGAGCACCCAGCACCCTGAGCACTGAGCACCCAGCACCCTGAGTACTGAGCACCAAGCACCCTGAGTACTGAACACCCAGCACCCTGAGCACTGAGCACCCAGCACCCTGAGCACTGAGCACCCAACACACAGAGTATTGAGCACCCAGCACCCTGAGCACTGAGCACCCAGCACCCTGAGTACTGATCACCCAGCACCCTGAGTACTGAACACCCAGCACCCTGAGCACTGAGCACTGAGTACCCTGAGCACTGAGTACTGAGCACTGAGCACCCTGAGCACTGAGCACCCAGCACACCGAGTACTGAACACCCATTACCCTGAGCACTGAGCACTGAGCACCCTGAGCACTGAGTACTGAGCACTGAGCACCCTGAGCACTGAGCACCCAGCACACCGAGTACTGAACACCCAGCACCCTGAGTACTGAACACCCAGCACCCTGAGCACTGAGTACTGACCACTGAGCACCCTGAGCACTGAGCACCCAGCACCCTGAGTACTGAGCACCCTGCACCCTGAGTACTGAACACCCAGCACCCTGAGCACTGAGCACTGAGCACCCAACACCCCGAGCACTGAGCACTGAGCACCCTGAGCACTGAGCACCCAGCACCCCGAGTACTGAGCACTGAGCACCCTGAGTACTGAGCACCAAGCACACCGAGTACTGAGCACTGAGCACCCTGAGTACTGAGCACCCAGCACCCTGAGCACTGAGCACCCAGCACCCTGAGTACTGAGCACTGAGAACCCTGAGTACTGAGCACCGAGCACCCCGAGCACTGAGCACCCAGCACCCTGAGTACTGAGCACCCAGCACCATGAGCACTGAGCACCCAGCACCCCGAGCACTGAGCACCCAGCACCCCGAGCACTGAGCACCCAGCACCCTGAGTACTGAGCACCCAGCACCCTGAGTACTGAGCACCCAGCACCCTGAGTACCGAGCACTCAGCACCCTGAGTACTGAGCACCGAGCACCCCGAGCACTGAGCACCCAGCACCTTGAGCACTGAGCACCCTGAGGACTGAGCACCCAGCACACTGAGCACTGAGCACCGATCACCCTGAGCACTGAGCACCCAGCACCCCGAGCACTGAGCAACCAGCACCCTGAGTACTGAGCACCCAGCACCCCGAGTACTGAGCACCCAGCACCCTGAGTACTGAGCACCCAGCACCCCGAGCACTGAGTGCCCAGCACCCTGAGTACTGAACACCCTGAGTACTGAGCACTGAGCACTGAGCACCCTGAGTACTACTGAGCACCCTGAGGACTGAGCACCCAGCACCCTGAGCACTGAGCACCCAGGACCCTGAGTACTGACCACTGATCACCCTGAGCACTGAGCACCTAGCACACCGAGCACTGAGCACCCAGCACCCTGAGTACTGAGCACCCAGCACCCTGAGCACTGTGCACCCAGCACCCTGAGTACTGCGCACCCAGCACCCTGAGTACTGAGCACCCAGCACCCTGGGCACTGAGCACCCAGCACCCTGAGTACTGAGCACCCAGCACCCTGAGTACTGAGCACCCAGCACCCTGAGCACTGAGCAACCAGCACCCTGAGCACTGAGCACCAAGCACCCTGAGTACTGAGCACCCAGTACCCTGAGTACTGAACACCCAGCACCCTGAGCACTGAGCACTAAGCACCCAGCACCCTCAGCACTGAGCACTGAGCACCCAGCACCCTGAGCACTGAGCACCCAGCACCCCGAGCACTGAGCACCCAGCACCCTGAGCACCCAGCACCCTGAGCACTGAGCACCCTGAGCACTGAGCACTGAGCACCCAGCACCCTGAGTACTGAGCACCCAACACTCTGAGCACTGAGCACCCAGCACGCTGAGTACTGAGCACTGAGCACAAAGCACCCTGAGTACTGAGCACCCAGAACTCCGAGCACTGAGCACCCAGCTCCCCGAGCACTGAGCACCCAGCACCCTGAGCACTGAGCACTGAGCACCCTGAGCACTGAGCACCCAGCACCCCGAGTGCTGAGCACTGAGCACCCTGAGTACTGAGCACCCAGCACCCCGAGTACTGAGCACTGAGCACCCTGAGAACTGAGCACCCAGCACCCTGAGCACAGAGCACTGAGAACCCTGAGTACTGAGCAACGAGCACCCTGAGTACTGAGCACCCAGCACCCTGAGCACTGAGCAGGGAGCACCCCGAGGACTGAGCACCCAGCACCCTGAGCACTGTGCACCCAGCACCTTGAGTACTGAGCACCGAGCACCCCGAACACTGAGCACCCAGCACCCTGAATACTGAGCACCCAGCACCCTGAGCACTGAGCACCCAGAACCCCGAGCACTGAGCACCCAGCACCCCGAGCACTGAGCACGCAGCACCCTGAGTACTGAGCACCCAGCAACCCGAGCACTGAGCACCCAGCACCCTGAGAATGAGCACCCAGCACCATGAGTACTGAGCACCCAGCACCCTGAGTACTGAGCACTAAGCACCCAGAGCACTGAGCACCCAGCACCCCGAGCACGGAGCACCCAGGACCCCGAGCACTGAGAACTGAGCACCCAGCACCCTGAATACTGAGCACCGAGATCCCCGAGCACTGAGCACACTGAGTACTGAGCACCCAGCACCCCGAGCACTGAGCACCCAGCACCCTGAGCACTGAGCACCCAGCACCATGAGCACGGAGCACCCCGAGGACAGAGCACCCAGCACCCTGAGCACTGAGCACCCAGCACCTTGAGTACTGAGCACCGAGCACCTCGAGCACTAAGCACCCAGCACCCTGAGTACTGAGCAACCAGCACCCTGAGCACTGAGCACCCAGAACCCTGAGCACTGACCACCCAGCACCCTGAGCACGGAGCACCCAGCACCCTGAGTACTGAGCACCCAACACCCAGAGTACTGAGCACCCAGCACCCTGAGAACTGAGCACCCAGCACCCTGAGTACTGAGCACCAAGCACCCTGAGTACTGAACACCCAGAACCCTGAGCACTGAGCACTGAGCACCCTGAGCACTGAGTACTGAGCACTGAGCACCCTGAGCACTGAGCACCCAGCACCCCGAGTACTGAGCACCCAGCACCCTGAGTACTGAGCACAGAGCACTCTGAGCACTGAGCACCCAGCACCCTGAGTACTGAGCACCCAGCACCCTGAGTACTGAGCAACCAGCACCCTGAGCACTGAGCACTGAGCACCCAGCACCCTGAGCACTGAGCACTGAGCACCCAGCACCACAGCCCTGAGCACCCAGCACCCCGAGCACTGAGCACCCAGCACCCTGAGCACTGAGCACCCAGCACCCTGAGTACTGAGCAACCAGCAACCTGAGTACTGAGCACCCAGCACCCTGAGTACTGAGCACTCAGCACCCTGAGTACTGAGCACCGAGCACACCGAGCAATGAGCACCCAGCACCCTGAGCACTGAGCACCCGGAGGACTGAGCACCCATCACCCTGACCACTGAGCACCGATCACCCTGAGCAGTGAGCACCCAGCACCCCGAGCACTGAGCACTCAGCACCCTGAGTACTGAGCACCCAGCACCCCGATTACTGTGCACCCAGCACCCTGAGTACTGAGCACCCAGGACCCCGAGCACTGAGCACCCAGCACCCTGAGTACGGAGCACCCTGATTACTGAGCACTGAGCACCGAGCATCCTGAGTACTGAGCACCCAGCACCCCGAGCACTGAGCACCCAGCACCCTGAGCACTGAGCACCCAGCACCCTGAGCACTGAGCACCCAGCACCCTGAGTACTGAGCACTCAGCACCCTGAGTACTGAGTACCCAGCACCGTGAGCTCTGAGCACCCAGCACCCTGAGTACTGAGCACCGAGCACCCTGAGTACTGAGCACCCAGCACCCTTAGTACTGAGCACCCAGCACCCTGAGCACTGAGCACCCAGCACCCTGAGTACTGAGCACCCAGCACCACCCTCAGCACTGAGCACCCAGCACCCCGAGCACTGAGCACCCAGCTCCCTGAACACTGAGCACCCAGCACCCCGAGTACTGAGCACCCTGCACCGCGAGTACTGAGCACCGAGCACCCCGAGCACTGAGCACCCAGCACCCTGAGTACTGAGCACCCAGCACCCTGAGTACTGAGCACTGAGCACCCCGAGTACTGAGCACCCAGCAACCCGAGCACTGAGCACCCAGCAACCTGAGTACTGAGAACAGATCACCCTGAGTACTGAGCACCCAGCACCCTGAGTACTGAGCCCCCAGCACCCTGAGTACTGAGCACCCAGCACCCCGAGCACTGAGCACCCAGCACCCCGAGAATGAGCACCCAGCACCCTGAGTACTGAGAACCGAGCACCCTGAGTACTGAGCACCCAGCACCCTGAGCACTGAGCACCCTTAGTACTGAGCACTGTGCACCCTGAGTACTGACCACTGAGCACCTTGAATAGTGAGCACCCAGCACCCTGAGTACTGAGCACCCAGCACCCCGAGCAGTGAGCACCCAGCACCCTGAGCACTGTGCACCATGAGTACTGACCACTGAGCACCTTGAATAGTGAGCACCCAGCACCCTGAGTACTGAGCCCCCAGCACCCTGAGTACTTAGCACCCAGCAACCCGAGCTCTGAGCACCCAGCACCCTGAGAATGAGCACCCAGCACCATGAGTATTGAGCACCCAGCACCCTGAGTACTGAGCACTAAGCACCCAGAGCACTGAGCACCCAGCACCCCGAGCACGGAGCACTGAGCACCCTGAGTACTGAGCACCCAGCACCACGAGTACTGAGCACCGAGCACCCTGAGTACTGAGCACCAAGCACCCCGAGTACTGAGCACTGAGCACCCTGAGTACTGAGCACCCAGCACCCTGAGCACTGAGCACCCAGCACCCTGAGTACTGAGTACTGAGACCCCTGAGTACTGAGCACCGAGCACCCTGAGTACTGAGCACCCAGCACCCTGATCACTGAGCACGGAGCACCCCGAGGACTGAGCACCCAGCACCCTGAGCACTGAGCACCCAGCACCTTGAGTACTGAGCACCGAGCACAACGAGCACTGAGCACCCAGCACCCTGAGTACTGAGCACCCAGCAACCTGAGCACTGAGCACCCAGCTCCCTGAGCACTGAGCACGCAGCACCCCGAGCACTGAGCACCCAGCACCCTGAGTACTGAGCACAGAGCACCCTGAGCACTGAGCACTGAGCACCCAGCACCCTGAGCACTGAGCACTGTGCACCCAGCACCACAGCCCTGAGCACCCAGCACCCCGAGCACTGAGCACCCAGCACCCTGAGCACTGAGCACCCAGCACCCTGAGTACTGAGCAACCAGCAACCTGAGTACTGAGCACCCAGCACCCTAAGTACTGAGCACTCAGCACCCTGAGTACTGAGCACCGAGCACACCGAGCAATGAGCACCCAGCACCCTGAGTACTGAGCACCCGGAGGACTGAGCACCCAGCACCCTGAGCACTGAGCACCGATCACCCTGAGCAGTGAGCACCCAGCACCCCGAGCACTGAGCACCCAGCACCCTGAGTACTGAGCACCCAGCACCCCGAGTACTGAGCACCCAGCACCCTGAGTACTGAGCACCCAGCTCCCCGAGCACTGAGCACCCAGCACCCTGAGTACTGAGCACCCTGATTACTGAGCACTGAGCACCGAGCATCCTGAGTACTGAGCACACAGCAGGCCGAGCACTGAGCACCCAGCACCCTGAGCACTGAGCACCCAGCACCCTGAGCACTGAACACCCAGCACCCTGAGTACTGAGCACCCAGCACCCTGAGTACTGAGTACCCAGCACCCTGAGCTCTGAGCACACAGCACCCTGAGTACTGAGCACCGAGCACCCTGAGTACTGAGCACCCAGCACCCTTAGTACTGAGCACCCAGCACCCTGAGCACTGAGCACCCAGCACCCTGAGTACTGAGCACCCAGCACCACCCTCAGCACTGAGCACCCAGCACCCCGAGCACTGAGCACCCAGCACCCTGAGCACTGAGCACCCTGATTACTGAGCACTGAGCACCGAGCATCCTGAGTACTGAGCACCCAGCACCCCGAGCACTGAGCACCCAGCACCCTGAGCACTGAGCACCCAGCACCCTGAGCACTGAGCACCCAGCACCCTGAGTACTGAGCACTCAGCACCCTGAGTACTGAGTACCCAGCACCCTGAGCTCTGAGCACCCAGCACCCTGAGTACTGAGCACCGAGCACCCTGAGTACTGAGCACCCAGCACCCTTAGTACTGAGCACCCAGCACCCTGAGCACTGAGCACCCAGCACCCTGAGTACTGAGCACCCAGCACCACCCTCAGCACTGAGCACCCAGCACCCCGAGCACTGAGCACCCAGCTCCCTGAACACTGAGCACCCAGCACCCCGAGTACTGAGCACCCTGCACCCCGAGTACTGAGCACCGAGCACCCCGAGCACTGAGCACCCAGCACCCTGAGTACTGAGAACCCAGCACCCTGAGTACTGAGCACTGAGCACCCTGAGTACTGAGCACCCAGCACCCCGAGCACTGAGCACCCAGCAACCTGAGTACTGAGAACAGATCACCCTGAGTACTGAGCACCCAGCACCCTGAGTACTGAGCCCCCAGCACCCTGAGTACTGAGCAGCCAGCACCCCGAGCACTGAGCACCCAGCACCCCGAGAATGAGCACCCAGCACCCTGAGTACTGAGAACCGAGCACCCTGAGTACTGAGCACCCAGCACCCTGAGTACTGAGCCCCCAGCACCCTGAGTACTGAGCACCCAGCAACCCGAGCACTGAGCACCCAGCACCCTGAGAATGAGCACCCAGCACCATGAGTACTGAGCACCCAGCACCCTGAGTACTGAGCACTAAGCACCCAGAGCACTGAGCACCCAGCACCCCGAGCACGGAGCACTGAGCACCCTGAGCACTGAGCACCCAGCACCACGAGTACTGAGCACCGAGCACCCTGAGTACTGAGCACCAAGCACCCCGTGTACTGAGCACTAAGCACCCTGAGTACTGAGCACCCAGCACCCTGAGCACTGAGCACCCAGCACCCTGAGTACTGAGAACTGAGACCCCTGAGTACTGAGCACCGAGCACCCTGAGTACTGAGCACCCAGCACCCTGATCACTGAGCACGGAGCACCCCGAGGACTGAGCACCCAGCACCCTGAGCACTGACCACCCAGCACCTTGAGTACTGAGCACCGAGCACAACGAGCACTGAGCACCCAGCACCCTGAGTACTGAGCACCCAGCACCCTGAGCACTGAGCACCCAGCTCCCTGAGCACTGAGCACGCAGCACCCCGAGCACTGAGCACCCAGCACCCTGAGTACTGAGCACAGAGCACCCTGAGCACTGAGCACTGAGCACCCAGCACCCTGAGCACTGAGCACTGAGCACCCAGCACCAAAGCCCTGAGCACCCAGCACCCCGAACACTGAGCACCCAGCACCCTGAGCACTGAGCACCCAGCACCCTGAGTACTGAGCAACCAGCAACCTGAGTACTGAGCACCCAGCACCCTGAGTACTGAGCGCTCAGCACCCTGAGTACTGAGCACCGAGCACACCGAGCAATGAGCACCCAGCACCCTGAGCACTGAGCATCCGGAGGACTGTGCACCCAGCGCCCTGAGCACTGAGCACCGATCACCCTGAGCAGTGAGCACCCAGCACCCCGAGCACTGAGCACCCAGCACCCTGAGTACTGCGCACCCAGCACCCCGAGTACTGAGCACCCAGCACCCTGAGTACTGAGCACCCAGCACCCCGAGCACTGAGCACCCAGCACCCTGAGTACTGAGCACCCTGATTACTGAGCACTGAGCACCGAGCATCCTGAGTACTGAGCACCCAGCACGCCGAGCACTGAGCACCCAGCCCCTGAGCACTGAGCACCCAGAACCCTGAGCACTGAGCACCCAGCACCCTGAGTACTTAGCACCCAGCACCCTGAGTACTGAGTACCCAGCACCCTGAGCTCTGAGAACCCAGCACCCTGAGTACTGAGCACCGAGCACCCTGAGCACTGAGCACCCAGCACCCTGAGTACTGAGCACCCAGCACCACCCTCAGCACTGAGCACCCAGCACCCCGAGCACTGAGCACCTAGAACCCTGAGCACTGAGCACCCAGCACCCCGAGTACTGAGCACCCAGCACCCTGAGTACTGAGCACCCAGCACCACCCTCAGCACTGAGCACCCAGCACCCCGAGCACTGAGCACCTAGCACCCTGAGCACTGAGCACCCAGCACGCCGAGCACTGAGCACCGAGCACCCCGAGCACTGAGCACCCAGCACCCTGAGTACTGAGCACCCAGCACCCTGAGTACTGAGCACTGAGCACCCCGAGTACTGAGCACCCAGCTCCCCGAGCACTGAGCACCCAGCACCCCGAGAATGAGCACCCAGCACCCTGAGTACTGAGAACCGAGCACCCTGATACTGAGCACCCAGCACCCTGAGTACTGGGCCCCCAGCACCCTGAGTACTGAGCACCCAGCAACCCGAGCACTGAGCACCCAGCACCCTGAGTACTGAGCACCCAGCACCCTGAGTACTGAGCACTGAGCACCCCGAGTACTGAGCACCCAGCACCCTGAGAATGAGCACCCAGCACCATGAGTACTGAGCACCCAGCACCCTGAGTACTGAGCACTAAGCACCCAGAGCACTGAGCACCCAGCACCCCGAGCACGGAGCACCCAGGACCCCGAGCACTGAGAACTGAGCACCCAGCACCCTGAGTACTGAGCACCGAGATCCCCGAGCACTGAGCACACTGAGTACTGAGCACCCAGCACCCCGAGCACTGAGCACCCAGCACCCTGAGCACTGAGCACCCAGCACCATGAGCACGGAGCACCCCGAGGACTGAGCACCCAGCACGCTGAGCACTGAGCACCCAGCACCTTGAGTACTGAGCACCGAGCACCTCGAGCACTAAGCACCCAGCACCCTGATTACTGAGCACCCAGCACCCTGAGCACTGAGCACCCAGAACCCGGAGCACTGAGCACCCAGCACCCTGAGCACGGACCACCCAGCACCCTGAGTACTGAGCACCCAACACCCAGAGTACTGAGCACCCAGCACCCTGAGTACTGAACACCCAGCACCCTGAGCACTGAGCACTGAGCACCCTGAGCACTGAGTACTGAGCACTGAGCACCCTGAGCACTGAGCACCCAGCACCCCGAGTACTGAGCACCCAGCACCCCGAGCACTGAGCACCCAGCACCCCGAGCACTGAGCACTGAGCACCCTGAGCACTGAGCACCCAGCAACCCGAGTACTGAGCACTGAGCACCCTGAGTACTGAGCACCAAGCACCCTGAGTACTGAGCACCCAGCACCCTGAGTACTGAGCAACCAGCACCCTGAGCACTGAGCACCCAGCACCCCGAGCACTGAGCACCCAGCACCCTGAGTACTGAGCACAGAGCACTCTGAGCACTGAGCACCCAGCACCCTGAGTACTGAGCACCCAGCACCCTGAGTACTGAGCAACCAGCACCCTGAGCACTGAGCACTGAGCACCCAGCACCCTGAGCACTGAGCACTGAGCACCCAGCACCACAGCCCTGAGCACCCAGCACCCCGAGCACTGAGCACCCAGCACCCTGAGCACTGAGCACCCAGCACCCTGAGTACTGAGCAACCAGCAACCTGAGTACTGAGCAACCTGCACCCTGAGTACTGAGCACTCAGCACCCTGAGTACTGAGCACCGAGCACACCGAGCAATGAGCACCCAGCACCCTGAGCACTGAGCACCCGGAGGACTGAGCACCCAGCACCCTGAGCACTGAGCACCGATCACCCTGAGCAGTAAGCACCCAGCACCCCGAGCACTGAGCACTCAGCACCCTGAGTACTGAGCACCAAGCACCCCGAGTACTGAGCACTCAGCACCCTGAGTACTGAGCACCCAGCACCACGAGCACTGAGCACCCAGCACCCTGAGTACTGAGCACCCTGATTACTGAGCACTGAGCACCGAGTATCCTGAGTACTGAGCACCCAGCACCCCGAGCACTGAACACCCAGCACCCTGAGCACTGAGCACCCAGCACCCTGAGCACTGAGCACCCAGCACCCTGAGTACTGAGCACTCACCACCCTGAGTACTGAGTACCCAGCACCCTGAGCTCTGAGCACCCAGCACCCTGAGTACTGAGCACCGAGCACCCTGAGTACTGAGCACCCAGCCCCCTTAGTACTGAGCACCCAGCACCCTGAGCACTGAGCACCCAGCACCCTGAGTATTGAGCACCCAGAACCACCCTCAGCACTGAGCACCCAGCACCCCGAGCACTGAGCACCCAGCTCCCTGAACACTGAGCACCCAGCACCCCGAGTACTGAGCACCCTGCACCCCGAGTACTGAGCACCGAGCACCCCGAGCACTGAGCACCCAGCACCCTGAGTACTGAGCACCCAGCACCCTGAGTACTGAGCACTGAGCACCCCGAGTACTGAGCACCCAGCACTCCGAGCACTGAGCACCCAGCAACCTGAGTACTGAGAACAGATCACCCGGAGTACTGAGCACCCAGCACCCTGAGTACTGAGCCCTAAGCACTCAGAGCACTGAGCACCCAGCACCCCGAGCACGGAGCAACCAGGACCCCAAGCACTGAGAACTGAGCACCCAGCACCCTGGGTACTGAGCACCGAGCTCCCCGAGCACTGAGCACACTGAGTACTGAGCACCCAGCACCCCGAGCACTGAGCACCCAGCACCCTGAGCACTGAGCACCCAGCACCATGAGCACGGAGCACCCCGAGGACGGAGCACCCAGCACCCTGAGCACTGAGCACCCAGCACCTTGAGTACTGAGCACCGAGCACCTCGAGCACTAAGCACCCAGCACCCTGAGTACTGAGCACCCAGCACCCTGAGCACTGAGCACCCAGAACCCTGAGCACTGAGCACCCAGCACCCTGAGCACGGAGCACCCAGCACCCTGAGTACTGAGCACCCAACACCCAAAGTACTGAGCACCCAGCACCCTGAGAACTGAGTACCCAGCACCCTGAGCTCTGAGCACCCAGCACCCTGAGTACTGAGCACCGAGCACCCTGAGTACTGAGCACCCAGCACCCTTAGTACTGAGCACCCAGCACCCTGAGTACTGAGCACCGAGCACCCTGAGCACTGAGCACCCAGCACCCTGAGTACTGAGCACCCAGCACCACCCTCAGCACTGAGCACCCAGCACCCCGAGCACTGAGCACCCAGCTCCCTGAGCACTGAGCACCCAGCACCCCGAGTACTGAGCACCCTGCACCCCGAGTACTGAGCACCGAGCACCCCGAGCACTGAGCACCCAGCACCCTGAGTACTGAGCACCCAGCAGCCTGAGTACTGAGCACCCAGCACCCTGAGTACTGAACACCCAGCACCCTGAGCACTGAGCACTGAGCACCCTGAGCACTGAGTACTGAGCACTGAGCACCCTGAGCACTGAGCACCCAGCACCCCGAGTACTGAGCACCCAGCACCCCGAGCACTGAGCACCCAGCTCCCCGAGCACTGAGCACTGAGCACCCTGAGCACTGAGGACCCAGCACCCCGAGTACTGAGCACTGAGCACCCTGAGTACTGAGCACCAAGCACCCTGAGTACTGAGCACCCAGCACCCTGAGTACTGAGCACCCAGCACCCTGAGCACTTAGCACCCAGCACCCCGAGCACTGAGCACCCAGCACCCTGAGTACTGAGCACAGAGCACTCTGAGCACTGAGCACCCAGCACCCTGAGTACTGAGCACCCAGCACCCTGAGTACAGAGCAACCAGCACCCTGAGCACTGAGCACTGAGCACCCAGCACCCTGAGCACTGAGCACTGAGCACCCAGCACCACAGCCCTGAGCACCCAGCACCCCGAGCACTGAGCACCCAGCACCCTGAGCACTGAGCACCCAGCACCCTGAGTACTGAGCAACCAGCAACCTGAGTACTGAGCACCCAGCACCCTGAGTACTGAGCACTCAGCACCCTGAGTACTGAGCACCGAGCACACCGAGCAATGAGCACCCAGCACCCTGAGCACTGAGCACCGATCACCCTGAGCAGTGAGCACCCAGCACCCCGAGCACTGAGCACTCAGAAACCTGAGTACTGAGCACCCAGCACCCCGAGTACTGAGCACCCAGCACCCTGAGTACTGAGCACCCAGCACCCCGAGCACTGAGCACCCAGCACCCTGAGTACTGAGCACCCTGATTACTGAGCACTGAGCACCGAGCATCCTGAGTACTGAGCACCCAGCACCCCGAGCACTGAGCACCCAGCACCCTGAGCACTGAGCACCCAGCACCCTGAGCACTGAGCACCCAGCACCCTGAGTACTGAGCACTCAGCACCCTGAGTACTGATTACCCAGCACCCTGAGCTCTGAGCACCCAGCACCCTGAGTACTGAGCACCGAGCACCCTGAGTACTGAGCACCCAGCACCCTGAGTACTGAGCACCTAGCACCCTGAGCACTGAGCACCCAGCTCCCTGAACACTGAGCACCCAGCACCCTGAGTACTGAGCACTCAGCACCCTGAGTACTGAGAACCGACCACCCTGAGTACTGAGCACCCAGCACCCTGAGTACTGAGCCCCCAGCACCCTGAGTACTGAGCACCCAGCAACCCGAGCACTGAGCACCCAGCACCCTGAGAATGAGCACCCAGCACCATGAGTACTGAGCACCCAGCACCCGGAGTACTGAGCACTAAGCACCCAGAGCACTGAGCACCCACCACCCCGAGCACGGAGCAACCAGGACCCCGAGCACTGAGAACTGAGCACGCAGCACCCTGAGTACTGAGCACCGAGCTCCCCAAGCACTGAGCACACTGAGTACTGAGCACCCAGCAACCCGAGCACTGAGCACCCAGCACCCTGAGCACTGAGCACCCAGCACCATGAGCACGGAGCACCCCGAGGACTGAGCACTGAGCACCCAGCACCCTGAGCATGGAGCACCCAGCACCCTGAGTACTGAGTACCCAACACCCAGAGTACTGAGCACCCAGCACCCTGAGCACTGAGCACTGAGCACCCTGAGCACTGAGTACTGAGCACTGAGCACTCTGAGCACTGAGCACCCAGCACCCCGAGTACTGAGCACCCAGCACCCCGAGCACTGAGCACCCAGCGCCCCGAGCACTGAGCACCCAGCACCCCGAGCACTGAGCACTGAGCACCCTGAGCACTGAGCACCCAGCACCCCGAGTACTGAGCACTGAGCACCCTGAGTACTGAGCACCAAGCACCCCGAGAACTGATCACTGAGCACCCTGAGTACTGAGCACCCAGCACCTTGAGCACTGAGCACCCAGCACCCTGAGTACTGAGCACTGAGAACCCTGAGTACTGAGCACCGAGCACCCTGAGTACTGAGCACCCAGCACCCTGATCACTGAGCACGGAGCACCCCGAGGACTGAGCACCGAGCACAACGAGCACTGAGCACCCAGCACCCTGAGTACTGAGAACCGAGCACCCTGAGTACTGAGCGCCGAGCACCTCGAGCACTAAGCACCCAGCACCCTGAGTACTGAGCACCCAGCACCCTGAGCACTGAGCACCCAGAACCCTGAGCACTGAGCGCCCAGCACCCTGAGCACGGAGCACCCAGCACCCTGAGTACTGAGCACCCAACACCCAGAGTACTGAGCACCCAGCACCCTGAGTACTGAGTTCCCAGCACCCTGAGCTCTGAGCACCCAGCACCCTGAGTACTGAGCACCGAGCACCCTGAGTACTGAGCACCCAGCACCCTGAGTACTGAGCACCCAGCACCCTTAGTACTGAGCACCCAGCACCAAAGCCCTGAGCACCCAGCACCCCGAACACTGAGCACCCAGCACCCTGAGCACTGAGCACCCAGCACCCTGAGTACTGAGCAACCAGCAACCTGAGTACTGAGCACCCAGCACCCTGAGTACTGAGCGCTCAGCACCCTGAGTACTGAGCACCGAGCACACCGAGCAATGAGCACCCAGCACCCTGAGCACTGAGCATCCGGAGGACTGTGCACCCAGCGCCCTGAGCACTGAGCACCGATCACCCTGAGCAGTGAGCACCCAGCACCCCGAGCACTGAGCACCCAGCACCCTGAGTACTGCGCACCCAGCACCCCGAGTACTGAGCACCCAGCACCCTGAGTACTGAGCACCCAGCACCCCGAGCACTGAGCACCCAGCACCCTGAGTACTGAGCACCCTGATTACTGAGCACTGAGCACCGAGCATCCTGAGTACTGAGCACCCAGCACGCCGAGCACTGAGCACCCAGCCCCTGAGCACTGAGCACCCAGAACCCTGAGCACTGAGCACCCAGCACCCTGAGTACTTAGCACCCAGCACCCTGAGTACTGAGTACCCAGCACCCTGAGCTCTGAGAACCCAGCACCCTGAGTACTGAGCACCGAGCACCCTGAGCACTGAGCACCCAGCACCCTGAGTACTGAGCACCCAGCACCACCCTCAGCACTGAGCACCCAGCACCCCGAGCACTGAGCACCTAGAACCCTGAGCACTGAGCACCCAGCACCCCGAGTACTGAGCACCCAGCACCCTGAGTACTGAGCACCCAGCACCACCCTCAGCACTGAGCACCCAGCACCCCGAGCACTGAGCACCTAGCACCCTGAGCACTGAGCACCCAGCACGCCGAGCACTGAGCACCGAGCACCCCGAGCACTGAGCACCCAGCACCCTGAGTACTGAGCACCCAGCACCCTGAGTACTGAGCACTGAGCACCCCGAGTACTGAGCACCCAGCTCCCCGAGCACTGAGCACCCAGCACCCCGAGAATGAGCACCCAGCACCCTGAGTACTGAGAACCGAGCACCCTGATACTGAGCACCCAGCACCCTGAGTACTGAGCCCCCAGCACCCTGAGTACTGAGCACCCAGCAACCCGAGCACTGAGCACCCAGCACCCTGAGTACTGAGCACCCAGCACCCTGAGTACTGAGCACTGAGCACCCCGAGTACTGAGCACCCAGCACCCTGAGAATGAGCACCCAGCACCATGAGTACTGAGCACCCAGCACCCTGAGTACTGAGCACTAAGCACCCAGAGCACTGAGCACCCAGCACCCCGAGCACGGAGCACCCAGGACCCCGAGCACTGAGAACTGAGCACCCAGCACCCTGAGTACTGAGCACCGAGATCCCCGAGCACTGAGCACACTGAGTACTGAGCACCCAGCACCCCGAGCACTGAGCACCCAGCACCCTGAGCACTGAGCACCCAGCACCATGAGCACGGAGCACCCCGAGGACTGAGCACCCAGCACGCTGAGCACTGAGCACCCAGCACCTTGAGTACTGAGCACCGAGCACCTCGAGCACTAAGCACCCAGCACCCTGAGTACTGAGCACCCAGCACCCTGAGCACTGAGCACCCAGAACCCGGAGCACTGAGCACCCAGCACCCTGAGCACGGACCACCCAGCACCCTGAGTACTGAGCACCCAACACCCAGAGTACTGAGCACCCAGCACCCTGAGTACTGAACACCCAGCACCCTGAGCACTGAGCACTGAGCACCCTGAGCACTGAGTACTGAGCACTGAGCACCCTGAGCACTGAGCACCCAGCACCCCGAGTACTGAGCACCCAGCACCCCGAGCACTGAGCACCCAGCACCCCGAGCACTGAGCACTGAGCACCCTGAGCACTGAGCACCCAGCAACCCGAGTACTGAGCACTGAGCACCCTGAGTACTGAGCACCAAGCACCCTGAGTACTGAGCACCCAGCACCCTGAGTACTGAGCAACCAGCACCCTGAGCACTGAGCACCCAGCACCCCGAGCACTGAGCACCCAGCACCCTGAGTACTGAGCACAGAGCACTCTGAGCACTGAGCACCCAGCACCCTGAGTACTGAGCACCCAGCACCCTGAGTACTGAGCAACCAGCACCCTGAGCACTGAGCACTGAGCACCCAGCACCCTGAGCACTGAGCACTGAGCACCCAGCACCACAGCCCTGAGCACCCAGCACCCCGAGCACTGAGCACCCAGCACCCTGAGCACTGAGCACCCAGCACCCTGAGTACTGAGCAACCAGCAACCTGAGTACTGAGCAACCTGCACCCTGAGTACTGAGCACTCAGCACCCTGAGTACTGAGCACCGAGCACACCGAGCAATGAGCACCCAGCACCCTGAGCACTGAGCACCCGGAGGACTGAGCACCCAGCACCCTGAGCACTGAGCACCGATCACCCTGAGCAGTAAGCACCCAGCACCCCGAGCACTGAGCACTCAGCACCCTGAGTACTGAGCACCAAGCACCCCGAGTACTGAGCACTCAGCACCCTGAGTACTGAGCACCCAGCACCACGAGCACTGAGCACCCAGCACCCTGAGTACTGAGCACCCTGATTACTGAGCACTGAGCACCGAGTATCCTGAGTACTGAGCACCCAGCACCCCGAGCACTGAACACCCAGCACCCTGAGCACTGAGCACCCAGCACCCTGAGCACTGAGCACCCAGCACCCTGAGTACTGAGCACTCACCACCCTGAGTACTGAGTACCCAGCACCCTGAGCTCTGAGCACCCAGCACCCTGAGTACTGAGCACCGAGCACCCTGAGTACTGAGCACCCAGCCCCCTTAGTACTGAGCACCCAGCACCCTGAGCACTGAGCACCCAGCACCCTGAGTATTGAGCACCCAGAACCACCCTCAGCACTGAGCACCCAGCACCCCGAGCACTGAGCACCCAGCTCCCTGAACACTGAGCACCCAGCACCCCTAGTACTGAGCACCCTGCACCCCGAGTACTGAGCACCGAGCACCCCGAGCACTGAGCACCCAGCACCCTGAGTACTGAGCACCCAGCACCCTGAGTACTGAGCACTGAGCACCCCGAGTACTGAGCACCCAGCACTCCGAGCACTGAGCACCCAGCAACCTGAGTACTGAGAACAGATCACCCGGAGTACTGAGCACCCAGCACCCTGAGTACTGAGCCCTAAGCACCCAGAGCACTGAGCACCCAGCACCCCGAGCACGGAGCAACCAGGACCCCAAGCACTGAGAACTGAGCACCCAGCACCCTGGGTACTGAGCACCGAGCTCCCCGAGCACTGAGCACACTGAGTACTGAGCACCCAGCACCCCGAGCACTGAGCACCCAGCACCCTGAGCACTGAGCACCCAGCACCATGAGCACGGAGCACCCCGAGGACGGAGCACCCAGCACCCTGAGCACTGAGCACCCAGCACCTTGAGTACTGAGCACCGAGCACCTCGAGCACTAAGCACCCAGCACCCTGAGTACTGAGCACCCAGCACCCTGAGCACTGAGCACCCAGAACCCTGAGCAATGAGCACCCAGCACCCTGAGCACGGAGCACCCAGCACCCTGAGTACTGAGCACCCAACACCCAAAGTACTGAGCACCCAGCACCCTGAGAACTGAGTACCCAGCACCCTGAGCTCTGAGCACCCAGCACCCTGAGTACTGAGCACCGAGCACCCTGAGTACTGAGCACCCAGCACCCTTAGTACTGAGCACCCAGCACCCTGAGTACTGAGCACCGAGCACCCTGAGCACTGAGCACCCAGCACCCTGAGTACTGAGCACCCAGCACCACCCTCAGCACTGAGCACCCAGCACCCCGAGCACTGAGCACCCAGCTCCCTGAGCACTGAGCACCCAGCACCCCGAGTACTGAGCACCCTGCACCCCGAGTACTGAGCACCGAGCACCCCGAGCACTGAGCACCCAGCACCCTGAGTACTGAGCACCCAGCAGCCTGAGTACTGAGCACCCAGCACCCTGAGTACTGAACACCCAGCACCCTGAGCACTGAGCACTGAGCACCCTGAGCACTGAGTACTGAGCACTGAGCACCCTGAGCACTGAGCACCCAGCACCCCGAGTACTGAGCACCCAGCACCCCGAGCACTGAGCACCCAGCACCCCGAGCACTGAGCACTGAGCACCCTGAGCACTGAGGACCCAGCACCCCGAGTACTGAGCACTGAGCACCCTGAGTACTGAGCACCAAGCACCCTGAGTACTGAGCACCCAGCACCCTGAGTACTGAGCACCCAGCACCCTGAGCACTGAGCACCCAGCACCCCGAGCACTGAGCACCCAGCACCCTGAGTACTGAGCACAGAGCACTCTGAGCACTGAGCACCCAGCACCCTGAGTACTGAGCACCCAGCACCCTGAGTACAGAGCAACCAGCACCCTGAGCACTGAGCACTGAGCACCCAGCACCCTGAGCACTGAGCACTGAGCACCCAGCACCACAGCCCTGAGCACCCAGCACCCCGAGCACTGAGCACCCAGCACCCTGAGCACTGAGCACCCAGCACCCTGAGTACTGAGCAACCAGCAACCTGAGTACTGAGCACCCAGCACCCTGAGTACTGAGCACTCAGCACCCTGAGTACTGAGCACCGAGCACACCGAGCAATGAGCACCCAGCACCCTGAGCACTGAGCACCGATCACCCTGAGCAGTGAGCACCCAGCACCCCGAGCACTGAGCACTCAGAAACCTGAGTACTGAGCACCCAGCACCCCGAGTACTGAGCACCCAGCACCCTGAGTACTGAGCACCCAGCACCCCGAGCACTGAGCACCCAGCACCCTGAGTACTGAGCACCCTGATTACTGAGCACTGAGCACCGAGCATCCTGAGTACTGAGCACCCAGCACCCCGAGCACTGAGCACCCAGCACCCTGAGCACTGAGCACCCAGCACCCTGAGCACTGAGCACCCAGCACCCTGAGTACTGAGCACTCAGCACCCTGAGTACTGATTACCCAGCACCCTGAGCTCTGAGCACCCAGCACCCTGAGTACTGAGCACCGAGCACCCTGAGTACTGAGCACCCAGCACCCTGAGTACTGAGCACCTAGCACCCTGAGCACTGAGCACCCAGCTCCCTGAACACTGAGCACCCAGCACCCTGAGTACTGAGCACTCAGCACCCTGAGTACTGAGAACCGACCACCCTGAGTACTGAGCACCCAGCACCCTGAGTACTGAGCCCCCAGCACCCTGAGTACTGAGCACCCAGCAACCCGAGCACTGAGCACCCAGCACCCTGAGAATGAGCACCCAGCACCATGAGTACTGAGCACCCAGCACCCGGAGTACTGAGCACTAAGCACCCAGAGCACTGAGCACCCACCACCCCGAGCACGGAGCAACCAGGACCCCGAGCACTGAGAACTGAGCACGCAGCACCCTGAGTACTGAGCACCGAGCTCCCCGAGCACTGAGCACACTGAGTACTGAGCACCCAGCAACCCGAGCACTGAGCACCCAGCACCCTGAGCACTGAGCACCCAGCACCATGAGCACGGAGCACCCCGAGGACTGAGCACTGAGCACCCAGCACCCTGAGCATGGAGCACCCAGCACCCTGAGTACTGAGCACCCAACACCCAGAGTACTGAGCACCCAGCACCCTGAGCACTGAGCACTGAGCACCCTGAGCACTGAGTACTGAGCACTGAGCACTCTGAGCACTGAGCACCCAGCACCCCGAGTACTGAGCACCCAGCACCCCGAGCACTGAGCACCCAGCGCCCCGAGCACTGAGCACCCAGCACCCCGAGCACTGAGCACTGAGCACCCTGAGCACTGAGCACCCAGCACCCCGAGTACTGAGCACTGAGCACCCTGAGTACTGAGCACCAAGCACCCCGAGAACTGATCACTGAGCACCCTGAGTACTGAGCACCCAGCACCTTGAGCACTGAGCACCCAGCACCCTGAGTACTGAGCACTGAGAACCCTGAGTACTGAGCACCGAGCACCCTGAGTACTGAGCACCCAGCACCCTGATCACTGAGCACGGAGCACCCCGAGGACTGAGCACCGAGCACAACGAGCACTGAGCACCCAGCACCCTGAGTACTGAGAACCGAGCACCCTGAGTACTGAGCGCCGAGCACCTCGAGCACTAAGCACCCAGCACCCTGAGTACTGAGCACCCAGCACCCTGAGCACTGAGCACCCAGAACCCTGAGCACTGAGCGCCCAGCACCCTGAGCACGGAGCACCCAGCATCCTGAGTACTGAGCACCCAACACCCAGAGTACTGAGCACCCAGCACCCTGAGTACTGAGTTCCCAGCACCCTGAGCTCTGAGCACCCAGGACCCTGAGTACTGAGCACCGAGCACCCTGAGTACTGAGCACCCAGCACCCTTAGTACTGAGCACCCAGCACCCTGAGCACTGAGCACCCAGCACCCTGAGTACTGAGCACCCAGCACCACCCTCAGCACTGAGCACCCAGCACCCCGAGCACTGAGCACCCAGCACCCTGAGCACTGAGCACCCAGCACCCTGAGCACTGAGCACCCAGCACCCTGAGTACTGAGCAACCAGCAACCTGAGTACTGAGCACCCAGCACCCTGAGTACTGAGCACTCAGCACACTGAATACTGAGCACCCAGCACCCTGAGCACTGAGCACCCAGCACCCCGAGTACTGAGCACCCTGCACACCGAGTACTGAGCACCGAGCACCCCGAGCACTGAGCACCCAGCACCCTGAGTACTGAGCACCCAGCACCCTGAGTACTGAGCACTGAGCACCCTGAGTACTGAGCACCCAGCACCCCAAGCACTGAGCACCCAGCACCCCGAGAATGAGCACCCAGCACCCTGAGTACTGAGAACCGAGCACCCTGAGTACTGAGCACCCAGCACCCTGAGTACTGAGCCCCCAGCACCCTGAGTACTGAGCACCCAGCAACCCGAGCACTGAGCACCCAGCACCCTGAGAATGAGCACCCAGCACCATGAGTACTGAGCACCCAGCACCCTGAGTACTGAGCACTAAGCACCCAGAGCACTGAGCACCCAGCACCCCGAGCACGGAGCACCCAGGACCCCGAGCACTGAGAACTGAGCACCCAGCACCCTGAGTACTGAGCACCGAGCTCCCCGAGGACTGAGCACACTGAGTACTGAGCACCCAGCACCCCGATCACTGAGCACCCAGCACCCTGAGCACTGAGCACCCAGCACCCTGAGCACTGAGCACCCAGCACCCTGAGTACTGAGCACCCAGCACGCTGAGTACTGAGCACCAAGCACCCCGAGCACGGAGCACCCAGGACCCCGAGCACTGAGAACTGAGCACCCAGCACCCTGAGTACTGAGCCCCGAGCTCCCCGAGCACTGAGCACACTGAGTACTGAGCACCCAGCACCCCGATCACTGAGCACCCAGCACCCTGAGCACTGAGCACCCAGCACCCTGAGCACTGAGCACCCAGCACCCTGAGTACTGAGCACTGAGCACCCAGCACCCCGAGCACTGAGCACCCAGCACCCTGTGTACTGAGCACTGAGCACCCTGAGTACTAAGCACCCAGCACCCTGAGTACTGAGCACCCAGGACCCTGAGCACTGAGCACCGAGCAGCCCGAGCACTGAGCACCCAGCACCCTGAGCACTCAGCACCCAGCACCCCGAGCACTGAGCACCCAGCACCCTGAGCACTGAGCACCCAGCACCCTGAGCACAGAGCACCTAGCACGCTGAGCACGGAGCGCCCAGCACCCTGAGCACTGAGCACCCAGCACCCTGAGCACTGAGCACCCAGCTCCCTGAGCACTGAGCACCCAGCACCCTGAGCACAGAGCACCCAGCACGCTGAGCACTGAGCACCCAGCACCCCGAGCACGGAGCAACCAGCACCCTGAGTACTGAGCACCCAACACCCAGAGTACTGAGCACCCAGCACCCTGAGCACTGAGCACCCAGCACCCTGAGTACTGAGCACCCAGCACCCTGAGTACTGAACACCCAGCACCCTGAGCACTGAGCACTGAGCACCCTGAGCACTGAGTACTGAGCACTGAGCACCCTGAGCACTGAGCACCCAGCACCCCGAGTACTGAGCACCCAGCACCCCGAGCACTGAGCACCCAGCGCCCCGAGCACTGAGCACCCAGCACCCCGAGCACTGAGAACTGAGCACCCTGAGCACTGAGCACCAAGCACCCCGAGTACTGAGCACTGAGCACCCTGAGTACTGAGCAACAAGTACCCCGAGTACTGAGCACTGAGCACCCTGAGTACTGAGCACCCAGCACCCTGATAAATGAGCACCCAGCACCCTGAGTACTGAGCACTGAGAACCCTGAGTACTGAGCACCGAGCACCCTGAGTACTGAGCACTGAGCACCCAGCACCCTGAGCACTGACCACTGAGCACCCAGCACCACAGCCCTGAGCACCCCGAGTACTGAGCAACAAGCACACCGAGTACTGAGCACTGAGCACCCTGCGTACTGAGCACCCAGCACCCTGAGCACTGAGCACCCAGCACACTGAGCACTGAGCACGCAGCACCCCGAGCACTGAGCACCCAGCACCCTGAGTACTGAGCACAGAGCACCCTGAGCACTGAGCACCCAGCACCCTGAGTACTGAGCACCCAGCACCCTGAGTACTGAGCAACCAGCACCCTGAGCACTGAGCACTGAGCACCCAGCACCCTGAGCACTGACCACTGAGCACCCAGCACCACAACCCTGAGCACCCAGCACCCCGAGCACTGATCACCCAGCACCCTGAGTACTGAGCACCCAGCATCCTGAGCACCCAGCACCCTGAGTACTGAGCATCCAGCACCCTGAGTACTGAGCACCCAGCACCCTGAGTACTGAGCACTCAGCACCCTGAGTACTGAGCACCGAGCACCCCGAGCACTGAGCACCCAGCACCCTGAGCACTGTGCACCCGGAGGACTGAGCACCCAGCACCCTGAGCACTGAGCACCGATCACCCTGAGCACTGAGCACCCAGCACCCCGAGCATTGAGCACACAGCACCCTGAGTACTGAGCACCCAGCACCCCGAGAACTGAGCACCCAGCACCCTGAGTACTGAGCACCCAGCACCCCGAGCACTGAGCAACCAGCACCCTGAGTACTGAGCACCCTGAGTACTGAGCACTGAGCACCGAGCACCCTGAGTACTGAGCACCCTGTGGACTGAGCACCCAGCACCCTGAGCACTGAGCACCCAGCACCCTGAGTACTGAGCACCCAGCACCCTGAGCACTGAGCACCCAGGTCCCTGAGCACTGAGCACGCAGCACCCCAAGCACTGAGCACCCAGCACCCTGAGTACTGAGCACAGAGCACCCTGAGCACTGAGCACCCAGCACCCTGAGTACTGAGCACCCAGCACCCTGAGTACTGAGCAACCAGCACCCTGAGCACTGAGCACTGAGCACCGAGCACCCTGAGCACTGAGCACTGAGCACCCAGCACCACAGCCCTGAGCACCCAGCACACCGAGCACTGAGCACCCAGCACACTGAGCACTGAGCACCCAGCACCCTGAGTACTGAGCAACCAGCAACCTGAGTACTGAGCACCCAGCACCCTGAGTACTGAGCACTCAGCACCCTGAGTACTGAGCACCCAGCACCCTGAGCACTGAGCACCCAGCACCCCGAGTACTGAGCACCCTGCACACAGAGTACTGAGCACCGAGCACCCCGAGCACTGAGCACCCAGCACCCTGAGTACTGAGCACCCAGCACCCTGAGTACTGAGCACTGAGCACCCCGAGTACTGAGCACCCAGCACCCCGAGCACTGAGCACCCAGCAACCTGAGTACTGAGAACAGATCACCCTGAGTACTGAGCACCCAGCACCCCGAGCACTGAGCACCCAGCACCCCGAGAATGAGCACCCAGCACCCTGAGTACTGAGAACCGAGCACCCGGAGTACTGAGCACCCAGCACCCTGAGTACTGAGCCCCCAGCACCCTGAGTACTGAGCACCCAGCAACCCGAGCACTGAGCACCCAGCACCCTGAGAATGAGCACCCAGCACCCCGAGCACGGAGCACCCAGCACCCTGAGTACTGAGCACCCAACACCCAGAGTACTGAGCACCCAGCACCCTGAGCACTGAGCACCCAGCACCCTGAGTACTGAGCACCCAGCACCCTGAGTACTGAACACCCAGCACCCTGAGCACTGAGCACTGAGCACCCTGAGCACTGAGTACTGAGCACTGAGCACCCTGAGCACTGAGCACCCAGCACCCCGAGTACTGAGCACCCAGCACCCCGAGCACTGAGCACCGAGCGCCCCGAGCCATGAGCACCCAGCACCCCGAGCACTGAGAACTGAGCACCCTGAGCACTGAGCACCCAGCACCCCGAGTACTGAGCACTGAGCACCCTGAGTACTGAGCAACAAGCACCACGAGTACTGAGCACTGAGCACCCTGAGTACTGAGCACCGAGCACGCTGAGAACTGAGCACCCAGCACCCTGAGTACTGAGCACTGAGAACCCTGAGTACTGAGCACCGAGCACCCTGAGTACTGAGCACTGAGCACCCAGCACCCTGAGCACTGACCACTGAGCACCCAGCACCACAGCCCTGAGCACCCCGAGTACTGAGCAACAAGCACCCCGAGTACTGAGCACTGAGCACCCTGAATACTGAGCACCCAGCACCCTGAGCACTGAGCACCCAGCACACTGAGCACTGAGCACGCAGCAACCGGAGCACTGAGCACCCAGCACCCTGAGTACTGAGCACAGAGCACCCTGAGCACTGAGCACCCAGCACCCTGAGTACTGAGCACCCAGCACCCTGAGTACTGAGCAACCAGCACCCTGAGCACTGAGCACTGAGCACCCAGCACCCTGAGCACTGACCACTGAGCACCCAGCACCACAGCCCTGAGCACCCAGCACCACGAGCACTGAGTACCCAGCACCCTGAGTACTGAGCACCCAGCACCCTGAGCACACAGCACCCTGAGTACTGAGCACCCAGCACCCTGAGTACTGAGCACCCAGCACCCTGAGTACTGAGCACTCAGCACCCTGAGTACTGAGCACCGAGCACCCCGAGCACTGAGCACCCAGCACCCTGAGCACTGAGCACCCGGAGGACTGAGCACCCAGCACCCTGAGCACTGAGCACCGATCACCCTGAGCACTGAGCACCCAGCACCCCGAGCACTGAGCACCCAGCACCCTGAGTACTGAGCACCCAGCACCCCAAGTACTGAGCACCCAGCACCCTGAGTACTGAGCACCCAGCACCCCGAGCACTGAGCAACCAGCACCCTGAGTACTGAGCACCCTGAGTACTGAGCACTGAGCACCGAGCACCCTGAGTACTGAGCACCCTGAGGACTGAGCACCCAGCACCCTGAGCACTGAGCACCCAGCACCCTGAGTACTGAGCACTGATCACCCTGAGCACTGATCACCCAGCACCCCGAGCACTGAGCACCCAGCACCCTGAGTACTGAGCACCTAGCACCCTGAGCACTGAGCACCGAGCACCCTGAGTACTGAACACCCAGCACCCTGAGCACTGAGCACTGAGCACACAGCACCCTGAGCACTGAGCACTGAGCACCCAGCACCCTGAGCACTGAGCACCCAGCACCCTGAGCACCCAGCACCCTGAGCACTGAGCACCCTGAGCACTGAGCACCCTGAGCACTGAGCACTGAGCACCCAGCACCCTGAGTACTGAGCACCCAACACTCTGAGCACTGAGCACCCAGCACGCTGAGTACTGAGCACTGAGCACACAGCACCCTGAGTACTGAGCACCCAGCACCCCGAGCACTGAGCTCCGAGCGCCCCGAGCACTGAGCACCCAGCACCCTGAGCACTGAGCACTGAGCACACTGAGCACTGAGCACCCAGCACCCCGAGTACTGAGCACTGAGCACCCTGAGTACTGAGCACCCAACACCCAGAGTACTGATCACCCAGCACCCTGAGAACTGAGCACCCAGCACCCTGAGTACTGAGCACCCAGCACCCTGAGTACTGAGCACCCAGCTGCCTGAGCACTGAGCACTGAGCACCCAGCACCTTGAGCACTGAGCACTGACCACCCAGCACCCCGAGCACTGAGCACCCAGCACCCCGAGCACTGAGCACCCAGCGCCCTGAGCACTGAGCACATAGCACACTGAGCACTGAGCACCCAGCCCCCTGAGTACTGAGCACCCAGCACCATGAGTACTGAGCACCCAGTACCCTGAGTACTGAGCACTCAGCACCCTGAGTACTGAGCACCGAGCACCCCGAGCACTGAGCACCAAGCACCCTGAGCACTGAGCACCCTGAGGACTGAGCACCCAGCACCCTGAGCACTGAGCACCCAGCACCCTGAGTACTGAGCACCGATCACCCTGAGCACTGAGCACCCAGCACCCCGAGCACTGAGCACCCAGCACCCTGAGTACTGAGCACCCAGCACCCTGAGCACTGAGCACCCAGCACCCTGAGTACTGAGCACCCTGAGTAATGAGCACCGATCACCCTGAGCACTGAGCACCCAGCACCCTGAGTACTGAGCACCCAGCACCCTGAGCACTGAGCACCCAGCACCCTGAGCACTGAGCACCCAGCACCCTGAGTACTGAGCACCCAGCACCCTGAGCACGGAGCACCCAGGACCCCGAGCACTGAGTACTGAGCACCCAGCACCCTGAGTACTGAGCACCGAGCTCCCCGAGCACTGAGCACCCAGCACCCTGAGCACTGAGCACCCAGCACCCTGAGCACTGAGCACCCAGCACCCTGAGTACTGAGCACCCAGCACGCTGAGTACTGAGCACTCAGCACCCTGAGCACTGAGCACCCAGCACCCTGAGTACTGAGCACTGAGCACCCAGCACCCCGAGCACTGAGCACCCAGCACCCCGAGCACTGAGCATGGAGCACCCCGAGGACTGAGCACCCCGCACCCTGAGCACTCAGCATGGAGCACCCCGAGGACTGAGCACCCCGCACCCTGAGCACTGAGCACCCAGCACCTTGAGTACTGAGCACCGAGCACCCCGAGCACTGAGCACCCAGCACCCTGAGTACTGAGCACAGAGCACCCTGAGCACTGAGCACCCAGCACCCTGAGCACTGAGCACCCAGCACCCCGAGAACTGAGCACCCAGCAACCCGAGCACTGAGCACCCAGCACCCTGAGCACTGAGCACCCAGCACCCTGAGCACTGAGCACCCAGCCCCCTGAGTACTGAGCACCCAGCACCATGAGTACTGAGCACCCAGCACCCTGAGTACTGAGCACTCAGCACCCTGAGTACTGAGCACCGAGCACCCCGAGCACTGAGCTCCCTGGACCCTGAGCACTGAGCACCCTGAGGACTGAGCACCCAGCAACCTGAGCACTGAGCACCCAGCACCCTGAGTACTGAGCACCGATCACCCTGAGCACTGAGCACCCAGCACCCCGAGCACTGAGCACCCAGCACCCTGAGTACTGAGCACCCAGCACCCTGAGCACTGAGCACCCAGCACCCTGAGTACTGAGCACCCTGAGTACTGAGCAACGATCACCCTGAGCACTGAGCACCCAGCACCCTGAGTACTGAGCAGCCAGCACCCTGAGCACTGAGCACCCAGCACCCTGAGCACTGAGCACCCAGCACCCTGAGTTATGAGCACCCAGAACCCTGAGTACTGAGTACAAAGCACCCTGAGCACTGAGCACCCAGCACCCTGAGTACTGAGCACCGAGCACCCTGAGTACTTAGCACCCAGCACCCTGAGTACTGAGCACCCAGCACCCTGAGCACTGAGCACCCAGCACCCTGAGTACTGAGCACCCAGCATCCTGAGTACTGAGCACCCAGCACCCTGAGTACTGAGCACCCAGCACCCTGAACACTGAGCACCCAGCACCCTGAGTACTGAGCACCGAGCACCCCGAGCACTGAGCAACCAGCACCCTGAGTACTGAGCACCCAGCACCCTGAGCACTGAGCACCCAGCACCGTGAGTACTGAGCACCCAGAACACTGAGTACTGAGCCCCCAGCACCCTGAGTACTGAGCACCCAGCACCCCGAGCACTGAGCACCCAGCACCCCGAGAATGAGCACCCAGCACCCTGAGTACTGAGAACCGAGCACCCTGAGTACTGAGCACCCAGCACCCTGAGTACTGAGCCCCCAGCACCCTGAGTACTGAGCACCCAGCAACCCGAGCACTGAGCACCCAGCACCCTGAGAATGAGCACCCAGCACCATGAGTACTGAGCACCCAGCACCCTGAGTACTGAGCACTAAGCACCCAGAGCACTGAGCACCCAGCACCCCGAGCACTGAGCACCCAGCGCCCCGAGCACTGAGCACCCAGCACCACGAGCACTGAGAACTGAGCACCCTGAGCACTGAGCACCCAGCACCCCGAGTACTGAGCACTGAGCACCCTGAGTACTGAGCAACAAGCACCCCGAGTACTGAGCACTGAGCACCCTGAGTACTGAGCATCCAGCACACTGAGAACTGAGCACCCAGCACCCTGAGTACTGAGCACTGAGAACCCTGAGTAATGAGCACCGAGCACCCTGAGTACTGAGCACCCAGCACCCTGATCACTGAGCACGGAGCACCCCGAGGACTGAGCACCCAGCACCCTGAGCGCTGAGCACCCAGCACCTTGAGTACTGAGCACCGAGCACCCCGAGCACTGAGCACCCAGCACCCTGAGTACTGAGCACCCAGCACCCTGAGCACTGAGCACCCAGCACCCTGAGCACTGAGCACGCAGCACCCCGAGCACTGAGCACCCAGCACCCTGAGTACTGAGCACAGAGCACCCTGAGCACTGAGCACCCAGCACACTGAGTACTGAGCACCCAGCACCCTGAGTACTGAGCAACCAGCACCCTGAGCACTGAGCACTGAGCACCCAGCACCCTCAGCACTGAGCACTGAGCACCCAGCACCACAGCCCTGAGCACCCAGCACCCCGAGCACTGAGCACCCAGCACCCTGAGCACTGAGCACCCAGCACCCTGAGCACCCAGCACCCTGAGTACTGAGCACCCAGCCCCCTGAGTACTGAGCACCCAGCACCCTGAGTACTGAGCACTCAGCACCCTGAGTACTGAGCACCGAGCACCCCGAGCACTGAGCACACAGCACCCTGAGCACTGAGCACCCAGGGGACTGAGCACCCAGCACCCTGAGCACTGAGCACCGATCACCCTGAGCACTGAGCACCCACCACACCGAGCACTGAGCACCCAGCACCCTGAGTACTGAGCACCCAGCACCCCGAGTACTGAGCACCCAGCACCCTGAGTACTGAGCACCCAGCACCCCGAGCACTGAGCAACCAGCACCCTGAGTACTGAGCACCCTGAGTACTGAGCACTGAGCACCGAGCACCCTGAGTACTGAGCACCCTGATGACTGAGCACCCAGCACCCTGAGCACTGAGCACCCAGCACCCTGAGTACTGAGCACTGATCACCCTGAGCACTGAGCAACCAGCACCCCGAGCACTGAGCACCCAGCACCCTGAGTACTGAGCACCTAGCACCCTGAGCACTGAGCACCGAGCACCCTGAGTACTGAACACCCAGCAAACTGAGCCCTGAGCACTGAGCACCCAGCACACTGAGCACTGAGCACTGAGCACCCAGCACCCCGAGCACTGAGCACCCAGCACCCTGAGCACCCAGCACCCTGAGCACTGAGCACCCTGAGCACTGAGCACCCTGAGCACTGAACACTGAGCACCCAGCACCCTGAGAACTGAGCACCCAACACTCTGAGCACTGAGCACCCAGCACGCTGAGTACTGAGCACTGAGCACACAGCACCCTGAGTACTGAGCACCCAGCACCCCGAGCACTGAGCACCCAGCGCCCCGAGCACTGAGCACCCAGCACCCTGAGCACTGAGCACTGAGCACACTGAGCACTGAGCACCCAGCACCCCGAGTACTGAGCACTGAGCACCCAGCACCCTGAGCAATGAGCACCCTGAGTACTGAGCACACAGCACCGTGAGCACTGAGCACCCAGCACCCTGAGCACTGAGCACCCTGAGTACTGAACACTGAGCACCCTGAGTACTGAGCACTGAGCACCCTGAGTACTGAGCACCCAGCACCCTGAGTACTGAGAACCCAGCACCCTGAGCAATGAGCACCCTGAGTACTGAGCACCCAGCACCCTGAGTACTAAGCACCGAGCACCCTGAGTACTGAGCACCCAGTACCCTGAGCACTGAACACACAGCACCCTGAGTACTGAGCACCCCGAGCACTGAGCACCCAGCACCCTGAGCACTGAGGACCCAGCACCCTGAGTACTGAGCACCCAGCACACTGAGCACTGAGCACCCAGCACCCTGAGTACTGAGCACCCAGCAACCTGCGCACTGAGCAACCAGCACCCTGAGTACTGAGCACTGAGCACCCAGCACCCCGAGCACTGAGCACTCAGCACCCTGTGTACTGAGCACTGAGTACCCAGCACCCTGAGTACTGAACACCCAGCATCCTGAGTACTGAGCACCCTGAGTACGGAGCACCCAGCAACCCGAGCACTGAGCACCCAGCACCCTGAGTACTGTGCAACCTGAGTACTGAGCACCCAGCACCCTGAGCACTGAGCACCCAGCACCCTGAGTACTGAGCACCGAGCACTCCGAGTACTGAGCACCCAGCACCCCGAGCGCTGAGCACCCAGCACCCTGAGCACTGAGCACCCAGCACCCCAAGCACTGAGCACCCAGCACCCTGAGTACTGAGCACCCTGAGTACTGAGCACCCAGCATCCTGAGCACTGAGCACCCAGCACCCTGAGTACTGAGCACCGAGCACCCCGAGCACTGAGCACCCAGCACCCTGAGTACTGAGCACCCAGCAGCAAAAGTACTGAGCACCCAGCATCCTGAGCACTGAGCACCGAGCACCCCGAGCACTGAGCACCCAGCACCCTGAGTACTGAGCACCCAGCTAAAAGAGTACTGAGCAGCGAGCACCCTGAGCAATGAGCACCCAGCACCCTGAGTAATGAGCACCCAGCACCCCGAGTACTGAGCCCCCAGCACCGTGAGTACTGAGCACCCATCACCCTGAGTACTGAGCACCCAGCACCCTGAGTACTGAGCCCCCTGAGTACTGAGCACCGAGGACCCTGAGCACTGAGAACCCAGCACCCTGAGCACTGAGCACCCAGCACCCCGAGAATGAGCACCCAGCACCCTGAGTACTGAGAACCGAGCACCCTGAGTACTGAGCACCCAGCACCCCGAGTACTGAGCACCCAGCACCCCGAGCACTGAGCACCCAGCACCACGAGAATGAGCACCCAGCACCACGAGAATGAGCACCCAGCACCCTGAGTACTGAGCACCCAGCAGCCTGAGTAATGAGCACCCAGCACCCAGAGCACTGAGCACCCTGAATACTGAGCACCCAGCACCCTGAGTACTGTGCACTAAGCACCCAGAGCGCTGAGCACCCAGGACCCCGAGCACTGAGTACTGAGCACCCAGCACCCTGAGTACTGAGCACCGAGCTCCCCGAGCACTGAGCACCCTGAGTACTGAGCACCCAGCACCCTGAGTACTGAGCACCCAGCACCCTGAGCACTGAGCACACAGCACCCTGAGTACTGAGCACCCAGCACCCCGAGCACTGAGCACACAGCACCCTGAGTACTGAGTACCCAGCACCCTGAGAACTGAGCAACCTGAGCACTGAGCACCCAGCACCCTGAGTACTGAGCACCCTGAGGACTGAGCACCGATCACCCTGAGCACTGAGCACCCAGCACCCTGAGTACTGAGCACCCAGCACCCTGAGCACTGAGCACCCAGCACCCTGAGTACTGAGCAGAGAGCACACTGATCACTGAGCACCCAGCACCCTGAGTACTGAGCACCCAGCACCCTGAGTACTGAGCACCGAGCACCCCGAGTACTGAGCACCCAGCACCCTGAGCACTCAGCACCCAGCACCCCGAGCACTGAGCACCCAGCACCCTGAGTACTGAGCTCCCAGCACCCCGAGCCCTGAGCACCCAGCACCCTGAGTACTGAGCACCCTGTGTACTGAGCACCGATCACCCTGAGCACTGAGCACCCAACACCCTGAGTACTGAGCACCCAACGTACTGGGCACCGAGCACACTGAGCACTGAGCACCCAGCACCCTGAGTACTGAGCACCGAGCACCCTGAGCACTGAGCACCCAGCACCCTGAGTACTGAGCACCGAGCACCCCGAGCACTGAGCACCCAGCGCCCCGAGCACTGAGCACCCAGCACCCTTAGCACTGAGGACCCAGCACCCCGAGCAATGAGCACCCAGCACCCTGAGTACTGAGCACCCAGCACCCTGAGTACTGAGCACTGAGCACCCCGAGTACTGAGCACCCACCACCCCGAGCACTGAGCACCGAGCACACCGAGCACTGAGCACCCAGCACCCCGAGCACTGAGCACCCAGCACCCTGAGCAATGAGCACCCAGGACCCCGAGCACAGAGCACCCAGCACCCCGAGCACTGAGCACCCAGCAACCCGAGCACTGAGCACCCAGCACCCCGAGCACTGAGCACCCAGCACCCTGAGTACTCAGCACCCAGCACCCTGAGCACTGAGCAACCAGCACCCTGAGTACTGAGCACCCTGCACCCCAAGCACTGAGCACCCTGAGAACTGAGCACCCAGCACCCCAAGCACCGAGCACCCTGAGTACTGAGCACCCAGCACCCTGAGTACTGAGCACCCAGTGTACTGAGCACCGAGCACCCAGCACCCTGAGTACTGAGCACCCAGCACCCTGATCACTGAGCACCCAGCACCCTGAGTACTGAGCACCGAGCACCCTGAGTACTGAGCACCCAGCACCCCGAGCACTGAGCACCCAGCACCCCGAGCACTGAGCACCCAGCACACCGAGCACTCAGCACCCAGCACCCCGAGCACTGAGCACCCAGCACACCGTGCACTGAGCACCCAGCACCCCGAGCACTGAGCACCCAGCACCCCGAGCACCGAGCACCATGAGTACTAAGAACCGAGCACCCTGAGCACTGAGCACCCAGCACCCTGAGCACTGAGCACCCAGCATCCTGAGTATTGAGCACCCAGCAACATGAGCACTGAGCACCGAGCACCCTGAGCACTGAGCACCCAGCACCCTGAGCACTGAGCACCCAGCACCCTGAGTACTGAGCACCCTGAGTACTGAGCACACAGCACCGTGAGCACTGAGCACCCAGCACCCCGAGCACTGAGCACCCAGCACCCTGAGCACTGAGCACCCTGAGGACTGAGCACTGAGCACCCTGAGTACTGAGCACTGAGCACCCTGAGTACTGAGCACCCAGCACCCTGAGTACTGAGCACCCATCACCCTGAGCAATGAGCACCCTGAGTACTGAGCACCCAGCACCCTGAGCACTGAGCACCGAGCACCCTGAGCACTGAGCACCCAGCACCCGGAGTACTGAGCACCCAGCACCCTGAGTACTAAGCACCGAGCACCCTGAGTACTGAGCACCCAGTACCCTGAGCACTGAACACACAGCACCCTGAGTACTGAGCACCCCGAGCACTGAGCACCCAGCACCCTGAGCACTGAGGACCCAGCACCCTGAGTACTGAGCACCCAGCACCCTGAGCACTGAGCATCCAGCACCCTGAGTACTGAGCACCCAGCACCCTGAGCACTGAGCACCCAGCACCCTGAGTACTGAGCACTGAGCACCCAGCACCCCGAGCACTGAGCACTCAGCACCCTGTGTACTGAGCACTGAGCACCCAGCACCCTGAGCACTGAGCACCCTGAGTACTGAGCACCCAGCACCCTGAGCACTGAGCACCCAGCTCCCTGAGCACTGAGCACCCAGCACCCAGAGCACTGAGCACCCTGAGTACTGAGCACTGAGCACCCTGAGCACTGAGCACCGAGCACCCTGAGTGCTGAGCACTGAGGACCCCGACCACTGAGCACCCAGCACCCTGAGTACTGAGTACCCAGCACCCTGAGTACTAAGCAACCTGAGCACTGAGCACCCAGCACCCTGAGCACTGAGCACCCAGCACCCTGAGTACTGAGCACCCAGCACCCCGAGCACTGAGCACCCAGCACCCTGAGTACTGAGCACCCAGCACCCCGAGCACTGAGCACACAGCACCCTGAGTACTGAGTACCCAGCACCCTGAGTACTGAGCAACCTGAGCACTGAGCACCCAGCACCCTGAGTACTGAGCACCCTGAGGACTGAGCACCAATCACCCTGAGCACTGAGCACCCAGCACCCTGAGTACTGAGCACCCAGCATCCTGAGCACTGAGCACCCAGCACGCTGAGTACTGAGCAGAGAGCACCCTGATCACTGAGCACCCAGCACCCTGAGTACTGAGCACCCAGCACCCTGAGTACTGAGCACCGAGCACCCCGAGTACTGAGCACCCAGCACCCTGAGCACTCAGCACCCAGCACCCCGAGCACTGAGCACCCAGCACCCTGAGTACTGAGCTCCCAGCACCCCGAGCCCTGAGCACCCAGCACCCTGAGTACTGAGCACCCTGAGTACTGAGCACCGATCACCCTGAGCACTGAGCACCCAACACCCTGATTACTGAGCATGCAACGTACTGAGCACCGAGCACACTGAGCACTGAGCACCCAGCACCCTGAGTACTGAGCACCGAGCACCCTGAGCACTGAGCACCCAGAACCCTGAGTACTGAGCACCGAGCACCCCGAGCACTGAGCACCCAGGGCCCCGAGCACTGAGCGCCCAGCACCCCGAGCACTGAGCACCCAGCACCCGTAACACTGAGGACCCAGCACCCCGAGCAATGAGCACCCAGCACCCTGAGTACTGAGCACCCAGCACCCTGAGTACTGAGCACTGAGCACCCCGAGCACTGAGCACCCAGCACCCTGAGCACTGAGCACCCAGCACCCCGAGCACTGAGCACCCAGCAACCCGAGCACTGAGCACCCAGCAACCCGAGCACTGAGCACCCAGCACAGCGAGCACTGAGCACCCAGCACCCTGAGTACTGAGCACCCAGCACCCTGAGTACTCAGCACCCAGCACCCTGAGAACTGAGCAACCAGCACCCTGAGTACTGAGCACCCTGCACCCCAAGCACTGAGCACCCTGAGAACTGAGCACCCAGCACCCCAAGCACCGAGCACCCTGAGTACTGAGCACCCAGCACCCTGAGTACTAAGCACCCAGTGTACTGAGCACCGAGCACCCAGCACCCTGAGTACTGAGCACCCAGCACCCTGAGCACTGAGCACCCAGCACCCTGAGTACTGAGCACCGAGCACCCTGAGTACTGAGCACCCAGCACCCCGAGCACTGAGCACCCAGCACCCCGAGCACTGAGCACCCAGCACACCGAGCACTCAGCACCCAGCACCCCGTGCACTGAGCACCCAGCACACCGAGCACTGAGCACCCAGCACCCCGAGCACCGAGCACCATGAGTACTAAGAACCGAGCACCCTGAGCACTGAGCACCCAGCACCCTGAGCACTGAGCACCCAGCACCCTGAGTACTGAGCCCCTAGCACCCCGTGCACTGAGCACCCAGCACCCTGAGTACTGAGCACCCAGCACCCTGAGCACTGAGCACCGAGCACCCTGAGCACTGAGCACACAGCACCCTGAGGACTGAGTACCCAGCACCCCGAGCACTGAGCACCCAGCACCCTGAGCACTGAGCACCCTGAGTACTGAGCACTGAGCACCCTGAGTACTGAGCACCCAGCACCCTGAGTATTGAGCACCCAGCAACCTGAGCACTGAGCACCGAGCACCCTGAGCACTGAGCACACAGCACCCTGAGCACTGAGCAGCCAGCACCCTGAGCACTGAGCACCCAGCACCCTGAGTACTGAGCACCCTGAGTACTGAGCACAGAGCACCGTGAGCACTGAGCACCCAGCACCCCGAGCACTGAGCACCCAGCACCCTGAGCACTGAGCACCCTGAGTACTGAGCACTGAGCACCCTGAGTACTGAGCACCCACCACCCTGAGTACTGAGAACCCAGCACCCTGAGCAATGAGCACCCTGAGTACTGAGCACCCAGCACCCTGAGTACTAAGCACCGAGCACCCTGAGTACTGAGCACCCAGTACCCTGAGCACTGAACACACAGCACCCTGAGTACTGAGCACCCCGAGCACTGAGCACCCAGCACCCTGAGCACTGAGGACCCAGCACCCTGAGTACTGAGCACCCAGCACACTGAGCACTGAGCACCCAGCACCCTGAGTACTGAGCACCCAGCACCCTGCGCACTGAGCACCCAGCACCCTGAGTACTGAGCACTGAGCACCCAACACCCCGAGCACTGAGCACTCAGCATCCTGTGTACTGAGCACTGAGTACCCAGCACCCTGAGTACTGAGCACACAGCATCCTGAGTACTGAGCACCCTGAGTACTGAGCACCCAGCATCCCGAGCACTGAGCACCCAGCACCCTGAGTACTGTGCAAACTGAGTACTGAGCACCCAGCACCCTGAGCACTGAGCACCCAGCACACTGAGTACTGAGCACCGAGCACTCCGAGTACTGAGCACCCAGCACCCCGAGCACTGAGCACCCAGCACCCTGAGCACTGAGCAACCAGCACCCCAAGCACTGAGCACCCAGCACCCTGAGTACTGAGTACTGAGCACCCTGAGTACTGAGCACCCAGCATCCTGAGCACTGAGCACCCAGCACCCTGAGTACTGAGCACCGAGCACCCCGAGCACTGAGCACCCAGCACCCTGAGTACTGAGCACCCAGCAGCAAAAGTACTGAGCACCGAGCATCCTGAGCACTGAGCACCGAGCACCCCGAGCACTGAGCACCCAGCACCCTGAGTACTGAGCACCCAGCTAAAAGAGTACTGAGCAGCGAGCACCCTGAGCACTGAGCACCCAGCACCCTGAGTAATGAGCACCCAGCACCCCGAGTACTGAGCACCCAGCACCGTGAGTACTGAGCACCCAGCACCCTGAGTACTGAGCACAAAGCACCCTGAGCACTGAGCACAAAGCACGCTGAGTACTGAGCACCCTGAGTACTGAGCACCGAGAACCCTGAGCACTGAGAACCCAGCACCCTGAGCACTGAGCACCCAGCACCCCGAGAATGAGCACCCAGCACCCTGGGTACTGAGAACCGAGCACCCTGAGTACTGAGCACCGAGCACGCTGAGCACTGAACACCCAGCACCCCGAGTACTGAGCACCCAGCACCCCGAGCACTGAGCACCCAGCACCATGAGAATGAGCACCCAGCACCACGAGAATGAGCACCCAGCACCCTGAGCACTGAGCACCCAGCACCCTGAGTACTGAGCACCCAGCACCCCGAGCACTGAGCACACAGCACCCTGAGTACTGAGTACCCAGCACCCTGAGTACTGAGCAACCTGAGCACTGAGCACCCAGCACCCTGAGTACTGAGCACCCTGAGGACTGAGCACCGATCACCCTGAGCACTGAGCACCCAGCACCCTGAATACTGAGCACCCAGCACCCTGAGCACTGAGCACCCAGCACCCTGAGTACTGAGCAGAGAGCACCCTGATCACTGAGCACCCAGCACCCTGAGTACTGAGCACCCAGCACCCTGAGTACTGAGCACCGAGCACCCCGAGTACTGAGCACCCAGCACCCTGAGCACTCAGCACCCAGCACCCCAAGCACTGAGCACCCAGCACCCTGAGTACTGAGCTCCCAGCACCCCGAGCCCTGAGCACCCAGCACCCTGAGTACTGAGCACCCTGTGTACTGAGCACCGATCACCCTGAGCACTGAGCACACAACACCCTGAGTACTGAGCACCCAACGTACTGAGCACCGAGCACACTGAGCACTGAGCACCCAGCACCCTGAGTACTGAGCACCGAGCACCCTGAGCACTGAGCACCCAGCACCCTGAGTACTGAGCACCGAGCACCCCGAGCACTGAGCACCCAGCGCCCCGAGCACTGAGCACCCAGCACCCGTAGCACTGAGGACCCAGCACCCCGAGCAATGAGCACCCAGCACCCTGAGTACTGAGCACCCAGCACCCTGAGTACTGAGCACTGAGCACCCCGAGTACTGAGCACCCACCACCCCGAGCACTGAGCACCGAGCACACCGAGCACTGAGCACCCAGCACCCCGAGCACTGAGCACCCAGCACCCTGAGCACTGAGCACCCAGCACCCCGAGCACTGAGCACCCAGCACCCCGAGCACTGAGCACCCAGCAACCCGAGCACTGAGCACCCAGCACCCCGAGCACTGAGCACCCAGCACCCTGAGTACTGAGCACCCAGCACCCTGAGTACTCAGCACCCAGCCCCCTGAGCACTGAGCAACCAGCACCCTGAGTACTGAGCACCCTGCACCCCAAGCACTGAGCACCCTGAGAACTGAGCACCCAGCACCCCAAGCACCGAGCACCCTGAGTACTGAGCACCCAGCACCCTGAGTACTGAGCACCCAGTGTACTGAGCACCGAGCACCCAGCACCCTGAGTAGTGAGCACCCAGCACCCTGAGCACTGAGCACCCAGCACCCTGAGTACTGAGCACCGAGCACCCTGAGTACTGAGCACCCAGCACCCCGAGCACTGAGCACCCAGCACCCCGAGCACTGAGCACCCAGCACACCGAGCACTCAGCACCCAGCACCCCGAGCACTGAGCACCCAGCACACCGAGCACTGAGCACCCAGCACCCCGAGCACCGAGCACCATGAGTACTAAGAACCGAGCACCCTGAGCACTGAGCACCCAGCACCCTGAGCACTGAGCACCCAGCACCCTGATTACTGAGCCCCCAGCACCCCGAGCACTGAGCACCCAGCATCCTGAGTACTGAGCACCCAGCACCCTGAGCACTGAGCACCGAGCACCCTGAGCACTGAGCACCCAGCACCCTGAGCACTGAGCACCCTGAGTACTGAGCACTGAGCACCCTGAGTACTGAGCACCCAGCACCCTGAGTATTGAGCACCCAGCAACCTGAGCACTGAGCACCGAGCACCCTGAGCACTGAGCACCCAGCACCCTGAGCACTGAGCACCCAGCACCCTGAGTACTGAGCACCCTGAGTACTGAGCACACAGCACCGTGAGCACTGAGCACCCAGCACCCCGAGCACTGAGCACCCAGCACCCTGAGCACTGAGCACCCTGAGGACTGAGCACTGAGCACCCTGAGTACTGAGCACTGAGCACCCTGAGTACTGAGCACCCAGCACCCTGAGTACTGAGCACCCATCACCCTGAGCAATGAGCACCCTGAGTACTGAGCACCCAGCACCCTGAGCACTGAGCACCGAGCACCCCGAGCACTGAGCACCCAGCACCCGGAGTACTGAGCACCCAGCACCCTGAGTACTAAGCACCGAGCACCCTGAGTACTGAGCACCCAGTACCCTGAGCACTGAACACACAGCACCCTGAGTACTGAGCACCCCGAGCACTGAGCACCCAGCACCCTGAGCACTGAGGACCCAGCACCCTGAGTACTGAGCACCCAGCACCCTGAGCACTGAGCACCCAGCACCCTGAGTACTGAGCACCCAGCACCCTGAGCACTGAGCACCCAGCACCCTGAGTACTGAGCACTGAGCACCCAGCACCCCGAGCACTGAGCACTCAGCACCCTGTGTACTGAGCACTGAGTACCCAGCACCCCGAGCACTGAGCACCCAGCACCCTGAGCACTGAGCACCCTGAGTACTGAGCACCCAGCACCCTGAGCACTGAGCACCCAGCACCCTGAGCACTGAGCACCCAGCACCCAGAGCACTGAGCACCCTGAGTACTGAGCACTGAGCACCCTGAGCACTGAGCACCGAGCACCCTGAGTGCTGAGCACTGAGCACCCCGACCACTGAGCACCCAGCACCCTGAGTACTGAGCACCCAGCACCCTGAGCACTGAGGACCGAGCACCCTGAGTACTAAGCACCCAGCACCCTGAGTACTGAGCACCCAGCACCCTGATCACTGAGCACCCAGCACGCTGAGTACTGAGCACTGAGCAGTCTGAGTACTGAGCACCGAGCACCCTGAGCACTGAGCACCCAGCACGCTGAGTACTGAGCACTGAGCACCCTGAGTACTGAGCACCGAGCACCCCGAGCACTAAGCACACAGCACCCTGAGCACTGAGCACCCAGCACCCTGAGTACTGAGCACCCAGCAACCTGAGTACTGAGCACACAGCACCCTGAGCACGGAGCACCCAGCACCCTGAGTACTTAGCACCCAGCACCCTGAGTACTGAGCACTGAGCACCCCGAGTACTGAGCAACCAGCACCCCGAGCACTGAGCACACTGCACCCTGAGCACTGAGCACCCAGCACCCCAAGCACTGAGCACCCAGCACCCTGAGTACTGAGTACTGAGCACCCTGAGTACTGAGCACCCAGCACCGTGAGTACTGAGCACTCATTACCCTGAGTACTGAGCACCCAGCACCCTGAGCACTGAGCACAAAGCACGCTGAGTACTGAGCACCCTGAGTACTGAGCACCGAGGACCCTGAGCACTGAGCACCCAGCACCCCGAGCACTGAGTACCCAGCACCCCGAGAATGAGCACCCAGCACCCTGAGTACTGAGCACCCAGCACCCTGAGTACTGAGCACCCAGCACCCCGAGCACTGAGCACCCTGAGTACTGAGCACAGAGCACCGTGAGCACTGAGCACCCAGCACCCCGAGCACTGAGCACCCAGCACCCTGAGCACTGAGCACCCTGAGTACTGAGCACTGAGCACCCTGAGTACTGAGCACCCACCACCCTGAGTACTGAGAACCCAGCACCCTGAGCACTGAGCACCCTGAGTACTGAGCACCCAGCACCCTGAGCACTGAGCACCCAGCTCCCTGAGCACTGAGCACCCAGCACCCAGAGCACTGAGCACCCTGAGTACTGAGCACTGAGCACCCTGAGCACTGAGCACCGAGCACCCTGAGTGCTGAGCACTGAGGACCCCGACCACTGAGCACCCAGCACCCTGAGTACTGAGTACCCAGCACCCTGAGTACTAAGCAACCTGAGCACTGAGCACCCAGCACCCTGAGCACTGAGCACCCAGCACCCTGAGTACTGAGCACCCAGCACCCCGAGCACTGAGCACCCAGCACCCTGAGTACTGAGCACCCAGCACCCCGAGCACTGAGCACACAGCACCCTGAGTACTGAGTACCCAGCACCCTGAGTACTGAGCAACCTGAGCACTGAGCACCCAGCACCCTGAGTACTGAGCACCCTGAGGACTGAGCACCAATCACCCTGAGCACTGAGCACCCAGCACCCTGAGTACTGAGCACCCAGCATCCTGAGCACTGAGCACCCAGCACGCTGAGTACTGAGCAGAGAGCACCCTGATCACTGAGCACCCAGCACCCTGAGTACTGAGCACCCAGCACCCTGAGTACTGAGCACCGAGCACCCCGAGTACTGAGCACCCAGCACCCTGAGCACTCAGCACCCAGCACCCCGAGCACTGAGCACCCAGCACCCTGAGTACTGAGCTCCCAGCACCCCGAGCCCTGAGCACCCAGCACCCTGAGTACTGAGCACCCTGAGTACTGAGCACCGATCACCCTGAGCACTGAGCACCCAACACCCTGATTACTGAGCATGCAACGTACTGAGCACCGAGCACACTGAGCACTGAGCACCCAGCACCCTGAGTACTGAGCACCGAGCACCCTGAGCACTGAGCACCCAGAACCCTGAGTACTGAGCACCGAGCACCCCGAGCACTGAGCACCCAGGGCCCCGAGCACTGAGCGCCCAGCACCCCGAGCACTGAGCACCCAGCACCCGTAACACTGAGGACCCAGCACCCCGAGCAATGAGCACCCAGCACCCTGAGTACTGAGCACCCAGCACCCTGAGTACTGAGCACTGAGCACCCCGAGCACTGAGCACCCAGCACCCTGAGCACTGAGCACCCAGCACCCCGAGCACTGAGCACCCAGCAACCCGAGCACTGAGCACCCAGCAACCCGAGCACTGAGCACCCAGCACAGCGAGCACTGAGCACCCAGCACCCTGAGTACTGAGCACCCAGCACCCTGAGTACTCAGCACCCAGCACCCTGAGAACTGAGCAACCAGCACCCTGAGTACTGAGCACCCTGCACCCCAAGCACTGAGCACCCTGAGAACTGAGCACCCAGCACCCCAAGCACCGAGCACCCTGAGTACTGAGCACCCAGCACCCTGAGTACTAAGCACCCAGTGTACTGAGCACCGAGCACCCAGCACCCTGAGTACTGAGCACCCAGCACCCTGAGCACTGAGCACCCAGCACCCTGAGTACTGAGCACCGAGCACCCTGAGTACTGAGCACCCAGCACCCCGAGCACTGAGCACCCAGCACCCCGAGCACTGAGCACCCAGCACACCGAGCACTCAGCACCCAGCACCCCGTGCACTGAGCACCCAGCACACCGAGCACTGAGCACCCAGCACCCCGAGCACCGAGCACCATGAGTACTAAGAACCGAGCACCCTGAGCACTGAGCACCCAGCACCCTGAGCACTGAGCACCCAGCACCCTGAGTACTGAGCCCCTAGCACCCCGTGCACTGAGCACCCAGCACCCTGAGTACTGAGCACCCAGCACCCTGAGCACTGAGCACCGAGCACCCTGAGCACTGAGCACACAGCACCCTGAGGACTGAGTACCCAGCACCCCGAGCACTGAGCACCCAGCACCCTGAGCACTGAGCACCCTGAGTACTGAGCACTGAGCACCCTGAGTACTGAGCACCCAGCACCCTGAGTATTGAGCACCCAGCAACCTGAGCACTGAGCACCGAGCACCCTGAGCACTGAGCACACAGCACCCTGAGCACTGAGCAGCCAGCACCCTGAGCACTGAGCACCCAGCACCCTGAGTACTGAGCACCCTGAGTACTGAGCACAGAGCACCGTGAGCACTGAGCACCCAGCACCCCGAGCACTGAGCACCCAGCACCCTGAGCACTGAGCACCCTGAGTACTGAGCACTGAGCACCCTGAGTACTGAGCACCCACCACCCTGAGTACTGAGAACCCAGCACCCTGAGCAATGAGCACCCTGAGTACTGAGCACCCAGCACCCTGAGTACTAAGCACCGAGCACCCTGAGTACTGAGCACCCAGTACCCTGAGCACTGAACACACAGCACCCTGAGTACTGAGCACCCCGAGCACTGAGCACCCAGCACCCTGAGCACTGAGGACCCAGCACCCTGAGTACTGAGCACCCAGCACACTGAGCACTGAGCACCCAGCACCCTGAGTACTGAGCACCCAGCACCCTGCGCACTGAGCACCCAGCACCCTGAGTACTGAGCACTGAGCACCCAACACCCCGAGCACTGAGCACTCAGCATCCTGTGTACTGAGCACTGAGTACCCAGCACCCTGAGTACTGAGCACACAGCATCCTGAGTACTGAGCACCCTGAGTACTGAGCACCCAGCATCCCGAGCACTGAGCACCCAGCACCCTGAGTACTGTGCAAACTGAGTACTGAGCACCCAGCACCCTGAGCACTGAGCACCCAGCACACTGAGTACTGAGCACCGAGCACTCCGAGTACTGAGCACCCAGCACCCCGAGCACTGAGCACCCAGCACCCTGAGCACTGAGCAACCAGCACCCCAAGCACTGAGCACCCAGCACCCTGAGTACTGAGTACTGAGCACCCTGAGTACTGAGCACCCAGCATCCTGAGCACTGAGCACCCAGCACCCTGAGTACTGAGCACCGAGCACCCCGAGCACTGAGCACCCAGCACCCTGAGTACTGAGCACCCAGCAGCAAAAGTACTGAGCACCGAGCATCCTGAGCACTGAGCACCGAGCACCCCGAGCACTGAGCACCCAGCACCCTGAGTACTGAGCACCCAGCTAAAAGAGTACTGAGCAGCGAGCACCCTGAGCACTGAGCACCCAGCACCCTGAGTAATGAGAACCCAGCACCCCGAGTACTGAGCACCCAGCACCGTGAGTACTGAGCACCCAGCACACTGAGAACTGAGCACAAAGCACCCTGAGCACTGAGCACAAAGCACGCTGAGTACTGAGCACCCTGAGTACTGAGCACCGAGAACCCTGAGCACTGAGAACCCAGCACCCTGAGCACTGAGCACCCAGCACCCCGAGAATGAGCACCCAGCACCCTGGGTACTGAGAACCGAGCACCCTGAGTACTGAGCACCGAGCACGCTGAGCACTGAACACCCAGCACCCCGAGTACTGAGCACCCAGCACCCCGAGCACTGAGCACCCAGCACCATGAGAATGAGCACCCAGCACCACGAGAATGAGCACCCAGCACCCTGAGCACTGAGCACCCAGCACCCTGAGTACTGAGCACCCAGCACCCCGAGCACTGAGCACACAGCACCCTGAGTACTGAGTACCCAGCACCCTGAGTACTGAGCAACCTGAGCACTGAGCACCCAGCACCCTGAGTACTGAGCACCCTGAGGACTGAGCACCGATCACCCTGAGCACTGAGCACCCAGCACCCTGAATACTGAGCACCCAGCACCCTGAGCACTGAGCACCCAGCACCCTGAGTACTGAGCAGAGAGCACCCTGATCACTGAGCACCCAGCACCCTGAGTACTGAGCACCCAGCACCCTGAGTACTGAGCACCGAGCACCCCGAGTACTGAGCACCCAGCACCCTGAGCACTCAGCACCCAGCACCCCAAGCACTGAGCACCCAGCACCCTGAGTACTGAGCTCCCAGCACCCCGAGCCCTGAGCACCCAGCACCCTGAGTACTGAGCACCCTGTGTACTGAGCACCGATCACCCTGAGCACTGAGCACACAACACCCTGAGTACTGAGCACCCAACGTACTGAGCACCGAGCACACTGAGCACTGAGCACCCAGCACCCTGAGTACTGAGCACCGAGCACCCTGAGCACTGAGCACCCAGCACCCTGAGTACTGAGCACCGAGCACCCCGAGCACTGAGCACCCAGCGCCCCGAGCACTGAGCACCCAGCACCCGTAGCACTGAGGACCCAGCACCCCGAGCAATGAGCACCCAGCACCCTGAGTACTGAGCACCCAGCACCCTGAGTACTGAGCACTGAGCACCCCGAGTACTGAGCACCCACCACCCCGAGCACTGAGCACCGAGCACACCGAGCACTGAGCACCCAGCACCCCGAGCACTGAGCACCCAGCACCCTGAGCACTGAGCACCCAGCACCCCGAGCACTGAGCACCCAGCACCCCGAGCACTGAGCACCCAGCAACCCGAGCACTGAGCACCCAGCACCCCGAGCACTGAGCACCCAGCACCCTGAGTACTGAGCACCCAGCACCCTGAGTACTCAGCACCCAGCCCCCTGAGCACTGAGCAACCAGCACCCTGAGTACTGAGCACCCTGCACCCCAAGCACTGAGCACCCTGAGAACTGAGCACCCAGCACCCCAAGCACCGAGCACCCTGAGTACTGAGCACCCAGCACCCTGAGTACTGAGCACCCAGTGTACTGAGCACCGAGCACCCAGCACCCTGAGTAGTGAGCACCCAGCACCCTGAGCACTGAGCACCCAGCACCCTGAGTACTGAGCACCGAGCACCCTGAGTACTGAGCACCCAGCACCCCGAGCACTGAGCACCCAGCACCCCGAGCACTGAGCACCCAGCACACCGAGCACTCAGCACCCAGCACCCCGAGCACTGAGCACCCAGCACACCGAGCACTGAGCACCCAGCACCCCGAGCACCGAGCACCATGAGTACTAAGAACCGAGCACCCTGAGCACTGAGCACCCAGCACCCTGAGCACTGAGCACCCAGCACCCTGATTACTGAGCCCCCAGCACCCCGAGCACTGAGCACCCAGCATCCTGAGTACTGAGCACCCAGCACCCTGAGCACTGAGCACCGAGCACCCTGAGCACTGAGCACCCAGCACCCTGAGCACTGAGCACCCTGAGTACTGAGCACTGAGCACCCTGAGTACTGAGCACCCAGCACCCTGAGTATTGAGCACCCAGCAACCTGAGCACTGAGCACCGAGCACCCTGAGCACTGAGCACCCAGCACCCTGAGCACTGAGCACCCAGCACCCTGAGTACTGAGCACCCTGAGTACTGAGCACACAGCACCGTGAGCACTGAGCACCCAGCACCCCGAGCACTGAGCACCCAGCACCCTGAGCACTGAGCACCCTGAGGACTGAGCACTGAGCACCCTGAGTACTGAGCACTGAGCACCCTGAGTACTGAGCACCCAGCACCCTGAGTACTGAGCACCCATCACCCTGAGCAATGAGCACCCTGAGTACTGAGCACCCAGCACCCTGAGCACTGAGCACCGAGCACCCCGAGCACTGAGCACCCAGCACCCGGAGTACTGAGCACCCAGCACCCTGAGTACTAAGCACCGAGCACCCTGAGTACTGAGCACCCAGTACCCTGAGCACTGAACACACAGCACCCTGAGTACTGAGCACCCCGAGCACTGAGCACCCAGCACCCTGAGCACTGAGGACCCAGCACCCTGAGTACTGAGCACCCAGCACCCTGAGCACTGAGCACCCAGCACCCTGAGTACTGAGCACCCAGCACCCTGAGCACTGAGCACCCAGCACCCTGAGTACTGAGCACTGAGCACCCAGCACCCCGAGCACTGAGCACTCAGCACCCTGTGTACTGAGCACTGAGTACCCAGCACCCCGAGCACTGAGCACCCAGCACCCTGAGCACTGAGCACCCTGAGTACTGAGCACCCAGCACCCTGAGCACTGAGCACCCAGCACCCTGAGCACTGAGCACCCAGCACCCAGAGCACTGAGCACCCTGAGTACTGAGCACTGAGCACCCTGAGCACTGAGCACCGAGCACCCTGAGTGCTGAGCACTGAGCACCCCGACCACTGAGCACCCAGCACCCTGAGTACTGAGCACCCAGCACCCTGAGCACTGAGGACCGAGCACCCTGAGTACTAAGCACCCAGCACCCTGAGTACTGAGCACCCAGCACCCTGATCACTGAGCACCCAGCACGCTGAGTACTGAGCACTGAGCAGTCTGAGTACTGAGCACCGAGCACCCTGAGCACTGAGCACCCAGCACGCTGAGTACTGAGCACTGAGCACCCTGAGTACTGAGCACCGAGCACCCCGAGCACTAAGCACACAGCACCCTGAGCACTGAGCACCCAGCACCCTGAGTACTGAGCACCCAGCAACCTGAGTACTGAGCACACAGCACCCTGAGCACGGAGCACCCAGCACCCTGAGTACTTAGCACCCAGCACCCTGAGTACTGAGCACTGAGCACCCCGAGTACTGAGCAACCAGCACCCCGAGCACTGAGCACACTGCACCCTGAGCACTGAGCACCCAGCACCCCAAGCACTGAGCACCCAGCACCCTGAGTACTGAGTACTGAGCACCCTGAGTACTGAGCACCCAGCACCGTGAGTACTGAGCACTCATTACCCTGAGTACTGAGCACCCAGCACCCTGAGCACTGAGCACAAAGCACGCTGAGTACTGAGCACCCTGAGTACTGAGCACCGAGGACCCTGAGCACTGAGCACCCAGCACCCCGAGCACTGAGTACCCAGCACCCCGAGAATGAGCACCCAGCACCCTGAGTACTGAGCACCCAGCACCCTGAGTACTGAGCACCCAGCACCCCGAGCACTGAGCACCCTGAATACTGAGCACCCAGCTCCCTGATTACTGTGCACGCTGAGTACTGATCACCGATCACCCTGAGCACTGAGCACCCAGCACCCTGAGTACTGAGCACCCAACGTACTGAGCACCGAGCACACCGTGTACTGAGCACCCAGCACCCTGAGTACTGAGCACCCAGCACCCTGAGCACTGAGCACCCAGCACCCCGAGCACTGAGCACCCAGCACCCTGAGCACTGAGCACACAGAACCCTGAGTACTGAGCACCGAGCACCGCGAGCACTGAGCACCCAGCACCCTGAGCACTGAGCACCCAGCACCCCGAGCACTGAGCACCCAGCACTCGGAGCACTGAGCACCCAGCACCCCGAGCAATGAGCACCCAGCACCCTGAGTACTGAGCACCCACCACCCCGAGTACTGAGCACCCAGCAACCTGAGCACCGAGCACCCAGCACCCCGAGCACTGAGCACCCAGCACCCTGAGCACTGAGCACCCTGCACCCTGAGTACTGAGCACTGAGCACCCCGAGTACTGAGTACCCAGCACCCCGAGCACTGAGCACCGGGCACCCCGAGCACTGAGCACCCAGCACCCCGAGCACTGAGCACCCAGCACCCTGAGCACTGAGCACCTAGCACCCCGAGCACTGAGCACTCAGCACCCCGAGCACTGAGCACCCAGCATCCCGAGCACTGAGCACCCAGCACACTGAGTACTGAGCACCCAGCACCCTGAGTACTCAGCACCCAGCACCCTGAGCACTGAGCATCCAGCACCCTGAGTACTGAGCACCCAGCATCCCAAGCACTGAGCACCCTGAGTACTGAGCACCCAGCACCCCAAGCACTGAGCACCCTGAGTACTGAGCACCCAGTACCCTGATTAATGAGCACCCAGCACCCCGAGCACTGAGCACCCAGCACCCTGAGTACTGAGCACCCAGCACCCTGAGTACTGAGCACCCAGCACCCTGAGTACTGAGCACCCAGCACCCTGAGTTCTGAGCACCCAGCACCCTGAGTACTGAGCACCCTGAGTACAGAGCACCCAGCACCCCGAGCACTGAGCACCCAGCACCCTGAGTACTGAGCACCCTGAGTGCTGAGCACCCAGCACCCTGAGTACTGAGCACCCAGCACCCTGAGCACTGAGCACCCAGCACCCTGAGTACTGAGCACCCAGCACCCTGAGTACTTAGCACCCAGCACCTGAGCACTGAGCACCCAGCACCCTGAGTACTGAGCACCGAGCACCCTGAGTACTGAGCACCCAGCACCCTGAGTACTGAGCACCCAGCACCCTGAGTACTGAGCACCGAGCACCCCGAGTACTGAGCACCCAGCACCCTGAGCACTGAGCACCCAGCACCCCGAGCACTGAGGACCCAGCACCCTGAGTACTGAGCACTGAGCACCCCGAGCACTGAGCACCAAGCACCCTGAGCACTGAGCACCCAGCACCCTGAGCACTGAGCACCCAGCACCCTGAGTACTGAGCACTCAGCACCCTGAGCACTGAGCACCCACCACCCTGAGTACTGAGCACCCAGCACCCTGAGTACTGAGCACCCAGTACCCTGAGTACTGAGCACCCAGCACACTGAGTACTGAGCACCCAGCACCCTGAGTACTGAGCACCAAGCACCCTGAGTACTGAGCACCCAGCACACTGAGTACTGAGCACCCAGCACCCTGAGTACTGAGCACCCAGCACCCTGAGCACTGAGCACAAAGCACGCTGAGTACTGAGCACCCTGAGTACTGAGCACCGAGGATCCTGAGCACTGAGAACCCAGCACCCTGAGCACTGAGCACCCAGCACCCCGAGAATGAGCACCCAGCACCCTGAGTACTGAGAAACGAGCACCCTGAGTACTGAGCACCCAGCACGCTGAGCACTGAGCACCCAGCACCACGAGTACTGAGCACCCAGCACCCCGAGCACTGAGCACCCAGCACCACGAGAATGAGCACCCAGCACCCTGAGTACTGAGCACCCAGCATCCTGAGTAATGAGCACCCATCACCCCGAGCACTGAGCACCCTGAATACTGAGCACCCAGCACCCTGAGTACTGTGCACTAAGCACCCAGAGCGCTGAGCACCCAGGACCCCGAGCACTGAGTACTGAGCACCCTGCACCCTGAGTACTGAGCACCGAGCTCCCCGAGCACTGAGCACCCTGAGTACTGAGCACCGAGCACCCTGAGTACTGAGCACCCAGCACCCTGAGCACTGAGCACCCAGCACCCTGAGTACTGAGCACCCAGCACCCCGAGCACTGAGCACACAGCACCCTGAGTACTGAGTACTCAGCACCCTGAGTACTGAGTACTCAGCACCCTGAGTACTGAGCAACCTGAGCACTGAGCACCCAGCACCCTGAGTACTGAGCACCCTGAGGACTGAGCACCGATCACCCTGAGCACTGAGCACCCAGCACCCTGAGTACTGAGCACCCAGCACCCTGTGCACTGAGCCCCCAGCACCCTGAGTACTGAGCAGAGAGCACCCTGATCACTGAGCACCCAGCACCCTGAGTAGTGAGCACCCAGCAGCCTGAGTACTGAGCACCGAGCACCCCGAGTACTGAGCACCCAGCACCCTGAGCACTCAGCACCCAGCACCCCGAGCACTGAGCACCCAGCGCTCTGAGCACTGAGCACCCTGAGGACTGAGCACCGATCACCCTGAGCACTGAGCACCCAACACCCTGAGTACTGAGCACCCAACGTACTGAGCACCGAGCACACTGAGCACTGAGCACCCAGCACCCTGAGTACTGAGCACCGAGCACCCTGAGCACTGAGCACCCAGCACCCTGAGTACTGAGCACCGAGCACCCCGAGCACTGAGCACCCAGCGCCCCGAGCACTGAGCACCCAGCACCCCGAGCACTGAGCACCCTGCACCCGTAGCACTGAGGACCCAGCACCCCGAGTAATGAGCACCCAGCACCCTGAGTACTGAGCACCCAGCACCCTGAGTACTGAGCACTGAGCACCCCGAGTACTGAGCACCCACCACCCCGAGCACTAAGCACCAAGCACACCGAGCACTGAGCACACAGCACCCCGAGCAATGAGCATCCAGCACCCTGAGCGCTGAGCACCCAGCACCCCGAGCACTGAGCACCCAGCACCCCGAGCACTGTGCACCCAGCAACCCGAGCACTGAGCAACCAGCACCCCGAGCACTGAGCACCCAGCACCCTGAGTACTGAGCACCCAGCACCCTGAGTACTCAGCACCCAGCACCCTGAGCACTGAGCAACCAGCACCCTGAGTACTGAGCAGCCTGCACCCCAAGCACTGAGCACCCTGAGAACTGAGCACCCAGCACCCCAAGCATCGAGCACCCTGAGTACTGAGCACCCAGCACCCTGAGTACTGAGCACCCAGTGTACTGAGCACCGAGCACCCAGCACCCTGAGTACTGAGCACCCAGCACCCTGAGCACTGAGCACCCAGCACCCTGAGTACTGAGCACCGAGCACCCTGAGTACTGAGCACCCAGCACCCTGAGCACTGAGCACCGAGCACCCTGAGACCTGAGCACCCAGCACCCTGAGGACTGAGTACCCAGCACCCCGAGCACTGAGCACCCAGCACCCTGACCACTGAGCACCCTGAGTACTGAGCACTGAGCACCCTTAGTACTGAGCACCCAGCACCCTGAGTATTGAGCACCCAGCAACCTGAGCACTGAGCACCGAGCACCCTGAGCACTGAGCACCCAGCACCCTGAGCACTGAGCACCCAGCACCCTGAGCACTGAGCACCCACCACCCTGAGTACTGAGCACCCTGAGTACTGAGCACACAGCACCGTGAGCACTGAGCACCCAGCACCCCGAGCACTGAGCACCCAGCACCCTGAGCACTGAGCACCCTGAGTACTGAGCACTGAGCACCCTGAGTACTGAGCACTGAGCACCCTGAGTACTGAGCACCCAGCACCCTGAGCAATGAGCACCCTGAGTACTGAGCACCCAGCACCCTGAGCACTGAGCACCGAGCACCCCGAGCACTGAGCACCCAGCACCCTCAGTACTGAGCACCCAGCACCCTGAGTACTAAGCACCGAGCACCCTGAGTACTGAGCACCCAGTACCCTGAGCACTGAACACACAGCACCCTGAGTACTGAGCACCCCGAGCACTGAGCACCCAGCACCCTGAGCACTGAGGACCCAGCACCCTGAGTACTGAGCACCCAGCACCCTGAGCACTGAGCACCCAGCACCCTGAGTACTGAGCACCCAGCACCCTGAGCACTGAGCACCCAGCACCCTGAGTACTGAGCACTGAGCACCCAGCACCCCGAGCACTGAGCACTCAGCACCCTGTGTACTGAGCACTGAGTACCCAGCACCCCGAGCACTGAGCACCCAGCACCCTGAGCACTGAGCACCCTGAGTACTGAGCACCCAGCACCCTGAGCACTGAGCACCCAGCACCCTGAGCACTGAGCACCCAGCACCCAGAGCACTGAGCACCCTGAGTACTGAGCACTGAGCACCCTGAGCACTGAGCACCGAGCACCCTGAGTGCTGAGCACTGAGCACCCTGACCACTGAGCACCCAGCACCCTGAGTACTGAGCACCAAGCACCCTGAGCACTGAGGACCGAGCACCCTGAGTACTAAGCACCCAGCACCCTGTGTACTGAGCACCCAGCACCCTGAGCACTGAGCACCCAGCACGATGAGTACTGAGCACTGAGCACCCAGCACGCTGAGTACTGAGCACTGAGCACCCTGAGCACTGAGGACCGAGCACCCTGAGTACTAAGCACCCAGCACCCTGAGTACTGAGCACCCAGCACCCTGAGCACTGAGCACCCAGCACGATGAGTACTGAGCACTGAGCACCCAGCACGCTGAGTACTGAGCACTGAGCACCCTGAGTACTGAGCACCGAGGACACCGAGCACTGAGCACCCAGCACCCTGAGTACTGAGCACCGAGCACCCTGAGCACTGAGCACACAGAACGCTGAGTACTGAGCACCGAGCACCCCGAGCACTGAGCACCCAGCACCCTGAGCACTGAGCACCCAGCACCCCGAGCACTGAGCACCCAGCACCCGGAGCACTGAGCACCCAGCACCCCGAGCAATGAGCACCCAGCACCCTGAGTACTGAGCACCCACCACCCCGAGTACTGAGCACCCAGCAACCTGAGCACCGAGCACCCAGCACCCCGAGCACTGAGCACCCAGCACCCTGTGCACTGAGCACCCAGCACCCTGAGTACTGAGCACTGAGCACCCCGAGTACTGAGTACCCAGCACCCCGAGCACTGAGCACCGAGCACCCCGAGCTCTGAGCACCCAGCACCCCGAGCACTGAGCACCCTGAGTACTGAGCACCCAGCACCCTGAGTACTGAGCACCCAGCACCCTGAGCACTGAGCACCCAGCACCCTGAGTACTGAGCACCCAGCACCCCGAGCACTGAGCACACAGCACCCTGAGTACTGAGTACCCAGCACCCTGAGTACTGAGCAACCTGAGCACTGAGCACCCAGCACCCTGAGTACTGAGCACCCTGAGGACTGAGCACCGATCACCCTGAGCACTGAGCACCCAGCACCCTGAGTACTGAGCACCCAGCACCCTGAGCACTGAGCACCCAGCACCCTGAGTACTGAGCAGAGAGCACCCTGATCACTGAGCACCCAGCACCCTGAGTAGTGAGCACCCAGCACCCTGAGTACTGAGCACCGAGCACCCCGAGTACTGAGCACCCAGCACCCTGAGCACTCAGCACCCAGCACCCCGAGCACTGAGCACCCAGCACCCTGAGTACTGAGCTCCCAGCACCCCGAGCCCTGAGCACCCAGCACCCTGAGTACTGAGCACCCAGCACCCTGAGTACTGAGCACCGAGCACCCTGAGTACTGAGCACCCAGCACCCTGAGCACTGAGCACCGAACACCCTGAGCACTGAGCACCCAGCACCCTGAGGACTGAGTACCCAGCACGCCGAGCACTGAGCACCTAGCACCCTGAGTACTGAGCACCCTGAGTACTGAGCACACAGCACCGTGAGCACTGAGCACCCAGCAATCCGAGCACTGTGCACCCAGCACCCTGAGCACTGAGCACCCTGAGTACTGAGCACTGAGCACCCTGAGTACTGAGCACTGAGCACCCTGAGTACTGAGCACCCAGCACCCTGAGTACTGAGCACACAGCACCCTGAGCAATGAGCACCCTGAGTACTGAGCACCCAGCACCCTGAGCACTGAGCACCGAGCACCCCGAGCACTGAGCACCCAGCACCCGGAGTACTGAGCACCCAGCACCCTGAGTACTAAGCACCGAGCACCCTGAGTACTGAGCACCCAGTACCCTGAGCACTGAACACACAGCACCCTGAGTACTGAGCACCCCGAGCACTGAGCACCCAGCACCCTGAGCACTGAGGACCCAGCACCCTGAGTACTGAGCACCCAGCACCCTGAGCACTGAGCACCCAGCACCCTGAGTACTGAGCACCCAGCACCCTGAGCACTGAGCACCCAGCACCCTGAGTACTGAGCACTGAGCACCCAGCACCCCGAACACTGAGCACTCAGCACCCTGTGTACTGAGCACTGAGTACCCAGCACCCCGAGCACTGAGCACCCAGCACCCTGAGCACTGAGCACAATGAGTACTGAGCACCCAGCACCCTGAGCACTGAGCACCCAGCACACTGAGCACTGAGCACCCAGCACCCAGAGCACTGAGCACCCTGAGTACTGAGCACTGAGCACCCTGAGCACTGAGCACCGAGCACCCTGAGTGCTGAGCACTGAGCACCCTGACCACTGAGCACCCAGCACCCTGAGTACTGAGCACCCAGCACCCTGAGCACTGAGGACCGAGCACCCTGAGTACTAAGCACCCAGCACCCTGAGTACTGAGCACCCAGCACCCTGAGCAATGAGCACAAAGCACGCTGAGTACTGAGCACTGAGCACCCAGCACGCTGAGTACTGAGCACTGAGCACCCTGAGTAATGAGCACCGAGTACCCCGAGCACTAAGCACCCAGCACCCTGAGCACTGAGCACCCAGCACCCTGAGTACTGAGCACCCAGCAACCTGAGTACTGAGCACAAAGCACCCTGAGCACTGAGCACCCAGCACCCTGAGTACTGAGCACCCAGCACCCTGAGTACTGAGCACCGAGCACCCCGAGTACTGAGCACCCAGCACCCGGAGCACTGAGCACCCAGCACCCTGAGCACTGAGCACCCAGCACCCCAATTACTGAGCACCCAGCACCCTGAGTACTGAGTACTGAGCACCCTGAGTACTGAGCACCCAGCACCGTGAGTACTGAGCACTCAGCAACCTGAGTACTGAGCACCCAGCACCCTGAGCACTGAGCACAAAGCACGCTGAGTACTGAGCACCCTGAGTACTGAGCACCGAGGACCCTGAGCACTGAGCACCCAGCACCCCGAGCACTGAGCACCCAGCACCCCGAGAATGAGCACCCAGCACCCTGAATACTGAGAACCGAGCACCCTGAGTACTGAGCACCCAGCATGCTGAGCACTGAGCACCCAGCACCCCGAGTCCTGAGCACCCAGCACCCCGAGCACTGAGCACCCAGCACCCCGAGAATGAGCACCCAGCACCCTGAGTACTGAGCACCCAGCACCCTGAGTACTGAGCACCCAGCACCCCGAGCACTGAGCACCCTGAATACTTAGCACCCAGCTCCCTGATTACTGTGCACGCTGAGTACTGATCACCGATCACCCTGAGCACTGAGCACCCAGCACCCTGAGTACTGAGCACCCAACGTACTGAGCACCGAGCACACCGAGCACTGAGCACCCAGCACCCTGAGTACTGAGCACCGAGCACCCTGAGCACTGAGCACACAAAACCCTGAGTACCGAGTACCGAGCACCCCGAGCACTGAGCACCCAGCACACTGAGCACTGAGCACCCAGCACCCCGAGCACTGAGCACCCAGCACCCCCAGCACTGAGCACCCAGCACACCGAGCACTCAGCACCCAGCACCCCGAGCACAGAGCACCCAGCACAGCGAGCACTGAGCACCCAGCACCCCGAGCACCGAGCACCATGAGTACTAAGAACCGAGCACACTGAGCACTGAGCACCCAGCACCCTGAGCACTGAGCACCCAGCACCCTGATTACTGAGCCCCCAGCACCCCGAGCACTGAGCACCATGAGTACTAAGAACCGAGCACCCTGAGCACTGAGCACCCAGCACCCTGAGCACTGAGCACCCAGCACCCTGATTACTGAGCCCCCAACACCCCGAGCACCGAGCACCATGAGTACTAAGAACCGAGCACCCTGAGAACTGAGCACCCAGCACCCTGAGCACTGAGCACCCTCAGTACTGAGCACTGAGCACCCTGAGTACTGAGCACCCAGCACCCTGAGTATTGAGCACACAGCAACCTGAGCACTGAGCACCGAGCACCCTGAGCACTGAGCACCCAGCACCCTGAGCACTGAGCACCCAGCACCCTGAGTACTGAGCACCCTGAGTACTGAGCACACAGCACCGTGAGCACTGAGCACCCAGCACCCCGAGCACTGAGCACCCAGCACCCTGAGCACTGAGCACCCTGAGGACTGAGCACTGAGCACCCTGAGTACTGAGCACTGAGCACCCTGAGTACTGAGCACCCAGCACCCTGAGTACTGAGCACCCATCACCCTGAGCAATGAGCACCCTGAGTACTGAGCACCCAGCACCCTGAGCACTGAGCACCGAGCACCCCGAGCACTGAGCACCCAGCACCCGGAGTACTGAGCACCCAGCACCCTGAGTACTAAGCACAGAGCACCCTGAGTACTGAGCACCCAGTACCCTGAGCACTGAACACACAGCACCCTGAGTACTGAGCACCCCGAGCACTGAGCACCCAGCACCCTGAGCACTGAGGACCCAGCACCCTGAGTACTGAGCACCCAGCACCCTGAGCACTGAGCACCCAGCACCCTGAGTACTGAGCACCCAGCACCCTGAGCACTGAGCACCCAGCACCCTGAGTACTGAGCACTGAGCACCCAGCACCCCGAGCACTGAGCACTCAGCACCCTGTGTACTGAGCACTGAGTACCCAGCACCCCGAGTACTGAGCACCCAGCACCCTGAGCACTGAGCACCCTGAGTACTGAGCACCCAGCACCCTGAGCACTGAGCACCCAGCACCCTGAGCACTGAGCACCCAGCACCCAGAGCACTGAGCACCCTGAGTACTGAGCACTGAGCACCCTGAGCACTGAGCACCGAGCACCCTGAGTGCTGAGCACTGAGCACCCCGACCACTGAGCACCCAGCACCCTGAGTACTGAGCACCCAGCATCCTGATCACTGAGCACCCAGCACGCTGAGTACTGAGCACTGAGCAGTCTGAGTACTGAGCACCGAGCACCCTGAGCACTGAGCACCCAGCACGCTGAGTACTGAGCACTGAGCACGCTGAGTACTGAGCACCCAGCACCCTGAGCACTGAGCACCCAGCACCCTGAGTACTGAGCACTGAGCACCCCGAGTACTGAGTACCCAGCACCCCGAGCACTGAGCACCGGGCACCCCGAGCACTGAGCACCCAGCACCCCGAGCACTGAGCACCCAGCACCCTGAGCACTGAGCACCCAGCACCCCGAGCACTGAGCACTCAGCACCCCGAGCACTGAGCACCCAGCATCCCGAGCACTGAGCACCCAGCACACTGAGTACTGAGCACCCAGCACCCTGAGTACTCAGCACCCAGCACCCTGAGCACTGAGCATCCAGCACCCTGAGTACTGAGCACCCAGCATCCCAAGCACTGAGCACCCTGAGTACTGAGCACCCAGCACCCCAAGCACTGAGCTCCCTGAGTACTGAGCACCCAGTACCCTGATTAATGAGCACCCAGCACCCCGAGCACTGAGCACCCAGCACCCTGAGTACTGAGCACCCAGCACCCTGAGTACTGAGCACCCAGCACCCTGAGTACTGAGCACCCAGCACCCTGAGTTCTGAGCACCCAGCACCCTGAGTACTGAGCACCCTGAGTACAGAGCACCCAGCACCCTGAGCACTGAGCACCCAGCACCCTGAGTACTGAGCACCCTGAGTGCTGAGCACCCAGCACCATGAGCACTAAGGACCCAGCACCCTGAGTACTGAGCACCCAGCACCCTGAGTACTTAGCACCCAGCACCTGAGCACTGAGCACCCAGCACCCTGAGTACTGAGCACCGAGCACCCTGAGTACTGAGCACCCAGCACCCTGAGTACTGAGCACCCAGCACCCTGAGTACTGAGCACCGAGCACCCCGAGTACTGAGCACCCAGAACCCTGAGCACTGAGCACCCAGCACCCCGAGCACTGAGGACCCAGCACCCTGAGTACTGAGCACCGAGCACCCCGAGCACTGAGCACCCAGCACCCTGAGCACTGAGCACCCAGCACCCTGAGTACTGAGCACTCAGCACCCTAAGCACTGAGCACCCACCACACTGAGTACTGAGCACCCAGCACCCTGAGTACTGAGCACCCAGCACGCTGAGTACTGAGCACCCAGCACCCTGAGCACTGAGCACAAAGCACGCTGAGTACTGAGCACCCTGAGTACTGAGCACCGAGGACCCTGAGCACTGAGAACCCAGCACCCTGAGCACTGAGCACCCAGAACCCCGAGAATGAGCACCCAGCACCCTGAGTACTGAGAAACGAGCACCCTGAGTACTGAGCACCCAGCACGCTGAGCACTGAGCACCCAGCACCCCGAGTACTGAGCACCCAGCACCCCGAGCACTGAGCACCCAGCACCACGAGAATGAGCACCCAGCACCCTGAGTACTGAGCACCCAGCATCCTGAGTAATGAGCACCCAGCACCCCGAGCACTGAGCACCCTGAATACTGAGCACCCAGCACCCTGAGTACTGTGCACTAAGCACCCAGAGCGCTGAGCACCCAGGACCCCGAGCACTGAGTACTGAGCACCCAGCACCCTGAGTACTGAGCACCGAGCTCCCCGAGCACTGAGCACCCTGAGTACTGAGCACCGAGCACCCTGAGTACTGAGCACCCAGCACCCTGAGCACTGAGCACCCAGCACCCTGAGTACTGAGCACCCAGCACCCCGAGCACTGAGCACACAGCACCCTGAGTACTGAGTACTCAGCACCCTGAGTACTGAGCAACCTGAGCACTGAGCACCCAGCACCCTGAGTACTGAGCACCCTGAGGACTGAGCACCGATCACCCTGAGCACTGAGCACCCAGCACCCTGAGTACTGAGCACCCAGCACCCTGAGCACTGAGCACCCAGCACCCTGAGTACTGAGCAGAGAGCACCCTGATCACTGAGCACCCAGCACCCTGAGTAGTGAGCACCCAGCACCCTGAGTACTGAGCACCGAGCACCCCGAGTACTGAGCACCCAGCACCCTGAGCACTCAGCACCCAGCACCCCGAGCACTGAGCACCCAGCGCCCTGAGCACTGAGCACCCTGAGGACTGAGCACCGATCACCCTGAGCACTGAGCACCCAACACCCTGAGTACTGAGCACCCAACGTACTGAGCACCGAGCACACTGAGCACTGAGCACCCAGCACCCTGAGTACTGAGCACCGAGCACCCTGAGCACTGAGCACCCAGCACCCTGAGTACTGAGCACCGAGCACCCCGAGCACTGAGCACCCAGCGCCCCGAGCACTGAGCACCCAGCACCCCGAGCACTGAGCACCCTGCACCCGTAGCACTGAGGACCCAGCACCCCGAGCACTGAGCACCCAGCACCCTGAGTACTGAGCACCCAGCACCCTGAGTACTCAGCACCCAGCACCCTGAGCACTGAGCAACCAGCACCCTGAGTACTGAGCAGCCTGCACCCCAAGCACTGAGCACCCTGAGAACTGAGCACCCAGCACCCCAAGCATCGAGCACCCTGAGTACTGAGCACCCAGCACCCTGAGTACTGAGCACCCAGTGTACTGAGCACCGAGCACCCAGCACCCTGAGACCTGAGCACCCAGCACCCTGAGGACTGAGTACCCAGCACCCCGAGCACTGAGCACCCAGCACCATGAGCACTGAGCACCCTGAGTACTGAGCACTGAGCACCCTGAGTACTGAGCACCCAGCACCCTGAGTATTGAGCACCCAGCAACCTGAGCACTGAGCACCCTGAGTACTGAGCACCCAGCACCCTGAGCACTGAGCACCCAGCACCCTGAGCACTGAGCACCCAGCACCCTGAGCACTGAGCACCCAGCACCCTGAGTACTGAGCACCCTGAGTACTGAGCACACAGCACCGTGAGCACTGAGCACCCAGCACCCCGAGCACTGAGCACCCAGCACCCTGAGCACTGAGCACCCTGAGTACTGAGCACTGAGCACCCTGAGTACTGAGCACTGAGCACCCTGAGTACTGAGCACCCAGCACCCTGAGTACTGAGCACCCAGCACCCTGAGCAATGAGCACCCTGAGTACTGAGCACCCAGCACCCTGAGCACTGAGCACCGAGCACCCCGAGCACTGAGCACCCAGCACCCGGAGTACTGAGCACCCAGCACCCTGAGTACTAAGCACCGAGCACCCTGAGTACTGAGCACCCAGTACCCTGAGCACTGAACACACAGCACCCTGAGTACTGAGCACCCCGAGCACTGAGCACCCAGCACCCTGAGCACTGAGGACCCAGCACCCTGAGTACTGAGCACCCAGCACCCTGAGCACTGAGCACCCAGCACCCTGAGTACTGAGCACCCAGCACCCTGAGCACTGAGCACCCAGCACCCTGAGTACTGAGCACTGAGCACCCAGCACCCCGAGCACTGAGCACCCAGCACCCTGAGCACTGAGCACCCTGAGTACTGAGCACCCAGCACCCTGAGCACTGAGCACCCAGCACCCTGAGTACTGAGCACCCAGCACCCTGAGCACTGAGCACTCAGCACCCTGTGTACTGAGCACTGAGTACCCAGCACCCCGAGCACTGAGCACCCAGCACCCTGAGCACTGAGCACCCTGAGTACTGAGCACCCAGCACCCTGAGCACTGAGTACCCAGCACCCTGAGCACTGAGCACCCAGCACCCAGAGCACTGAGCACCCTGAGTACTGAGCACTGAGCACCCTGAGCACTGAGCACCGAGCACCCTGAGTGCTGAGCACTGAGCACCCTGACCACTGAGCACCCAGCACCCTGAGTACTGAGCACCCAGCACCCTGAGCACTGAGGACCGAGCACCCTGAGTACTAAGCACCCAGCACCCTGTGTACTGAGCACCCAGCACCCTGAGCACTGAGCACCCAGCACGATGAGTACTGAGCACTGAGCACCCAGCACGCTGAGTACTGAGCACTGAGCACCCTGAGCACTGAGGACCGAGCACCCTGAGTACTAAGCACCCAGCACCCTGAGTACTGAGCACCCAGCACCCTGAGCACTGAGCACCCAGCACGATGAGTACTGAGCACTGAGCACCCAGCACGCTGAGTACTGAGCACTGAGCACCCTGAGTACTGAGCACCGAGGACACCGAGCACTGAGCACCCAGCACCCTGAGTACTGAGCACCGAGCACCCTGAGCACTGAGCACACAGAACCCTGAGTACTGAGCACCGAGCACCCCGAGCACTGAGCACCCAGCACCCTGAGCACTGAGCACCCAGCACCCCAAGCACTGAGCACCCAGCACCCGGAGCACTGAGCACCCAGCACCCCGAGCAATGAGCACCCAGCACCCTGAGTACTGAGCACCCACCACCCCGAGTACTGAGCACCCAGCAACCTGAGCACCGAGCACCCAGCACCCCGAGCACTGAGCACCCAGCACCCTGTGCACTGAGCACCCAGCACCCTGAGTACTGAGCACTGAGCACCCCGAGTACTGAGTACCCAGCACCCCGAGCACTGAGCACCGAGCACCCCGAGCACTGAGCACCCAGCACCCCGAGCACTGAGCACCCTGAGTACTGAGCACCCAGCACCCTGAGTACTGAGCACCCAGCACCCTGAGCACTGAGCACCCAGCACCCTGAGTACTGAGCACCCAGCACCCCGAGCACTGAGCACACAGCACCCTGAGTACTGAGTACCCAGCACCCTGAGTACTGAGCAACCTGAGCACTGAGCACCCAGCACCCTGAGTACTGAGCACCCTGAGGACTGAGCACCGATCACCCTGAGCACTGAGCACCCAGCACCCTGAGTACTGAGCGCCCAGCACCCTGAGCACTGAGCACCCAGCACCCTGAGTACTGAGCAGAGAGCACCCTGATCACTGAGCACCCAGCACCCTGAGTAGTGAGCACCCAGCACCCTGAGTACTGAGCACCGAGCACCCCGAGTACTGAGCACCCAGCACCCTGAGCACTCAGCACCCAGCACCCCGAGCACTGAGCACCCAGCACCCTGAGTACTGAGCTCCCAGCACCCCGAGCCCTGAGCACCCAGCACCCTGAGTACTGAGCACCGTGAGTACTGAGCACCGATCTCCCTGAGCACTGAGCACCCAACACCCTGAGTACTGAGCACCCAACGTACTGAGCACCGAGCACACTGAGCACTGAGCACCCAGCACCCTGAGTACTGAGCACCGAGCACCCTGAGCACTGAGCACCCAGCACCCTGAGTACTGAGCACCGAGCACCCCGAGCACTGAGCACCCAGCGCCCCGAGCACTGAGCACCCAGCACCCCGAGCACTGAGCACCCAGCACCCGTAGCACTGAGGACCCAGCACCCCGAGCAATGAGCACCCAGCACCCTGAGTACTGAGAACCCAGCACCCTGAGTACTGAGCACTGAGCACCCCGAGTACTGAGCACCCACCACCCCGAGCACTGAGCACCGAGCACACCGCGCACTGAGCATACAGCACCCGAGAAATGAGCACCCAGCACCCTGAGCACTGAGCACCCAGCACCCCGAGCACTGAGCACCCAGCACCCCGAGCACTGAGCACCCAGCAACCCGAGCACTGAGCACCCAGCACCCCGAGCACTGAGCACCCAGCACCCTGAGTACTGAGCACCCAGCACCCTGAGTACTCAGCACCCAGCACCCTGAGCACTGAGCAACCAGCACCCTGAGTACTGAGCACCCTGCACCCCAAGCACTGAGCACCCTGAGAACTGAGCACCCAGCACCCCAAGCACCGAGCACCCTGAGTACTGAGCACCCAGCACCCTGAGTACTGGGCACCCAGTGTACTGAGCACCGAGCACCCAGCACCCTGAGTACTGAGCACCCAGCACCCAGAGCACTGAGCACCCAGCACCCTGAGTACTGAGCACCGAGCACCCTGAGTACTGAGCACCCAGCACCCTGAGCACTGAGCACCGAGCACCCTGAGCACTGAGCACCCAGCACCCTGAGGACTGAGTACCCAGCACCCCGAGCACTGAGCACCCAGCACCCTGAGTACTGAGCACCCTGAGTACTGAGCACACAGCACCGTGAGCACTGAGCACCCAGCAATCCGAGCACTGAGCACCCAGCACCCTGAGCACAGAGCACCCTGAGTACTGAGCACTGAGCACCCTGAGTACTGAGCACTGAGCACCCTGAGTACTGAGCACCCAGCACCCTGAGTACTGAACACCCAGCACCCTGAGCAATGAGCACCCTGAGTACTGAGCACCCAGCACCCTGAGCACTGAGCACCGAGCACCCCGAGCACTGAGCACCCAGCACCCGGAGTACTGAGCACCCACCACCCTGAGTACTAAGCACCGAGCACCCTGAGTACTGAGCACCCAGTACCCTGAGCACTGAACACACATCACCCTGAGTACTGAGCACCCCGAGCACTGAGCACCCAGCACCCTGAGCACTGAGGACCCAGCACCCTGAGTACTGAGCACCCAGCACCCTGAGCACTGAGCACCCAGCACCCTGAGTACTGAGCACCCAGCACCCTGAGCAATAAGCACCCAGCACCCTGAGTACTGAGCACTGAGCACCCAGCACCCCGAACACTGAGCACTCAGCACCCTGTGTACTGAGCACTGAGTACCCAGCACCCCGAGCACTGAGCACCCAGCACCCTGAGCACTGAGCACAATGAGTACTGAGCACCCAGCACCCTGAGCACTGAGCACCCAGCACCCTGAGCACTGAGCACCCAGCACCCAGAGCACTGAGCACCCTGAGTACTGAGCACTGAGCACCCTGAGCACTGAGCACCGAGCACCCTGAGTGCTGAGCACTGAGCACCCTGACCACTGAGCACCCAGCACCCTGAGTACTGAGCACCCAGCACCCTGAGCACTGAGGACCGAGCACCCTGAGTACTAAGCACCCAGCACCCTGAGTACTGAGCACCCAGCACCCTGAGCAATGAGCACCCAGCACGCTGAGTACTGAGCACTGAGCACCCAGCACGCTGAGTACTGAGCACTGAGCACCCTGAGTAATGAGCACCGAGCACCCCGAGCACTAAGCACCCAGCACCCTGAGCACTGAGCACCCAGCACCCTGAGTACTGAGCACCAAGCAACCTGAGTACTGAGCACACAGCACCCTGAGCACTGAGCACCCAGCACCCTGAGTACTGAGCACCCAGCACCCTGAGTACTGAGCACCGAGCACCCCGAGTACTGAGCACCCAGCACCCGGAGCACTGAGCACCCAGCACCCTGAGCACTGAGCACCCAGCACCCCAATTACTGAGCACCCAGCAACCTGAGTACTGAGTACTGAGCACCCTGAGTACTGAGCACCCAGCACCATGAGTACTGAGCACTCAGCAACCTGAGTACTGAGCACCCAGCACCCTGAGCACTGAGCACAAAGCACGCTGTGTATTGAGCACCCTGAGTACTGAGCACCGAGGACCCTGAGCACTGAGCACCCAGCACCCCGAGAATGAGCACCCAGCACCCTGAATACTGAGAACCGAGCACCCTGAGTACTGAGCACCCAGCATGCTGAGCACTGAGCACCCAGCACCCCGAGTCCTGAGCACCCAGCACCCCGAGCACTGAGCACCCAGCACCCCGAGAATGAGCACCCAGCACCCTGAGTACTGAGCACCCAGCACCCTGAGTACTGAGCACCCAGCACCCCGAGCACTGAGCACCCTGAATACTTAGCACCCAGCTCCCTTATTACTGTGCACGCTGAGTACTGATCACCGATCACCCTGAGCACTGAGCACCCAGCACCCTGAGTACTGAGCACCCAACGTACTGAGCACCGAGCACACCGAGCACTGAGCACCCAGCACCCTGAGTACTGAGCACCCAACGTACTGAGCACCCAGCACCCCGAGCACTGAGCACCCAGCACACCGAGCACTGAGCACCCAGCACCCCGAGCACCGAGCACCATGAGTACTAAGAACCGAGCACCCTGAGCACTGAGCACCCAGCACCCTGAGTACTGAGCACCCAACGTACTGAGCACCGAGCACACCGAGCACTGAGCACCCAGCACCCTGAGTACTGAGCACCCAACGTACTGAGCACCCAGCACCCCGAGCACTGAGCACCCAGCACACCGAGCACTGAGCACCCAGCACCCCGAGCACCGAGCACCATGAGTACTAAGAACCGAGCACCCCGACCACTGAGCACCCAGCACCCTGAGTACTGAGCACCCAGCACCCTGAGTACTGAGCACCCAGCATCCTGATCACTGAGCACCCAGCACGCTGAGTACTGAGCACTGAGCAGTCTGAGTACTGAGCACCGAGCACCCTGAGCACTGAGCACCCAGCACGCTGAGTACTGAGCACTGAGCACGCTGAGTACTGAGCACCCAGCACCCTGAGCACTGAGCACCGAGCACCCTGAGCACTGAGCACCCAGCACGCTGAGTACTGAGCACTGAGCACGCTGAGTACTGAGTACCCAGCACCCCGAGCACTGAGCACCGGGCACCCCGAGCACTGAGCACCCAGCACCCCGAGCACTGAGCACCCAGCACCCTGAGCACTGAGCACCCAGCACCCCGAGCACTGAGCACTCAGCACCCCGAGCACTGAGCACCCAGCATCCCGAGCACTGAGCACCCAGCACACTGAGTACTGAGCACCCAGCACCCTGAGTACTCAGCACCCAGCACCCTGAGCACTGAGCATCCAGCACCCTGAGTACTGAGCACCCAGCATCCCAAGCACTGAGCACCCTGAGTACTGAGCACCCAGCACCCCAAGCACTGAGCTCCCTGAGTACTGAGCACCCAGTACCCTGATTAATGAGCACCCAGCACCCCGAGCACTGAGCACCCAGCACCCTGAGTACTGAGCACCCAGCACCCTGAGTACTGAGCACCCAGCACCCTGAGTACTGAGCACCCAGCACCCTGAGTTCTGAGCACCCAGCACCCTGAGTACTGAGCACCCTGAGTACAGAGCACCCAGCACCCCGAGCACTGAGCACCCAGCACCCTGAGTACTGAGCACCCTGAGTGCTGAGCACCCAGCACCCTGAGCACTAAGGACCCAGCACCCTGAGTACTGAGCACCCAGCACCCTGAGTACTTAGCACCCAGCACCTGAGCACTGAGCACCCAGCACCCTGAGTACTGAGCACCGAGCACCCTGAGTACTGAGCACCCAGCACCCTGAGTACTGAGCACCCAGCACCCTGAGTACTGAGCACCGAGCACCCCGAGTACTGAGCACCCAGAACCCTGAGCACTGAGCACCCAGCACCCCGAGCACTGAGGACCCAGCACCCTGAGTACTGAGCACCGAGCACCCCGAGCACTGAGCACCCAGCACCCTGAGCACTGAGCACCCAGCACCCTGAGTACTGAGCACTCAGCACCCTAAGCACTGAGCACCCACCACACTGAGTACTGAGCACCCAGCACCCTGAGTACTGAGCACCCAGCACCCTGAGTACTGAGCACCCAGCACCCTGAGCACTGAGCACAAAGCACGCTGAGTACTGAGCACCCTGAGTACTGAGCACCGAGGACCCTGAGCACTGAGAACCCAGCACCCTGAGCACTGAGCACCCAGAACCCCGAGAATGAGCACCCAGCACCCTGAGTACTGAGAAACGAGCACCCTGAGTACTGAGCACCCAGCACGCTGAGCACTGAGCACCCAGCACCCCGAGTACTGAGCACCCAGCACCCCGAGCACTGAGCACCCAGCACCACGAGAATGAGCACCCAGCACCCTGAGTACTGAGCACCCAGCATCCTGAGTAATGAGCACCCAGCACCCCGAGCACTGAGCACCCTGAATACTGAGCACCCAGCACCCTGAGTACTGTGCACTAAGCACCCAGAGCGCTGAGCACCCAGGACCCCGAGCACTGAGTACTGAGCACCCAGCACCCTGAGTACTGAGCACCGAGCTCCCCGAGCACTGAGCACCCTGAGTACTGAGCACCGAGCACCCTGAGTACTGAGCACCCAGCACCCTGAGCACTGAGCACCCAGCACCCTGAGTACTGAGCACCCAGCACCCCGAGCACTGAGCACACAGCACCCTGAGTACTGAGTACTCAGCACCCTGAGTACTGAGCAACCTGAGCACTGAGCACCCAGCACCCTGAGTACTGAGCACCCTGAGGACTGAGCACCGATCACCCTGAGCACTGAGCACCCAGCACCCTGAGTACTGAGCACCCAGCACCCTGAGCACTGAGCACCCAGCACCCTGAGTACTGAGCAGAGAGCACCCTGATCACTGAGCACCCAGCACCCTGAGTAGTGAGCACCCAGCACCCTGAGTACTGAGCACCGAGCACCCCGAGTACTGAGCACCCAGCACCCTGAGCACTCAGCACCCAGCACCCCGAGCACTGAGCACCCAGCGCCCTGAGCACTGAGCACCCTGAGGACTGAGCACCGATCACCCTGAGCACTGAGCACCCAACACCCTGAGTACTGAGCACCCAACGTACTGAGCACCGAGCACACTGAGCACTGAGCACCCAGCACCCTGAGTACTGAGCACCGAGCACCCTGAGCACTGAGCACCCAGCACCCTGAGTACTGAGCACCGAGCACCCCGAGCACTGAGCACCCAGCGCCCCGAGCACTGAGCACCCAGCACCCCGAGCACTGAGCACCCTGCACCCGTAGCACTGAGGACCCAGCACCCCGAGCACTGAGCACCCAGCACCCTGAGTACTGAGCACCCAGCACCCTGAGTACTCAGCACCCAGCACCCTGAGCACTGAGCAACCAGCACCCTGAGTACTGAGCAGCCTGCACCCCAAGCACTGAGCACCCTGAGAACTGAGCACCCAGCACCCCAAGCATCGAGCACCCTGAGTACTGAGCACCCAGCACCCTGAGTACTGAGCACCCAGTGTACTGAGCACCGAGCACCCAGCACCCTGAGACCTGAGCACCCAGCACCCTGAGGACTGAGTACCCAGCACCCCGAGCACTGAGCACCCAGCACCATGAGCACTGAGCACCCTGAGTACTGAGCACTGAGCACCCTGAGTACTGAGCACCCAGCACCCTGAGTATTGAGCACCCAGCAACCTGAGCACTGAGCACCGAGCACCCTGAGCACTGAGCACCCAGCACCCTGAGCACTGAGCACCCAGCACCCTGAGCACTGAGCACCCAGCACCCTGAGTACTGAGCACCCTGAGTACTGAGCACACAGCACCGTGAGCACTGAGCACCCAGCACCCCGAGCACTGAGCACCCAGCACCCTGAGCACTGAGCACCCTGAGTACTGAGCACTGAGCACCCTGAGTACTGAGCACTGAGCACCCTGAGTACTGAGCACCCAGCACCCTGAGTACTGAGCACCCAGCACCCTGAGCAATGAGCACCCTGAGTACTGAGCACCCAGCACCCTGAGCACTGAGCACCGAGCACCCCGAGCACTGAGCACCCAGCACCCGGAGTACTGAGCACCCAGCACCCTGAGTACTAAGCACCGAGCACCCTGAGTACTGAGCACCCAGTACCCTGAGCACTGAACACACAGCACCCTGAGTACTGAGCACCCCGAGCACTGAGCACCCAGCACCCTGAGCACTGAGGACCCAGCACCCTGAGTACTGAGCACCCAGCACCCTGAGCACTGAGCACCCAGCACCCTGAGTACTGAGCACCCAGCACCCTGAGCACTGAGCACCCAGCACCCTGAGTACTGAGCACTGAGCACCCAGCACCCCGAGCACTGAGCACCCAGCACCCTGAGCACTGAGCACCCTGAGTACTGAGCACCCAGCACCCTGAGCACTGAGCACCCAGCACCCTGAGTACTGAGCACCCAGCACCCTGAGCACTGAGCACTCAGCACCCTGTGTACTGAGCACTGAGTACCCAGCACCCCGAGCACTGAGCACCCAGCACCCTGAGCACTGAGCACCCTGAGTACTGAGCACCCAGCACCCTGAGCACTGAGCACCCAGCACCCTGAGCACTGAGCACCCAGCACCCAGAGCACTGAGCACCCTGAGTACTGAGCACTGAGCACCCTGAGCACTGAGCACCGAGCACCCTGAGTGCTGAGCACTGAGCACCCTGACCACTGAGCACCCAGCACCCTGAGTACTGAGCACCCAGCACCCTGAGCACTGAGGACCGAGCACCCTGAGTACTAAGCACCCAGCACCCTGTGTACTGAGCACCCAGCACCCTGAGCACTGAGCACCCAGCACGATGAGTACTGAGCACTGAGCACCCAGCACGCTGAGTACTGAGCACTGAGCACCCTGAGCACTGAGGACCGAGCACCCTGAGTACTAAGCACCCAGCACCCTGAGTACTGAGCACCCAGCACCCTGAGCACTGAGCACCCAGCACGATGAGTACTGAGCACTGAGCACCCAGCACGCTGAGTACTGAGCACTGAGCACCCTGAGTACTGAGCACCGAGGACACCGAGCACTGAGCACCCAGCACCCTGAGTACTGAGCACCGAGCACCCTGAGCACTGAGCACACAGAACCCTGAGTACTGAGCACCGAGCACCCCGAGCACTGAGCACCCAGCACCCTGAGCACTGAGCACCCAGCACCCCAAGCACTGAGCACCCAGCACCCGGAGCACTGAGCACCCAGCACCCCGAGCAATGAGCACCCAGCACCCTGAGTACTGAGCACCCACCACCCCGAGTACTGAGCACCCAGCAACCTGAGCACCGAGCACCCAGCACCCCGAGCACTGAGCACCCAGCACCCTGTGCACTGAGCACCCAGCACCCTGAGTACTGAGCACTGAGCACCCCGAGTACTGAGTACCCAGCACCCCGAGCACTGAGCACCGAGCACCCCGAGCACTGAGCACCCAGCACCCCGAGCACTGAGCACCCTGAGTACTGAGCACCCAGCACCCTGAGTACTGAGCACCCAGCACCCTGAGCACTGAGCACCCAGCACCCTGAGTACTGAGCACCCAGCACCCCGAGCACTGAGCACACAGCACCCTGAGTACTGAGTACCCAGCACCCTGAGTACTGAGCAACCTGAGCACTGAGCACCCAGCACCCTGAGTACTGAGCACCCTGAGGACTGAGCACCGATCACCCTGAGCACTGAGCACCCAGCACCCTGAGTACTGAGCGCCCAGCACCCTGAGCACTGAGCACCCAGCACCCTGAGTACTGAGCAGAGAGCACCCTGATCACTGAGCACCCAGCACCCTGAGTAGTGAGCACCCAGCACCCTGAGTACTGAGCACCGAGCACCCCGAGTACTGAGCACCCAGCACCCTGAGCACTCAGCACCCAGCACCCCGAGCACTGAGCACCCAGCACCCTGAGTACTGAGCTCCCAGCACCCCGAGCCCTGAGCACCCAGCACCCTGAGTACTGAGCACCGTGAGTACTGAGCACCGATCTCCCTGAGCACTGAGCACCCAACACCCTGAGTACTGAGCACCCAACGTACTGAGCACCGAGCACACTGAGCACTGAGCACCCAGCACCCTGAGTACTGAGCACCGAGCACCCTGAGCACTGAGCACCCAGCACCCTGAGTACTGAGCACCGAGCACCCCGAGCACTGAGCACCCAGCGCCCCGAGCACTGAGCACCCAGCACCCCGAGCACTGAGCACCCAGCACCCGTAGCACTGAGGACCCAGCACCCCGAGCAATGAGCACCCAGCACCCTGAGTACTGAGTACCCAGCACCCTGAGTACTGAGCACTGAGCACCCCGAGTACTGAGCACCCACCACCCCGAGCACTGAGCACCGAGCACACCGCGCACTGAGCATACAGCACCCGAGAAATGAGCACCCAGCACCCTGAGCACTGAGCACCCAGCACCCCGAGCACTGAGCACCCAGCACCCCGAGCACTGAGCACCCAGCAACCCGAGCACTGAGCACCCAGCACCCCGAGCACTGAGCACCCAGCACCCTGAGTACTGAGCACCCAGCACCCTGAGTACTCAGCACCCAGCACCCTGAGCACTGAGCAACCAGCACCCTGAGTACTGAGCACCCTGCACCCCAAGCACTGAGCACCCTGAGAACTGAGCACCCAGCACCCCAAGCACCGAGCACCCTGAGTACTGAGCACCCAGCACCCTGAGTACTGGGCACCCAGTGTACTGAGCACCGAGCACCCAGCACCCTGAGTACTGAGCACCCAGCACCCAGAGCACTGAGCACCCAGCACCCTGAGTACTGAGCACCGAGCACCCTGAGTACTGAGCACCCAGCACCCTGAGCACTGAGCACCGAGCACCCTGAGCACTGAGCACCCAGCACCCTGAGGACTGAGTACCCAGCACCCCGAGCACTGAGCACCCAGCACCCTGAGTACTGAGCACCCTGAGTACTGAGCACACAGCACCGTGAGCACTGAGCACCCAGCAATCCGAGCACTGAGCACCCAGCACCCTGAGCACAGAGCACCCTGAGTACTGAGCACTGAGCACCCTGAGTACTGAGCACTGAGCACCCTGAGTACTGAGCACCCAGCACCCTGAGTACTGAACACCCAGCACCCTGAGCAATGAGCACCCTGAGTACTGAGCACCCAGCACCCTGAGCACTGAGCACCGAGCACCCCGAGCACTGAGCACCCAGCACCCGGAGTACTGAGCACCCACCACCCTGAGTACTAAGCACCGAGCACCCTGAGTACTGAGCACCCAGTACCCTGAGCACTGAACACACATCACCCTGAGTACTGAGCACCCCGAGCACTGAGCACCCAGCACCCTGAGCACTGAGGACCCAGCACCCTGAGTACTGAGCACCCAGCACCCTGAGCACTGAGCACCCAGCACCCTGAGTACTGAGCACCCAGCACCCTGAGCAATAAGCACCCAGCACCCTGAGTACTGAGCACTGAGCACCCAGCACCCCGAACACTGAGCACTCAGCACCCTGTGTACTGAGCACTGAGTACCCAGCACCCCGAGCACTGAGCACCCAGCACCCTGAGCACTGAGCACAATGAGTACTGAGCACCCAGCACCCTGAGCACTGAGCACCCAGCACCCTGAGCACTGAGCACCCAGCACCCAGAGCACTGAGCACCCTGAGTACTGAGCACTGAGCACCCTGAGCACTGAGCACCGAGCACCCTGAGTGCTGAGCACTGAGCACCCTGACCACTGAGCACCCAGCACCCTGAGTACTGAGCACCCAGCACCCTGAGTACTCAGCACCCAGCACCCTGAGCACTGAGCAACCAGCACCCTGAGTACTGAGCACCCTGCACCCCAAGCACTGAGCACCCTGAGAACTGAGCACCCAGCACCCCAAGCACCGAGCACCCTGAGTACTGAGCACCCAGCACCCTGAGTACTGGGCACCCAGTGTACTGAGCACCGAGCACCCAGCACCCTGAGTACTGAGCACCCAGCACCCAGAGCACTGAGCACCCAGCACCCTGAGTACTGAGCACCGAGCACCCTGAGTACTGAGCACCCAGCACCCTGAGCACTGAGCACCGAGCACCCTGAGCACTGAGCACCCAGCACCCTGAGGACTGAGTACCCAGCACCCCGAGCACTGAGCACCCAGCACCCTGAGTACTGAGCACCCTGAGTACTGAGCACACAGCACCGTGAGCACTGAGCACCCAGCAATCCGAGCACTGAGCACCCAGCACCCTGAGCACAGAGCACCCTGAGTACTGAGCACTGAGCACCCTGAGTACTGAGCACTGAGCACCCTGAGTACTGAGCACCCAGCACCCTGAGTACTGAACACCCAGCACCCTGAGCAATGAGCACCCTGAGTACTGAGCACCCAGCACCCTGAGCACTGAGCACCGAGCACCCCGAGCACTGAGCACCCAGCACCCGGAGTACTGAGCACCCACCACCCTGAGTACTAAGCACCGAGCACCCTGAGTACTGAGCACCCAGTACCCTGAGCACTGAACACACATCACCCTGAGTACTGAGCACCCCGAGCACTGAGCACCCAGCACCCTGAGCACTGAGGACCCAGCACCCTGAGTACTGAGCACCCAGCACCCTGAGCACTGAGCACCCAGCACCCTGAGTACTGAGCACCCAGCACCCTGAGCAATAAGCACCCAGCACCCTGAGTACTGAGCACTGAGCACCCAGCACCCCGAACACTGAGCACTCAGCACCCTGTGTACTGAGCACTGAGTACCCAGCACCCCGAGCACTGAGCACCCAGCACCCTGAGCACTGAGCACAATGAGTACTGAGCACCCAGCACCCTGAGCACTGAGCACCCAGCACCCTGAGCACTGAGCACCCAGCACCCAGAGCACTGAGCACCCTGAGTACTGAGCACTGAGCACCCTGAGCACTGAGCACCGAGCACCCTGAGTGCTGAGCACTGAGCACCCTGACCACTGAGCACCCAGCACCCTGAGTACTGAGCACCCAGCACCCTGAGCAATGAGCACCCAGCACGCTGAGTACTGAGCACTGAGCACCCAGCACGCTGAGTACTGAGCACTGAGCACCCTGAGTAATGAGCACCGAGCACCCCGAGCACTAAGCACCCAGCACCCTGAGCACTGAGCACCCAGCACCCTGAGTACTGAGCACCAAGCAACCTGAGTACTGAGCACACAGCACCCTGAGCACTGAGCACCCAGCACCCTGAGTACTGAGCACCCAGCACCCTGAGTACTGAGCACCGAGCACCCCGAGTACTGAGCACCCAGCACCCGGAGCACTGAGCACCCAGCACCCTGAGCACTGAGCACCCAGCACCCCAATTACTGAGCACCCAGCACCCTGAGTACTGAGTACTGAGCACCCTGAGTACTGAGCACCCAGCACCATGAGTACTGAGCACTCAGCAACCTGAGTACTGAGCACCCAGCACCCTGAGCACTGAGCACAAAGCACGCTGTGTATTGAGCACCCTGAGTACTGAGCACCGAGGACCCTGAGCACTGAGCACCCAGCACCCCGAGAATGAGCACCCAGCACCCTGAATACTGAGAACCGAGCACCCTGAGTACTGAGCACCCAGCATGCTGAGCACTGAGCACCCAGCACCCCGAGTCCTGAGCACCCAGCACCCCGAGCACTGAGCACCCAGCACCCCGAGAATGAGCACCCAGCACCCTGAGTACTGAGCACCCAGCACCCTGAGTACTGAGCACCCAGCACCCCGAGCACTGAGCACCCTGAATACTTAGCACCCAGCTCCCTTATTACTGTGCACGCTGAGTACTGATCACCGATCACCCTGAGCACTGAGCACCCAGCACCCTGAGTACTGAGCACCCAACGTACTGAGCACCGAGCACACCGAGCACTGAGCACCCAGCACCCTGAGTACTGAGCACCCAACGTACTGAGCACCCAGCACCCCGAGCACTGAGCACCCAGCACACCGAGCACTGAGCACCCAGCACCCCGAGCACCGAGCACCATGAGTACTAAGAACCGAGCACCCTGAGCACTGAGCACCCAGCACCCTGAGCACTGAGCACCCAGCACCCTGATTACTGAGCCCCCAGCACCCCGAGCAATGAGCACCATGAGTACTAAGAACCGAGCACCCTGAGCACTGAGCACCCAGCACCCTGAGCACTGAGCACCCAGCACCCTGATTACTGAGCCCCCAGCACCCCGAGCACCGAGCACCATGAGTACTAAGAACCGAGCACCCTGAGCACTGAGCACCCAGCACCCTGAGCACTGAGCACCCAGCATCCTGAGTACTGAGCACCCAGCACCCTGAGCACTGAGCACCGAGCACCCTGAGAACTGAGCACCCAGCACCCTGAGCACTGAGCACCCTGAGTACTGAGCACTGAGCACCCTGAGTACTGAGCACCCAGCACCCTGAGTATTGAGCACCCAGCAACCTGAGCACTGAGCACCGAGCACCCTGAGCACTGAGCACCCAGCACCCTGAGCACTGAGCACCCAGCACCCTGAGTACTGAGCACCCTGAGTACTGAGCACACAGCACCGTGAGCACTGAGCACCCAGCACCCCGAGCACTGAGCACCCAGCACCCTGAGCACTGAGCACCCTGAGGACTGAGCACTGAGCACCCTGAGTACTGAGCACTGAGCACCCTGAGTACTGAGCAGCCAGCACCCTGAGTACTGAGCACCCATCACCCTGAGCAATGAGCACCGAGCACCCCGAGCACTGAGCACCCAGCACCCGGAGTACTGAGCACCCAGCACCCTGAGTACTAAGCACCGAGCACCCTGAGTACTGAGCACCCAGTACCCTGAGCACTGAACACACAGCACCCTGAGTACTGAGCACCCCGAGCACTGAGCACCCAGCACCCTGAGCACTGAGGACCCAGCACCCTGAGTACTGAGCACCCAGCACCCTGAGCACTGAGCACCCAGCACCCTGAGTACTGAGCACCCAGCACCCTGAGCACTGAGCACCCAGCACCCTGAGTACTGAGCACTGAGCACCCAGCACCCCGAGCACTGAGCACTCAGCACCCTGTGTACTGAGCACTGAGTACCCAGCACCCCGAGCACTGAGCACCCAGCACCCTGAGCACTGAGCACCCTGAGTACTGAGCACCCAGCACCCTGAGCACTGAGCACCCAGCACCCTGAGCACTGAGCACCCAGCACCCAGAGCACTGAGCACCCTGAGTACTGAGCACTGAGCACCCTGAGCACTGAGCACCGAGCACCCTGAGTGCTGAGCACTGAGCACCCCGACCACTGAGCACCCAGCACCCTGAGTACTGAGCACCCAGCACCCTGATCACTGAGCACCCAGCACGCTGAGTACTGAGCACTGAGCAGTCTGAGTACTGAGCACCGAGCACCCTGAGCACTGAGCACCCAGCACGCTGAGTACTGAGCACTGAGCACCCTGAGTACTGAGCACCGAGCACCCCGAGCACTAAGCACACAGCACCCTGAGCACTGAGCACCCAGCACCCTGAGTACTGAGCACCCAGCAACCTGAGTACTGAGCACACAGCACCCTGAGCACGGAGCACCCAGCACCCTGAGTACTGAGCACCCAGCACCCTGAGTACTGAGCACTGAGCACCCCGAGTACTGAGCAACCAGCACCCCGAGCACTGAGCACCCAGCACCCTGAGCACTGAGCACCCAGCACCCCAAGCACTGAGCACCCAGCACCCTGAGTACTGAGTACTGAGCACCCTGAGTACTGAGCACCCAGCACCGTGAGTACTGAGCACTCAGTACCCTGAGTACTGAGCACCCAGCACCCTGAGCACTGAGCACAAAGCACGCTGAGTACTGAGCACCCTGAGTACTGAGCACCGAGGACCCTGAGCACTGAGCACCCAGCACCCCGAGCACTGAGCACCCAGCACCCCGAGCACTGAGCACCCTGAATACTGAGCACCCAGCTCCCTGATTACTGTGCACGCTGAGTACTGATCACCGATCACCCTGAGCACTGAGCACCCAGCACCCTGAGTACTGAGCACCCAACGTACTGAGCACCGAGCACACCGTGTACTGAGCACCCATCACCCTGAGTACTGAGCACCGAGCACCCTGAGCACTGAGCACACAGAACCCTGAGTACTGAGCACCGAGCACCCCGAGCACTGAGCACCCAGCACCCTGAGCACTGAGCACCCAGCACCCCGAGCACTGAGCACCCAGCACCCGGAGCACTGAGCACCCAGCACCCCGAGCAATGAGCACCCAGCCCCCTGAGTACTGAGCACCCACCACCCCGAGTACTGAGCACCCAGCAACCTGAGCACCGAGCACCCAGCACCCCGAGCACTGAGCACCCAGCAACCTGAGCACTGAGCACCCAGCACCCTGAGTACTGAGCACTGAGCACCCCGAGTACTGAGTACCCAGCACCCCGAGCACTGAGCACCGGGCACCCCGAGCACTGAGCACCCAGCACCCCGAGCACTGAGCAACCAGCACCCTGAGCACTGAGCACCCAGCACCCCGAGCACTGAGCACTCAGCACCCCGAGCACTGAGCACCCAGCATCCCGAGCACTGAGCACCCAGCACACTGAGTACTGAGCACCCAGCACCCTGAGTACTCAGCACCCAGCACCCTGAGCACTGAGCATCCAGCACCCTGAGTACTGAGCACCCAGCATCCCAAGCACTGAGCACCCTGAGTACTGAGCACCCAGCACCCCAAGCACTGAGCACCCTGAGTACTGAGCACCCAGTACCCTGATTAATGAGCACCCAGCACCCCGAGCACTGAGCACCCAGCACCCTGAGTACTGAGCACCCAGCACCCTGAGTACTGAGCACCCAGCACCCTGAGTACTGAGCACCCAGCACCCTGAGTTCTGAGCACCCAGCACCCTGAGTACTGAGCACCCTGAGTACAGAGCACCCAGCACCCCGAGCACTGAGCACCCAGCACCCTGAGTACTGAGCACCCTGAGTGCTGAGCACCCAGCACCCTGAGTACTGAGCACCCAGCACCCTGAGCACTGAGCACCCAGCACCCTGAGTACTGAGCACCCAGCACCCTGAGTACTTAGCACCCAGCACCTGAGCACTGAGCACCCAGCACCCTGAGTACTGAGCACCGAGCACCCTGAGTACTGAGCACCCAGCACCCTGAGTACTGAGCACCCAGCACCCTGAGTACTGAGCACCGAGCACCCCGAGTACTGAGCACCCAGCACCCTGAGCACTGAGCACAGAGCACCCCGAGCACTGAGGACCCAGCACACTGAGTACTGAGCACCGAGCACCCCGAGCACTGAGCACCAAGCACCCTGAGCACTGAGCACCCAGCACCCCGAGAATGAGCACCCAGCACCCTGAGTACTGAGAAACGAGCACCCTGAGTACTGAGCACCCAGCACGCTGAGCACTGAGCACCCAGCACCCCGAGCACTGAGCACCCAGCACCCCGAGCACTGAGCACCCAGCAACCCGAGCACTGAGCACCCAGCACCCCGAGCACTGAGCACCCAGCACCCTGAGTACTGAGCACCCAGCACCCTGAGTACTCAGCACCCAGCACCCTGAGCACTGAGCAACCAGCACCCTGAGTACTGAGCACCCTGCACCCCAAGCACTGAGCACCCTGAGAACTGAGCACCCAGCACCCCAAGCACCGAGCACCCTGAGTACTGAGCACCCAGCACCCTGAGTACTGGGCACCCAGTGTACTGAGCACCGAGCACCCAGCACCCTGAGTACTGAGCACCCAGCACCCAGAGCACTGAGCACCCAGCACCCTGAGTACTGAGCACCGAGCACCCTGAGTACTGAGCACCCAGCACCCTGAGCACTGAGCACCGAGCACCCTGAGCACTGAGCACCCAGCACCCTGAGGACTGAGTACCCAGCACCCCGAGCACTGAGCACCCAGCACCCTGAGTACTGAGCACCCTGAGTACTGAGCACACAGCACCGTGAGCACTGAGCACCCAGCAATCCGAGCACTGAGCACCCAGCACCCTGAGCACTGAGCACCCTGAGTACTGAGCACTGAGCACCCTGAGTACTGAGCACTGAGCACCCTGAGTACTGAGCACCCAGCACCCTGTGTACTGAGCACCCAGCACCCTGAGCAAAGAGCACCCTGAGTACTGAGCACCCAGCACCCTGAGCACTGAGCACCGAGCACCCCGAGCACTGAGCACCCAGCACCCGGAGTACTGAGCACCCAGCACCCTGAGTACTAAGCACCGAGCACCCTGAGTACTGAGCACCCAGTACCCTGAGCACTGAACACACATCACCCTGAGTACTGAGCACCCCGAGCACTGAGCACCCAGCACCCTGAGCACTGAGGACCCAGCACCCTGAGTACTGAGCACCCAGCACCCTGAGCACTGAGCACCCAGCACCCTGAGTACTGAGCACCCAGCACCCTGAGCACTGAGCACCCAGCACCCTGAGTACTGAGCACTGAGCACCCAGCACCCCGAACACTGAGCACTCAGCACCCTGTGTACTGAGCACTGAGTACCCAGCACCCCGAGCACTGAGCACCCAGCACCCTGAGCACTGAGCACAATGAGTACTGAGCACCCAGCACCCTGAGCACTGAGCACCCAGCACCCTGAGCACTGAGCACCCAGCACCCAGAGCACTGAGCACCCTGAGTACTGAGCACTGAGCACCCTGAGCACTGAGCACCGAGCACCCTGAGTGCTGAGCACTGAGCACCCTGACCACTGAGCACCCAGCACCCTGAGTACTGAGCACCCAGCACCCTGAGCACTGAGGACCGAGCACCCTGAGTACTAAGCACCCAGCACCCTGAGTACTGAGCACCCAGCACCCTGAGCAATGAGCACCCAGCACGCTGAGTACTGAGCACTGAGCACCCAGCACGCTGAGTACTGAGCACTGAGCACCCTGAGTAATGAGCACCGAGCACCCCGAGCACTCAGCACCCAGCACCCTGAGCACTGAGCACCCAGCACCCTGAGTACTGAGCACCAAGCAACCTGAGTACTGAGCACAGAGCACCCTGAGCACTGAGCACCCAGCACCCTGAGTACTGAGCACCCAGCACCCTGAGTACTGAGCACCGAGCACCCCGAGTACTGAGCACCCAGCACCCGGAGCACTGAGCACCCAGCACCCTGAGCACTGAGCACCCAGCACCCCAATTACTGAGCACCCAGCACCCTGAGTACTGAGTACTGAGCACCCTGAGTACTGAGCACCCAGCACCGTGAGTACTGAGCACTCAGCAACCTGAGTACTGAGCACCCAGCACCCTGAGCACTGAGCACAAAGCACGCTGTGTATTGAGCACCCTGAGTACTGAGCACCGAGGACCCTGAGCACTGAGCACCCAGCACCCCGAGAATGAGCTCCCAGCACCCTGAATACTGAGAACCGAGCACCCTGAGTAGTGAGCACCCAGCATGCTGAGCACTGAGCACCCAGCACCCCGAGTCCTGAGCACCCAGCACCCCGAGCACTGAGCACCCAGCACCCCGAGAATGAGCACCCAGCACCCTGAGTACTGAGCACCCAGCACCCTGAGTACTGAGCACCCAGCACCCCGAGCACTGAGCACCCTGAATACTTAGCACCCAGCTCCCTTATTACTGTGCACGCTGAGTACTGATCACCGATCACCCTGAGCACTGAGCACCCAGCACCCTGAGTACTGAGCACCCAACGTACTGAGCACCGAGCACACCGAGCACTGAGCACCCAGCACCCTGAGTACTGAGCACCCAACGTACTGAGCACCCAGCACCCCGAGCACTGAGCACCCAGCACACCGAGCACTGAGCACCCAGCACCCCGAGCACCGAGCACCATGAGTACTAAGAACCGAGCACCCTGAGCACTGAGCACCCAGCACCCTGAGCACTGAGCACCCAGCACCCTGATTACTGAGCCCCCAGCACCCCGAGCACTGAGCACCATGAGTACTAAGAACCGAGCACCCTGAGCACTGAGCACCCAGCACCCTGAGCACTGAGCACCCAGCACCCTGATTACTGAGCCCCCAGCACCCCGAGCACCGAGCACCATGAGTACTAAGAACCGAGCACCCTGAGCACTGAGCACCCAGCACCCTGAGCACTGAGCACCCAGCATCCTGAGTACTGAGCACCCAGCACCCTGAGCACTGAGCACCGAGCACCCTGAGAACTGAGCACCCAGCACCCTGAGCACTGAGCACCCTGAGTACTGAGCACTGAGCACCCTGAGTACTGAGCACCCAGCACCCTGAGTATTGAGCACCCAGCAACCTGAGCACTGAGCACCGAGCACCCTGAGCACTGAGCACCCAGCACCCTGAGCACTGAGCACCCAGCACCCTGAGTACTGAGCACCCTGAGTACTGAGCACACAGCACCGTGAGCACTGAGCACCCAGCACCCCGAGCACTGAGCACCCAGCACCCTGAGCACTGAGCACCCTGAGGACTGAGCACTGAGCACCCTGAGTACTGAGCACTGAGCACCCTGAGTACTGAGCACCCAGCACCCTGAGTACTGAGCACCCATCACCCTGAGCAATGAGCACCCTGAGTACTGAGCACCCAGCACCCTGAGCACTGAGCACCGAGCACCCCGAGCACTGAGCACCCAGCACCCGGAGTACTGAGCACCCAGCACCCTGAGTACTAAGCACCGAGCACCCTGAGTACTGAGCACCCAGTACCCTGAGCACTGAACACACAGCACCCTGAGTACTGAGCACCCCGAGCACTGAGCACCCAGCACCCTGAGCACTGAGGACCCAGCACCCTGAGTACTGAGCACCCAGCACCCTGAGCACTGAGCACCCAGCACCCTGAGTACTGAGCACCCAGCACCCTGAGCACTGAGCACCCAGCACCCTGAGTACTGAGCACTGAGCACCCAGCACCCCGAGCACTGAGCACTCAGCACCCTGTGTACTGAGCACTGAGTACCCAGCACCCCGAGCACTGAGCACCCAGCACCCTGAGCACTGAGCACCCTGAGTACTGAGCACCGAGCACCCCGAGCACTAAGCACACAGCACCCTGAGCACTGAGCACCCAGCACCCTGAGTACTGAGCACCCAGCAACCTGAGTACTGAGCACACAGCACCCTGAGCACGGAGCACCCAGCACCCTGAGTACTGAGCACACAGCACCCTGAGTACTGAGCACTGAGCACCCCGAGTACTGAGCAACCAGCACCCCGAGCACTGAGCACCCAGCACCCTGAGCACTGAGCACCCAGCACCCCAAGCACTGAGCACCCAGCACCCTGAGTACTGAGTACTGAGCACCCTGAGTACTGAGCACCCAGCACCGTGAGTACTGAGCACTCAGTACCCTGAGTACTGAGCACCCAGCACCCTGAGCACTGAGCACAAAGCACGCTGAGTACTGAGCACCCTGAGTACTGAGCACCGAGGACCCTGAGCACTGAGCACCCAGCACCCCGAGCACTGAGTACCCAGCACCCCGAGAATGAGCACCCAGCACCCTGAGTACTGAGCACCCAGCACCCTGAGTACTGAGCACCCAGCACCCCGAGCACTGAGCACCCTGAATACTGAGCACCCAGCTCCCTGATTACTGTGCACGCTGAGTACTGATCACCGATCACCCTGAGCACTGAGCACCCAGCACCCTGAGTACTGAGCACCCAACGTACTGAGCACCGAGCACACCGTGTACTGAGCACCCATCACCCTGAGTACTGAGCACCAAGCACCCTGAGCACTGAGCACACAGAACCCTGAGTACTGAGCACCGAGCACCCCGAGCACTGAGCACCCAGCACCCTGAGCACTGAGCACCCAGCACCCCGAGCACTGAGCACCCAGCACCCGGAGCGCTGAGCACCCAGCACCCCGAGCAATGAGCACCCAGCCCCCTGAGTACTGAGCACCCACCACCCCGAGTACTGAGCACCCAGCAACCTGAGCACCGAGCACCCAGCACCCCGAGCACTGAGCACCCAGCACCCTGAGCACTGAGCACCCAGCACCCTGAGTACTGAGCACTGAGCACCCCGAGTACTGAGTACCCAGCACCCCGAGCACTGAGCACCGGGCACCCCGAGCACTGAGCACCCAGCACCCCGAGCACTGAGCACCCAGCACCCTGAGCACTGAGCACCCAGCACCCCGAGCACTGAGCACTCAGCACAACGAGCACTGAGCACCCAGCATCCCGAGCACTGAGCACCCAGCACACTGAGTACTGAGCACCCAGCACCCTGAGTACTCAGCACCCAGCACCCTGAGCACTGAGCATCCAGCACCCTGAGTACTGAGCACCCAGCATCCCAAGCACTGAGCACCCTGAGTACTGAGCACACAGCACCCCAAGCACTGAGCACCCTGAGTACTGAGCACCCAGTACCCTGATTAATGAGCACCCAGCACCCCGAGCACTGAGCACCCAGCACCCTGAGTACTGAGCACCCAGCACCCTGAGTACTGAGCACCCAGCACCCTGAGTACTGAGCACCCAGCACCCTGAGTTCTGAGCACCCAGCACCCTGAGTACTGAGCACCCTGAGTACAGAGCACCCAGTACCCCGAGCACTGAGCACCCAGCACCCTGAGTACTGAGCACCCTGAGTGCTGAGCACCCAGCACCCTGAGTACTGAGCACCCAGCACCCTGAGCACTGAGCACCCAGCACCCTGAGTACTGAGCACCCAGCACCCTGAGTACTTAGCACCCAGCACCTGAGCACTGAGCACCCAGCTCCCTGAGTACTGAGCACCGAGCACCCTGAGTACTGAGCACCCAGCACCCTGAGTACTGAGCACCCAGCACCCTGAGTACTGAGCACCGAGCACCCCGAGTACTGAGCAAACAGCACCCTGAGCACTGAGCACAGACCACTCCGAGCACTGAGGACCCAGCACACTGAGTACTGAGCACCGAGCACCCCGAGCACTGAGCACCAAGCACCCTGAGCACTGAGCACCCAGCACCCCGAGAATGAGCACCCAGCACCCTGAGTACTGAGAAACGAGCACCCTGAGTACTGAGCACCCAGCACGCTGAGCACTGAGCACCCAGCACCCCGAGTACTGAGCACCCAGCACCCCGAGCACTGAGCACCCAGCACCACGAGAATGAGCACCCAGCACCCTGAGTACTGAGCACCCAGCATCCTGAGTAATGAGCACCCAGCACCCCGAGCACTGAGCACCCTGAATACTGAGCACCCAGCACCCTGAGTACTGTGCACTAAGCACCCAGAGCGCTGAGCACCCAGGACCCCGAGCACTGAGTACTGAGCACCCAGCACCCTGAGTACTGAGCACCGAGCTCCCCGAGCACTGAGCACCCTGAGTACTGAGCACCGAGCACCCTGAGTACTGAGCACCCAGCACCCTGAGCACTGAGCACCCAGCACCCTGAGTACTGAGCACCCAGCACCCCGAGCACTGAGCACACAGCACCCTGAGTACTGAGTACTCAGCACCCTGAGTACTGAGCAACCTGAGCACTGAGCACCCAGCACCCTGAGTACTGAGCACCCTGAGGACTGAGCACCGATCACCCTGAGCACTGAGCACCCAGCACCCTGAGTACTGAGCACCCAGCACCCTGAGCACTGAGCACCCAGCACCCTGAGTACTGAGCAGAGAGCACCCTGATCACTGAGCACCCAGCACCCTGAGTAGTGAGCACCCAGCACCCTGAGTACTGATCACCGAGCACCCCGAGTACTGAGCACCCAGCACCCTGAGCACTCAGCACCCAGCACCCCGAGCACTGAGCACCCAGCGCCCTGAGCACTGAGCACCCTGAGGACTGAGCACCGATCACCCTGAGCACTGAGCACCCAACACCCTGAGTACTGAGCACCCAACGTACTGAGCACCGAGCACACTGAGCACTGAGCACCCAGCACCCTGAGTACTGAGCACCGAGCACTCTGAGCACTGAGCACCCAGCACCCTGAGTACTGAGCACCGAGCACCCCGAGCACTGAGCACCCAGCGCCCCGAGCACTGAGCACCCAGCACCCCGAGCACTGAGCACCCTGCACCCGTAGCACTGAGGACCCTGCACCCCGAGTAATGAGCACCCAGCACCCTGAGTACTGAGCACCCAGCACCCTGAGTACTGAGCACTGAGCACCCCGAGTACTGAGCACCCACCACCCCGAGCACTATGCACCAAGCACACCGAGCACTGAGCACACAGCACCCCGAGCAATGAGCATCCAGCACCCTGAGCGCTGAGCACCCAGCACCCCGAGCACTGAGCACCCAGCACCCCGAGCACTGTGCACCCAGCAACCCGAGCACTGAGCACCCAGCACCGCGAGCACTGAGCACCCAGCACCCTGAGTACTGAGCAGCCAGCACCCTGAGTACTCAGCACCCAGCACCCTGAGCACTGAGCAACCAGCACCCTGAGTACTGAGCAGCCTGCACCCCAAGCACTGAGCACCCTGAGAACTGAGCACCCAGCACCCCAAGCATCGAGCACCCTGAGTACTGAGCACCCAGCATCCTGAGTACTGAGCACCCAGTGTACTGAGCACCGAGCACCCAGCACCCTGAGTACTGAGCACCCAGCACCCTGAGCACTGAGCACCCAGCACCCTGAGTACTGAGCACCGAGCACCCTGAGTACTGAGCACCCAGCACCCTGAGCACTGAGCACAGAGCACCCTGAGACCTGAGCACCCAGCACCCTGAGGACTGTGTACCCAGCGCCCCGAGCACTGAGCACCCAGCACCCTGAGCACTGAGCACCCTGAGTACTGAGCACTGAGCACCCTGAGTACTGAGCACCCAGCACCCTGAGTATTGAGCACCCAGCAACCTGAGCACTGAGCACCGAGCACCCTGAGCACTGAGCACCCAGCACCCTGAGCACTGAGCACCCAGCACGCTGAGCACTGAGCACCCAGCACCCTGAGTACTGAGCACCCTGAGTACTGAGCACACAGCACAGTGAGCACTGAGCACCCAGCACCCCGAGCACTGAGCACCCAGCACCCTGAGCACTGAGCACCCTGAGTACTGAGCACTGAGCACCCTGAGTACTGAGCACTGAGCACCCTGAGTACTGAGCACCCAGCACCCTGAGTACTGAGCACCCAGCACCCTGAGCAATGAGCACCCTGAGTACTGAGCACCCAGCACCCTGAGCACTGAGCACCGAGCACCCCGAGCACTGAGCACCCAGCACCCGGAGTACTGAGCACCCAGCACCCTGAGTACTAAGCACCGAGCACCCTGAGTACTGAGCACCCAGTACCCTGAGCACTGAACACACAGCACCCTGAGTACTGAGCACCCCGAGCACTGAGCACCCAGCACCCTGAGCACTGAGGACCCAGCACCCTGAGTACTGAGCACCCAGCACCCTGAGCACTGAGCACCCAGCACCCTGAGTACTGAGCACCCAGCACCCTGAGCACCCAGCACCCTGAGTACTGAGCACTGAGCACCCAGCACCCCGAGCACTGAGCACTCAGCACCCTGTGTACTGAGCACTGAGTACCCAGCACCCCGAGCACTGAGCACCCAGCACCCTGAGCACTGAGCACCCTGAGTACTGAGCACCCAGCACCCTGAGCACTGAGCACCCAGCACCCTGAGCACTGAGCACCCAGCACCCAGAGCACTGAGCACCCTGAGTACTGAGCACTGAGCACCCTGAGCACTGAGCACCGAGCACCCTGATTGCTGAGCACTGAGCACCCTGACCACTGAGCACCCAGCACCCTGAGTACTGAGCACCCAGCACCCTGAGCACTGAGGACCGAGCACCCTGAGTACTAAGCACCCAGCACCCTGAGTACTGAGCACCCAGCACCCTGAGCACTGAGCACCCAGCACGATGAGTACTGAGCACTGAGCACCCAGCACGCTGAGTACTGAGCACTGAGCACCCTGAGCACTGAGGACCGAGCACCCTGAGTACTAAGCACCCAGCACCCTGAGTACTGAGCACCCAGCACCCTGAGCACTGAGCACCCAGCACGATGAGTACTGAGCACTGAGCACCCTGCACGCTGAGTACTGAGCACTGAGCACCCTGAGTACTGAGCACCGAGGACACCGAGCACTGAGCACCCAGCACCCTGAGTACTGAGCACCGAGCACCCTGAGCACTGAGCACACAGAACCCTGAGTACTGAGCACCGAGCACCCCGAGCACTGAGCACCCAGCACCCTGAGCACTGAGCACCCAGCACCCCGAGCACTGAGCACCCTGCACCCGGAGCACTGAGCACCCAGCACCCCGAGCAATGAGCACCCAGCACCCTGAGTACTGAGCACCCACCACCCCGAGTACTGAGCACCCAGCAACCTGAGCACCGAGCACCCAGCACCCCGAGCACTGAGCACCCAGCACCCTGTGCACTGAGCACCCAGCACCCTGAGTACTGAGCACTGAGCACCCCGAGTACTGAGTACCCAGCACCCCAAGCACTGAGCACCGAGCACCCCGAGCACTGAGCACCCAGCACCCCGAGCACTGAGCACCCAGAGTACTGAGCAACCAGCACCCTGAGTACTGAGCACCCAGCACCATGAGTACTGAGCACCCAGCACCCTGAGTACTGATCACCCAGCACCCCGAGCACTGAGCACACAGCACCCTGAGTACTGAGTACCCAGCACCCTGAGTACTGAGCAACCTGAGCACTGAGCACCCAGCACCCTGAGTACTGAGCACCCTGAGGACTGAGCACCGATCACCCTGAGCACTGAGCACCCAGCACCCTGAGTACTGAGCACACAGCACCCTGATCACTGAGCACCCAGCACCCTGAGTACTGAGCAGAGAGCACCCTGATCTCTGAGCACCCAGCACCCTGAGTAGTGAGCACCCAGCACCCTGAGTACTGAGCACCGAGCACCCCGAGTACTGAGCACCCAGCACCCTGAGCACTCAGCACCCAGCACCCCGAGCACTGAGCACCCAGCACCCTGAGTACTGAGCTCCCAGCACCCCGAGCCCTGAGCACCCAGCACCCTGAGTACTGAGCACCGTGAGTACTGAGCACCGATCTCCCTGAGCACTGAGCACCCAACACCTTGAGTACTGAGCACCCAACGTACTGAGCACCGAGCACACTGAGCACTGAGCACCCAGCACCCTGAGTACTGAGCACCGAGCACCCTGAGCACTGAGCACCCAGCACCCTGAGTACTGAGCACCGAGCACCCCGAGCACTGAGCACCCAGTGCCCCGAGCACTGAGCACCCAGCACCCCGAGCACTGAGCACCCAGCACCCGTAGCACTGAGGACCCAGCACCCCGAGCAATTAGCACCCAGCACCCTGAGTACTGAGCACCCAGCACCCTGAGTACTGAGCACTGAGCACCCCGAGTACTGAGCACCCACCACCCCGAGCACTGAGCACCGAGCACACCGAGCACTGAGCACACAGCACCCCGAGCAATGAGCACCCAGCACCCTGAGCACTGAGCACCCAGCACCCCGAGCACTGAGCACCCAGCACCCTGAGCACTGAGCACCCAGCAACCCGAGCACTGAGCACCCAGCACCCCGAGCACTGAGCACCCAGCACCCTGAGTACTGAGCACCGAGCACCCTGAGTACTGAGCACTGAGCACCCAGCACCCTGAGTACTCAGCACCCAGCACCCTGAGCACTGAGCACCCTGAGTACTGAGCACCCAGCACCCTGAGCACTGAGCAACGAGCACCCTGAGCACTGAGCACCCAGCACCCTGAGCACTGAGCACCCAGCACCCCGAGCAGTGAGCACCCAGCACCCTGAGCACTGATCACTGAGCACCCTGAGTACTGAGCACACAGCACCCTGAGTACTGAGCACCCAGCACCCTGAGCAATGAGCACCCTTTGTACTGAGCACCCAGCACCCTGAGCACTGAGCACCGAGCACCCCGAGTTCTGAGCACCCAGCACCCGGAGTACTGAGCACCCAGCACCCTGAGTACTAAGCACCAAGCACCCTGAGTACTGAGCACCCAGTACCCTGAGCACTGAACACACAGCACCCTGAGTACTGAGCACCCCGAGCACTGAGCACCCAGCACCCTGAGCTCTGAGGACCCAGCACCCTGAGTACTGAGCACCCAGCACCCTGAGCACTGAGCACCCAGCACCCTGAGTACTGAGCACCCAGCACCCTGAGCGCTGAGCACCCAGCACCCTGAGTAATGAGCATCCAGCACCCCGAGCACTGAGCACCCAGCAACCTGAGTACTGAGCACTGAGCACCCAGCACCCCGAGCACTGAGCACCCAGCACCCTGTTTACTGAGCACAGAGTACCCAGCACCCCGAGCACTGAGCACCCAGCAACCTGAGAACTGAGCATCCTTAGTACTGAGCACCCAGCACCCTGAGCACTGAGCACCCAGCACCCCGAGCACTGAGCACCCAGCACCCAGAGCACTGAGCACTGAGCACCCTGAGTACTGAGCGCTGAGCACCCTGAGCACTGAGCACCGAGCACCCTGAGTACTGAGCACTGAGCACCCTGAGTACTGAGCACTGAGCACCCTGAGTACTGAGCACCGAGCACCCTGAGCACTGAGCACCCAGCACGCGGAGTACTGAGCACTGAGCACCCTGAGCACTGAGAACCCAGCACCCTGAGTACTGAGCACCAAGCACCCTGAGTACTGAGCACCCAGCACTCTGAGCACTGAGCACCCAGCACACCGAGCACTGAGCACCCAGCACCCCGAGCACTGAGCACCCAGCACCCCGAGCAATGAGCACCCAGCTCCCCGAGCACTGAGCCTGAGCACCCTGAGTACTGAGCACTGAGCACCCTGAGTACTGAGCACCGAGCACCCTGAGTACTGAGCACCCAGCACCCCGAGCACTGAGCACCGAGCACCCTGAGTACTGAGCACCCAGCACCCTGAGCACTGAACACACAGCACCCTGAGTACTGAGCACCCTGAGCACTGAGCACCCAGCACACTGAGTACTGAGCAGCGAGCACCACGAGCACTGAGCACCCAGCACCACGAGCACTGAGCACCCAGCACCCTAAGTACTGAGCACCCAGCACACTGAGTACTGAGCACCCAGCACCCCGAGCACTGAGTACCCAGCACCCTGAGCACTGAGCACCCAGCACCCTGAGCACTGAGCACCCAGCACCCTGAGCACTGAGCACCCAGCACCCCGAGCACCGAGCACCCTGAGTACTAAGCACCGAGCACCCTGAGCACTGAGCACCCAGCACCCTGAGCACTGAGCACCCAGCACCCTGAGTACTGAGCACCCAGCACCCCGAGCACTGAGCACCCAGCACCCTGAGTACTGAGCACCCAGCACCCTGAGCACTGAGCACCGAGCAACCTGAGCTCTGAGCACCCAGCACCCTGAGGACTGAGCACCCAGCACCCCGAGCACTGAGCACCCTGAGTACTGAGCATTGAGCACACTGAGTACTGAGCACTGAGCACCCTGAGTACTGAGCACCCAGCACCCTGAGTACTGAGCACCCAGCATCCCGAGCACTGAGTACCAAGCACCCTGAGCACTGAGTACCCAGCACCCTGAGCACTGAGCACCCAGCATCCTGAGCATTGAGCACCCAGCACCCTGAGCACTGAGCACCCAGCACACTGAGTACTGAGCACTGAGCACCCAGCACCCCGAGCACTGAGCACCCAGCACCCTGAGTACTGAGCACTGAGCACCCAGCACCCCGAGCACTGAGCACCCAGCACCCTGAGCACTGAGCACCCAGCACCCGAGTACTGATCACCCAGCACCCTGAGTACTGAGCACCCAGCACCCTGAGTATTGAGCACCCAGCACCCTGAGCACTGAGCACCCAGCACCCTGAGCACTGAGCACCCTGCACCCTGAGCACTGAGCACCCAGCACCCCGAGCACTGCGCACCCAGCACCCTGAGTACTGAGCACCCAGCACCCTGAGCACTGAGCACCCAGCACCCTGAACACTGAGCACCCAGCACCCTGAGCACTGAGCACCCAGCACCCTGAGTAGTGAGCACCCAACGTACTGAGCACCGAGCAACCCGAGCACTGAGCACCCAGCACCCTGAGTACTGAGCACCGAGCACCCCGAGCACTGAGCACCCAGCACCCTGGGTACTGACCTCCGAGCACCCCGAGCACTGAGCACCCAGCACCCCGAGCACTGAGCACCCAGCACCCTGAGTACTGAGCACCCAGCACCCCGATCACTGAGCAGCCAGCACCCCGAGCACTGAGCACCCAGCACCCCGAGCACTGAGCACCCAGCACCCTGAGTACTGAGCACCCAGCACCCTGAGTACTGAGCACCCAGCACCCTGAGCACTGAGCACCCAGCACACTGAGTACTGAGCACCCAACACCCCAAGCACTGAGGACCCAGCACCCTGAGTACTGAGCACTGAGCACCCAGCACCCCGAGCACTGAGCACCCAGCACCCTGAGTACTGAGCACTGAGCACCCAGCACCCTGAGGACTGAGCACCCAGCACCCCGGGCACTGAGCACCCAGCACCTTGAGCACTGAGCACCCTGAGTACTGAGCACCCAGCACCCTGAGCACTGAGCACCGAGAACCCTGAGCACTGAGCACCCAGCACCCTGAGTACTGAGCAGCGAGCACCACGAGCACTGAGCACCCAGCACCACGAGCACTGAGCACCCAGCACCCTGAGTACTGAGCACCCAGCACCCTTAGTACTGAGCACCCAGCACCCCGAGCACCGAGCACCCAGAGTACTAAGCACCGAGCACCCTGAGCACTGAGCACCGAGCACCCTGAGTACTGAGCACCCAGCACCCCGAGCACTGAGCACCCAGCACCCCGAGCACTGAACCTGAGCACCCTGAGTACTGAGCACTGAGCACCCTGAGCACTGAACACACAGCACCCTGAGTACTGAGCACCCTGAGCACTGAGCACCCAGCACCCTGAGCACTGAGCACCCAGCACCCTGAGCACTGAGCACCCAGCACCCTGAGCACTGAGCACCCAGCACCCCGAGCACCGAGCACCCAGAGTACTAAGCACCAAGCACCCTGAGCACTGAGCACCCAGCACCCTGAGCACTGAGCTCCCAGCACCCTGAGTACTGAGCACCCAGCACCCCGAGCACTGAGCACCCAGCACCCTGAGTACTGAGCACCCAGCACCCTGAGCACTGAGCACCGAGCAACCTGAGCACTGAGCACCCAGCACCCTGAGGACTGAGCACCCAGCACCCCGAGCACTGAGCACCCTGAGTACTGAGCATTGAGCACCCTGAGTACTGAGCACTGAGCACCCTGAGTACTGAGCACCCAGCACCCTGAGTACTGAGCACCCAGCATCCTGAGCACTGAGTACCCAGCACCCTGAGCACTGAGTACCCAGCACCCTGAGCACTGAGCACCCAGCATCCTGAGCATTGTTCACCCAGCACCCTGAGCACTGAGCACCCAGCACACTGAGTACTGAGCACTGAGCACCCAGCACCCCGAGCACTGACCACCCAGCTCCCTGAGTACTGAGCACTGAGCACCCAGCACCCCGAGCACTGAGCACCCAGCACCCTGAGCACTGAGCACCCAGCACCCGAGTACTGATCACCCAGCACCCTGAGTACTGAGCACCCAGCACCCTGAGTATTGAGCACCCAGCACCCCGAGTACTGAGCACCCAGCACCCTGAGCACTGAGCACCCAGCACCCTGAACACTGAGCACCCAGCACCCTGAGCACTGAGCACCCAGCACACTGAGTAGTGAGCACCCAACGTACTGAGCACCGAGCACCCCGAGCACTGAGCACCCAGCACCCTGAGTACTGAGCACCGAGCACCCCGAGCACTGAGCACACAGCACACTGAGTACTGACCTCTGAGCACCCCGAGCACTGAGCACCCAGCACCCTGAGCACTGAGCACCCAGCACCCTGAGTACTGAGCACCCAGCACCCCGAGCACTGAGCAGCCAGCACCCCGAGCACTGAGCACCCAGCACCCCGAGCACTGAGCACCCAGCACCCTGAGTACTGAGCACCCAGCACCCTGAGTACTGAGCACCCAGCACCCTGAGCACTGAGCACCCAGCACACTGAGTACTGAGCACCCAACACCCCAAGCACTGAGCACCCTGAGTACTGAGCACCCAGCACCCCAAGCACTGAGGACCCAGCACCCTGAGTACTGAGCACTGAGCACCCAGCACCCCGAGCACTGAGCACCCAGCACCCTGAGTACTGAGCACTGAGCACCCAGCACCCTGAGGACTGAGCACCCAGCACCCCGGGCACTGAGCACCCAACACCCTGAGCACTGAGCACCCTAAGTACTGAGCACCCAGCACCCTGAGCACTGAGCACCGAGAACCCTGAGCACTGAGCACCCAGCACCCTGATCACTGAGCACCCAGCACCCCGAGCAGTGAGCACCCAGCACCCTGAGCACTGAGCACTGAGCACCCTGAGTACTGAGCACACAGCACCCTGAGTACTGAGCACCCAGCACCCTGAGCAATGAGCACCCTGAGTACTGAGCACCCAGCACCCTGATCACTGAGCACCCAGCACCCCGAGTTCTGAGCACCCAGCACCCTGAGGACTGAGCACCCAGCACCCCGAGCACTGAGCACCCTGAGTACTGAGCATTGAGCACCCTGAGTACTGAGCACTGAGCACCCTGAGTACTGAGCACCCAGCACCCTGAGTACTGAGCACCCAGCACCCTGAGCAATGAGCACCCTGAGTACTGAGCACCCAGCACCCTGAGCACTGAGCACCGAGCACCCCGAGTACTGAGCACCCAGCACCCTTAGTACTGAGCACCCAGCACCCTGAGTACTAAGCACCGAGCACCCTGAGTACTGAGCACCCAGTACCCTGAGCACTGAACACACAGCACCCTGAGTACTGAGCACCCCGAGCACTGAGCACCCAGCACCCTGAGCACTGAGGACCCAGCACCCTGAGCACTGAGCACCCAGCACCCCGAGCACTGAGCACTCAGCACCCTGTGTACTGAGCACTGAGTACCCAGCACCCCGAGCACTGAGCACCCAGCACCCTGAGCACTGAGCACCCTGAGTACTGAGCACCCAGCACCCTGAGCACTGAGCACCCAGCACCCTGAGCACTGAGCACCCAGCACCCAGAGCACTGAGCACCCTGAGTACTGAGCACTGAGCACCCTGAGCACTGAGGACCGAGCACCCTGAGTGCTGAGCACTGAGCACCCTGACCACTGAGCACCCAGCACCCTGAGTACTGAGCACCCAGCACCCTGAGCACTGAGGACCGAGCACCCTGAGTACTAAGCACCCAGCACCCTGAGTACTGAGCACCCAGCACCCTGAGCACTGAGCACCCAGCACGATGAGTACTGAGCACTGAGCACCCAGCACGCTGAGTACTGAGCACTGAGCACCCTGAGCACTGAGGACCGAGCACCCTGAGTACTAAGCACCCAGCACCCTGAGTACTGTGCACCCAGCACACTGAGCACTGAGCACCCAGCACGATGAGTACTGAGCACTGAGCACCCAGCACGCTGAGTACTGAGCACTGAGCACCCTGAGTACTGAGCACCGAGGACACCGAGCACTGAGCACCCAGCACCCTGAGTACTGAGCACCGAGCACCCTGAGCACTGAGCACACAGAACCCTGAGTACTGAGCACCGAGCACCCCGAGCACTGAGCACCCAGCACCCTGAGCACTGAGCACCCAGCACCCCGAGCACTGAGCACCCAGCACCCGGAGCACTGAGCACCCAGCACCCCGAGCAATGAGCACCCAGCACCCTGAGTACTGAGCACCCACCACCCCGAGTACTGAGCACCCAGCAACCTGAGCACCGAGCACCCAGCACCCCGAGCACTGAGCACCCAGCACCCTGTGCACTGAGCACCCAGCACCCTGAGTACTGAGAACTGAGCACCCCGAGTACTGAGTACCCAGCACCCCAAGCACTGAGCACCGAGCACCCCGAGCACTGAGCACCCAGCACCATGAGCACTGAGCACCCAGAGTACTGAGCACCCAGCACCCTGAGTACTGAGCACCCAGCACCCCGAGCACTGAGCACACAGCACCCTGAGTACTGAGTACCCAGCACCCTGAGTACTGAGCACCCTGAGGACTGAGCACCGATCACCCTGAGCACTGAGCACCCAGCACCCTGAGTACTGAGCACCCAGCACCCTGAGCACTGAGCACCCAGCACCCTGAGTACTGAGCAGAGAGCACCCTGATCACTGAGCACCCAGCACCCTGAGTAGTGAGCACCCAGCACCCTGAGTACTGAGCACCGAGCACCCCGAGTACTGAGCACCCAGCACCCTGAGCACTCAGCACCCAGCTCCCCGAGCACTGAGCACCCAGCACCCTGAGTACTGAGCTCCCAGCACCCCGAGCCCTGAGCACCCAGCACCCTGAGTACTGAGCACCGTGAGTACTGAGCACCGATCTCCCTGAGCACTGAGCACCCAACACCTTGAGTACTGAGCACCCAACATACTGAGCACCGAGCACACTGAGCACTGAGCACCCAGCACCCTGAGTACTGAGCACCGAGCACCCTGAGCACTGAGCACCCAGCACCCTGAGTACTGAGCACCGAGCACCCCGAGCACTGAGCACCCAGCGCCCCGAGCACTGAGCACCCAGCACCCCGAGCACTGAGCACCCAGCACCCGTAGCACTGAGGACCCAGCACCCCGAGCAATGAGCACCCAGCACCCTGAGTACTGAGCACCCAGCACCCTGAGTACTGAGCACTGAGCACCCCGAGTACTGAGCACCCACCACCCCGAGCACTGAGCACCGAGCACACCGAGCACTGAGCACACAGCACCCCGAGCAATGAGCACCCAGCACCCTGAGCACTGAGCACCCAGCACCCCGAGCACTGAGCACCCAGCACCCCGAGCACTGAGCACCCAGCAACCCGAGCACTGAGCACCCAGCACCCCGAGCACTGAGCACCCAGCACCCTGAGTACTGAGCACCGAGCACCCTGAGTACTGAGCACTGAGCACCCAGCACCCTGAGTACTCAGCACCCAGCACCCTGATCACTGAGCACCCTGAGTACTGAGCACCCAGCACCCTGAGTACTGAGCACTGAGCACCCAGCACCCTGAGTACTCAGCACCCAGCACCCTGATCACTGAGCACCCTGAGTACTGAGCACCCAGCACCCTGAGCACTGAGCAACGAGCACCCTGAGCACTGAGCACCCAGCACCCTGAGCACTGAGCACCCAGCACCCCGAGCAGTGAGCACCCAGCACCCTGAGCACTGAGCACTGAGCACCCTGAGTACTGAGCACACAGCACCCTGAGTACTGAGCACCCAGCACCCTGAGCAATGAGCACCCTGTGTACTGAGCACCCAGCACCCTGAGCACTGAGCACCGAGCACCCCGAGTTCTGAGCACCCAGCACCCGGAGTACTGAGCACCCAGCACCCTGAGTACTAAGCACCAAGCACCCTGAGTACTGAGCACCCAGTACCCTGAGCACTGAACACACAGCACCCTGAGTACTGAGCACCCCGAGCACTGAGCACCCAGCACCCTGAGCACTGAGGACCCAGCACCCTGAGTACTGAGCACCCAGCACCCTGAGCACTGAGCACCCAGCACCCTGAGTACTGAGCACCCAGCACCCTGAGCACTGAGCACCCAGCACCCTGAGTAATGAGCATCCAGCACCCCGAGCACTGAGCACCCAGCAACCTGAGTACTGAGCACTGAGCACCCAGCACCCCGAGCACTGAGCACCCAGCACCCTGTTTACTGAGCACTGAGTACCCAGCACCCCGAGCACTGAGCACCCAGCAACCTGAGAACTGAGCATCCTTAGTACTGAGCACCCAGCACCCTGAGCACTGAGCACCCAGCACCCCGAGCACTGAGCACCCAGCACCCAGAGCACTGAGCACTGAGCACCCTGAGTACTGAGCGCTGAGCACCCTGAGCACTGAGCACCGAGCACCCTGAGTACTGAGCACTGAGCACCCTGAGTACTGAGCACTGAGCACCCTGAGTACTGAGCACCGAGCACCCTGAGCACTGAGCACCCAGCACGCGGAGTACTGAGCACTGAGCACCCTGAGCACTGAGAACCCAGCACCCTGAGTACTGAGCACCAAGCACCCTGAGTACTGAGCACCCAGCACTCTGAGCACTGAGCACCCAGCACACCGAGCACTGAGCACCCAGCACCCCGAGCACTGAGCACCCAGCACCCCGAGCAATGAGCACCCAGCTCCCCGAGCACTGAGCCTGAGCACCCTGAGTACTGAGCACTGAGCACTCTGAGTACTGAGCACCGAGCACCCTGAGTACTGAGCACCCAGCACCCCGAGCACTGAGCACCGAGCACCCTGAGTACTGAGCACCCAGCACCCTGAGCACTGAACACACAGCACCCTGAGTACTGAGCACCCTGAGCACTGAGCACCCAGCACCCTGAGTACTGAGCAGCGAGCACCACGAGCACTGAGCACCCAGCACCACGAGCACTGAGCACCCAGCACCCTGAGTACTGAGCACCCAGCACACTGAGTACTGAGCACCCAGCAACCCGAGCACTGAGTACCCAGCACCCTGAGCACTGAGCACCCAGAACCCTGAGCACTGAGCACCCAGCACCCTGAGCACTGAGCACCCAGCACCCCGAGCACCGAGCACCCTGAGTACTAAGCATCGAGCACCCTGAGCACTGAGCACCCAGCACCCTGAGCACTGAGCACCCAGCAACCTGAGTACTGAGCACCCAGCACCCCGAGCACTGAGCACCCAGCACCCTGAGTACTGATCACCCAGCACCCTGAGCACTGAGCACCGAGCAACCTGAGCTCTGAGCACCCAGCACCCTGAGGACTGAGCACCCAGCACCCCGAGCACTGAGCACCCTGAGTACTGAGCATTGAGCACCCTGAGTACTGAGCACTGAGCACCCTGAGTACTGAGCACCCAGCACCCTGAGTACTGAGCACCCAGCATCCCGAGCACTGAGTACCAAGCACCCTGAGCACTGAGTACCCAGCACCCTGAGCACTGAGCACCCAGCATCCTGAGCATTGAGCACCCAGCACCCTGAGCACTGAGCACCCAGCACACTGAGTACTGAGCACTGAGCACCCAGCACCCCGAGCACTGAGCACCCAGCACCCTGAGAACTGAGCACTGAGCACCCAGCACCCCGAGCACTGAGCACCCAGCACCCTGAGCACTGAGCACCCAGCACCCGAGTACTGATCACCCAGCACCCTGAGTACTGAGCACCCAGCACCCTGAGTATTGAGCACCCAGCACCCCGAGTACTGAGCACCCAGCACCCTGAGCACTGAGCACCCTGCACCCTGAGCACTGAGCACCCAGCACCCCGAGCACTGCGCACCCAGCACCCTGAGTACTGAGCACCCAGCACCCTGAGCACTGAGCACCCAGCACCCTGAACACTGAGCACCCAGCACCCTGAGCACTGAGCACCCAGCACCCTGAGTAGTGAGCACCCAACGTACTGAGCACCGAGCAACCCGAGCACTGAGCACCCAGCACCCTGAGTACTGAGCACCGAGCACCCCGAGCACTGAGCACCCAGCACCCTGGGTACTGACCTCCGAGCACCCCGAGCACTGAGCACCCAGCACCCCGAGCACTGAGCACCCAGCACCCTGAGTACTGAGCACCCAGCACCCCGATCACTGAGCAGCCAGCACCCCGAGCACTGAGCACCCAGCACCCCGAGCACTGAGCACCCAGCACCCTGAGTACTGAGCACCCAGCACCCTGAGTACTGAGCACCCAGCACCCTGAGCACTGAGCACCCAGCACACTGAGTACTGAGCACCCAACACCCCAAGCACTGAGGACCCAGCACCCTGAGTACTGAGCACTGAGCACCCAGCACCCCGAGCACTGAGCACCCAGCACCCTGAGTACTGAGCACTGAGCACCCAGCACCCTGAGGACTGAGCACCCAGCACCCCGGGCACTGAGCACCCAGCACCTTGAGCACTGAGCACCCTGAGTACTGAGCACCCAGCACCCTGAGCACTGAGCACCGAGAACCCTGAGCACTGAGCACCCAGCACCCTGATCTCTGAGCACCCAGCACCCCGAGCAGTGAGCACCCAGCACCCTGAGCACTGAGCACTGAGCACCCTGAGTACTGAGCACACAGCACCCTGAGTACTGAGCACCCAGCACCCTGAGCAATGAGCACCCTGAGTACTGAGCACCCAGCCCCGTGAGCACTGAGCACCGAGCACCCCGAGTTTTGAGCACCCAGCACCCAGAGTACTGAGTACCCAGCACCCTGAGTACTAAGCACCAAGCACCCTGAGTACTGAGCACCCAGTACCCTGAGCACTGAACACACAGCACCCTGAGTACTGAGCACAGGGAGCACTGAGCACCCAGCACCCTGAGCACTGAGGACCCAGCACCCTGAGTACTGAGCACCCAGCACCCTGAGCACTGAGCACCCAGCACCCTGAGTACTGAGCACCCAGCACATTGAGCACTGAGCACCCAGCACCCTGAGTACTGAGCATCCAGCACCCCGAGCACTGAGCACCCAGCACCCTGAGTACTGAGCATTTAGCACCCCGAGCCCTGAGCACACAGCACCCCGAGCACTGAGCACCCAGCACCCTGTTTACTGAGCACTGAGTACCCAGCACCCCGAGCACTGAGCACACAGCAACCTGAGCACTGAGCATCCTTAGTACTGAGCACCCAGCACCCTGAGCACTGAGCACCAAGCACCCCGAGCACTGAGCACCCAGCACTCAGAGCACTGAGCACTGAGCACCCTGAGTACTGAGCACTGAGCACCCTGAGCACTGAGCACCGAGCACCCTGAGTACTGAGCACTGAGCACCCTGAGTACTGAGCACTGAGCACCCTGAGTACTGAGCACCGAGCACCCTGAGCACTGAGCACCCAGCACGCCGAGTACTGAGCACTGAGCACCCTGAGCACTGAGCACCCAGCACCCTGAGTACTGAGCACCAAGCACCCTGAGTACTGAGCACCCAGCACTCTGAGCACTGAGCACCCAGCACACCGAGCACTGAGCACCCAGCACCCCGAGCACTGAGCACCCAGCACCCCGAGCACTGAGCACCCAGCACCCCGAGCACAGAGCCTGAGCACCCTGAGTACTGAGCACTGAGCACCCTGAGTACTGAGCACCGAGCACCCTGAGTACTGAGCACCCAGCACCCCGAGCACTGAGCACCCAGCACCCCGAGCACTGAGCCTGAGCACCCTGAGTACTGAGCACTGAGCACCCTGAGCACTGAACACACAGCACCCTGAGTACTGAGCACCCTGAGCACTGAGCACCCAGCACCCTGAGTACTGAGCAGCGAGCACCACGAGCACTGAGCACCCAGCACCACGAGCACTGAGCACCCAGCACCCTGAGTACTGAGCACCCAGCACCCTTAGTACTGAGCACCCAGCACCCCGAGCACTGAGTACCCAGCACCCTGAGCACTGAGCACCCAGCACCCTGAGCACTGAGCACCCAGCACCCTGAGCACTGAGCACCCAGCACCCCGAGCACCGAGCACCCAGAGTACTAAGCACCGAGCACCCTGAGCACTGAGCACCCAGCACCCTGAGCACTGAGCTCCCAGCACCCTGAGTACTGAGCACCCAGCACCCCGAGCACTGAGCACCCAGCACCCTGAGTACTGAGCACCCAGCACCCTGAGCACTGAGCACCGAGCAACCTGAGCACTGAGCACCCAGCACCCTGAGGACTGAGCACCCAGCACCCCGAGCACTGAGCACCCTGAGTACTGAGCATTGAGCACCCTGAGTACTGAGCACTGAGCACCCTGAGTACTGAGCACCCAGTACCCTGAGTACTGAGCACCCAGCATCCTGAGCACTGAGTACCCAGCACCCTGAGCACTGAGTACCCAGCACCCTGAGCACTGAGCACCCAGCATCCTGAGCATTGAGCACCCAGCACCCTGAGCACTGAGCACCCAGCACACTGAGTACTGAGCACTGAGCACCCAGCACCCCGAGCACTGACCACCCAGCTCCCTGAGTACTGAGCACTGATCACCCAGCACCCCGAGCACTGAGCACCCAGCACCCTGAGCACTGAGCACCCAGCACCCGAGTACTGATCACCCAGCACCCTGAGTACTGAGCACCCAGCACCCTGAGTATTGAGCACCCAGCACCCCGAGTACTGAGCACCGAGCACCCCGAGCACTGAGCACCCAGCACCCTGAGTACTGAGCACCGAGCACCCCGAGCACTGAGCACCCAGCACCCTGAGTACTGACCTCCGAGCACCCCGAGCACTGAGCACCCAGCACCCTGAGCACTGAGCACCAAGCACCCTGAGTACTGAGCACCCAGCACCCCGAGCACTGAGCAGCCAGCACCCCGAGCACTGAGCACCCAGCACCCCGAGCACTGAGCACCCAGCACCCTGAGTTCTGAGCACCCAGCACCCTGAGTACTGAGCACCCAGCACCCTGAGCACTGAGCACCCAGCACACTGAGTACTGAGCACCCAACACCCCAAGCACTGAGCACCCTGAGTACTGAGCACCCAGCACCCCAAGCACTGAGGACCCAGCACCCTGAGTACTGAGCACTGAGCACCCAGCACCCCGAGCACTGAGCACCCAGCACCCTGAGTACTGAGCACTGAGCACCCAGCACCCTGAGGACTGAGCACGCAGCACCCCGGGCACTGAGCACCCAACACCCTGAGCACTGAGCACCCTGAGTACTGAGCACCCAGCACCCCGAGCACTGAGCACCCAGCACCCCGAGCACTGAGCCTGAGCACCCTGAGTACTGAGCACTGAGCACCCTGAGTACTGAGCACCGAGCACCCTGAGTACTGAGCACCCAGCACCCCGAGCACTGAGCACCCAGCACCCCGAGCACTGAGCCTGAGCACCCTGAGTACTGAGCACTGAGCACCCTGAGCACTGAACACACAGCACCCTGAGTACTGAGCACCCTGAGCACTGAGCACGCAGCACCCTGAGTACTGAGCAGCGAGCACCACGAGCACTGAGCACCCAGCACCACGAGCACTGAGCACCCAGCACCCTGAGTACTGAGCACCCAGCACCCTTAGTACTGAGCACCCAGCACCCCGAGCACTGAGTACCCAGCACCGTGAGCACTGAGCACCCAGCACCCTGAGCACTGAGCACCCAGCACCCTGAGCACTGAGCACCCAGCACCCCGAGCACCGAGCACCCAGAGTACTAAGCACCGAGCACCCTGAGCACTGAGCACCCAGCACCCTGAGCACTGAGCTCCCAGCACCCTGAGTACTGAGCACCCAGCACCCCGAGCACTGAGCACCCAGCACCCTGAGTACTGAGCACCCAGCACCCTGAGCACTGAGCACCGAGCAACCTGAGCACTGAGCACCCAGCACCCTGAGGACTGAGCACCCAGCACCCCGAGCACTGAGCACCCTGAGTACTGAGCATTGAGCACCCTGAGTACTGAGCACTGAGCACCCTGAGTACTGAGCACCCAGTACCCTGAGTACTGAGCACCCAGCATCCTAAGCACTGAGTACCCAGCACCCTGAGCACTGAGTACCCAGCACCCTGAGCACTGAGCACCCAGCATCCTGAGCATTGAGCACCCAGCACCCTGAGCACTGAGCACCCAGCACACTGAGTACTGAGCACTGAGCACCCAGCACCCCGAGCACTGACCACCCAGCTCCCTGAGTACTGAGCACTGAGCACCCAGCACCCCGAGCACTGAGCACCCAGCACCCTGAGCACTGAGCACCCAGCACCCGAGTACTGATCACCCAGCACCCTGAGTACTGAGCACCCAGCACCCTGAGTATTGAGCACCCAGCACCCCGAGTACTGAGCACCGAGCACCCCGAGCACTGAGCACCCAGCACCCTGAGTACTGAGCACCGAGCACCCCGAGCACTGAGCACCCAGCACCCTGAGTACTGACCTCCGAGCACCCCGAGCACTGAGCACCCAGCACCCTGAGCACTGAGCACCAAGCACCCTGAGTACTGAGCACCCAGCACCCCGAGCACTGAGCAGCCAGCACCCCGAGCACTGAGCACCCAGCACCCCGAGCACTGAGCACCCAGCACCCTGAGTACTGAGCACCCAGCACCCTGAGTACTGAGCACCCAGCACCCTGAGCACTGAGCACCCAGCACACTGAGTACTGAGCACCCAACACCCCAAGCACTGAGCACCCTGAGTACTGAGCACCCAGCACCCCAAGCACTGAGGACCCAGCACCCTGAGTACTGAGCACTGAGCACCCAGCACCCCGAGCACTGAGCACCCAGCACCCTGAGTACTGAGCACTGAGCACCCAGCACCCTGAGGACTGAGCACGCAGCACCCCGGGCACTGAGCACCCAACACCCTGAGCACTGAGCACCCTGAGTACTGAGCACCCAGCACCCTGAGCACTGAGCACCGAGAACCCTGAGCACTGAGCACCCAGCACCCTGATCACTGAGCACCCAGCACCCCGAGCAGTGAGCACCCAGCACCCTGAGCACTGAGCACTGAGCACCCTGAGTACTGAGCACACAGCACCCTGAGTACTGAGCACCCAGCACCCTGAGCAATGAGCACCCTGAGTACTGAGCACCCAGCACCGTGAGCACTGAGCACCGAGCACCCCGAGTTCTGAGCACCCAGCACCCAGAGTACTGAGCACCCAGCACCCTGAGTACTAAGCACCAAGCACCCTGAGTACTGAGCACCCAGTACCCTGAGCACTGAACACACAGCACCCTGAGTACTGAGCACACCGAGCACTGAGCACCCAGCACCCTGAGCACTGAGGACCCAGCACCCTGAGTACTGAGCACCCAGCACCCTGAGCACTGAGCACCCAGCACCCTGAGTACTGAGCACCCAGCACCCTGAGCACTGAGCACCCAGCACCCTGAGTACTGAGCATCCAGCACCCCGAGCACTGAGCACCCAGCACCATGAGTACTGAGCACTGAGCACCCAGCACCCCGAGCACTGAGCACCCAGCACCCTGTTTACTGAGCACTGAATACCCAGCACCCCGAGCACTGAGCACCCAGCACTCTGAGCACTGAGCATCCTGAGTACTGAGCACCCAGCACCCTGAGCACTGAGCACCCATCACCCCGAGCACTGAGCACCCAGCACACAGAGCACTGAGCACTGAGCACCCTGAGTACTGAGCACTGAGCACCCTGAGCACTGAGCACCGAGCACCCTGAGTACGGAGCACTGAGAACCCTGAGCACTGAGCACCCTGCACCCTGAGTACTGAGCACCCAGCACCCTGAGCACTGAGGACCGAGCACCTTGAGTACTAAGCACCCAGCACCCTGAGTACTGAGCACCGTGCACCCTGAGCACTGAGCACCCAGCACGCTGAGTACTGAGCACTGAGCACCCTGAGCACTGAGCACCCAGCACCCTGAGTACTGAGCACCGAGCACCCTGAGTACTGAGCACCCAGCACCCTGAGCACTGAGCACCCAGCACACCGAGCAGTGAGCACCCAGCACCCCGAGCACTGAGCACCCAGCACCCCGAGCACTGAGCACCCAGCACCCCGAGCACTGAGGCTGAGCACCCTGAGTACTGAGCACTGAGCACCCTGAGTACTGAGCACCGAGCACCCTGAGTACTGAGCACCCAGCACCCCGAGCACTGAGCACTGAGCACCCTGAGTACTGAGCACCCAGCACCCTGAGCACTGAACACACAGCACCCTGAGTACTGAGCACCCCGAGCACTGAGCACCCAGCACCCTGAGTACTGAGCAGCGAGCACCACGAGCACTGAGCTCCCAGCACCACGAGCACTGAGCACCCAGCACCCTGAGTACTGAGCACCCAGCACCCTGAGTACTGAGCACCCAGCACCCCGAGCACTGAGTACCCACACCCTGAGCACTGAGCACCCAGCACCCTGAGCACTGAGCACCCAGCACCCTGAGCACTGAGCACCCAGCACCCCGAGCACTGAGCACTGAGCACCCAGCACCCCGAGCACTGAGCACCCAGCACCCTGAGTACTGAGCACCCAGCACCCCGAGCACTGAGTACCCAGCACCCTGAGCACTGAGCACCCAGCACCCTGAGCACTGAGCACCCAGCACCCTGAGCACTGAGCACCCAGCACCCTGAGTACTGAGCACTGAGCACCCAGCACCCTGAGCACTGAGCACGCAGCACCCTGAGTACTGAGCACTGAACACCCAGCACCCCGAGCACTGAGCACCCAGCACCCTGAGCACTGAGAACCCAGCACCCGAGTACTGAGCACCCAGCACCCTGAGTACTGAGCACCCAGCACCCTGAGCACTGAGCACCCAGCACCCTGAGTACTGAGCACCCAGCACCCTGAGCACTGAGCACCGAGCACCCTGAGCACTGAGCACCCAGCACCCTGAGGACTGAGCACCCAGCACCCCGAGCACTGAGCACCCAGCACCCTGAGCACTGAGCACCCTGAGCACTGAGCAATGAGCACCCTGAGTACTGAGCACCCAGCACCCTGAGTACTGAGCACCCAGCAACCTGAGCACTGAGCACCGAGCACCCTGAGCACTGAGCACCCAGCACCCCGAGCACTGAGCACCCAGCACCCTGAGCACTGAGCACCCTGAGTACTGAGCACTGAGCACCCTGAGTACTGAGCACTGAGCACCCTGAGTACTGAGCACCCAGCACCCTGAGTACTGAGCACCCAGCACCCTGAGCAATGAGCACCCTGAGTTCTGAGCACCCAGCACCCTGAGCACTGAGCACCGAGCACCCCGAGCACTGAGCACCCAGCACCCGGAGAACTGAGCACCCAGCACCCTGAGTACTAAGCACCGAGCACCCTGAGTACTGAGCACCCAGTACCCTGAGCACTGAACACACAGCACCCTGAGTACTGAGCACCCCGATCACTGAGCACCCAGCACCCTGAGCACTGAACACACAGCACCCTGAGTACTGAGCACCCCGAGCACTGAGCACCCAGCACCCTGAGTACTGAGCAGCGAGCACCACGAGCACTGAGCTCCCAGCACCACGAGCACTGAGCACCCAGCACCCTGAGTACTGAGCACCCAGCACCCTGAGTACTGAGCACCCAGCACCCCGAGCACTGAGTACCCAGCACGCTGAGCACTGAGCACCCAGCACCCTGAGCACTGAGCACCCAGCACCCTGAGCACTGAGCACCCAGCACCCCGAGCACTGAGCACTGAGCACCCAGCACCCCGAGCACTGAGCACCCAGCACCCTGAGTACTGAGCACCCAGCACCCTGAGCACTGAGCACCCAGCACCCTGAGCACTGAGCACCCAGCACCCTGAGCACTGAGCACACAGCACCCTGAGTACTGAGCACTGAGCACCCAGAACCCTGAGCACTGAGCACCCAGCACCCTGAGTACTGAGCACTGAACACCCAGCACCCCGAGCACTGAGCACCCAGCACCCTGAGCACTGAGAACCCAGCACCCGAGTACTGAGCACCCAGCACCCTGAGTACTGAGCACCCAGCACCCTGAGCACTGAGCACCCAGCACCCTGAGTACTGAGCACCCAGCACCCTGAGCACTGAGCACCGAGCACCCTGAGCACTGAGCACCCAGCACCCTGAGGACTGAGCACCCAGCACCCCGAGCACTGAGCACACAGCACCCTGAGCACTGAGCACCCTGAGTACTGAGCAATGAGCACCCTGAGTACTGAGCACCCAGCACCCTGAGTACTGAGCACCCAGCAACCTGAGCACTGAGCACCGAGCACCCTGAGCACTGAGCACCCAGCACCCTGAGCACTGACCACCCAGCACCCTGAGCACTGAGCACCCAGCACCCTGAGTACTGAGCACCCTGAGTACTGAGCACACAGCACCCTGAGCACTGAGCACCCAGCACCCCGAGCACTGAGCACCCAGCACCCTGAGCACTGAGCACCCTGAGTACTGAGCACTGAGCACCCTGAGTACTGAGCACTGAGCACCCTGAGTACTGAGCACCCAGCACCCTGAGTACTGAGCACCCAGCACCCTGAGCAATGAGCACCCTGAGTTCTGAGCACCCAGCACCCTGAGCACTGAGCACCGAGCACCCCGAGCACTGAGCACCCAGCACCCGGAGAACTGAGCACCCAGCACCCTGAGTACTAAGCACCGAGCACCCTGAGTACTGAGCACCCAGTACCCTGAGCACTGAACACACAGCACCCTGAGTACTGAGCACCCCGATCACTGAGCACCCAGCACCCTGAGCACTGAGGACCCAGCACCCTGAGTACTGAGCACCCAGCACCCTGAGCACTGAGCACCCAGCACCCTGAGCACTGAGCACCCAGCACCCCGAGCACTGAGCACCCAGCACCCCGAAAACTGAGCACCCAGCACCCTGAGCACTGAGCACCCAACACCCTGAGCACTGAGCAGCCAGCACCCCGAGCACTGAGCACCCAGCACCCCGAGCACTGAGCACCGAGCACCCCGAGCACTGAGCACCCAGCACCCTGAGTACTGAGCACCCAACACCCTGAGCACTGAGCACCCAGCACCCTGAGTACTGAGGACCCAACACCCCAAGCACTGAGCACCCTGAGTACTGAGCACCCAGCACCCCAATCACTGAGCAGCCTGAGTACCGAGCACCCAGCACCCTGAGTAATGAGCACCCAGCACCCCGAGCACTGAGCACCCAGCACCCTGAGTACTGAGCACCGAGCTCCCTGAGTACTGAGCAGCCAGCACCCTGAGTACTGAGCACCCAGCGTACTGAGCACCGAGAACCCAGCACCCTGAGGACTGAGCACCCAGCACCCTGAGCACTGAGCACCCAGCACCCTGAGTACTGAGCACCGAGCACCCCGAGAACTGAGCACCCAGAACCCCGAGCACTGAGCACCCAGCACCCCGAGCACTGAGCACGCAGCACCCCGAGCACTGAGCACCCAGCACCCCTAGCACTGAACACCCAGCACCCCGAGCACTGAGCACCCAGCTCCCTGAGTACTGAGCACCCAGCACCCCGAGTACTGAGCACCCAGCAATGTGAGCACCGAGCAGCAAGCACCCCGAGCACTGAGCACCCAGCACCCTGAGCACTGAGCACCCAGCACCCTGAGTCCTGAGCACTGAGCACCCCGAGTACTGAGCACCCAGCACCCCGAGCACTGAGCAGCGAGCACCCCGAGCACTGAGCACCCAGCACCCCGAGCACTGAGCACCCAGCACCCGAACACTGAGCACCCAGCACCCTGAGCACTGAGCACCCAACACCCTGAGCACTGAGCAGCCAGCACCCCGAGCACTGAGCACCCAGCACCCCGAGCACTGAGAACCCAGCACCCTGAGTACTGAGCACCCAGCACCCTGAGTACTGAGCACCCAGCACCCTGAGCACTGAGCACCCAACACCCTGAGCACTGAGCAGCCAGCACCCCGAGCACTGAGCACCCAGCACCCCGAGCACTGAGAACCCAGCACCCTGAGTACTGAGCACCCAGCACCCTGAGTACTGAGCACCCAGCACCCTGAGCACTGAGCACCCAACACCCTGAGCACTGAGCAGCGAGCACCCCGAGCACTGAGCACCAAGCACCCCGAGCACTGAGCACCCAGCACCCGAACACTGAGCACCCAGCACCCTGAGCACTGAGCACCCAACACCCTGAGCACTGAGCAGCCAGCACCCCGAGCACTGAGCACCCAGCACCCTGAGCACTGAGAACCCAGCACCCTGAGTACTGAGCACCCAGCACCCTGAGTACTGAGCACCCAGCACCCTGAGCACTGAGCACCCAGCACCCTGAGTACTGAGCACCGAGCACCCCGAGAACTGAGCACCCAGAACCCCGATCACTGAGCACCCAGCACCCCGAGCACTGAGCACGCAGCACCCCGAGCACTGAGCACCCAGCACCCTGAGGACTGAGCACCCAGCACCCTGAGCACTGAGCACCCAGCACCCTGAGTACTGAGCACCGAGCACCCCGAGAACTGAGCACCCAGAACCCCGAGCACTGAGCACCCAGCACCCCGAGCACTGAGCACGCAGCACCCCGAGCACTGAGCACCCAGCACCCCGAGCACTGAACACCCAGCACCCCGAGCACTGAGCACCCAGCTCCCTGAGTACTGAGCACCCAGCACCCCGAGTACTGAGCACCCAGCAATGTGAGCACCGAGCAGCAAGCACCCCGAGCACTGAGCACCCAGCACCCTGAGCACTGAGCACCCAGCACCCTGAGTCCTGAGCACTGAGCACCCCGAGTACTGAGCACCCAGCACCCCGAGCACTGAGCAGCGAGCACCCCGAGCACTGAGCACCCAGCACCCCGAGCACTGAGCACCCAGCACCCGAACACTGAGCACCCAGCACCCTGAGCACTGAGCACCCAACACCCTGAGCACTGAGCAGCCAGCACCCCGAGCACTGAGCACCCAGCACCCCGAGCACTGAGCACCCAGCACCCCGAGCACTGAGCACCCAGCACCCTGAGTACTGAGCACCCAACACCCCAAGCACTGAGCACCCTGAGTACTGAGCACCCAGCACCCTGAGTAATGAGCACCCAGCACCCCGAGCACTGAGCACCCAGCACCCTGAGTACTGAGCACCGAGCACCCTGAGTACTGAGCACCCAGCGTACTGAGCACCGAGCACCCAGCACCCTGAGTACTGAGCACCCAGCACCCTGAGCACTGAGCACCCAGCACCCTGAGTACTGAGCACCGAGCACCCCGAGCACTGAGAACCCAGAACCCCGAGCACTGAGCACCCAGCACCCCGAGCACTGAGCACCCAGCACCCCGAGCACTGAGCACCCAGCACCCCGAGCACTGAGCACCCTGAGTACTAAGCACCGAGCACCCTGAGCACTGAGCACCCAGCACCCTGAGCACTGAGCACCCAGCACCCTGAGTACTGAGCACCCAGCACCCCGAGCACTGAGCACCCAGCACCATGAGTACTGAGCACCCAGCACCCTGAGCACTGAGCACCGAGCAACCTGAGCACAGAGCACCCAGCACCCTGAGGACTGAGCACCCAGCACCCCGAGCACTGAGCACCCTGAGTACTGAGCACTGAGCACCCTGAGTACTGAGCACTGAGCACCCTGAGTACTGAGCACCCAGCACCCTGAGTACTGAGCACCCAGCACCCTGAGTACTAAGCACCAAGAACCCTGAGTACTGAGCACCCAGTACCCTGAGCACTGAACACACAGCACCCTGAGTACTGAGCACACCGAGCACTGAGCACCCAGCACCCTGAGAACTGAGGACCCCGCACCCTGAGTACTGAGCACCCAGCACCCTGAGCACTGAGCACCCAGCACCCTGAGTACTGAGAACCCAGCACCCTGAGCACTGAGCACCCAGCACCCTGAGTACTGAGCATCCAGCACCCCGAGCACTGAGCACCCAGCACCCTGAGTACTGAGCACTGAACACCCAGCACCCCGAGCACTGAGCACCCAACACCCTGTTTACTGAGCACTGAGTACCCAGCACCCCGAGCCCTGAGCACCCAGCACCCTGAGCACTGAGCATCCTGAGTACTGAGCACCCAGCACCCTGAGCACTGAGCACCCAGCACCCCGAGCACTGAGCACCCAGCACCCAGAGCACGGAGCACTGAGCACCCTGAGTACTGAGCACTGAGCACCCTGAGCACTGAGCACCGAGCACCCTGAGTACTGAGCACCCTGAGCACTGAGCACCCTGTACCCTGAGTACTGAGCACCCAGCACCCTGAGCACTGAGGACCGAGCACCCTGAGCACTGAGCACCCAGCATGCTGAGTACTGAGCACTGATCACCCTGAGTACTGAGCACCCAGCACCCTGAGCACTGAGGACCGAGCACCTTGAGTACTGAGCACTGAGCACCCTGAGTACTGAGCACCGAGCACCCTGAGTACTGAGCACCCAGCACCCTGAGTACTGAGCACCCAGCACCCTGAGCATTGAGCACCCAGCACCCCGAGTACTGAGCACCCAGCACCCTGAGCACTGAGCACCCTGCACCTTGAGCACTGAGCACCCAGCACCCTGAGCACTGCGCACCCAGCACCCTGAGTACTGAGCACCCAGCACCCTGAGCACTGAGCACCTAGCACCCTGAACACTGAGCACCCAGCACCCTGAGCACTGAGCACCCAGCACCCTGAGTAGTGAGCACCCAACGTACTGAGCACCGAGCACCCCGAGCACTGAGCACCCAGCACCCTGAGTACTGAGCACCGAGCACCCCGAGCACTGAGCACCCAGCACACTGAGTACTGAGCTCTGAGCACCCCGAGCACTGAGCACCCAGCACCCCGAGCACTGAGCACCCAGCACCCTGAGTACTGAGCACCCAGCACCCCGAGCACTGAGCAGCCAGCACCCCGAGCACTGAGCACCCAGCACCCCGAGCACTGAGCACCCAGCACCCTGAGTACTGAGCACACAGCACCCTGAGTACTGAGCACCCAACACCCTGAGCACTGAGCACCCAGCACCCTGAGTACTGAGCACCCAACACCCCAAGCACTGAGCACCCTGAGTACTAAGCACCCAGCACCCCAAGCACTGAGGACCCAGCACCCTGAGTACTGAGCACTGAGCACCCAGCACCCCGAGCACTGAGCACCCAGCACCCTGAGTACTGAGCACTGAGCACCCAGCACCCTGAGGACTGAGCACCCAGCACCCCGGGCACTGAGCACCCAGCACCCTGAGCACTGAGCACCCTGAGTACTGAGCACTGAGCACCCTGAGTACTGAGCACACAGCACCCCGAGCACTGAGCACCCAGCACCCTGAACACTGAGCACCCTGAGTACTGAGCACTGAGCACCCTGAGTACTGAGCAATGAGCACCCTGAGTACTGAGCACCGAGCACCCCGAGTTCTGAGCACCCAGCACCCAGAGTACTGAGCACCCAGCACCCTGAGTACTAAGCACCAAGAACCCTGAGTACTGAGCACCCAGTACCCTGAGCACTGAACACACAGCACCCTGAGTACTGAGCACACCGAGCACTGAGCACCCAGCACCCTGAGAACTGAGGACCCCGCACCCTGAGTACTGAGCACCCAGCACCCTGAGCACTGAGCACCCAGCACCCTGAGTACTGAGAACCCAGCACCCTGAGCACTGAGCACCCAGCACCCTGAGTACTGAGCATCCAGCACCCCGAGCACTGAGCACCCAGCACCCTGAGTACTGAGCACTGAACACCCAGCACCCCGAGCACTGAGCACCCAACACCCTGTTTACTGAGCACTGAGTACCCAGCACCCCGAGCCCTGAGCACCCAGCACCCTGAGCACTGAGCATCCTGAGTACTGAGCACCCAGCACCCTGAGCACTGAGCACCCAGCACCCCGAGCACTGAGCACCCAGCACCCAGAGCACGGAGCACTGAGCACCCTGAGTACTGAGCACTGAGCACCCTGAGCACTGAGCACCGAGCACCCTGAGTACTGAGCACCCTGAGCACTGAGCACCCTGTACCCTGAGTACTGAGCACCCAGCACCCTGAGCACTGAGGACCGAGCACCCTGAGCACTGAGCACCCAGCATGCTGAGTACTGAGCACTGATCACCCTGAGTACTGAGCACCCAGCACCCTGAGCACTGAGGACCGAGCACCTTGAGTACTGAGCACTGAGCACCCTGAGTACTGAGCACCGAGCACCCTGAGTACTGAGCACCCAGCACTCTGAGCACTGAGCACCCAGCACACCGAGCACTGAGCACCCAGCACCCCGAGCACTGAGCACCCAGCACCCTGAGCACTGAGCCTGAGCACCCTGAGTACTGAGCACTGAGCACCCTGAGTACTGAGCACCGAGCACTCTGAGTACTGAGCACCCAGCACCCTGAGCACTGAACACACAGCACCCTGAGTACTGAGCACCCCGAACACTGAGCACCCAGCACCCTGAGTACTGAGCAGCGAGCACCACGAGCACTGAGCACGCAGCACCCCGAGCACTGAGCACCCAGCACCCTGAGTACTGAGCACCCAGCACCCTGAGTACTGAGCACCCAGCACCCCGAGCACTGAGTACCCAGCACCCTGAGCACTGCGCACCCAGCACCCTGAGCACTGAGCACCCAGCACCCTGAGCACTGAGCACCCAGCACCCTGAGTAATGAGCACTGAGCACCCAGCACCCCGAGCACTGAGCACCCAGCACCCTGAGTACTGAGCACTGAACACCCAGCACCCCGAGCACTGAGCACCCAGCACCCTGAGCACTGAGAACCCAGCACCCGAGTACTGAGCACACAGCACCCTGAGTACTGAGCACCCAGCACCCGAGCACTGAGCACCCAGCACCCTGAGTACTGAGCACCCAGCACCCTGAGCACTGAACACCGAGCACCCTGAGCACTGTGCACCCAGCACCCTGAGGACTGAGCACACAGCACCCCGAGCACTGAGCACCCAGCAACCTGAGCACTGAGCACCCTGAGTACTGAGCACTGAGCACCCTGAGTACTGAGCAATGAGCACCCTGAGTACTGAGCTCCCAGCACCCTGAGTACTGAGCACCCAGCAACCTGAGCACTGAGCACCGAGCACCCTGAGCACTGAGCACCCAGCACCCTGAGCACTGAGCACCCAGCACCCTGAGCACTGAGCACCCAGCACCCTGAGTACTGAGCACCCTGAGTACTGAGCACCCAGCACCCTGAGCACTGAGCACCCAGCACCCCGAGCACTGAGCACCCAGCACCCTGAGCACTGAGCACCCTGAATACTGAGCACTGAGCACCCTGAGTACTGATCACTGAGCACCATGAGTACTGAGCACCCAGCACCCTGAGTACTGAGCACCCAGCACCCTGAGCAATGAGCACCCTGAGTTCTGAGCACCCAGCACCCTGAGCACTGAGCACCGAGCACCCCGAGCACTGAGCACCCAGCACCCGGAGTACTGAGCACCCAGCACCCTGAGTACTGAGCACCCAGCACCCTGAGCACTGAGCACCCAGCACCCTGAGTACTGAGCACCCAGCACCCTGAGCACTGAGCACCCAGCACCCTGAGCACTGAACACACAGCACCCGGAGTACTGAGCACCCCGAGCACTGAGCACCCAGCACACTGAGCACTGAGGACCCAGCACCCTGAGTACTGAGCACCCAGCACCCTGAGCACTGAGCACCCAGCACCCTGAGTACTGAGCACCCAGCACCCTGAGCACTGAGCACCCAGCACCCTGAGTACTGTGCATCCAGCACCCCGAGCACTGAGCACCCAGCTCCCTGAGTACTGAGCACCCAGCACCCCGAGTACTGAGCACCCAGCAATGTGAGCACCGAGCAGCAAGCACCCCGAGCACTGAGCACCCAGCACCCTGAGCACTGAGCACCCAGCACCCTGAGTCCTGAGCACTGAGCACCCGAGTACTGAGCACCCAGCACCCCGAGCACTGAGTAGCGAGCACCCCGAGCACTGAGCACCCAGCACCCCGAGCACTGAGCACCCAGCACCCGAACACTGAGCACCCAGCACCCTGAGCACTGAGCACCCAACACCCTGAGCACTGAGCAGCCAGCACCCCGAGCACTGAGCACCCAGCACCCCGAGCACTGAGATCCCAGCACCCTGAGTACTGAGCACCCAGCACCCTGAGTACTGAGCACCCAGCACCCTGAGCACTGAGCACCCAACACCCTGAGCACTGAGCAGCCAGCACCCCGAGCACTGAGCACCCAGCACCCCGAGCACTGAGAACCCAGCACCCTGAGTACTGAGCACCCAGCACCCTGAGTACTGAGCACCCAGCACCCTGAGCACTGAGCACCCAACACCCTGAGCACTGAGCAGCGAGCACCCCGAGCACTGAGCACCAAGCACCCCGAGCACTGAGCACCCAGCACCCGAACACTGAGCACCCAGCACCCTGAGCACTGAGCACCCAACACCCTGAGCACTGAGCAGCCAGCACCCCGAGCACTGAGCACCCAGCACCCTGAGCACTGAGAACCCAGCACCCTGAGTACTGAGCACCCAGCACCCTGAGTACTGAGCACCCAGCACCCTGAGCACTGAGCACCCAGCACCCTGAGTACTGAGCACCGAGCACCCCGAGAACTGAGCACCCAGAACCCCGAGCACTGAGCACCCAGCACCCCGAGCACTGAGCACGCAGCACCCCGAGCACTGAGCACCCAGCACCCTGAGGACTGAGCACCAGGCACCCTGAGCACTGAGCACCCAGCACCCTGAGTACTGAGCACCGAGCACCCCGAGAACTGAGCACCCAGAACCCCGAGCACTGAGCACCCAGCACCCCGAGCACTGAGCACGCAGCACCCCGAGCACTGAGCACCCAGCACCCCGAGCACTGAACACCCAGCACCCCGAGCACTGAGCACCCAGCTCCCTGAGTACTGAGCACCCAGCACCCCGAGTACTGAGCACCCAGCAATGTGAGCACCGAGCAGCAAGCACCCCGAGCACTGAGCACCCAGCACCCTGAGCACTGAGCACCCAGCACCCTGAGTCCTGAGCACTGAGCACCCCGAGTACTGAGCACCCAGCACCCCGAGCACTGAGCAGCGAGCACCCCGAGCACTGAGCACCCAGCACCCCGAGCACTGAGCACCAAGCACCCGAACACTGAGCACCCAGCACCCTGAGCACTGAGCACCCAACACCCTGAGCACTGAGCAGCCAGCACCCCGAGCACTGAGCACCCAGCACCCCGAGCACTGAGCACCCAGCACCCTGAGTACTGAGCACCCAACACCCCAAGCACTGAGCACCCTGAGTACTGAGCACCCAGCACCCTGAGTAATGAGCACCCAGCACCCCGAGCACTGAGCACCCAGCACCCTGAGTACTGAGCACCGAGCACCCTGAGTACTGAGCACCGAGCACCCCGAGCACTGAGCACCCAGCACACTGAGTACTGAGCTCTGAGCACCCCGAGCACTGAGCACCCAGCACCCCGAGCACTGAGAACCCAGCACCCTGAGTACTGAGCACCCAGCACCCCGAGCACTGAGCAGCCAGCACCCCGAGCACTGAGCACCCAGCACCCCGAGCACTGAGCACCCAGCACCCCGAGCACTGAGCACCCAGCACCCCGAGCACCGAGCACCCTGAGTACTAAGCACCGAGCACTCTGAGCACTGAGCACCCAGCACCCTTGCACTGAGCACCCAGCACCCTGAGTACTGAGCACCCAGCACCCCGAGCACTGAGCACCCAGCACCATGAGTACTGAGCACCCAGCACCCCGAGCACTGAGCACCCAGCACCCCGAGCACTGAGCACCCAGCACCCCGAGCACCGAGCACCCTGAGTACTAAGCACCGAGCACTCTGAGCACTGAGCACCCAGCACCCTTGCACTGAGCACCCAGCACCCTGAGTACTGAGCACCCAGCACCCCGAGCACTGAGCACCCAGCACCATGAGTACTGAGCACCCAGCACCCTGAGCACTGAGCACCGAGCAACCTGAGCACAGAGCACCCAGCAGCCTGAGGACTGAGCACCCAGCACCCCGAGCACTGAGCACCCTGAGTACTGAGCACTGAGCACCCTGAGTACTGAGCACTGAGCACCCTGAGTACTGAGCACCCAGCACCCTGAGTACTGAGCACCCAGCATCCCGAGCACTGAGTACCCAGCACCCTGAGCACTGAGTACCCAGCACCCTGAGCACTGAGCACCCAGCATCCTGAGCATTGAGCACCCAGCACCCTGAGCACTGAGCACCCACCACACTGAGTACTGAGCACTGAGCACCCAGCACCCCGAGCACTGAGCACCCAGCACCCGAACACTGAGCACCCAGCACCCTGAGCACTGAGCACCCAACACCCTGAGCACTGAGCACCCAGCACCCCGAGCACTGAGCACCCAGCACCCCGAGCACTGAGCACCCAGCACCCTGAGTACTGAGCACCCAGCACCCTGAGTACTGAGCACCCAACACCCTGAGCACTTAGCACCCAGCACCCTGAGTACTGAGCACCCAACACCCCAAGCACTGAGCACCCTGAGTACTGAGCACCCAGCACCGCAAGCACTGAGCACCCTGAGTACTGAGCACCCAGCACCCTGAGTAATGAGCACCCAGCACCCCGAGCACTGAGCACCCAGCACCCTGAGTACTGAGCACCGAGCACCCTGAGTACTGAGCAGCCAGCACCCTGAGTACTGAGCACCCAGCGTACTGAGCACCGAGCACCCAGCACCCTGAGTACTGAGCACCCAGCACCCTGAGCACTGAGCACCCAGCACCCTGAGTACTGAGCACCGAGCACCCCAAGCACTGAGAACCCAGAACCCCGAGCACTGAGCACCCAGCACCCCGAGCACTGAGCACCCAGCACCCCGAGCACTGAGCACCCAGCACACCGAGCACTGAGCACCCTGAGTACTAAGCACCGAGCACCCTGAGCACTGAGCACCCAGCACCCTGAGCACTGAGCACCCAGCACCCTGAGTACTGAGCACCCAGCACCCCGAGCACTGAGCACCCAGCACCATGAGTACTGAGCACCCAGCACCCTGAGCACTGAGCACCGAGCAACCTGAGCACAGAGCACCCAGCACCCTGAGGACTGAGCACCAAGCACCCCGAGCACTGAGCACCCTGAGTACTGAGCACTGAGCACCCTGAGTACTGAGCACTGAGCACCCTGAGTACTGAGCACCCAGCACCCTGAGTACTGAGCACCCAGCATCCTGAGCACTGAGTACCCAGCACCCTGAGCACTGAGTACCCAGCACCCTGAGCAATGAGCACCCAGCATCCTGAGCATTGAGCACCCAGCACCCTGAGCACTGAGCACCCACCACACTGAGTACTGAGCACTGAGCACCCAGCACCCCGAGCACTGAGCACCCAGCACCCTGAGTACTGAGCACTGAGCACCCAGCACCCCGAGCACTGAGCACCCAGCACCCTGAGCACTGAGCACCCAGCACACGAGTACTGATCACCCAGCACCCTGAGTACTGAGCACCCAGCACCCTGAGCATTGAGCACCCAGCACCCCGAGTACTGAGCACCCAGCACCCTGAGCACTGAGCACCCTGCACCTTGAGCACTGAGCACCCAGCACCCTGTGCACTGCGCACCCAGCACCCTGAGTACTGAGCACCCAGCACCCTGAGCACTGAGCACCTAGCACCCTGAACACTGAGCACCCAGCACCCTGAGCACTGAGCACCCAGCACCCTGAGTAGTGAGCACCCAACGTACTGAGCACCGAGCACCCCGAGCACTGAGCACCCAGCACCCTGAGTACTGAGCACCGAGCACCCCGAGCACTGAGCACCCAGCACACTGAGTACTGAGCTCTGAGCACCCCGAGCACTGAGCACCCAGCACCCCGAGCACTGAGCACCCAGCACCCTGAGTACTGAGCACCCAGCACCCCGAGCACTGAGCAGCCAGCACCCCGAGCACTGAGCACCCAGCACCCCGAGCACTGAGCACCCAGCACCCTGAGTACTGAGCACACAGCACCCTGAGTACTGAGCACCCAACACCCTGAGCACTGAGCACCCAGCACCCTGAGTACTGAGCACCCAACACCCCAAGCACTGAGCACCCTGAGTACTAAGCACCCAGCACCCCAAGCACTGAGGACCCAGCACCCTGAGTACTGAGCACTGAGCACCCAGCACCCCGAGCACTGAGCACCCAGCACCCTGAGTACTGAGCACTGAGCACCCAGCACCCTGAGGACTGAGCACCCAGCACCCCGGGCACTGAGCACCCAGCACCCTGAGCACTGAGCACCCTGAGTACTGAGCACTGAGCACCCTGAGTACTGAGCACACAGCACCCCGAGCACTGAGCACCCAGCACCCTGAACACTGAGCACCCTGAGTACTGAGCACTGAGCACCCTGAGTACTGAGCAATGAGCACCCTGAGTACTGAGCACCGAGCACCCCGAGTTCTGAGCACCCAGCACCCAGAGTACTGAGCACCCAGCACCCTGAGTACTAAGCACCAAGAACCCTGAGTACTGAGCACCCAGTACCCTGAGCACTGAACACACAGCACCCTGAGTACTGAGCACACCGAGCACTGAGCACCCAGCACCCTGAGAACTGAGGACCCCGCACCCTGAGTACTGAGCACCCAGCACCCTGAGCACTGAGCACCCAGCACCCTGAGTACTGAGAACCCAGCACCCTGAGCACTGAGCACCCAGCACCCTGAGTACTGAGCATCCAGCACCCCGAGCACTGAGCACCCAGCACCCTGAGTACTGAGCACTGAACACCCAGCACCCCGAGCACTGAGCACCCAACACCCTGTTTACTGAGCACTGAGTACCCAGCACCCCGAGCCCTGAGCACCCAGCACCCTGAGCACTGAGCATCCTGAGTACTGAGCACCCAGCACCCTGAGCACTGAGCACCCAGCACCCCGAGCACTGAGCACCCAGCACCCAGAGCACGGAGCACTGAGCACCCTGAGTACTGAGCACTGAGCACCCTGAGCACTGAGCACCGAGCACCCTGAGTACTGAGCACCCTGAGCACTGAGCACCCTGTACCCTGAGTACTGAGCACCCAGCACCCTGAGCACTGAGGACCGAGCACCCTGAGCACTGAGCACCCAGCATGCTGAGTACTGAGCACTGATCACCCTGAGTACTGAGCACCCAGCACCCTGAGCACTGAGGACCGAGCACCTTGAGTACTGAGCACTGAGCACCCTGAGTACTGAGCACCGAGCACCCTGAGTACTGAGCACCCAGCACTCTGAGCACTGAACACCCAGCACACCGAGCACTGAGCACCCAGCACCCCGAGCACTGAGCACCCAGCACCCTGAGCACTGAGCCTGAGCACCCTGAGTACTGAGCACTGAGCACCCTGAGTACTGAGCACCGAGCACTCTGAGTACTGAGCACCCAGCACCCTGAGCACTGAACACACAGCACCCTGAGTACTGAGCACCCCGAACACTGAGCACCCAGCACCCTGAGTACTGAGCAGCGAGCACCACGAGCACTGAGCACCCAGCACCCCGAGCACTGAGCACCCAGCACCCTGAGTACTGAGCACCCAGCACCCTGAGTACTGAGCACCCAGTACCCCGAGCACTGAGTACCCAGCACCCTGAGCACTGCGCACCCAGCACCCTGAGCACTGAGCACCCAGCACCCTGAGCACTGAGCACCCAGCACCCTGAGTAATGAGCACTGAGCACCCAGCACCCCGAGCACTGAGCACCCAGCACCCTGAGTACTGAGCACTGAACACCCAGCACCCCGAGCACTGAGCACCCAGCACCCTGAGCACTGAGAACCCAGCACCCGAGTACTGAGCACACAGCACCCTGAGTACTGAGCACCCAGCACCCGAGCACTGAGCACCCAGCACCCTGAGTACTGAGCACCCAGCACCCTGAGCACTGAACACCGAGCACCCTGAGCACTGTGCACCCAGCACCCTGAGGACTGAGCACACAGCACCCCGAGCACTGAGCACCCAGCAACCTGAGCACTGAGCACCCTGAGTACTGAGCACTGAGCACCCTGAGTACTGAGCAATGAGCACCCTGAGTACTGAGCTCCCAGCACCCTGAGTACTGAGCACCCAGCAACCTGAGCACTGAGCACCGAGCACCCTGAGCACTGAGCACACAGCACCCTGAGCACTGAGCACCCAGCACCCTGAGCACTGAGCACCCAGCACCCTGAGTACTGAGCACCCTGAGTACTGAGCACCCAGCACCCTGAGCACTGAGCACCCAGCACCCCGAGCACTGAGCACCCAGCACCCTGAGCACTGAGCACCCTGAATACTGAGCACTGAGCACCCTGAGTACTGATCACTGAGCACCATGAGTACTGAGCACCCAGCACCCTGAGTACTGAGCACCCAGCACCCTGAGCAATGAGCACCCTGAGTTCTGAGCACCCAGCACCCTGAGCACTGAGCACCGAGCACCCCGAGCACTGAGCACCCAGCACCCGGAGTACTGAGCACCCAGCACCCTGAGTACTGAGCACCCAGCACCCTGAGCACTGAGCACCCAGCACCCTGAGTACTGAGCACCCAGCACCCTGAGCACTGAGCACCCAGCACCCTGAGCACTGAACACACAGCACCCGGAGTACTGAGCACCCCGAGCACTGAGCACCCAGCACACTGAGCACTGAGGACCCAGCACCCTGAGTAATGAGCACCCAGCACCCTGAGCACTGAGCACCCAGCACCCTGAGTACTGAGCACCCAGCACCCTGAGCACTGAGCACCCAGCACCCTGAGTACTGTGCATCCAGCACCCCGAGCACTGAGCACCCAACGCCATGAGTACTGAGCACTGAGCACCCAGCACCCCGAGCAATGAGCACTCAGCACCCTGTGTACTGAGCACTGAGTACCCAGCACGCCGAGCACTGAGCACACAGCACCCTGAGCACTGAGCACCCAGCACCCTGAGTACTGAGCTCCGAGCACCCCGAGCACTGAGCACCCAGCGCCACGAGCACTGAGCACCCAGCGCCCCGAGCACTGAGCACCCAGAACCCCGAGCACTGAGCACCCAGCACCCCGAGCACTGAGCACCCAGCACCCTGAGCAATAAGCACCCAGCTCCCTGAGTACTGAGCACCCAGCACCCCGAGTACTGAGCACCCAGCAATGTGAGCACCGAGCAGCAAGCACCCCGAGCACTGAGCTCCCGCACCCTGAGCACTGAGCACCCAGCACCCTGAGTACTGAGCACTGAACACCCCGAGTACTGAGCACCCAGCACCCCGAGCACTGAGCAGCGAGCACCCCGAGCACTGAGCACCCAGCACCCTGAGCACTGAGCACCCAGCACCCCGAACACTTAGCACCCAGCACCCTGAGCACTGAGCACCCAACACCCTGAGCACTGAGCAGCCAGCACCCCGAGCACTGAGCACCCAGCACCCCGAGCACTGAGCACCCAACACCCTGAGTACTGAACACCCAGCACCCTGAGTACTGCGCACCCAGCACCCTGAGCACTGAGCACCCAGCACCGTGAGTACTGAGCACCCAACCCCCCAAGCACTGAGCACCCTGAGTACTGAGCACCCAGCACCCCAAACACTGAGTACCCTGAGTACTGAGCACCCAGCACCCTGAGTAATGAGCACCCAGCACCCCGAGCACTGAGCACCCAGCACCCTGAGTACTGAGCAGCCAGCACCCTGAGTACTGAGCACCAAGCATACTGAGCACCGAGCACCCAGCACCCTGAGTACTGAGCACCCAGCACCCTGAGCACTGAGCACCCAGCACCCTGAGTACTGAGCACCGAGCACCCCGAGTACTGAGCACCCAGAACCCCGAGCACTGAGCACCCAGCACCCCGAGCACTGAGCACCCAGCACCCCGAGCACTGAGCACCCAGCACCCCGAGCACTGAGCACCCAGCACCCCTAGCACTGAGCACCCAGCACCCCGAGCACCGAGCACCCTGAGTACAAAGCACCGAGCACCCTGAGCACTGAGCACGCAGCACCCTGAGCACTGAGCACCCAGCACCCTGAGTACTGAGCACCCAGCACCCCGAGCACTGAGCACAAAGCACCCTGAGTACTGAGCACCCAGCACCCTGAGCAATGAGCACCGAGCAACCTGAGCACTGAGCACCCAGCACCCTGAGGACTGAGCAACCAGCACCCCGAGCACTGAGCACCCTGAGTACTGAGCACTGAGCACCCTGAGTACTGAGCACTGAGCACCCTGAGTACTGAGCACCCAGCACCCTGAGTACTGAGCACCCAGCATCCCGAGCACTGAGTACCCAGCACCCTGAGCACTGAGTACCCAGCACCCTGAGCACTGAGCACCCAGCATCCTGAGCATTGAGCACCCAGCACCCTGAGCACTGAGCACCCAGCACACTGAGTACTGAGCACTGAGCACCCAGCACCCCGAGCACTGAGCACCCAGCACCCTGAGTACTGAGCACTGAGCACCCAGCACCCCGAGCACTGAGCACCCAGCACCCTGAGCACTGAGCACCCAGCACCCGAGTACTGATCACCCAGCACCCTGAGTACTGAGCACCAAGCACCCTGAGTATTGATCACCCAGAACCCCGAGTACTGAGCACCCAGCACCCTGAGCACGGAGCACCCTGCACCCTGAGCACTGAGCACCCAGCACCCTGAGCACTGCGCACCCAGCATCCTGAGTACTGAGCACCCAGCACCCTGAGCACTGAGCACCCAGGACACTGAACACTGAGCACCCAGCACCCTGAGCACTGAGCACCCAGCACCCTGTGTAGTGAGCACCCAACGTACTGAGCTCCGAGCACCCCGAGCACTGAGCACCCAGCACCCTGAGTACTGAGCACCGAGCACCCCGAGCACTGAGCACCCAGCACCCTGAGTACTGAGCTCCGAGCACCCCGAGCACTGAGCACCCAGCGCCCGGAGCTCTGAGCACCCAAAACCCAGAGCACTGAGCACCCAGCACCCCGAGCACTGAGCACCCAGCACCCTGAGTACTGAGCACCCAGCACCCTGAGTACTGAGCACCCAGCACCCTGAGCACTGAGCACCCAGCACCCTGAGTACTGAGGACCCAACACCCCAAGCACTGAGAACCCTGAGTACTGAGCAACCAGCACCCCAAGCACTGAGGACCCAGCAACCTGAGTACTGAGCACTGGGCACCCAGCACCCCGAGCACTGAGCACCCAGCACCCTGAGTACTGAGCACTGAGCACCCAGCACCCTGAGGACTGAGCACTCAGCACCCCGGGCACTGAGCACCCAGCACCCTGAGGACTCTGCACCCTGAGTACTGAGCACCCAGCACCCTGAGCACTGAGCACCGAGCACACTGAGCACTGAGCACCCAGCACCCTGAGCACTGAGCACCCAGCACCCCGAGTAGTGAGCACCCAGCACCCTGAGCACTGAGCACCCTGAGTACTGAGCACACAGCACCCTGAGTACTGAGCACCCAGCACCCTGAGCAATGAGCACCCGGTGTACTGAGCACCCAGCACCCTCGAGCACTGAGCACCGAGCACCCCGAGTTCTGAGCACCCAGCACCCGTAGTACTGAGCACCCAGCACCCTGAGTACTAAGCACCAAGCACCCTGAGTACTGAGCACCCAGTACCCTGAGCACTGAACACACAGCACCCTGAGTACTGAGCACCCCGAGCACTGAGCACCCAGCACCCTGAGCACTGAGGACCCAGCACCCTGAGTACTGAGCACCCAGCACCCTGAGCACTGAGCACCCAGCACCCTGAGTACTGAGCACCCAGCACCCTGAGCACTGAGCACCCAGCACCCTGAGTACTGAGCATTCAGCACACCGAGCACTGAGCACCCAGCACCCTGAGTACTGAGCACTGAGCACCCAGCACCCCGAGCACTGAGCACCCAGCACCCTGTTTACTGAGCACTGAGTACCCAGCGCCCCGAGCACTGAGCACCCAGCACCCAGAGCACTGAGCATCCTGAGTACTGAGCACCCAGCACCCTGAGCACTGAGCACCCAGCACCCCGAGCACTGAGCATCCTGAGTACTGAGCACCCAGCACCCAGAGCACTGAGCACTGAGCACACTGAGTACTGGGCACTGAGCACCCTGGGCACTGAGCACCCAGCACCCTGAGCACTGAGTACCCAGCACAGTGAGCACTGAGCACCCTGCACCCTGAGCACTGAGCACCCAGCACACCGAGCACTGAGCACCCAGCACCCTGAGTACTGAGCACCCAGCACCCTGAGCACTGAGCACCCAGCACCATGAGCACTGAGCACAAAGCACCCTGAGCACTGAGCACCCAGCACCCTGAGTAGTGAGCAGCCAACGTACTGAGCACCGAGCACCCCGAGCACTGAGCACCCAGCACCCTGAGTACTGAGCACCGAGCACCCTGAGCACTGAGCACCCAGCACCCTGAGTACTGAGCTCCGAGCACCCCAAGCACTGAGCACCCAGCGCCCCGAGCACTGAGCACCCAGAACCCCGAGCACTGAGCACCCAGCACCCCGAGCACTGAGCAGCCAGCACCCCGAGTACTGAGCACCCAGCACCCCGAGCACTAAGCACCCAGCACCCTGAGTACTGAGCACCCAGCACCCTGAGTACTGAGCACCCAGCACCCTGAGCACTGAGCACCCAGCACCCTGAGCACTGAGCACCCAGCACCCTGAGTACTGAGCAGCCAGCACCCTGAGTACTGAGCACCCAGCGTACTGAGCACCGAGCACCCACCATCCTGAGTACTGAGCACCCAGAACCCTGAGCACTGAGCACCCAGCACCCTGAGTACTGAGCACCGAGCACCCCGAGCACTGAGCACCCAGCACCCCGAGCACTGAGCACCCAGCACCCCGAGCACTGAGCACCCAGCACCCCGAGCGCTGAGCACCCAGCCCCCCGAGCACTGAGCACCCAGCACCCCGAGCACTGAGCACCCAGCACCCCGAGCACCGAGCACCCAGCACCCTGAGCACTGAGCACCGAGCACCCTGAGCACTGAGCACCCATCACCCTGAGGACTGAGCACCCAGCACCCCGGGCACTGAGCACCCAGCACCCTGAGAACTGAGCACCCTGAGTACTGAGCACCCAGCACCCTGAGCACTGAGCACCGAGCACCCTGAGCACTGAGCACCCAGCACCCTGAGCACTGAGCACACAGCGCCCCGAGCAGTGAGCACCCAGCTCCCTGAGCACTGAGCACTGAGCACCCTGAGTACTGAGCACACAGCACCCTGAGTACTGAGCACCCAGCACCCTGAGTACTGAGCACCCAGCACCCTGAGCAATGAGCACACTGAGTACTGAGCACCCAGCACCCTGAGCACTGAACACCGAGCACCCCGAGTTCTGAGCACCCAGCACCTGGAGTACTGAGCACCCAGCACCCTGAGCACTGAGCACCGAGCACCCTGAGCACTGAGCACCCATCACCCTGAGGACTGAGCACCCAGCACCCCGGGCACTGAGGACCCAGCACCCTGAGAACTGAGCACCCTGAGTACTGAGCACCCAGCACCCTGAGCACTGAGCACCGAGCACCCTGAGCACTGAGCACCCAGCACCCTGAGCACTGAGCACACAGCACCCTGAGTACTGAGCACCCAGCACCCTGAGTACTGAGCACCCAGCACCCTGAGCAATGAGCACACTGAGTACTGAGCACCCAGCACCCTGAGCACTGGACACCGTGCACCCCGAGTTCTGAGCACCCAGCACCTGGAGTACTGAGCACCCAGCACCCTGAGCACTGAGCACCGAGCACCCTGAGCACTGAGCACCCATCACCCTGAGGACTGAGCACCCAGCACCCCGGGCACTGAGCAGCCAGCACCCTGAGAACTGAGCACCCTGAGTACTGATCACCCAGCACCCTGAGCACTGAGCACCGAGCACCCTGAGCACTGAGCACAAAGCACCCTGAGCACTGAGCACACAGCGCCCCGAGCAGTGAGCACCCAGCACCCTGAGCACTGAGCACTGAGCACCCTGAGTACTGAGCACACAGCACCCTGAGTACTGAGCACCCAGCACCCTGAGTACTGAGCACCCAGCACCCTGAGCAATGAGCACACTGAGTACTGAGCACCCAGCACCCTGAGCACTGAACACCGAGCACCCCGAGTTCTGAGCACCCAGCACCTGGAGTACTGAGCACCCACCACCCTGAGTACTAAGCACCAAGCACCCTGAGTACTGAGCACCCAGTACCCTGAGCACTGAACACACAGCAACCTGAGTACAGAGCCCCCCGAGCACTGAGCACCCAGCACCCTGAGCACTGAGGACCCAGCACCCTGAGTACTGAGCACCCAGCACCCTGAGCACTGAGCACCCAGCACCCTGAGTACTGAGCACCCAGCACCCTGAACACTGAGCACCCAGCACCCTGAGTACGGAGCATCCAGCACCCCGAGCACTGAGCACCCAGCACCCTGTGTACTGAGCACTGAGCACCCAGCACCCTGAGAACTGAGCACCCAGCACCCTGTTTACTGAGCACTGAGTACCCAGCACCCCGAGCACTGAGCATCCAGCACCCTGAGCACTGAGCACCCTGAGTACTGAGCACCCAGCACCCTGAGCACTGAGCACCCAGCAAACCGAGCACTGAGCACCCAGCACCCAGGGCACTGAGCACTGAGCACCCTGAGTACTGAGCACTGAGCACCCTGAGCACTGAGCACCGAGCACCCTGAGTACTGAGCACTGAGCACCCTGAGCACTGAGCACCCTGCACCCTGAGTACTGAGCACCCAGCACCCTGAGCACTGAGGACCGAGCACCCTGAGTACTAAGCACCCAGCACCCTGAGTACTGACCACCCAGCACCCTGAGCACTGAGCACCCAGCACGCTGAGTACTGAGCACCCAGCACCCTGAGTACTGAGCACCCAGCACCCTGAGCACTGAGCACCCAGCACGATGAGTACTGAGCACCGAGCACCCTGAGTACTGAGCACCCAGCACCCCGAGCACTGAGCACCGAGCACCCTGAGTACTGAGCACCCAGCACCCTGAGCACTGAGCACCCAGCACGATGAGTACTGAGCACCGAGCACCCTGAGTACTGAGCACCCAGCACCCTGAGTACTGAGCACCCAGAGTACTGAGCACCGAGCACCCAGCGTACTGAGCACCGAGCACCCCGAGCACTGAGCACACAGCACCCTGAGTACTGAGCACCCAGCACCCTGAGCACTGAGCACACAGCACCCTGAGTACTGAGCACCGAGCAACCTGAGTACTGAGCACCCAGCACCCGGAGAACTGAGCACCCTTAGTACTGAGCACTGAGCAACCTGAGTACTGAGCACCCAGCACCCTGAGTAAGGAGCATCCAGCACCCTGAACAATGATCACCCTGAGTACTGAGCACCCAGCACCTTGAGAACTGAGCACCGAGCACCCCGAGCACTGAGCACCCAGCACCCTGAGTACTGAGCACTGAGTACCCAGTACCCCGAGCACTGAGCACCCAGCACCCTGTGTACTGAGCACTGAGTACCCAGTACCCCGAGCACTGAGACCCAGCACCCCGAGTACTGAGCACCCAGCACAACGAGCACTGAGCACCCAGCACACTGAGCACTGAGCACCCAGCACCCTGAGTACTGAGCACCCAGCACCCCGAATACTGAGCACCCAGCACCCCGAGCACTGTGCACCCAGCACCCTGAGCACTGAGCAACGAGCACCCTGAGTACTGAGCACCCAGCACCCTGAGTACTGAGCACCCAGCACCCTGAGCACTGAGCACCCAGCAGTCTGAGCACTGAGCACCCAGCACCCTGAGTACTGAGCACCCAGCACCCTGAGTACTGAACACACTGCACCCCGAGCACTGAGTACCCAGCACCCTGAGCACTGAGCACCGAGCACCCTGAGCACTGAGCTCCCAGCACCCTGAGCACTGAGCACCCAGCACCCTGAGTACTGAGCACCCAGCACCCTGAGTACTGAACACCCAGCACCCTGAGCACTGAGCACTGAGCACCCAGCACCCTGAGCACTGAGCACTGAGCACCCAGCACCCTGAGCACTGAGCACCCAGCACCCCGAGCACTGAGCTCCCAGCACCCTGAGCAACCAGCACCCTGAGCACTGAGCACCCTGAGCACTGAGCACTGAGCACCCAGCACCCTGAGTACTGAGCACCCAACACTCTGAGCACTGAGCACCCAGCACACTGAGTACTGAGCACTGAGCACCCAGCACCCTGAGTACTGAGCACCCAGTACCCCGAGCACTGAGCACCCAGCACCCTGTGTACTGAGCACCGAGCACACCGAGCACTGAGCACCCAGCACCCTGAGTACTGAGCACCCAGCACCTTGAGAATGAGCACCCAGCACCCCGAGCACTGAGCAACCAGCACCCTGAGCACTGAGCACCCAGCACCCTGAGTACTGAGCACCCAGCACCCCGAGCACTGAGCACCCAGCACCCTGAGTACTGAGCACCCTGAGTACTGAGTACCCAGCACCCTGAGTACTGAGCACCCTGCACCTCGAGCACTGAGCTCCCTGAGTACTGAGCACCCAGCACCCTGAGTACTGAGCACCCATCAGTCTGAGTACTGAGCACTGAACACCCAGAGAACTGAGCACTGAGCACCCTGAGTACTGAGCACTGAGCACCCTGTGCACTGAGCAACCTGAGCACTGAGCACCGAGCACCCTGAGTACTGAGCACTGAGCACCCTGAGCACTGAGCACCCTGCACCCTGAGTACTGAGCACCCAGCACCCTGAGCACTGAGCACCCAGCACCCTGAGCACTGAGCACCCAGCACCCTGAACAATGATCACCCTGAGTACTGAGCACCCAGCACGTTGAGAACTGAGCACCGAGCACCCCGAGCACTGACCACCCAGCACCCGGAGTACTGAGCACCCAGCACCCTGAGTACTATGCACCGAGCACCCTGAGTACTGAGCACCCAGCACCCTGAGCACTGAACACACAGCACCCTGAGTACTGAGCACCCCGAGCACTGAGCACCCAGCACCCTGAGTACTGAGCACCGAGCACCCCGAGCACTGAGCACCCAGCACCCCGAGCACTGAGCACCCAGCACCCCGAGCACTGAACACCCAGCACCCTGAGTACTGAGCACCCAGCACTCTGAGTACTGAGCACACAGCACCCCGAGCACTGAGCAGCCAGCACCCTGAGCACTGAGCACCCAGCACCCTGAGCACTGAGCACCCAGCACCCCAAGCACTGAGCACCCAGCACCCTGAGTACTGAGCACTGAGCACCCAGCACCCCGAGCACTGAGCACCCAGCACCCTGAGAACTGAGCACCCAGCACCCGAGTACTGAGCACCCAGCACCCTGAGTACTGAGCACCCAGCTCCCTGAGTACTGAGCACCCAGCACCCCGAGTACTGAGCACCCAGCACCCTGAGTACTGAGCACCCAGCACCCTGAGTACTGAGCACCCAGCACACTGAGTACTGAGCACAAAGCACCCTGAGCACTGATCACCCAGCACCCTAAGTACTGAGCACCGAGTACCCTGAGTACTGAGCAACCAGCACCCCGAGCACTGAACACCCAGCACCCTGATTACTGTGCACTGAGCACCCAGCACCCCGAGCACTGAGCACCCAGCACCCTGTGTCCTGAGCACTGAGTACCCAGTACCCCGAGCACTGAGATCCAGCACCCTGAGCACTGAGCACCCAGCACCCCGAGTACTGAGCACCCAGCACAACGAGCACTGAGCACCCAGCACACTGAGCACTGAGCACCCAGCACCCTGAGTACTGAGCACCCAGCACCCCGAGTACTGAGCACCCAGCACACCGAGTACTGTGCACCCAGCAACCTGAGCACTGAGCACCGAGCACCCTGAGTACTGAGCACCCAGCACCCTGAGTACTGAGCACCCAGCACCCTGAGCACTGAGCACCCAGCACCCTGAGCACTGAGGACCCAGCACCCTGAATACTGAGCACCCAGCACCCTGAGTACTGAACACCCAGCACCCCGAGCACTGAGCACCCAGCACCCTGAGCACTGAGCACCGAGCACCCTGAGTACTGAGCACCCAGCACCCTGAGCACTAAGCACCCAGCACCCTGAGCACTGAGCACCCAGCACCCTGAGCACTGAGCACCCAGCACCCTGAGTACTGAGCACCCAGCACCCTGAGTACTGAACACCCAGCACCCTGAGCACTGAGCACTGAGCACCCAGCACCCTGAGCACTGAGCACTGAGCACCCAGCACCCTGAGCACTGAGCACCCAGCACCCCGAGCACTGAGCACCCAGCACCCTGAGCATCCAGCACCCTGAGCACTGAGCACCCTGAGCACTGAGCACTGAGCACCCAGCACCCTGAGTACTGAGCAACCAACACTCTGAGCACTGAGCACCCAGCACACTGAGTACTGAGTAGTGAGCACCCAGCACCCTGACTACTGAGCACCCAGTACCCTGAGTACTGAGCACCGAGCACACCAAGCACTGAGCACCCAGCACCCCGATCACTGAGCACCCAGCACCCAGAGCACTGAGCACCCAGCACCCTGAGTACTGAGCACCGAGCACCCCGAGCACTGAGCACCCAGCACCCCGAGCACTGAGCACCCAGCACCCCGAGCACTGAACACCCAGGACCCTGAGTACTGAGCACCCAGCACTCTGAGTACTGAGCACCCAGCACCCCGAGCACTGAGCACCCAGCACCCTGAGCACTGAGGACCCAGCACCCTGAGTACTGAGCACTGAGCACCCAGCACCCCGAGCACTGAGCACCCAGCACCCTGAGTACTGAGCACCGAGCACTCTGAGTACTGAGCACCCAGCACCCCGAGCACTGAGCACCCAGCACCCTGAGTACTGAGCACCCTGCACCCCGAGCACTGAGCTCCCTGAGTACTGAGCACCCAGGACCCTGAGTACGGAGCACCCAGCACCCTGAGTACTGAGCACTGAGCACCCAGAGAACTGAGCACCCAGCACGCCGAGGACTGAGCACCCTGCACCCTGTGTACTAAGCACTGAGCATCCAGCACCCTGAGCATTGAGCACCCTGAGCTCTTAGCACCCTGAGTACTGAGCACCCAGCACCCTGAGTACTGAGCACACAGCACCCTGAGCACTGAGCACCCAGCACCCTGAGTACTGAGCACCGAGCACCCCGAGCACTGAGCACCCAGCACCCTGAGCACTGAGCAAGCAGCACCCCGAGCACTGAGCACCCAGCACCCTGAGCACTGAGCACCCAGCACCCCGAGTACTGAGCACCGAGCACCCCGAGAATTGAGCACCCAGCACCAAGAGCACTGAGCACTGAGCACACTGAGTACTGAGCACACAGCACCCTGAGCAATGAGCACCCTGAGTACTGAGCACCCAGCACCCCGAGCAGTGAGCACCCAGCACCCTGAGCACTGAGCACTGAGCACCCTGAGTACTGAGCACACAGCACCCTGAGTACTGAGTACCCAGCACCCTGAGTACTGAGCACCCAGCACCCTGAGCAATGAGCACCCTGAGTACTGAGCACCCAGCACCCTGAGCACTGAGCACCGAGCACCCCGAGTTCTGAGCAACCAGCACCCGGAGTACTGAGCACCCAGCACCCTGAGTACTAAGCACCAAGCACCCTGAGTACTGAGCACCCAGTACCCTGAGCACTGAACAGACAGCACCCTGAGTACTGAGCACCCAGAGCACTGAGCACCCAGCACCCTGAGCACTGAGGACCCAGCACCCTGAGTACTGAGCACCCAGCACCCTGAGCACTGAGTACCCAGCACCCTGAGTACTGAGCACACAGCACCCTGAGCACTGAGCACCCAGCACCCTGAGTACTGAGCATCCAGCACATCGAGCACTGAGAACCCAGCACCCTGAGTACTGAGCACTGAGCACCCAGCACCCCGAGCACTGAGCACCCAGCACCCTGTTTACTGAGCTCTGAGTACCCAGCACCCCGAGCACTGAGCACGCAGCACCCTGAGCACTGAGCACCCTGAGTACTGAGCACCCAGCACCCCGAGTACTGAGCACCCAGCACCCCGAGCACTGTGCACCCAGCACCCTGAGCACTGAGCACCGAGCACCATGAGTACTGAGCCCCCAGCACCCTGAGTACTGAGCCCCCAGCACCCTGAGCACTGAGCACCCAGCACCCTGAGCACTGAGCACCCAGCACCCTGAGTACTGAGCACCAGGCACCCTGAGTACTGAGCATCCAGCACCCCGAGCACTGAGCACCCAGCACCCTGAGTACTGAGCACTGAGCACACAGCACCCCGAGCACTGAGCACCCAGCACCCTGTTTACTGAGCTCTGAGTACCCAGCACCCCGAGCACTGAGCACGCAGCACCCTGAGCACTGAGCACCCTGAGTACTGAGCACCCAGCACCCTGAGCACTGAGCACCCAGCACCCCGAGCACTGAGCAACCAGCACCCAGAGCACTGAGCACTGAGCACCCTGAGTACTGAGCACGGAGCACCCTGAGCACTGAGCACCCAGCACGCTGAGTACTGAGCACTGAGCACCCTGAGTACTGAGCACCCAGCTCACTGAGTACTGAGCACCCAGTAGCCCGAGTACTAAGCACCCAGCACCCTGAGTACTGAGCACCAAGCACCCTGAGCACTGAGCACCCAGCACCCTAAGTACTGAGCACCGAGTACCCGGAGTACTGAGCACCCAGCACCCCGAGCACTGAACACCCAGCACCCTGTTTATTGAGCACTGAGCACCCAGCACCCTGAGCACTGAGCACCCAGCACCCTGTGTACTGAGCACTGAGTACCCAGTACCCCGAGCACTGAGACCCAGCACCCTGAGCACTGAGCACCCAGCCCCCCCAGTACTGAGCACCCAGCACCCCGAGCACTGAGCACCCAGCACCCTGAGCACTGAGCACCCAGCACCCTGAGTACTGAGCACCCAGCACCCCGAGTACTGAGCACCCAGCACCCCGAGCACTGTGCACCCAGCACCCTGAGCACTGAGCACCGAGCACCATGAGTACTGAGCACCCAGCACCCTGAGTACTGAGCACCCAGCACCCTGAGCACTGAGCACCCAGCACCCTGAGCACTGAGCACCCAGCACCCTGAGTACTGAGCACCCAGCACCCTGAGTCCTGAACACCCAGCACCCCGAGCACTGAGCACCCAGCACCCTGAGCACTGACCACCGAGCACCCTGAGTACTGAGCACCCAGCACCCTGATCACTGAGCACCCAGCACCCTGAGCACTGAGCACCCAGCACCCTGAGCACTGAGCACCCAGCACCCTGAGTACTGAGCACCCAGCACCCTGAGTACTGAACACCCAGCACCCTGAGCACTGAGCACTGAGCACCCAGCACCCTGAGCACTGAGCACCCAGCACCCCGAAAACTGAGCACCCAGCACCCTGATCATCCAGCACCCTGAGCACTGAGCACCCTGAGCACTGAGCACTGAGCACCCAGCAACCTGAGTACTGAGCACCCAACACTCTGATCACTGAGCACCCAGCACACTGAGTACTGAGCCCTGAGCACCCAGCACCCTGAGTACTGAGCACCCAGCATCACGAGCACTGAGCACTCAGCACCCTGTGTACTGAGCACCGAGCACCCCGAGCAGTGAGCACCCAGCACCCTGAGTACTGAGCACCCAGCACCCCGAGAATGAGCACCGAGCACCCCGAGCACTGAGCACCCAGCACCCTGAGCACTGAGCACCCAGCACCCTGAGTACTGAGCACCCAGCACCCCGAGCACTGAGCACCCAGCACCCTGAGTACTGAGCACCCTGAGTACTGAGCACCCAGCACCCTGAGTACTGAGCTCCCTGCACCCCGAGCACTGAGCTCCCTGAATACTGAGCACCCAGCACCCTGAGTACTGAGCACCCAGCACCCTGAGTACTGAGCACTGAGCACCCAGAGAACTGAGCACCCAGCACCCCGAGGATTGAGCACCCTGCACCCTGTGGACTGAGCACTGAGCATCCAGCACCCCGAGCATTGAGCACCCTGAGCTCTTAGCACCCTGAGTACTGAGCTCCCAGCACATTGAGTACTGAGCACCCAGCACCCTGAGCACTGAGCACCCAGCACCCTGAGTACTGAGCACCGAGCACGGCGATCACTGAGCACCCAGCACCCTGAGCACTGAGCACCCAGCACCCCGAGCACTGAGCACCCAGCACCCTGAGCACTGAGCACCCAGCACCTCGAGTACTGAGCACCGAGCACCCCGAGAACTGAGCACCCAGCACCCCGAGCACTGAGCACTGAGAACCCTGAGCACTGAGCACCCAGCACCCTGAGGACTGAGCACCCAGCACCCCGGGCACTGAGCACCCAGCACCCTGACCACTGAGCACCCTGAGTACTGAGCAACCAGCACCCTGAGCACTGAGCACCGAGCACCCTGAGCACTATGCACCCAGCACCCTGAGCACTGAGCACCCAGCACAACGAGCAGTGAGCACCCAGCACCCTGAGCACTGAGCACTGAGCACCCTCAGTACTGAGCACACAGCACCCTGAGTACTGAGCACCCAGCACCCTAAGTACTGAGCACCCAGCTCCCTGAGCAATGAGCACCCTGAGTACTGAGCACCCAGCACCCTGAGCACTGAGCACCGAGCACCCCGAGTTCTGAGCACCCAGCACCCGGAGTACTGAGCACCCAGCACCCTGAGTACTAAGCACCAAGCACCCTGAGTACTGAGCACCCAGTACCCTGAGCACTGAACACACAGCACCCTGAGTACTGAGCACCCCGAGCACTGAGCACCCAGCACCCTGAGCACTGAGGACCCAGCACCCTGAGTACTGAGCACCCAGCACCCTGAGCACTGAGCACCCAGCACCCTGAGTACTGAGCACCCAGCACCCTGAGCACTGAGCACCCAGCACCCTGAGTCCTGAGTATCCAGCACACCGAGCACTGAGCACCCAGCACCCTGAGTACTGAGCACTGAGCACCCATCACCCCGAGCACTGAGAACCCAGCACCCTGTTTACTGAGCACTGAGTACCCAGCACGCCAAGCACTGAGCACCCAGCACCCTGAGCACTGAGCACCCTGAGTACTGAGCACCCAGCACCCTGAGCACTGAGCACCTAGCACCCCGAGCACTGAGCACCCAGCCCCCAGAGCACTGAGCACTGAGCACCCTGAGTACTGAGCACGGAGCACCCTGAGCACTGAGCACCCAGCACGCTGAGTACTGAGCACTGAGCACCCTGAACACTGAGCACCCAGCACCCTGAGTACTGAGCCCCGAGCACCCTGAGTACTGAGCACCCAGCACTCTGAGCACTGAGCACCCAGCACCCCGAGCACTGAGCACCCAGCACCCCGAGCACTGTGCACCCAGCACCCTGAGCACTGAGCACCCAGCACCCTGAGTACTGAGCACCCAGCACTCTGAGTACTGAGCACCCAGCACCCCGAGCACTGAGCACCCAGCACCCTGAGCACTGAGGACCCAGCACCCTGAGTACTGAGCACTGAGCACCCAGCACCCCGAGCACTGAGCACCCAGCACCCTGAGTACTGAGCACCGAGCACTCTGAGTACTGAGCACCCAGCACCCCGAGCACTGAGCACCCAGCACCCTGAGTACTGAGCACCCTGCACCCCGAGCACTGAGCTCCCTGAGTACTGAGCACCCAGGACCCTGAGTACGGAGCACCCAGCACCCTGAGTACTGAGCACTGAGCACCCAGAGAACTGAGCACCCAGCACGCCGAGGACTGAGCACCCTGCACCCTGTGTACTAAGCACTGAGCATCCAGCACCCTGAGCATTGAGCACCCTGAGCTCTTAGCACCCTGAGTACTGAGCACCCAGCACCCTGAGTACTGAGCACACAGCACCCTGAGCACTGAGCACCCAGCACCCTGAGTACTGAGCACCGAGCACCCCGAGCACTGAGCACCCAGCACCCTGAGCACTGAGCAAGCAGCACCCCGAGCACTGAGCACCCAGCACCCTGAGCACTGAGCACCCAGCACCCCGAGTACTGAGCACCGAGCACCCCGAGAATTGAGCACCCAGCACCAAGAGCACTGAGCACTGAGCACACTGAGTACTGAGCACACAGCACCCTGAGCAATGAGCACCCTGAGTACTGAGCACCCAGCACCCCGAGCAGTGAGCACCCAGCACCCTGAGCACTGAGCACTGAGCACCCTGAGTACTGAGCACACAGCACCCTGAGTACTGAGTACCCAGCACCCTGAGTACTGAGCACCCAGCACCCTGAGCAATGAGCACCCTGAGTACTGAGCACCCAGCACCCTGAGCACTGAGCACCGAGCACCCCGAGTTCTGAGCAACCAGCACCCGGAGTACTGAGCACCCAGCACCCTGAGTACTAAGCACCAAGCACCCTGAGTACTGAGCACCCAGTACCCTGAGCACTGAACAGACAGCACCCTGAGTACTGAGCACCCAGAGCACTGAGCACCCAGCACCCTGAGCACTGAGGACCCAGCACCCTGAGTACTGAGCACCCAGCACCCTGAGCACTGAGTACCCAGCACCCTGAGTACTGAGCACATAGCACCCTGAGCACTGAGCACCCAGCACCCTGAGTACTGAGCATCCAGCACCCCGAGCACTGAGCACCCAGCACCCTGAGTACTGAGCTCTGAGCACCCAGCACCCCGAGCACTGAGCACCCAGCACCCTGTTTACTGAGCTCTGAGTACCCAGCACCCCGAGCACTGAGCACGCAGCACCCTGAGCACTGAGCACCCTGAGTACTGAGCACCCAGCACCCCGAGTACTGAGCACCCAGCACCCCGAGCACTGTGCACCCAGCACCCTGAGCACTGAGCACCGAGCACCATGAGCACTGAGCACCCAGCACACTGAGCACTGAGCACCCAGCACCCTGAGCACTGAGCACCCAGCACCCTGAGTACTGAACACCCAGCACCCTGAGCACTGAGCACTGAGCACCCAGCACCCTGATCACTGAGCACCCAGCACCCCGAAAACTGAGCACCCAGCACCCTGATCATCCAGCACCCTGAGCACTGAGCACCCTGAGCACTGAGCACTGAGCACCCAGCAACCTGAGTACTGAGCACCCAACACTCTGAGCACTGAGCACCCAGCACACTGAGTACTGAGCCCTGAGCACCCAGCACCCTGAGTACTGAGCACCCAGCATCACGAGCACTGAGCACTCAGCACCCTGTGTACTGAGCACCGAGCACCCCGAGCAGTGAGCACCCAGCACCCTGAGTACTGAGCACCCAGCACCCCGAGAATGAGCACCGAGCACCCCGAGCACTGAGCACCCAGCACCCTGAGCACTGAGCACCCAGCACCCTGAGTACTGAGCACCCAGCACCCCGAGCACTGAGCACCCAGCACCCTGAGTACTGAGCACCCTGAGTACTGAGCACCCAGCACCCTGAGTACTGAGCTCCCTGCACCCCGAGCACTGAGCTCACTGAATACTGAGCACCCAGCACCCTGAGTACTGAGCACCCAGCACCCTGAGTACTGAGCACTGAGCACCCAGAGAACTGAGCACCCAGCACCCCGAGGATTGAGCACCCTGCACCCTGTGGACTGAGCACTGACCATCCAGCACCCCGAGCATTGAGCACCCTGAGCTCTTAGCACCCTGAGTACTGAGCTCCCAGCACATTGAGTACTGAGCACCCAGCACCCTGAGCACTGAGCACCCAGCACCCTGAGTACTGAGCACCGAGCACGGCGATCACTGAGCACCCAGCACCCTGAGCACTGAGCACCCAGCACCCCGAGCACTGAGCACCCAGCACCCTGAGCACTGAGCACCCAGCACCTCGAGTACTGAGCACCGAGCACCCCGAGAACTGAGCACCCAGCACCCCGAGCACTGAGCACTGAGAACCCTGAGCACTGAGCACCCAGCACCCTGAGGACTGAGCACCCAGCACCCCGGGCACTGAGCACCCAGCACCCTGACCACTGAGCACCCTGAGTACTGAGCAACCAGCACCCTGAGCACTGAGCACCGAGCACCCTGAGCACTATGCACCCAGCACCCTGAGCACTGAGCACCCAGCACCCCGAGCAGTGAGCACCCAGCACCCTGAGCACTGAGCACTGAGCACCCTCAGTACTGAGCACACAGCACCCTGAGTACTGAGCACCCAGCACCCTAAGTACTGAGCACCCAGCACCCTGAGCAATGAGCACCCTGAGTACTGAGCACCCAGCACCCTGAGCACTGAGCACCGAGCACCCCGAGTTCTGAGCACCCAGCACCCGGAGTACTGAGCACCCAGCACCCTGAGTACTAAGCACCAAGCACCCTGAGTACTGAGCACCCAGTACCCTGAGCACTGAACACACAGCACCCTGAGTACTGAGCACCCCGAGCACTGAGCACCCAGCACCCTGAGCACTGAGGACCCAGCACCCTGAGTACTGAGCACCCAGCACCCTGAGCACTGAGCACCCAGCACCCTGAGTACTGAGCACCCAGCACCCTGAGCACTGAGCACCCAGCACCCTGAGTCCTGAGTATCCAGCACACCGAGCACTGAGCACCCAGCACCCTGAGTACTGAGCACTGAGCACCCATCACCCCGAGCACTGAGAACCCAGCACCCTGTTTACTGAGCACTGAGTACCCAGCACGCCGAGCACTGAGCACCCAGCACCCTGAGCACTGAGCACCCTGAGTACTGAGCACCCAGCACCCTGAGCACTGAGCACCTAGCACCCCGAGCACTGAGCACCCAGCCCCCAGAGCACTGAGCACTGAGCACCCTGAGTACTGAGCACGGAGCACCCTGAGCACTGAGCACCCAGCACGCTGAGTACTGAGCACTGAGCACCCTGAACACTGAGCACCCAGCACCCTGAGTACTGAGCCCCGAGCACCCTGAGTACTGAGCACCCAGCACTCTGAGCACTGAGCACCCAGCACCCCGAGCACTGAGCACCCAGCACCCCGAGCACTGTGCACCCAGCACCCTGAGCACTGAGCACCCAGCACCCTGAGTACTGAGCACCCAGCACCCCGAGTACTGAGCACCCAGCACCCCGAGCACTGTGCACCCAGCACCCTGAGCACTGAGCACCGAGCACCATGAGTACTGAGCACCCAGCACCCTGAGTACTGAGCACCCAGCACCCTGAGTACGGAGCACCCAGCACCCTGAGCACTGAGCACCCAGCACCCTGAGTACTGAGCACCCAGCACCCTGAGTCCTGAACACCCAGCACCCCGAGCACTGAGCACCCAGCACCCTGAGCACTGAGCACCGAGCACCCTGAGTACTGAGCACCCAGCACCCTGAGCACTGAGCACCCAGCACCCTGAGCACTGAGCACCCAGCACCCTGAGCACTGAGCACCCAGCACCCTGAGTACTGAGCACCCAGCACCCTGAGTACTGAACACCCAGCACCCTTAGCACTGAGCACTGAGCACCCAGCACCCTGAGCACTGAGCACCCAGCACCCCGAGCACTGAGCACCCAGCACCCTGAGCATCCAGCACCCTGAGCACTGAGCACCCTGAGCACTGAGCACTGAGCACCCAGCACCCTGAGTACTGAGCACCCAACACTCTGAGCACTGAGTACCCAGCACACTGAGTACTGAGCCCTGAGCACCCAGCACCCTGAGTACTGAGCACCCAGCACCCCGAGCACTGAGCACCCAGCACCCTGTGTACTGAGCACCGAGCACCCCGAGCACTGAGCACCCAGCACCCCGAGAATGAGCACCGAGCACCCCGAGCACTGAGCAACCAGCACCCTGAGCACAGAGCACCCAGCACCCTGAGTACTGAGCACCCAGCACCCCGAGCACTGAGCACCCAGCACCCTGAGTACTGAGCACCCTGAGTACTGAGCACCCAGCACCCTGAGTACTGAGCACCCTGCACCCCGAGCACTGAGCTCCCTGAATACTGAGCACCCAGCACCCTGAGTACTGAGCACCCAGCACCCTGAGTACTGAGCACTGAGCACCCAGAGAACTGAGCACACAGCACCCCGAGGACTGAGCACCCTGCACCCTGTGCACTGAGAACTGAGCATCCAGCACCCCGAGCATTGAGCACCCTGAGCTCTTAGCACCCTGAGTACTGAGCACCCAGCACCCTGAGTACTGAGCACCCAGCACCCTGAGCACTGAGCACCCAGCACCCTGAGTACTGAGCACCGAGCACGGCGATCACTGAGCACCCAGCACCCTGAGCACTGAGCACCCAGCACCCCGAGCACTGAGCACCCAGCACCCTGAGCACTGAGCACCCAGCACCTCGAGTACTGAGCACCGAGCACCCCGAGAACTGAGCACACAGCACCCCGAGCACTGAGCACTGAGAACCCTGAGCACTGAGCACCCAGCACCCTGAGGACTGAGCACCCAGCACCCCGGGCACTGAGCACCCAGCACCCTGAGCACTGAGCACCCTGAGTACTGAGCACCCAGCACCCTGAGCACAGAGCACCGAGCACCCTGAGCACTGAGCACCCAGCACCCTGAGCACTGAGAACCCAGCACCCCGAGCAGTGAGCACCCAGCACCCTGAGCACTGAGCACTGAGCACCCTCAGTACTGAGCACACAGCACCCTGAGTACTGAGCACCCAGCACCCTGAGTACTGAGCACCCAGCACCCTGAGCAATGAGCACCCTGAGTACTGAGCACCCAGCACCCTGAGCACTGAGCACCGAGCACCCCGAGTTCTGAGCACCCAGCACCCGGAGTACTGAGCACCCAGCACCCTGAGTACTAAGCACCAAGCACCCTGAGTACTGAGCACCCAGTACCCTGAGCACTGAACACAGAGCACCCTGAGTACTGAGCACCCCGAGCACTGAGCACCCAGCACCCTGAGCACTGAGGCACCAGCACCTTGAGTACTGAGCACCCAGCACCCTGAGCACTGAGCACCCAGCACCCTGAGTACTGAGCACCGAGCACCCTGAGCACTGAGCACCCAGCACCCTGAGTACTGAGTATCCAGCACCCCGAGCACTGAGCACCCAGCACCCTGAGTACTGAGTATCCAGCACACCGAGCACTGAGCACCCAGCACCCTGAGTACTGAGCACTGAGCACCCATCACCCCGAGCACTGAGAACCCAGCACCCTGTTTACTGAGCACTGAGTACCCAGCACGCCGAGCACTGAGCACCCAGCACCCTGAGCACTGAGCACCCTGAGTACTGAGCACCCAGCACCCTGAGCACTGAGCACCTAGCACCCCGAGCACTGAGCACCCAGCCCCCAGAGCACTGAGCACTGAGCACCCTGAGTACTGAGCACGGAGCACCCTGAGCACTGAGCACCCAGCACGCTGAGTACTGAGCACTGAGCACCCTGAACACTGAGCACCCAGCACCCTGAGTACTGAGCCCCGAGCACCCTGAGTACTGAGCACCCAGCACTCTGAGCACTGAGCACCCAGCACCCCGAGCACTGAGCACCCAGCACCCCGAGCACTGTGCACCCAGCACCCTGAGCACTGAGCACCCAGCACCCTGAGTACTGAGCACCCAGCACCCCGAGTACTGAGCACCCAGCACCCCGAGCACTGTGCACCCAGCACCCTGAGCACTGAGCACCGAGCACCATGAGTACTGAGCACCCAGCACCCTGAGTACTGAGCACCCAGCACCCTGAGTACTGAGCACCCAGCACCCTGAGCACTGAGCACCCAGCACCCTGAGTACTGAGCACCCAGCACCCTGAGTCCTGAACACCCAGCACCCCGAGCACTGAGCACCCAGCACCCTGAGCACTGAGCACCGAGCACCCTGAGTACTGAGCACCCAGCACCCTGAGCACTGAGCACCCAGCACCCTGAGCACTGAGCACCCAGCACCCTGAGCACTGAGCACCCAGCACCCTGAGTACTGAGCACCCAGCACCCTGAGTACTGAACACCCAGCACCCTGAGCACTGAGCACTGAGCACCCAGCACCCTGAGCACTGAGCACCCAGCACCCCGAGCACTGAGCACCCAGCACCCTGAGCATCCAGCACCCTGAGCACTGAGCACCCTGAGCACTGAGCACTGAGCACCCAGCACCCTGAGTACTGAGCACCCAACACTCTGAGCACTGAGTACCCAGCACACTGAGTACTGAGCCCTGAGCACCCAGCACCCTGAGTACTGAGCACCCAGCACCCCGAGCACTGAGCACCCAGCACCCTGTGTACTGAGCACCGAGCACCCCGAGCACTGAGCACCCAGCACCCTGAGTACTGAGCACCCAGCACCCCGAGAATGAGCACCGAGCACCCCGAGCACTGAGCACCCAGCACCCTGAGCACAGAGCACCCAGCACCCTGAGTACTGAGCAATCAGCACCCCGAGCACTGAGCACCCAGCACCCTGAGTACTGAGCACCCTGAGTACTGAGCACCCAGCACCCTGAGTACTGAGCACCCTGCACCCCGAGCACTGAGCTCCCTGAATACTGAGCACCCAGCACCCTGAGTACTGAGCACCCAGCACCCTGAGTACTGAGCACTGAGCACCCAGAGAACTGAGCACACAGCACCCCGAGGACTGAGCACCCTGCACCCTGTGCACTGAGAACTGAGCATCCAGCACCCCGAGCATTGAGCACCCTGAGCTCTTAGCACCCTGAGTACTGAGCACCCAGCACCCTGAGTACTGAGCACCCAGCACCCTGAGCACTGAGCACCCAGCACCCTGAGTACTGAGCACCGAGCACGGCGATCACTGAGCACCCAGCACCCTGAGCACTGAGCACCCAGCACCCCGAGCACTGAGCACCCAGCACCCTGAGCACTGAGCACCCGGCACCTCGAGTACTGAGCACCGAGCACCCCGAGAACTGAGCACCCAGCACCCCGAGCACTGAGCACTGAGAACCCTGAGCACTGAGCACCCAGCACCCTGAGGACTGAGCACCCAGCACCCCGGGCACTGAGCACCCAGCACCCTGAGCACTGAGCACCCTGAGTACTGAGCACCCAGCACCCTGAGCACAGAGCACCGAGCACCCTGAGCACTGAGCACCCAGCACCCTGAGCACTGAGAACCCAGCACCCCGAGCAGTGAGCACCCAGCACCCTGAGCACTGAGCACTGAGCACCCTCAGTACTGAGCACACAGCACCCTGAGTACTGAGCACCCAGCACCCTGAGTACTGAGCACCCAGCACCCTGAGCAATGAGCACCCTGAGTACTGAGCACCCAGCACCCTGAGCACTGAGCACCGAGCACCCCGAGTTCTGAGCACCCAGCACCCGGAGTACTGAGCACCCAGCACCCTGAGTACTAAGCACCAAGCACCCTGAGTACTGAGCACCCAGTACCCTGAGCACTGAACACAGAGCACCCTGAGTACTGAGCACCCCGAGCACTGAGCACCCAGCACCCTGAGCACTGAGGCACCAGCACCTTGAGTACTGAGCACCCAGCACCCTGAGCACTGAGCACCCAGCACCCTGAGTACTGAGCACCGAGCACCCTGAGCACTGAGCACCCAGCACCCTGAGTACTGAGTATCCAGCACCCCGAGCACTGAGCACACAGCACCCTGAGTACTGAGCACTGAGCACCCATCACCCCGAGCACTGAGAACCCAGCACCCTGTTTACTGAGCACTGAGTACCCAGCACGCCGAGCACTGAGCACCCAGCACCCTGAGCACTGAGCACCCTGAGTACTGAGCACCCAGCACCCTGAGCACTGAGCACCCAGCACCCCGAGCACTGAGCACCCAGCCCCCAGAGCACTGAGCACTGAGCACCCTGAGTACTGAGCACGGAGCACCCTGAGCACTGAGCACCAATCACGCTGAGTACTGAGCACTGAGCACCCTGAGCACTGAGCACCCAGCACCCTGAGTACTGAGCACCGAGCACCCTGAGTACTGAGCACCCAGCACTCTGAGCACTGAGCACCCAGCACCCCGAGCACTGAGCACCCAGCACCCCGAGCACTGAGCACCCAGCACCCCGAGCACTGAGCACCCAGCACCCCGAGCACTGAGCCTGAGCACCCTGAGTACTGAGCACCGAGCACCCTGAGTACTGAGCACCGAGCACCCTGAGTACTGAGCACCCAGCACCCCGAGCACTGAGCACCGAGCACCCTGAGTACTGAGCACCCAGCACCCTGAGCACTGAGCACCCAGCACAACGAGTACTGAGCACCCAGCACCCTGATTACTGAGCACCCAGCACCCTGAGCACTGAGCACCCAGCACCCTGAGCACTGAGCACCCAGCACCCTGAGCACTGAGCACCCAGCACCCTGAGTACTGAGCACCCAGCACCCTGAGTACTGAACACCCAGCACCCTGAGCACTGAGCACTGAGCACCCAGCACCCTGAGCACTGAGCACCCAGCACCCCGAAAACTGAGCACCCAGCACCCTGATCATCCAGCACCCTGAGCACTGAGCACCCTGAGCACTGAGCACTGAGCACCCAGCAACCTGAGTACTGAGCACCCAACACTCTGAGCACTGAGCACCCAGCACACTGAGTACTGAGCCCTGAGCACCCAGCACCCTGAGTACTGAGCACCCAGCACCCCGAGCACTGAGCACTCAGCACCCTGTGTACTGAGCACAGAGCACCCCGAGCAGTGAGCACCCAGCACCCTGAGTACTGAGCACCCAGCACCCCGAGAATGAGCACCGAGCACCCCGAGCACTGAGCACCCAGCACCCTGAGCACTGAGCACCCAGCACCCTGAGTACTGAGCACCCAGCACCCCGAGCACTGAGCACCCAGCACCCTGAGTACTGAGCACCCTGAGTACTGAGCACCCAGCCCCCAGAGCACTGAGCACTGAGCACCCTGAGTACTGAGCACGGAGCACCCTGAGCACTGAGCACCCAGCACGCTGAGTACTGAGCACTGAGCACCCTGAACACTGAGCACCCAGCACCCTGAGTACTGAGCCCCGAGCACCCAGAGTACTGAGCACCCAGCCCTCTGAGCACTGAGCACCCAGCACCCCGAGCACTGAGCACCCAGCACCCCGAGCACTGTGCACCCAGCACCCTGAGCACTGAGCACCCAGCACCCTGAGTACTGAGCACCCAGCACCCCGAGTACTGAGCACCCAGCACCCCGAGCACTGTGCACCCAGCACCCTGAGCACTGAGCACCGAGCACCATGAGTACTGAGCACCCAGCACCCTGAGTACTGAGCACCCAGCACCCTGAGCACTGAGCACCCAGCACCCTGAGCACTGAGCACCCAGCACCCTGAGTACTGAGCACCCAGCACCCTGAGTCCTGAACACCCAGCACCCCGAGCACGGAGCACCCAGCACCCTGAGCACTGAGCACCGAGCACCCTGAGTACTGAGCACCCAGCACCCTGAGCACTGAGCACCGAGCACCCTGAGCACTGAGCACCCAGCACCCTGAGCACTGAGCACCCAGCACCCTGAGTACTGAGCACCCAGCACCCTGAGTACTGAACACCCAGCACCCTGAGCACTGAGCACTGAGCACCCAGCACCCTGAGCACTGAGCACCCAGCACCCCGAGCACTGAGCACCCAGCACCCTGAGCATCCAGCACCCTGAGCACTTAGCACCCTGAGCACTGAGCACTGAGCACCCAGCACCCTGAGTACTGAGCACCCAACACTCTGAGCACTGAGTACCCAGCACCCTGAGTACTGAGCACCCAGCACCCCGAGAATGAGCACCGAGCACCCCGAGCACTGAGCACCCAGCACCCTGAGCACTGAGCACCCAGCACCCTGAGTACTGAGCACCCAGCACCCCGAGCACTGAGCACCCAGCACCCTGAGTACTGAGCACCCTGAGTACTGAGCACCCAGCACCCTGAGTACTGAGCTCCCTGCACCCCGAGCACTGAGCTCCCTGAATACTGAGCACCCAGCACCCTGAGTACTGAGCACCCAGCACCCTGAGTACTGAGCACTGAGCACCCAGAGAACTGAGCACCCAGCACCCCGAGGATTGAGCACCCTGCACCCTGTGCACTGAGCACTGACCATCCAGCACCCCGAGCATTGAGCACCCTGAGCTCTTAGCACCCTGAGTACTGAGCTCCCAGCACATTGAGTACTGAGCACCCAGCACCCTGAGCACTGAGCACCCAGCACCCTGAGTACTGAGCACCGAGCACGGCGATCACTGAGCACCCAGCACCCTGAGCACTGAGCACCCAGCACCCCGAGCACTGAGCACCCAGCACCCTGAGCACTGAGCACCCAGCACCTCGAGTACTGAGCACCGAGCACCCCGAGAACTGAGCACCCAGCACCCCGAGCACTGAGCACTGAGAACCCTGAGCACTGAGCACCCAGCACCCTGAGGACTGAGCACCCAGCACCCCGGGCACTGAGCACCCAGCACCCTGACCACTGAGCACCCTGAGTACTGAGCAACCAGCACCCTGAGCACTGAGCACCGAGCACCCTGAGCACTATGCACCCAGCACCCTGAGCACTGAGCACCCAGCACCCCGAGCAGTGAGCACCCAGCACCCTGAGCACTGAGCACTGAGCACCCTCAGTACTGAGCACACAGCACCCTGAGTACTGAGCACCCAGCACCCTAAGTACTGAGCACCCAGCACCCTGAGCAATGAGCACCCTGAGTACTGAGCACCCAGCACCCTGAGCACTGAGCACCGAGCACCCCGAGTTCTGAGCACCCAGCACCCGGAGTACTGAGCACCCAGCACCCTGAGTACTAAGCACCAAGCACCCTGAGTACTGAGCACCCAGTACCCTGAGCACTGAACACACAGCACCCTGAGTACTGAGCACCCCGAGCACTGAGCACCCAGCACCCTGAGCACTGATGACCCAGCACCCTGAGTACTGAGCACCCAGCACCCTGAGCACTGAGCACCCAGCACCCTGAGTACTGAGCACCCAGCACCCTGAGCACTGAGCACCCAGCACCCTGAGTCCTGAGTATCCAGCACACCGAGCACTGAGCACCCAGCACCCTGAGTACTGAGCACTGAGCACCCATCACCCCGAGCACTGAGAACCCAGCACCCTGAGTACTGAGCACCCAGCACCCTGAGCACTGAGCACCTAGCACCCCGAGCACTGAGCACCCAGCCCCCAGAGCACTGAGCACTGAGCACCCTGAGTACTGAGCACAGAGCACCCTGAGCACTGAGCACCCAGCACGCTGAGTACTGAGCACTGAGCACCCTGAACACTGAGCACCCAGCACCCTGAGTACTGAGCCCCGAGCACCCTGAGTACTGAGCACCCAGCACTCTGAGCACTGAGCACCCAGCACCCCGAGCACTGAGCACCCAGCACCCCGAGCACTGTGCACCCAGCACCCTGAGCACTGAGCACCCAGCACCCTGAGTACTGAGCACCCAGCACCCCGAGTACTGAGCACCCAGCACCCCGAGCACTGTGCACCCAGCACCCTGAGCACTGAGCACCGAGCACCATGAGTACTGAGCACCCAGCACCCTGAGTACTGAGCACCCAGCACCCTGAGCACTGAGCACCCAGCACCCTGAGCACTGAGCACCCAGCACCCTGAGTACTGAGCACCCAGCACCCTGAGTCCTGAACACCCAGCACCCCGAGCACTGAGCACCCAGCACCCTGAGCACTGAGCACCGAGCACCCTGAGTACTGAGCACCCAGCACCCTGAGCACTGAGCACCCAGCACCCTGAGCACTGAGCACCCAGCACCCTGAGCACTGAGCACCCAGCACCCTGAGTACTGAGCACCCAGCACCCTGAGTACTGAACACCCAGCACCCTGAGCACTGAGCACCCAGCACCCTGAGCACTGAGCACCCAGCACCCCGAGCACTGAGCACCCAGCACCCTGAGCATCCAGCACCCTGAGCACTGAGCACCCTGAGCACTGAGCACTGAGCACCCAGCACCCTGAGTACTGAGCACCCAACACTCTGAGCACTGAGTACCCAGCACACTGAGTACTGAGCCCTGAGCACCCAGCACCCTGAGTACTGAGCACCCAGCACCCCGAGCACTGAGCACCCAGCACCCTGTGTACTGAGCACCGAGCACCCCGAGCACTGAGCACCCAGCACCCTGAGTACTGAGCACCCAGCACCCCGAGAATGAGCACCGAGCACCCCGAGCACTGAGCACCCAGCACCCTGAGCACAGAGCACCCAGCACCCTGAGTACTGAGCACCCAGCACCCCGAGCACTGAGCACCCAGCACCCTGAGTACTGAGCACCCTGAGTACTGAGCACCCAGCACCCTGAGTACTGAGCACCCTGCACCCCGAGCACTGAGCTCCCTGAATACTGAGCACCCAGCACCCTGAGTACTGAGCACCCAGCACCCTGAGTACTGAGCATTGAGCACCCAGAGAACTGAGCACACAGCACCCCGAGGACTGAGCACCCTGCACCCTGTGCACTGAGAACTGAGCATCCAGCACCCCGAGCATTGAGCACCCTGAGCTCTTAGCACCCTGAGTACTGAGCACCCAGCACCCTGAGTACTGAGCACCCAGCACCCTGAGCACTGAGCACCCAGCACCCTGAGTACTGAGCACCGAGCACGGCGATCACTGAGCACCCAGCACCCTGAGCACTGAGCACCCAGCACCCCGAGCACTGAGCACCCAGCACCCTGAGCACTGAGCACCCAGCACCTCGAGTACTGAGCACCGAGCACCCCGAGAACTGAGCACCCAGCACCCCGAGCACTGAGCACTGAGAACCCTGAGCACTGAGCACCCAGCACCCTGAGGACTGAGCACCCAGCACCCCGGGCACTGAGCGCCCAGCACCCTGAGCACTGAGCACCCTGAGTACTGAGCACCCAGCACCCTGAGCACAGAGCACCGAGCACCCTGAGCACTGAGCACCCAGCACCCTGAGCACTGAGAACCCAGCACCCCGAGCAGTGAGCACCCAGCACCCTGAGCACTGAGCACCCTCAGTACTGAGCACACAGCACCCTGAGTACTGAACACCCAGCACCCTGAGTACTGAGCACCCAGCACCCTGAGCAATGAGCACCCTGAGTACTGAGCACCCAGCACCCTGAGCACTGAGCACCGAGCACCCCGAGTTCTGAGCACCCAGCACCCGGAGTACTGAGCACCCAGCACCCTGAGTACTAAGCACCAAGCACCCTGAGTACTGAGCACCCAGTACCCTGAGCACTGAACACACAGCACCCTGAGTACTGAGCACCCCGAGCACTGAGCACCCAGCACCCTGAGCACTGAGGCACCAGCACCTTGAGTACTGAGCACCCAGCACCCTGAGCACTGAGCACCCAGCACCCTGAGTACTGAGCACCGAGCACCCTGAGCACTGAGCACCCAGCACCCTGAGTACTGAGTATCTAGCACCCCGAGCACTGAGCACCCAGCACCCTGAGTACTGAGCACTGAGCACCCATCACCCCGAGCACTGAGAACCCAGCACCCTGTTTACTGAGCACTGAGTACCCAGCACGCCGAGCACTGAGCACCCAGCACCCTGAGCACTGAGCACCCTGAGTACTGAGCACCCAGCACCCTGAGCACTGAGCACCCAGCACCCCGAGCACTGAGCACCCAGCCCCCAGAGCACTGAGCACTGAGCACCCTGAGCACTGAGCACCAATCACGCTTAGTACTGAGCACTGAGCACCCTGAGCACTGAGCACCCAGCACCCTGAGTACTGAGCACCGAGCACCCTGAGTACTGAGCACCCAGCACTCTGAGCACTGAGCACCCAGCACCCCGAGCACTGAGCACCCAGCACCCCGAGCACTGAGCACCCAGCACCCCGAGCACTGAGCACCCAGCACCCCGAGCACTGAGCCTGAGCACCCTGAGTACTGAGCACCGAGCACCCTGAGTACTGAGCACCGAGCACCCTGAGTACTGAGCACCCAGCACCCCGAGCACTGAGCACCGAGCACCCTGAGTACTGAGCACCCAGCACCCTGAGCACTGAGCACCCAGCACAACGAGTACTGAGCACCCAGCACCCTGATTACTGAGCACCCAGCACCCCGAGCACTGAGCACCGAGCACCCCGAGCACTGAGCACCCAGCACCCTGAGTACTGAGCACTGAGCACCCAGCACCCCGAGCACTGAGCACCCTGCACCCTGTGTACTAAGCACCCAGCACCCTGAGTACTGAGCACCCAGCACCCTGAGTACTGAGCACCCAGCACCCTGAGTACTGAGCACCCAGCACCCTGAGTACTGAGCACTGAGCACCCAGCACCCCGAGCACTGAGCACCCAGCACCCAGAGCACTGAGCACTGAGCCCCCTGAGTACTGAGCACGGAGCACCCTGAGCACTGAGCACCCAGCACGCTGAGTACTGAGCACTGAGCACCCTGAGCACTGAGCACCCAGCACCCTGAGTACTGAGCACCCAGCACCCTGAGTACTGAGCACCCAGCACTCTGAGCACTGAGCACCCAGCACCCAGAGCACTGAGCACCCAGCACCCCGAGCACTGAGCACCCAGCACCCCGAGCACTGAGCACCCAGCACCCCGAGCAGTGAGCACCCAGCACCCTGGGTACTGAGCACCGAGAACGGCGATCACTGAGCACACAGCACCCTGAGCACTTAGCACCCAGCACCCCGAGCACTGACCACCCAGCACCCTGAGCACTGAGCACCCAGCACCCCGAGTACTGAGCACCGAGCACCCCGAGAACTGAGCACCCAGCACCCCGAGCACTGAGCACTGAGCACCCTGAGCACTGAGCACCCAGCAACCTGAGGACTGAGCACCCAGCACCCCGGGCACTGAGCACCCAGCACCCTGAGCACTGAGCACCCTGAGTACTGAGCACCCAGCACCCTGAGCACTGAGCACCTAGCACCCCGAGCACTGAGCACCCAGCCCCCAGAGCACTGAGCACTGAGCACCCTGAGTACTGAGCACGGAGCACCCTGAGCACTGAGCACCCAGCACGCTGAGTACTGAGCACTGAGCACCCTGAACACTGAGCACCCAGCACCCTGAGTACTGAGCACCCAGCACCCTGAGTACTGAGCATTGAGCACCCAGAGAACTGAGCACACAGCACCCCGAGGACTGAGCACCCTGCACCCTGTGCACTGAGAACTGAGCATCCAGCACCCCGAGCATTGAGCACCCTGAGCTCTTAGCACCCTGAGTACTGAGCACCCAGCACCCTGAGTACTGAGCACCCAGCACCCTGAGCACTGAGCACCCAGCACCCTGAGTACTGAGCACCGAGCACGGCGATCACTGAGCACCCAGCACCCTGAGCACTGAGCACCCAGCACCCCGAGCACTGAGCACCCAGCACCCTGAGCACTGAGCACCCAGCACCTCGAGTACTGAGCACCGAGCACCCCGAGAACTGAGCACCCAGCACCCCGAGCACTGAGCACTGAGAACCCTGAGCACTGAGCACCCAGCACCCTGAGGACTGAGCACCCAGCACCCCGGGCACTGAGCGCCCAGCACCCTGAGCACTGAGCACCCTGAGTACTGAGCACCCAGCACCCTGAGCACAGAGCACCGAGCACCCTGAGCACTGAGCACCCAGCACCCTGAGCACTGAGAACCCAGCACCCCGAGCAGTGAGCACCCAGCACCCTGAGCACTGAGCACCCTCAGTACTGAGCACACAGCACCCTGAGTACTGAACACCCAGCACCCTGAGTACTGAGCACCCAGCACCCTGAGCAATGAGCACCCTGAGTACTGAGCACCCAGCACCCTGAGCACTGAGCACCGAGCACCCCGAGTTCTGAGCACCCAGCACCCGGAGTACTGAGCACCCAGCACCCTGAGTACTAAGCACCAAGCACCCTGAGTACTGAGCACCCAGTACCCTGAGCACTGAACACACAGCACCCTGAGTACTGAGCACCCCGAGCACTGAGCACCCAGCACCCTGAGCACTGAGGCACCAGCACCTTGAGTACTGAGCACCCAGCACCCTGAGCACTGAGCACCCAGCACCCTGAGTACTGAGCACCGAGCACCCTGAGCACTGAGCACCCAGCACCCTGAGTACTGAGTATCTAGCACCCCGAGCACTGAGCACCCAGCACCCTGAGTACTGAGCACTGAGCACCCATCACCCCGAGCACTGAGAACCCAGCACCCTGTTTACTGAGCACTGAGTACCCAGCACGCCGAGCACTGAGCACCCAGCACCCTGAGCACTGAGCACCCTGAGTACTGAGCACCCAGCACCCTGAGCACTGAGCACCCAGCACCCCGAGCACTGAGCACCCAGCCCCCAGAGCACTGAGCACTGAGCACCCTGAGCACTGAGCACCAATCACGCTTAGTACTGAGCACTGAGCACCCTGAGCACTGAGCACCCAGCACCCTGAGTACTGAGCACCGAGCACCCTGAGTACTGAGCACCCAGCACTCTGAGCACTGAGCACCCAGCACCCCGAGCACTGAGCACCCAGCACCCCGAGCACTGAGCACCCAGCACCCCGAGCACTGAGCACCCAGCACCCCGAGCACTGAGCCTGAGCACCCTGAGTACTGAGCACCGAGCACCCTGAGTACTGAGCACCGAGCACCCTGAGTACTGAGCACCCAGCACCCCGAGCACTGAGCACCGAGCACCCTGAGTACTGAGCACCCAGCACCCTGAGCACTGAGCACCCAGCACAACGAGTACTGAGCACCCAGCACCCTGATTACTGAGCACCCAGCACCCCGAGCACTGAGCACCGAGCACCCCGAGCACTGAGCACCCAGCACCCTGAGTACTGAGCACTGAGCACCCAGCACCCCGAGCACTGAGCACCCTGCACCCTGTGTACTAAGCACCCAGCACCCTGAGTACTGAGCACCCAGCACCCTGAGTACTGAGCACCCAGCACCCTGAGTACTGAGCACCCAGCACCCTGAGTACTGAGCACTGAGCACCCAGCACCCCGAGCACTGAGCACCCAGCACCCAGAGCACTGAGCACTGAGCCCCCTGAGTACTGAGCACGGAGCACCCTGAGCACTGAGCACCCAGCACGCTGAGTACTGAGCACTGAGCACCCTGAGCACTGAGCACCCAGCACCCTGAGTACTGAGCACCCAGCACCCTGAGTACTGAGCACCCAGCACTCTGAGCACTGAGCACCCAGCACCCCGAGCACTGAGCACCCAGCACCCCGAGCACTGAGCACCCAGCACCCCGAGCACTGAGCACCCAGCACCCCGAGCAGTGAGCACCCAGCACCCTGGGTACTGAGCACCGAGAACGGCGATCACTGAGCACACAGCACCCTGAGCACTTAGCACCCAGCACCCCGAGCACTGACCACCCAGCACCCTGAGCACTGAGCACCCAGCACCCCGAGTACTGAGCACCGAGCACCCCGAGAACTGAGCACCCAGCACCCCGAGCACTGAGCACTGAGCACCCTGAGCACTGAGCACCCAGCAACCTGAGGACTGAGCACCCAGCACCCCGGGCACTGAGCACCCAGCACCCTGAGCACTGAGCACCCTGAGTACTGAGCACCCAGCACCCTGAGCACTGAGCACCTAGCACCCCGAGCACTGAGCACCCAGCCCCCAGAGCACTGAGCACTGAGCACCCTGAGTACTGAGCACGGAGCACCCTGAGCACTGAGCACCCAGCACGCTGAGTACTGAGCACTGAGCACCCTGAACACTGAGCACCCAGCACCCTGAGTACTGAGCCCCGAGCACCCTGAGTACTGAGCACCCAGCACTCTGAGCACTGAGCACCCAGCACCCCGAGCACTGAGCACCCAGCACCCCGAGCACTGTGCACCCAGCACCCTGAGCACTGAGCACCCAGCACCCTGAGTACTGAGCACCCAGCACCCCGAGTACTGAGCACCCAGCACCCCGAGCACTGTGCACCCAGCACCCTGAGCACTGAGCACCGAGCACCATGAGTACTGAGCACCCAGCACCCTGAGTACTGAGCACCCAGCACCCTGAGCACTGAGCACCCAGCACCCTGAGCACTGAGCACCCAGGACCCTGAGTACTGAGCACCCAGCACCCTGAGTCCTGAACACCCAGCACCCCGAGCACTGAGCACCCAGCACCCTGAGCACTGAGCACCGAGCACCCTGAGTACTGAGCACCCAGCACCCTGAGCACTGAGCACCCAGCACCCTGAGCACTGAGCACCCAGCACCCTGAGCACTGAGCAC